>NC_135119.1:9375000-10000000 GCF_050908995.1 Andrena cerasifolii | reverse complement strand
CAGCGGTGCATCGAGCCAGAAACAAGAGCCTGTGTCACTATCAGTGACCCTGTTTTTGATAAGACAAGTTCGCATAGCAGCTCGTGGGACCGTCTGTTTTCGGGGTAGAAGGCTTCGAGTTCATCAAGCACCGGCGGGCGTCGAATGGACGATCGCGTCAGGGAGTAAACTCTGACCCCGACGTAATCAATTAAACCCCGCTAATAGAGGCAACGCGAGGCGAGGCGAGGCGGAGATTCCTCGGAGCGAAGTCTTCTCAAGGAAGGAAGGAAGGAAGGAAGCCCAGCCGCGTACACCGAGACTTTCTCACGACGAAGGCATCGTACTTTGCTATCGCGAATCTCTTTCTCTCCCGCTGGATTCTAGCTGCAATCTCTATAGCCACCTACGAGCAACCGCAGTCATTTAAATTTGCGCCATTACGTTCTGCGCGCGCCGGCAGGGCCTGCTTGTAACGTGGGACGCAGCCACTGGCCCAGCGCTCCCCCGGTTAAAAGTCACGCGCCTCTGCCGCCGCAGCCGCAACTACCGCGAACCCTCGTAACGGATACGGATTTTGGTTGAAAAGCCCGATCTGACGATAAGATTGGGCGTAGGTAGGCGAATGCCTGCGGACTGGAGGAAAACCACGAAACGCGGATGACTTCTATTGTGAAAGGGAATTAATTGCTAGAGAGCCAAACAGACGTTACTTTCCCCGGTTGCGTGGTAGAGTACGAAAGAATTCTGCGAATACTTCTCGAATCTGACAAGCCATATTATCCCTGTACAACGAAGCTGTGGCCATTATCTTAATGATGCGCTTGTCCTAATTGCTGTGCTGATATAAAGAAGAAAATATAATAATATTCTACGCATAAAATTCCCTTTTCTGTAGCCAGAGTTAGTTACCGAATCCGACGAGTTTAAAGTGAGTTGTTTGCTTCGCGAAATAATGTTTCGGGCAGAAATTACACTGCCAGGCACGACTGTAATTGGCTTTCAATTGTCTTGCTTTACTTTAATCGCGACACTTAGTGTTAGAATTCTGACAAGGGAACACCACGAGCACGCACCCACCGATTGGAACGCAACTTTGTGGGCTTATAGAGTGACTCAAGACAAGAACAACGGTATGTTTCATTCGTGTCTAGGGCTGCCGTCTGTAAAATCATTGATCTAGGGCGGAGGGCTTTAAAACCGCGGACATTTCCATTTGAAACCCGGACAATTTTAACTATTTCTTAGGTACGATATCCCAAGACAAAAAATTCTGTAAATTACAGACTGTGATCGCAATCAAGAAATAATGATAAAATATTTATGACTTTCTAAGCGAGCAGCATCGAAATACCCCGATCACTACAAGTCCGGGGAAAGCCAGACAGATGGCAGCCCTGTTCGTGCCCAATCGCCCATTAAGGGAACTAAAACTAACCTCAAAATCAAATAGACACTCCCACTTTTTTGCGTATAACTCCTAAACTATAAGAGACAGAAAAAAATCCAAACAAAAGCTGAATGGTGCACTAAGTGCTGCAAACTTTTGCAAAATTTTGAGAAAAAAAATATTTCGTCAGATATTTCTTTTAAACTCTTCTCAAAATTTTGTTAACCCAAGTTCCCAGCGCTTATTGTAGGTACCATTAGTCTTTTGTTTGAAATTTGTTCCGTCTCTTGTATTTTAAGAGTTGTATGCCAAAAAGTGAGAGTGGCTATTTGACTTTGGGGTTAGTTTTCACACCCTTAAAGGGCGATCGGGGACGAACAAAAATATACCGTTGTTCTTGGCTTGAATTGCTCTATAAACCCACAAAATGGCGTTCCCATCGGTGGCTGTGGGTCCGCGATGTTTCCTTGTGAGTATGAAGCTGCAAAGCTGCATAGAAATGTAGGCTTTGTTTCCTTGGTTAACAGCTACCTTAATTGCATATTTAGCGCATGGAAAAGCAAGAAAATATCCAATAATAAAGTCAGCAATGGAAAAAGAAACGGACAACACGGCAAGGCAAATGAATTTATAGTTTGCCGTCGAAACGGCGAAGACTTTCCTTCGATCGTACAACGATTCCCCGCTGGCACCGAATTCGATGACAGTGATCGGATGTCCTCGATTCAAAAAATCGCGTAACAAGCGGCTTACGAAGAAGTCGCTCGGGACCAGCGGGATGAAAAATCAAGACCACTTTCTACAACGTTTGCTCCAGTTACAATCGAGACACACTGTACCTTTATGCGGTTATAAAGCGATCGAGGTGCAAGATCATGGACCCCCGTACGAAAAACGAGCAAGCAAACTCTCTGCGTTTCTCTTCGCCCTTGAATACCTTTAAAGGCTTCGTGCGGGGCATCGCTGAATTTATCGAGGACAATACATCATAAAAATGATGTACTTTTAAATTGCTTTCGAATAACCTGCTGTATTTTGCCTCGCAGAAATATTAGGATATTGGTAAAATATCAGGAGACAAAGTTGGTAGAGAGCTCAAGTGTTTCGATGACTAGGGAACAACTTAAGGATGTATTCAACATACTTCTTGGATATTAATACTTTAATCCTTGGACTGTCTTCATACACAGTGCGAAATAAGCTTTATATTAGAATCTTTAGGATCTAAATTGTTACCCTGTTCGAAAAGTAATGCTAATAATAATTTACATGTATACAAGTTTGATAATTAGGAGGAGTCAAAATAGACCCTGCATTTGTCAGGCGAGGGTTAAGACTTTAAATCTGAAATCGGGTAGGAATGTCACCAAATGTGCAAATGCAGCCCCGTAACAAGTGGCAAAGAATACATTTAGTGGCTAGTATCGTGAAAAGCCTCGATTTTCACAACTCTTGAGTGGATGCCAGGTTGGGTCCGCAATAAGATCCCATAATAGTGTTTTTAATTCATATAATAACAAACATTAATTTACGGTCGATGTCAGGGATTCTTCTGAAATTCGCACACAACGTAGTCCATGTGAAATTAAGGGGGGTTTAAGTCATCATTTCGCTGGTTTCGAATTTGTTTAAAAAATACGGGCTCTCTGGCAAACGAATCTTTATCCCCGAAACTGCCAATCGCACGAAATTCATGCTTCCTATGTTTTCATCGACGAGGTCTGGCCTTTCTGTATAGAATAGTATCTCCGTAAGGCGCACAGACAAATCTGACTGCGCAGTTCGCGTTAAACAAGTTTCGCCAACGTACGTACATGAAATGTACGGCTGACCTCGAACGGCCAGTCAAGATCATTTCCTGCTGAATTTCTTTGGCTACACAATTCGTATCTCGGCAAGGTTACGAAAGGATCAACGCGCGAGGTCATCGTCCTCGAACCGCACAAGACTTATAAACTCGTTCGTCGATTTTTGCTTCAACGAGGACAACAGATTAACCGCGAAAAAGTCGACTCTCTTCCGGCCCCTCTTCTTTCCCCTTCGGTTCTTTCTTTCATGTTTCAGAACAACCATTACCAACAAACTCTCATAGAGCCTCTTAAATTGTCCCCAATTAGAGTCGTGAGACAGAAGAATGTTTTATGGTGATACGTTATTAGCTCCGCGGAGGAAGTTCCGCGGCATTTAGTCATGCAACGACCTACTCGAAACAAACCGGCAAACCTGTAATCGGTACCGGTTCGGTATGGAGGATGAAACGTTTTCGGGGGAATTTTGCAGAGTCAAGATGTCCACGGACAAAGTGTGCCTACTTGCAATAAGTCTTTCTCAAAGAAAATTTTCAAGTCAATAAAATGATGAGTTAACCCCCCACCCCCATTTTCACATGGAGTAAAACGCATTCGCGAGCATTCGTCGTCGGTCCGTCAACGACGATGCGTAGGTCATTTGCCTCCACTGAACGCGCGCGATCAGCGAATTTCTTCTCTTGTAGCGACACTGGCCGGGAACACCCGCAACGTTTGCGAGCATTTTGCGCGGCCGGTAGGCACATTCGGCTTCGTAGACCCGTTAATCTTGCCACCGATATCTCCCTTCTGAATTTTAATTCAGATAACAGAATCGCGGTTTTCCCGGACTGGAATTTCAGTCGGCGAAGGAAGAGGAAATTTGTCCCCCATTGGAGCGTCTCCAACTGGCATTGAACTCGCCGTAGGATAGGCAGGCACACAGGTGGGTGCTGCGACCAATGCTTCGTGACGAGAGGAGCGAGACAGCGCGATGCCAAGTGTGTCACGCGAGTAAAACGTTCGCCCGGTTTATTGCCGTGCAATTATGTGCCAATCCACGAGACATTCGTCAGAGTCGTTTATACGAGCCTCTGCGCCGCGCATCGGCGCGCGTCACGTTTTATTGATGTTAATACGGTCGTTCAAAGGACCCTTCTCGCGTTTGCCACTCGACACCGCGATTGGCTAAATGTACCCACCACTGTCGCAAAGGAGAGGTCAGGCTCTGCCAGGCGAACTTTGATCCGTGGAATCAAGGCCTCTGAGGATTAAATCGGGACGGGATAGAAATTTCGCTTCGAAGCCGAATGTAAAATTAATTTCTCCACGACCGAATAAATGATTATTCGATGAAAGTTAACGCTACCATCCCGCTTTCAGGGCTTGATTTAGAGATGGCTTGACGCGCTAATTAGCCCCTCCACCCCGCCCCGATATCTGCCAGAAGTTCTTCTGGGATATGTGTGAATGAGCCTGTCTTTAATGCACCTTTTTGCATACTCGAGGGTGCGTGTTTGTTCGAATAGGTAACCTCCATTTGAAAGTCCTATTAAAGTCATTCATAACTGCGCAAGTTAATGCTGTTTGCAATTAAGGACAATTATAGCGAGTGAAATATGATTATGAAATAAGACTACATTTGCCGAGAGACCATTTCAATCGCAAGTGTGAAAGTTTTCCTACATATTTGTAACACACGTATGGACGAAATGCACTGCTGTAATATTCTCGGCGCTTGTCTAAGCAAATCAGTTCTGAAATATGCAGAACAGAA
Organism: Andrena cerasifolii; assembly: GCF_050908995.1. Taxonomy (NCBI): domain Eukaryota; kingdom Metazoa; phylum Arthropoda; class Insecta; order Hymenoptera; family Andrenidae; genus Andrena; species Andrena cerasifolii. Next base: position 9,995,067 of record NC_135119.1, on the reverse strand, counting down.
AATATGACTTTTCGATGATGAAACTTTATGAAATATTATCCTGCTTCAAGCTTGGTGCATCATAAAGTCTACGTTTCTTTAAACTTATGTCTAAAATGAGGTACAATATATTACCTGTCTGCTTTAAATAATTTTATAGATTTGTGTATTTACGAATAATGAATTCAACTTCCAAAAAATTTAAATTAAAAATGAAACGTTGCTTCTGGCTCATCTATATGACTATCATTAATGCATAAAGAACCCATGTCTTATTGCGATCATAAAAGTGTACCTATAAAAAATTTAAATATCGAAGGAAAAAAATTTCGGTTCATCCAAATTTTTTTTTCGTTCGAGTGCATTGATTAAGAATAATTGATGAATAAAAATTTCAATTTTATTCGTATCATGTTTTAGTCATCCTCTTTCCTATTCACTCGCATGACATTACCATAGTGAACACGATAGTGCATATTGGTCTGAAATCCAAAATTTTGATTATTACAGAAGTTAGCCCACAGAACCTTGCCCCGTACAACCCAAGGCCCCGAATATTAAACTGGGACGCAAACTTGTCTTCGAAATGTGGAATGTAAATTTAATTACCCGAGATATCAGTTAAGTAGGTAAGCATTCGGCGAAGGTCGGTTCTTCCCTTCTCATTTCTGAATGGTACTATTCTGAAATGGCTTAACAGAGACGGGTAAAAAGCTAAATGTGGATGTCACCCTAATTACATTTCATGATTCACAATATTTCTATTTCTCATCTATGCAACCATTAATTAATTCTTCAATTTGCCTCTCATACCGCATAATATTGACAGCTTACTTTACAGCTTGGTAATTTTCTGTTATTAAACCAATCAACTCAATACATATGTCTTTTTACCCTGTTACTCCATCTGTCTTGATCTCTGATCGTTAATCTCGCTTTAACCACTAAAATTGCTAATACAATTCATAACAAATCAAATCAGAAGTAAGTACACTAACGGTTGAAATATTACTAACCTTCGTATTTGACTAATTCGCAGTGATTGTTTATCCCCGTAAAAAAAACTTAAAAAAAAAGTAAACAAATTTACGCCAAGTACATGAAATCAAATAAATCACAAAAGAATAGAAGATAATAATAATTAGAATATAAAAAAAAGATGTGAAATGAAAATGAGCTACAAGTACATAAAGGTGCTTTATGCATAAAGGTGCTGTTCATAAAATCCTCAGTTTAGTTACAAATAAAAAACAGTTTGATGATATTCAAACATGTCGCAATTCTAATTTCTGCAACTTACCTTGTGTTCGAAACTGCATTTTGGTTGCGATTCAATGGTACAACGATACATATTTGTAAAAACATATTTACAACTTGGTTATAACTTGACGGTAAGCTGTGAAAATTTGGAGTATATTGCACAGTGAAGCTAGCGATTGACGAACGAAACATGCGTTAGTTTCTGCTGGCTGAAGGTGTGCGTGTACCGCGTATACGTATTATGTTGACGAAGAAATTTCTTGGAGAAGACGAAGAAAAATCTTAAAATTTCCGACTGATCCATGAGACGATATTACGATATCTCTGTCACGCGCGGGCCGATTTCATTGAAATTGGTATTATTCGAAAGCTTACATGCGGTTTACATAAGAAAAATGCCTTTAAATTTAGGAAATATTACAGGCGCGATGAGATATTAATGAAATAAGTTTCAGGTTCGGTTGGAATAGCCCGGCGACGAGTAAATGATAGGGGTAGCGACAGTCGACATATACAGGGTGTCTTTTCTGTACTTTCCTTCCTTTACTTGGCGCCGAGACGCTGCCGCGTCTCTAGATTAATTATTTTTGACGGGAGAATATAAAACGCAGGCTGACGAAGGGGGGCACGGTCGCTAACGGGGCCGTTCAACTGCATACAGTTGAACATTCAGCGTTTTGTAGAAAGAAGCATCGGAGAAAATGACGACTTTCGCTAATAACAAACGCGTGACTTGGACGGTCTCGATACGTTGATATGTAACGCGAAGAATTCACGAAGCGCACTGGAGAAAACGCATAGGATGCGCGCGCGCCTCGTGACTAAACTCTCTTAATCTTTTTCCGGTTGGCGCGTGCACCTGCAGGAAAGTGCGTTCCTTTCTTTCCTGTGTTTAGCGTTTTCACACCTGACAGGAAGGTATCATTAGAAATTCTGTCGCAGAAGCTCGAACCACTCGGTATTCCCAGCATGGCCCCATCTGCGCGCGACGAAAGTCGATTTGCCGAATGCCCGCGGTGGAAATCATGCCGGCGCAAATTTCCAATTACTGATTAATTCGCGGTGTACAATTCTTACGTAGCGAGCGGCTTCCCAAGCTGTACAAGCAAACCTGCTTTTAGTTGCTACTCGTGGCAAGCTTGTTCCTAGAACTTTCACCCCCACGATTAATATTTGTTCCCAACGCCGCATACGTGGTTGTTAATACAGCTCACCGTAAAATCCGAGTTCTTTGTTAGAATCGTCGAGCAAGAAAAGAATCACACATAGTTTCATTGACAGTGGAATTATTTGTTTCAAAAGAGAATCGATCTTTCCATGGAATAAGGCCTCCTTTCTTGCGAACACCGTTTTCTATTCCATGCAAATTCTGTTTTTCACGAAGGTCGTTCGTGGCCGTGGTTCCGTGGTACATAATTTAAATATCGGTCACGACTGTTAAGCGTTCTCCGGTGCTGCTGAAAAACCCGCATACACGCGGCGTTAGAAAGTTCGCGAACAAAAAATGGATTCCTTGTAAAACCGTGACCATCGCGTGAAACGTTTTTGCCGCGCTCGAAAGGAGCCTTTAATCTAGGTAATAAGTAACGCGCTCGATTCGCGGAATGCGCGTGCGAGGATAGAGCACCGGGTTTGGAGCGCTGATTTTGCTCGAATTTTACGTTTTGTTAATGCAAACCCTCTAGGTGCCGTAATGTAGCAAACGTATAAGACGAATTACATACTTAAAACTGACCAGCGACCATGGCCGCGATGGAAACACCGGTTCCCGTAAGATCAACGAAGTTAATCATCACGGGGCGGCGTACTGGGGAAAGATGGGTGACCGCCGACCACTTTGGCTCCCGGTGCCGTCGCTGCTGCTGGGACACCCGAAGGAGAGAGAAGGAAAAAATGGACTATCGTTTGTTGGGCAATATAAGCGAAATGCTTGAAACGCCATCCTGGGTGTTAGGAACACACAGGAAAACAAAAAATACAATAACAATACAATACTTAAAACTGTGCGAAGAAATCGAATTCAATGTTTTCATTTATTTAGTTCACACATGCCGAATGCCAATGACGTCGGCGTGGTGTCCCGGGTGTCCGTGCTGCGATGCGGTTGTATCGATATCGATTTTCAGCGTTAAGTGTCGATACAGCGATATATCGTTACATTAAGTATCGATACAAAGTATCGATGTATTGGTTGGAAAGTACCGATATTCCGGTATATCGATATTGTATCGCCATCACTAGTGCGAGCCTCGTGATAAAGACGAAGGAGAAGAGCAATACTTATCATTCAGCAGAAGAACCGAAACGTATTTTCGTTTCTGCCTTGAAGAACAAATTGAAAGCTCGTGTGCCCACGTTCATATTGGGATTTATGGGACAGAAAGTCCTTGGCGTGGATACCTTTCTGCGAAATATTGATTTCAAGGATGCAGCTTATACGGTCGTGCGTGCTCGTGATTAAACATTTACGTGGACAACTTGCAAAGTAATGTAGGTACATTTATAGTGTATGGCACTAAGATTAAGTAATTGTCAATTACAACCGTTTATTCGTTAATTTTGCAAGTGTTTAAATAAGTGTAGCGTGTTAGTTACTGGACAATTTTGGGTGAGAATATAAACAAAAATTTCGGGGACAAATAATGAAATATATGAAGTGAACTGTATTTGTTGCGAATGCTTATGCATTGTTTATTTTAAGATAGAAGTGGAAACTAGGATTTTTGAAGACAGGGACAGATTAAAAGATAAAAAGGTTTCTGTGATTTTATCAATTTGGAAGAAACTATTGGAGCGAAACAAGTGACATTGATATGTTTGAAAACTATTCCTTATATTCTTTTCTGAAACTCATTTCGTTGTTTTTGCGCTTTACGTTCGCCCGTACTATTTATCAATATTAAACTTATCTCACGTGGACAAGCATATGCTTCGATTGAATATTAAATTAAAATTGAAAAAGGTAAAACTATGAACAGTTTAGCATAACTTAAGTACAAGTGAAATTTGTTTTATTAATATTGAACGTTGAACGTGTTAAATTCTACTTTTCCTTCACTAGTTAATCACACTTTGACGCTTCCAAAGAGAAACTAGAATACTCACAACCGAAAAAGAGACCCTTCAACTACAACTCAGTTCTGTTAAAAGATTATTCCAGCTAGAATCAACGAACGAGAAATTATTTCAGATGGTAATTTTCGTGTATTCATGTGTTCAATGTACTAGCATTCCAGTAAATCATATAACGGTAGTCCATCGGATGGAATTTTTAATTATCTCCTTTACTTCCGTCAAGATCTGAAGAACGATAATGTATCAGACTCGCGAAAGAGCACAAATCTTGGATAACAAAACTGTTTAAGCAAATACACGATGGTAATTCTTAAATGTGCAGGCTGTTCTACTAATTCATTAAGTCTTTACTGGAACACAAAGTTCTTTGAGAATGCATTAATCCTATTGCCATAATTTGCTTATCAAGTCTCATGCTGCAAGGAGACACGATGGTTTCGTTTCACGGGAATTTGAAAATGTAAACAAGGGTTTACATATTTATGATCAAGAATCATAATTAAAGATGCTACTGAATTTATACACGTGTTTAAAATTTAGGGATTACTGGAAATAATTTTTAAAATAATACAGACTTGATGTTTTGATATCCAAAACACGTCTGACCATAGAATCTCCTAATTTACTCTACTTGGCACTGTTTTAAGAATTGTTTCGAGTAGATGTTCAAACCATCAAGGGTTTCATAAACAATGGCATATTTATCAAGAATCCTGTTTAAAATTCTCCAGTCAATTCATCGCCATTTATTTTATTATGAGCTATTCCAAAAATTACTTCAATATTATGAACACGTTTCTAAGCATCTCCTGTAACGAACAGAGTAAACCATTCTCTGTACGCATATAAAAAGAAAAAAATCACTTTAACTGCGAAAATAATTGCCTCGAAAAATATTCCTCTTTAATCTAAAGATAAAATTTCTTAATTTATATATTTATACGCTTTAATTAATTATCGTTATAAGAAATGCCGTACAGGCGCGTATCGGCGCGCATTTTAAAGGCCAAACAATGAAATACCACGGGCCCACAACCGGATAATTAGGTACACGCAATTAGAGACAAATTTCCCGTAATGCGTTCAACATCCCACCTGCCTTATCGCCGCGAAGAGAAGCCTTTCCAAGCATCGCGCACGAGTGCCAGACCATCTTTCCATAAAACGGCGAATCGCCATTTCTTGTCCGTTCCAACGGCTGAGCCGAGCGCCTTCCACTTACAATGCCGCAGCTTTCAATCCGTTTGCGAATTCTGTTTCGCCCATTACGAAATGCCGCACGGTATCTGTGCCGAGGCGAATGCCAGCGTCGATTTTCCCCAAGTCAATTTGAATTGCGCGGGGCCCGGCGCGGCGCGATGATTGCGCGCAGGAAGGGATGGGATGGTATGCGCGAGAGTGGCCACTAGGGTGGCCCTTATTTCCAACCTGTGATTTATTTTCCTCTCACCCCCTAATATGGTTTCGTTTCATAAAAAAAATAGTCTCTGAAAATGATTATTGCAATCGGACAACAGGAAAGGGTGCCGCCCAGGCCTCAAAGTTTAGAACTCATCAGTGGTTTGAATTTGAAAAATTTCTAAAAAACGGTAAGCCTTATCGAAATTTTGTTCAAATAATATTAAAAGAGCATTTAATTTTCTACAATTACTGTATATACAAGTTTTTCCTGCTTCCAACCGTCTTTTAGATAATGGCGTTTGAATATAGAGAAATCCGCACTGCGCGCGTCCCATCTGTACGGCGTGACGTATTGTCTATACGCGCGCTGTGCGGATTTCTCTATATTCAAACGCGATTATTTAAAAAACGGTTGGAAGCACGAAAAAATTATATATACAATAACTGTAGAAAATTGAATGCTCTTTCAATATTATTTCAACAAAATTTCGATAGGACTTACCATTTTTGAGAAATTCTTCAAATTCAAACTATTGATGAATTCTAAACTTTAAAACCTGGTCGGCACCCTTTCCTGTTGTCCGCTTGCAATAAACTTTTTCAGGGACTACTTTTTTATCAAATGGCACCGTTCTAAGGGGCGAGAGCAAAGAAATACAACAACAACAAAAATCGGTACGTATAAATAAGGGCCACCCTAGTGGTCACGGTAACCCTCTCGCTTGACCAATCTAAAATTACTTATATTAAATTAACTAATCACTTATTAGCTACTTAGGTATTAGGGTTGAGTATTAGAGCAGCGTTTCAGCTGTACCCCGCGCTTTACCCAAGTTCTTCTACTCTCTAGTTATAATCTACACTACATTTTCTTACGTAATAAAGGCAGCATAATAATAATTCGTATTTCTGCTTCAAGGAATTAAAAGTATTACACCGTAACGGTACCAGAATCTAATACGAAAAACTTATTGTAAAGGTCGTGTAAACGAAATTATATTACCGGTAAAAATGGGCCCCGCGTTCGCCATCCACTGTCAAGCTATCCGCCGTTCAAGGGTTAACCGATGAAAACTCGAAGTTAACGTCCCACGAAAGCCGTGGGAATATTTTCCAGGGGCAGGTATGCGACTCGAGAGCGATAAGAATCCCGACTTTAATTCCCTCCCCACGAGGATGCTTTCGATTTCCATCGTGAATCTCCACCGACACGCGCACTACATACGTACACTGTAGGGGGGGATACAGAAGGCAGCGACGACGCGTACGTGTACGTACGCGTATCGTTAAGGGCGGGGACTAACTAACGTCTAATCGACGAGCCTAACGACCCAACTAACTATACACGATACACGGTGCTGCCAACAGCAGCAGCAGCATCTTCGCATAACGATCCCCGCAGTACGCTGCCTGTTAGTCATCGCTAAATCATGATCCAGTGATACACGACCTCCCGAAAAAAATATGCGTGGAAGACTTACGATGCACACGATAAGTACACCCTGTAGTTTGTCCTTCCAGGCTACTTCCGCGCGTGTACTAAATAGTCAGTTATCTACCTCTGCGTCTGTGTCTTTTCCACTGTCGGGGGTGTGTGAAACAACCTCGGCTGGTGGATGGATTACATAGCGCCTGGCTTATTGTGTTATTTTAATTTCATTTAGTGTATGCGGGAGACCGGGGCACAATTGGACATTTCTTGAAATTGCGACATATTTGCGTTGTGGGTATACCTACTGGAAAAATAACTTTTGAAGCCGAAGCAGGGAAAATTCTTATTGCGCCACTGCTCCATATTTTTTTTTTATTATTTAAAGTTTCTTTCATTTTATAACAGCAGATGGATGAAATATTTTTTTTAAATAAAAATTCTCAAGTTTTCATCATTGAAAAAATATTATATCGCATTCTTTACGATTTTTTTCTATATGAAAATGAAAAGCTAGAGAAATGGGGTTTGTTGTAAGTGGAAGATCACTGTTTGGAAGTATTAAAAGAATTTTTATTTAAGAAAGAAGCAGCTGGAACGGAGCAGAAGCGGAGCAGGAACGGAGCAGAAACGGAGCAGAAACGGAGCAGGAACGGAGCAGAAACGGAGCAGGAACGGAGCAGGAGCGGAGCAGAGCAAGAGCGCAACAGGAGCGGAGCTGGAGCAAATATTTTGAGGTCGGAGCGGTGCTGGAGCAAGTATTTTGAGGTTGGAGCGGAGCCGGAGCAAGTATTTTGAGGTCGGAGCGGTGCTGGAGCAAGTATTTTGAGGTTGGAGCGGAGCCGGAGCAAGTATTTTGAGGTCGGAGCGGTGCTGGAGCAAGTATTTTGAGGTTGGAGCGGAGCCGGAGCAAGTATTTTGAGGTCGGAGCGGTGCTGGAGCAAGTATTTTGAGGTCGGAGCGGTGCTGGAGCAAGTATTTTGAGGTTCGAGCGGAGCCGGAGCAAGTATTTTGAGGTCGGAGCGGAGCCGGAGCAAGTATTTTAAGGTCGGGGCGGAGCAGATAAAAAATTGGTCAGTTCCAATTTCTTGAGGAAAACTGTTATTCTGCTCATTAAATAACATAAAACTCAACTGATGTCAACTGACAATTTGTAAAATCCCAAATTCGAATTGAAACTGCCTCAGCAGCTATACATAACATAATAATTTTTTGCCGAATATATGATTATGTATACACTAATTGACACACAAATGCCAAAGAAAAGGCATATACAGTCTTCTTAAAAATCATGTAAGAATTTAGTGAGACAGAGGAACCAATTTGAACACACGATATTTGCATACAACTTTAGAAAACTACCAACGGGGGCTAATTTAATGCGACACATTTATTTGGCGATAAAGTTTGTCGCTTCGAATAGTCATCTTCTTCCAACTAATAATTGATAATTTAAAACAATGTCATTTACGTATCAGACGACACACTATTTACTTTACAGGATTTTCGTTTAACTTTTGCGCTTGACCGATCGGCAAAAAATAGTGTCCAGCACTATAACTACAAGTGTTTCTACTTCGGAAAACATGCGCTCGATTTTCTGAACGACCTCAAGCAGCAAAATTATCTGAAAACGTTCCACCGTGAAACAAGAGCATCCAAAGGTTTATCTTTCATCTCGAAACAGAGGTTCGGAACAAAGTGTTGGAGGAACAAAAAAAAAAGCGTCCGATCACGTAGCGTCGCACCGCGGCAATTTCAATTTCCATCCCGGGCGTTCGTGGACCCAACGAAAGGTAGGATGGAAATTATTATCACCGGCGAGGGCCTATATTGGAATAAATTAACGCGCTGTATGAGGGGTTCGATGGCAAACGGCTTCATCGCGTAATCGTGAAAAATGCGTAATACGTACTGCGTCCCGTGGTGCTACGGGCCCTGTATCTGTTCCGCGCGTTCGTGTCGTTAATGCATAATGCACCAGCGCGTCCTCTTCGTATACGAGCTACCAGACACGATCGTTTCCCAATCATTAATCGATCGCAGCAGCATTAGATTAAAGGGACGGCCGTCGCCGCAGCTGCGCAAATTATGACTCGCGGCGCCCAGCCAACTGCCAGTCCAGTGATTTTCACCCCACAATATGTTGTATTTTTCTTCGCCATCGTCGCCGGGGCGGAGGAAAAATCTTAAGAGATCCCGTGATTTTAGTGCTCCCTTTTGTAAGAAACAGGTATCGCTTCGACCGTTCGTTCAGCAGGCATATGCTCGCGAAAAGTGGAGCATACGATGCTACGTGCAAATACACAGCTACCTATGTAGGTACGCACGGAGTAACAAAAAAATCTGGCGAATCGGTGAAAAAGTAGCATTAGATATTGCCGTGGTTCGAAATGTTAGTAAAAATAGATTGTCGAAATGTCGAGATATTGAGTAGAGTGTGATACCTAAATACTACTGTTAGTCTCTGCTCAGTTAAGGGGTTCTGTTACTAATAAGGGAGCACCGCGAACTCGCACTCACCGAATGGAACGAAAATTTTTGGGTTTGTAGAGTGACTCAAGACAAGAACAACGGTATGTTTCATTCGTGTCTAGAGCTGCCACCCGTGAAATCATTAATCTAGCTTTAAAACCCCGGACTTTCCGTTTGAAACCCTTTTAACTGTTATTTATATCAGGTACGATGTCCCGAGACAAAAATTTCGGCAAATTATAGACCGTAACCGCAATCAAGAAATAGAGATAAAATATTTATGACTCTCTGAGCGAGCAGCATGGAAAACCCGGGTGAATACAGAAAATCCCCCCGGATGCCTTAAAAAGGAGGACAAATCCGGGGAAACCCAGTCGGATGGCAGCCCTATTCGTGCCCAATCGCCCTTTAAGGGGACTAGGCAGTCGAAAAATCGATTCTTTTTATTGGATTTTCCGAAAGTACTATCTTTTCTCAATAAAATGCCGCTTGGTATATAGTAAAATTCGCAAAATTGTAGATTTGGCGGCTAAAAACGTCAAGCGGGAACCTATAGCGCTGCCTTTGCTCTGAAACTTTAAACGCGTTTTTCTCGAATATTTTTTTCGGGCAAACCTCTGATATGCTCCGTAAAAATTCGAGATTTTCATAACAAAAAAAATTAATAAGTCACCGGATTTTAGGAGCGCACAAACAAGAACGAATTTTTCTCGAAAAAGTCGCTTTTCAGCCACTAATCGCATAATTTTGATTCAATTTTTGCTTTCATAGCTTTGCCCGGAAACTATGAATCCAACAAACAAGAATCACACCTTCGGATTACGTCACATTTTAAGACCGATATTAAGGCAGAACGACGGAAAAACGTTTAAACGTTTACCCATCTGCAGCGCCATTTTTAAAGCATATATATATGTCTTACCATTTTTTTTTCAATCTGTATGGTAGCAATAAACATTGGGTAAAAGGATACATCTGGATTTGCTTTCATTTTTTTTACAAATAAATAACGGCAATGCCGCCGCGTAATTCAGATTCAGCCTGTATTATGCGCTAATTAATATATTAGTTTCACGTTGCCGCGGCGACAAAAATATTCCTCTCCCTCGTCGAGGCAGCCGACAGCGAGCGGCGAGCACCGGATTAATAATTGGCGGCTGGACACGTCGGTTCGATAGCCGGCGAAGTCACGCTGTACCGGTTTAACGTTACAATATTCATTAGGCGTAACGATAGCCCGGATATTTTCCGTACGGCTCCACGTGTGCGTGCCCGTTGTAACGCGGTGTAACATGGTGTAACGGCCAACGGGTACGCAACGACGACAGGCAGCAAGAATCGCTTTATACCGCGTCCACAGGGGTGATAGTACCTACAATAGAATCCCGATACCTGCCACCTCGATACTAATCGCCTCCATGCTAGGTTCCCACGATATTATATAGTCCTCCCGATATTAGTCCCCTCGATACTAAGGTGGAGGTCAGATATATTTCGCTGCGAGTGAGGAATAACCCCCACCATGACGCATGCCCCTGCCTCGCGGCGCTCCTTTTCTTATCGTCCTCGCTCCCTCTCGCGCTACGCGCTACGAACACGCGCAAGGCTCGCGAGAGGGGACCGATTTCCCCTCGATCGCTGTGACAACTTTAGACCGGCCAATATATTTGACCTCCACCGTAGTCACCTCGATACTAGCTCACTCGATAATAGTCCCATCGACGCTTGCAGACAACTCTCATTGGTTGCATTTCGTAGGGGGAACAAACAAGAATAAAGCAAGTACAAAGTGACAGTAGAGCGGGTTACGCACCTGATTGGTTACCCCGATACTTGCACGCATTTTGAGCCCCATATTCTTGCAACGATCGAGCTTCTATTCCTCGACCTAACCCAGATCATGGATTTCGCATACCTTCGACTTACGACGTATTTTACGGCGCGTTTTATACTCTCTTCGCGACCTCTTTTATGACGGCCCTCGCAGTTTACGACTCTTTTTCGCCCTGCATTCTTTCGCTGCGAATAATTTGTGGCTCGTCGCATTCGGTACCTTCGATTGCATTTTTCGATCGTGACGCGCCAGCATAATCAGAAGTATCGTTCTGAATCTCGTGTCTTCGCGAATATCAGAATAATTAAATGATTCTTGGGGGTACGACATCGAGGAGACTTCAACGCTATTTTCTCTCTTCGCGCATCAGGTGGAATGATGTTGAAAGTCTACTTCTCGTTACTTCACGTGCATGATTCATGAAGTACGCCCTCCAACACCCTACACTTTCTCCCGACAGGTCTATTCCCAAAGTCTGTTTTTGGTTTTGTGCATTCTGCATTAAGATTAATGGGGACTGAATGAGAGGTGGAATACAGGATGTCCCTAGGCCCAAGTTCTTAACTCTATATTTTCTCAAGAGGCATGTCCTGTTGCTTTAGATGTGCTTATTTTCACTCCTGGATGATTTTACGAGTTCGTTCTAGCTGTACCAACCCATACCTTGCAGAGATTTAGCGGCATAAATAAAAGCAATAGAGGGTGAAATTGATACCTCTGTGTGCCTCGAAGACCAGTCAGGAGCCTAGAGACGCATTCGGCATAATTTAGAGACGAAAGTTACCTGTTGCCTTGGGATTCTTCTAAAACTTGCAAACGTTACAGTGAACCTAAATGGAACAAGTAGATATTGCAACGACTGCACAACAATGCTCTAACTGTTTTTTTTCTCTCTTGAACTCAACTGCGGAACGACGTCTGCTCCAACATAGGGAAAATGATGTGCGCCACAAATGTGACTCGTTGTTACAAGATAGGGGGTTTAATGCAGTAAGGTGCCCGAAATTGTAGGAACGTGGCTAAATAAGTGCAGCCTTGTAACGATTGGTCAAGAACACATTTAGTTGCTTGCACCCGTGGGGCAAGTTGGGGAGAAACGACTTTTTCTGAATTTTCGTATTTATTCCATTGAAACCTGTAAAACTTAGGTTGATTCACAGTTAAACTGCAAGACTTATTACCAAAGAATGGTTCAGACATAAAATTGATTAGTTGATTATGAAAATCTGTGTTTTATTCATCATCGAACCTTAACTACCCCGTCTTGCCCCACCTTCCCCTACTGCCTTTTTTAGTTAAAAGGTCCTATCTAACATTTCGAGACAACCGAGAAAACTGAAGTTTCATCATTTACTTTGTACCGTCCTTATTTTCCTTCATTCATATTAAAACATGCTGTCATAATTTCGTAACAGCCTGATATAACTATTTGCAATAGGTGTACCGGTAGGTGATGTATTATTAACGTACCAATTAATTAATTCTTTTAAACAGGATATTTTAACCATTTGGAAAGAAGTTAGGCTAAATACATTAGGCTGTTCATAAATCTTTAGGAAGCACGTAGAGTTTTCTAACGTCACTTAAAAAGTAAAGGGCGTGTGGAACTTCAAATATTTCAACACATCTCAGAAAATGAAAAAATGCTAGATAGAACAGTTTAACTAAGGAGGGCAGTACAGTTCTGCAAAGCAGGGTAGGTACTGGTTCTTCGGAGCAAATCTTAACAGTAGCGTGAGACCTCGACTTTCACCACTTCCTTCACCATTTCTACTAAAATCTATGGATCAATATTCAATAGTTAAACCGTCGTAACTCTCTTAGACATCTGAAAAAGTTCACCAAACTATAAAAAGTTTTCTTTTCTGTCGCGTGACTCCGTTCGCCCCTAACACGAAGACTCGAATTCGTGCGATAACGCTGATTATTTTATAGTAAAAACGACTGTTTTATTTGCAGCCCATAAGAATGATGGGCAGAAGGAAAGTAACGAAAAAGCTTGACAAAAGAGCTGATAAAAGAGAAAGCCATTGAACCTCGGAAGCGATCGTAAACCCGAGGAATGAGGATTCGGGTTCCCCGCGGCAGTTGCGCCATAGTCTTATTAATTAACACGAAATGAGGACCCTCGGAGCCACGATTGATCGCTGATTGGGTCCGGACGACCTTTTTTCTCGTCCCCGCGCCAAATTTATCTCGCTGCGAAGCAAGGACGCGTGGGAAGTAGAAGGGATCCGAAAGATTAAACCTACCCTCTGATGATTGAATCTACCCTCAAACAACGAAGTTTGCTGGATGCTCGCAGCGACTAGACTTCATGGCTCGTACGATCTAATGAGAAAATCGAGACGCTCTTCTTCTATCCTAAACGTCTCTATTTCGCGAAAATTGGAAACCCGACTGCTTGGTGTGCGAATGAACGAGACTTTCAAATTTCGAAAATCATTTTAGGACTTATTTCTCTAAAACCTGTTACTAAAAGTGCATTCTGGGAGGAGTAAAATGAAACGAAAATCCTGACAACATACTAATTTTAGACGAAGTTGCTTTGTGCTTGTCAAGATGTGTTGAACTGTGAGGAAATAATTGATTTTAAAATCTTGACAGTACAAATTTTAACAGTACTTTCTAAAGTGTAGGTACTGTTTACAGTGCAATTGTGACGTTTCCAGTTACTCGTTTCTCCCCATTTTTACACTAACTGACAAATTTCATGCACAGTAAAACTTTCGAATGTACTCGTCAGCTGTCTTGTTGTAAATTTTTCTTTCAAGAGTTTGTATACCTTAAAATGCAGTGTCAACGTTTTGAAGCTGAACTGTTCCTTAGATGTCTCGATTACCACCAGGGATCCTGACTCCTGAGAAATGAATGTCTCGTAATGACTTTTATTTTACTTCACTTTTCCAGAGATGCATGTTCAGTTCATTAAAGCGTCTCAATAAAAGAAACGGTATTGAACTGAAAAATAAATTACAGCCCAGCACAGTGGCTATCCTCTTTAATTGCTCCTCGAAATACTGGATTTTACGGGGTGTAAATTTTAATTGCGCCTCATCTCGTATTTAATAATGGTACTTATTGCATGTTTTTATTCATATCTCTTCATCGACCATGCAATTCAGCTTCTAATCACGCGACCACACACACGTTCATTAAGCAGCCTTTTTAAACATCGATGATCGAATAATAACCTTTTGTATCCCGCGAAAAGAAGTGATTATTTCAGGCACGCGATTCGTGCTAATCACGCTCCACCCGAGTATTAAACTTTACCAAGAAATTCCTTTTATCCGGCATGGTTGCTGGACATAATTTAAACGTCCAAATCGGGAATATGATTGCGGCTGAAATTTCTATTAGTCTGAAAAAGAGTCACCACTTTCTCGTAAAAATCAGGTTCAGAGAAAAAATATGTGCACGCCCGAAGATTACCAGGTGCAGACGCCAAAACTGGTAAAATCAGAGATTTGCACTTCGTGCTTATTTACCTGCATTACACGTTTGGTTAACGGTATACACTGTCAGCATTTCACTAGACACTAGACACACACGCTATCTAGGCCGTATTGACAGTCCATAAGCTGCCTCTTTATTCGTTTCATGTAATGAGTTACTTCCTATCCCGGTTCTTCAGAGTCATCGTGACCTGAGCACAGACTCCCTTCGTCGTACACTTCACGCACCCCTCCTTGCTCAACAGAGATAACGAACTACGCACATACACGAAAGTATTGAAAATGTTAAGGTAATAATTTTTATTTTTAAGTGGGATTTATAAATTTTTAATCAATTTTATATTGGCGATATAATGTCTTTGTTTAAACCATATAAATTTGAAATATAAATGATTAAACATTTTGGTTAGAATTAGAAGTTCTATATTTTATTTCAGTTTAATTGGATTTTTCATCTTTCCCTACCCCCTTTCGTGGGACGCGAGAAATAGCGGGCATAACTGTTGCGCACTGTCCTTATCTCGTTGTCAGTCTACCGTAAACTTGACTTTACGAGCGCTGCACGACTGCCGCGCATAGCTTTTTCGCGGTTTCCTCTGCATTTCGCCCCGTCTCGCCGACGTAACGGTTCCCCGTTGCAACTTGTCGAGCTCGTACGGCAGGAAGATCGAATCCCCCTCGACCGGCTGACATTTTTCCATTGGAGAAGTGTGCCACCGGAAAAACGCCACCGTTTTCATCGCGGTAGCTCGAGCGCCGGCCCAAACTGCGATTTCTCCAGTCGATTGCAGTAGAATTGCAAGAATTAATAGATTCGGTAATTACGCGGAATAGGCGTTTCCTCGCCGATTTCAATGATTTTTGGATATGTTGTAAAACTCAACATTCCGAGCAACTTTTTCCTGTACATGTTACCGCCGCGCGGTCTTCGTTTTCGAGATATTTGCGAAAAACTACCGTTGATTTAGTCCGACGCAACGCATTCCACTTTCCAATTTGTCCCGGGTATTAGTTTGACACCGATATGAGTTTGGAGCATACAGTGGAGCATACATAAACGGGCATACAGTTTTTTTAGAAAAACGACTTTGAAAACACGACCTGCACTTTTCCCATTTCGCAAAAAAATCATTCTTTTACTAATGGCAGCTCGCATAATAAGCTGCACAGAATAAATAAAAAATTGAAACTTTTTCTTTTTTTACAGCTTGACACACTCAGATTCGAAAAACTGTCCCCGTCAGAGTTCGCAGCAATTTTTAACGTTAGTAACACAGGCGATTTGCCTACTGCTATTTATCGAATGCGAAATAAAAAAAACAAACGTTCTTACTTTCATGTTAGAAACACGTTCTACGCGTCCTCCTTCCATTCCTCCGCATACTTCACATCTACGTGGGTATGTAATAGCGAACTCCTTCAGAAATTCCAGGTCTGCGCTTGACAGGCATGTTCTACTTACTGATGCGAAACTTGCAGCATTTTGCCTCGCGACGAAATTATAGCACAACAATAATCATTATTTTAATATAAATGAAAATCGATTCTAACAACCAACAGGAGTCATTTTTCAACCCACGTTAACGAAACATTTTTTACTCGCGAGGAAAGTGTACGAATTTCGGGACACAGATTTGTCTCTGCGTATACTTACAAGGGGAGGACACCATGAGGTAGACACCGATTTTGATGAGCCTTGGCTCGATGGATCTATGTCGAAAATAAGTAAATAGGTGTCCGAGCGTTTCTGCGTTATTTATTTGTAATATTTACGTAGATAATATCTACGCAGATATTATAGAATTTTTATGTATTTTGGTTCGTACAAATTATAAAAAAATGTTATTTAGGTATTATTCTTGACAAGTTCTCTTTTCTGGTCAATACTTCTTATGAAACTATTAATTACTTATGTTATGATTTCCATAACTTTTATTAAATAAACGCGAAAAATATGATATTATTCAATAAAACTAGTACCTAATAGTTTAGTACTTTTCTTTGTCTTATGGAACCTTTTTTAATAAATCTTCTAATACACCTTGTTCCCATGGAACTTTTATTATATAGGTTCTAAAATATCTGGTCCATGAGAACACTTTCTAAAGAAGTTCCTAAGGGTAACGTTTCTTTCAAGAAAATTTCCACAGGAACAGATATTTTATGCAAACAAATTTTGTACACCTTCTTTATGACGAGTAGTCCCTTAAGGGTACTAGGCAGTCGTTCCTGTCCAAAATGAAGCATTTCTGTTTCAATTAATTGCACAGAAACCAATTGAAACTGAGACTTGTTCTTTGGCACGAAGTTTATTAACATCATAAGCTTTAAAAAAAAAATTGTGTAGTCAAAAATATGCATTATATATTACGCTTCAGATGGATCATTAAAAAGGCTTTTTAAAAAAAGTTTCTTTTGTTTTGCAGTGATAACTCAGAAACGGAGGTTCCAATCGATTCAAAACAAATTCGAGGGTCTTCACAAAATCTGTAGTTTCGGACCAGACCAAAATTAAAGTTAATGAAAACTCTTATTCTTTATGAAAATAAATTAAAACCCCATTGAGACCCCATTGATGAGGTTTTACCATCCCCCAAGCCCCAAAAGGTGAGGTCTCAGTTTATTTTCATAAAGAATAAGAGTTTTCATTAACTTTAATTTAGGTCTGGTCCGAAACTACACCTTTTGTGAAGATGCTCGAATTTGTTTTGAATCGATTGGAACCTCCGTTTTTGAGTTATCACTGCAAAACAAAAGAAACTTTTTCTCAAAAAGCCTATTTAATGATCCATCTGTAGCGTCACATATAATGCATATTTTTTACTAAACAAACATGCTTTATATAACTTATGATGTTAATAAACTTCATGCCAAAGAACAAGTATCAGTGCCAATTGGTTTCTTTGTAATTAATTCAAACAGAAATGCTTAATTTTAGACAGGAACGACTGCCTAGTACCCTTAAATGATCAGAAATTGGGACATTCACCTTATGTTCTAACATAATTGTTTTAAAACCTATAGTTCCAGAACTTTTTCGATCCTGCTATAAACGATATATACCAACAGTGCGCGAAATCTAAGCCCTTTTTTGGTATCCGAACCTTATGCTCCCATCTCCTCAGCTTACAATAAGTGAGCACTGTCTACCCTGTAAGTCCTAAAGCCTTTTTCAAAAACACCCTCCATGAGAATTAAAGAAAAACGTGTGATGCCTATCATTGTTGTTATGGCCAGCAGCGCTACTATTTCATCGTTTCGTCTCCTTGGGGAAGAAAGAACCGCGCGATCCAGTAGGGACTTCCCTGACATACCGAGCGAACGTCGATCCATGCCGCACTCCGAGCGCTCCATCTCTCCATGATCGCCGCTCGTTAACTTCCGCGGTTAATTACATCACGGTCAATGACGTAAGGCAGGAATCATCTGCATGGAGCTTGCACGGCATGCGAGAAATTATCCCAGAATATTTTCGCGCGCTGGTCATTGCGTACCAATTCCTCTGCTTGCGTGGCGTAACAAATTATGCGACGACCTCCTCCGTTACAATTGGACGATCCATCTTCGCGTTTGGGGCTTGTTATTAGCCGACGTGGATATCGAGGGTACAGGGTGTTCGTGTTATTAAGTACTCTCCAGCGATTTTCTTGCACGCGGTAAGTGTATAAGGAAGAGGAAACGGTTTCACTACTTTTTTTATCAGCAACACGATGATTATTATTATTATTGTCGTTGTTACTATTCTTATTATCACTATACGGTATTTATTATGCCAGAAATAAATACAGTGCAAAAGGTTTGTAGCGCTTATTGCACCATTAAACTTTTGTTTGAAACATTCTTTTCTGACTGTTATACTTTCAGAGTTAAAGGCGAAAAAGTGGAAGTGCCAATTTGACTTTGAGGTTAGTTTTCACCTCCTTAAAGGGCGATAGGGCCCAAATGAAAGACACCGTTGCTCTTCTTTTGAATCACTCTAAAAACCCATAAAGTTGCGTTCCAATCGGTGAGTCCGGGTTCGCGGTGTTCCCTTGTAAGTGTCGCTCCGTAACATAAATAAGTGAAGAACTCCTTCAAAGAGGAATAGCTCTACGGAAAGAGTAAACAGTCGAACGCTATGGATCATGTTTCGAAACATGAAATCGTCGGTCGAAAAGACCGACATGCGCCTACTCCCGGGTTAAAAACAAAGCCCCATTCGAAAAAAAGGGTATTCCTCACTTTCGCCTTATCTTTGCACCATATTCGCACAGGCATTCAGCGAATCCTTATCTACGCGCTTATTTAACAGATATTCAGAAGCACTTTTCTGGCAAGCAATGCCCCAAACTCGGAAAATATTATTCTACATTTTTCTATACAGTTTTTTTTTTTTTTTTTTTGCGAAGAATCACCATCAATAACGGAGCACCCTGTACGTGTACATATTTACGAGTGTACAGCCGCGGGATATAACGGCACACGATATCACGCTTCAACCGCCGCGGCGAATAATATTCAGCATTAGGAAACACGCTTCGCCACTTATTACCCTAAAACGAAACGCGCCACCGCCGCTGTCGATGGCGGGTCGCTGGGAAATTACGCGTTTATGCAGGAAGAACTCGCGCGAAGTAGCATCAGATTCTATTTCAGTCACATCTAGCGTATAAAGCGCTCGATAATCGTCGCTACCGACCATGCCCATTCCCGACCGACCATTCCTTGGCGCGTGTAATTCTAGAGATCCTCCATCCATCCCGCGATTATTAATTACAATCCGACGCGGCTGATTCCCTTCTCGATTCAAGCGTTGCGCGAGCGATCTTCGATGATTCGCGTCCGCAGGCCGCTCAACGATCCCGCCAGGTTCGAAGAAGTGAATTATAGGTGTACCGATCACTGGTGAAATTTGTAGGTGGAGTTAAGACGGGCGGGCAGTCAGTGGGAGGTCTTTAATTCCAGTTACTTGATAGCGATTACTCTGTACTGGATCGTACGACAAATCTAGAAGGTAATTATCGATATTCCCCGCAGAATTCACGTGACACAGCTGTCATTTGCTTCAGCTCGTGCCTTGGTGATCTCATTGTCACAATATTACAGGGTGAGTCACGATCAAACGTGAAATAAATTCTGCTCGACAGAATTCGCAGTTTTGATCATTGCGACAGAAGCGATAAGGCTTCAACTGGGAATTCACGGATTACACTGTCCAACAGGCATTTTAGTTTGTAACATTCAATAGCCGTTTGTTATAGATTTTTGTCCGCTGAAAACGAATCCGCAAACTGTTTGGCGCAATGACCCTCGAGGTTTCGAGAAATTCGATTTTGGAAGAAATTTAAATTTACAAATTTGAACATCTTTTGTGTTCAAACAGTAATAGTTATTCGGTTGCTCCATCAAATTATTCTGTGAACCCTCGCGAACACAATGATGTAAGTTATTATTGAGTTATAAACATTTAAATATGTTTAAACAACGATCAAAGGGAAAAGGACACCCGAAATGCACCAATTTTTGCAGATATTTTTGTATATATTTCAGAAACTAAGGGTCTGGGAGGAAATCTGACTACTCCACGCGATGCAGCAGACATTTTGCCTCCGGAAACCGTCAACAGAAGTGGTAAAACAGCATTTGTTTTCAATACAGAAACGAAAGAGTTTGGCAAAATGTGCGGCGCGGACAGTGGTAGTCACGCGCGTTAAGTGATTGTGTGATGCTAAGTGGCAGTGGACTAGAGCTGTTACTTTTTGACCCGTCGAGTACCCGGCTACCCAGAAGTTGTTTCCCGGAAAAAGTAACAGCTCTACTGTGTACCGGCCACCGCCGTTGACTACCAACTGTCGACGCCGCACGTTTTGCCAAACGCTTTCGTTTCTGTATTGAAAACAAAAGGTGTTTTGCCACTTCTGTTGATGGTTCCCGGAGGAAAAATGTCTGCTGCATCGCGTGGAGTAGTCAGATTTCCTCCCAGACCCTTAGTTTTTGAAATATATACAAATATATATGCAAAAATTGGTGCACTTCGGGTGTCCTTTTCCCTTTGATCGTTGTTTAAACATATTTAAATGTTTATAACTCAATAATAACTTACATCATTGTATTCGCGAGGGTTCACAGAATAATTTGATGTAGCAACCGAATAACTATTACTGTTTGAACACAAAAGATGTTCAAAGTTGAAAATTTGATTTTTTTCTCAAAATCGAATTTCTCGAAAACTAAGGGTGATGGCGACAAACGATTTGCGGATTTGTTTTCAGCGCACAAAAATCTATAACAAAAGGGCTATTGAATGTTACAAGTCCAGGTATTTTAAATGGGATACCATAAGTTAGCGATGATATCATCAATGATCGAGCGATTTACAGTAAAACGAGGAAGTTTATTTAATTATTCTTGTGATATATATTTTTAATACTTCGTGAATATTATTTCAATACCACTGCAGACCACTGAATCCTTCTTTACGATCAGTAAAATCAGTGACCCAACATTTTTTAAAACCATGGGACTTGTCGAAGATTGCTTCCGAGTATTCCGCGCATTCCAACTATTTCCTGAGACGTTTCATTCTATTCCTACGAAGAGTAAAGGTGATCCTCGATGTGCTAAGCTTTAGTGACTCATCTCGTATGTCCTTGCAGCTTCGCGTCAGGGAAGAAAAGGGTGTATTGATGAAAACGATCGAAATAACGACGCGATGCTGCGGGGAGCGTTGTGCAACCAGAAACTATCCCATCAGTGACACCGATCATGCTCTGAACTAGGGTAATCAAGGACCCCACCTGCTAACGCAGATATTTCTCGTTCCCCACCGATGACAGATGTCCGCATGACAGCGTTAAACGAACGGTGTCAAACAGACGGCAAGCACCAAGTAATAATCCACATCTGGCGATGTTAACATTTATCGTTCGTAAATCTATCACTTCCTTCCGTTTCTCCCTTGCTAATGTTTATTATCACGGAGCACTGTGTAAGTTTGGATCGCTCCTTTAATCCTGCCGCTATTTGTAACGGGAAACCGTCCAACTTCGGACTTGTCGTCCTTTAAAACGGAAAGTTCTCCTGCTGCAATAGGGAAATGCGCTTCTGTCGATACTTAATAGTTTACGGTCAATTTCTTTAGCTGTAGGTATACAATTTTAAGTAGGTAATTTCAGCGAAGCATAATGTACTTTATAACGCGTGGCGCTTAGAGTTTCTTGCATCTGTACTGACGTTGCTAATAGAAAAATATGCATAAAAAGGAATAAGAAATTTCCCCCGATTCATGAGTATTTGTATAGAAAGCCTGGAATACTTTCTGATCTGTATAATAGTAGATTTAATTCATTAATAAACTCAGGACAAGAGGTTTGCCAGGCGTTCCTAAAAATTTGGTAGATGAGAACACTCAGAACTTTGCAAAATGTCGGCGGATGACAAAGGCCATTGACGACACTTTGCTTTTTGTATTCGAGGGGCTTCAGCAAGAAATTTTGAAATAATGAGCACATTAAAGGCGACCTCCCAGAAGTTTTATCGCTTGGAGCAGCGCAGTATTATCCTAAATCCTTGGCTAAACTTATCTAGTCAGGGAATCTGAGTTCGTGCGATATCCGACGTGATGTATCTAGTGAATATATCTTAGTAAATTAGGTGTACATAGATAAGAGACATGAAATATTTGCTGTATCCTGAATGGGACTTGTTCACGGCCGCGACAATTTCTTTCGCGTAATATGAAGAAACTTCTATATAATCTGTCGATTCTAAGCGTCAACATCAATGCGCTAATAGAATTCAGAAACTATAGGACCTAGCGATAAAGAATAATGGGAAAGGAGGATAAAATAGTCGTGAATTCACAAAACAGTAAGCCCGAAGAAATTTTATTCTTCTACTTGTCGATTCGTATTATGTGTATTTTTACGATAAGTTGACTGATTGGAGAATATAGTTCCATGTTATCGAATTAGAGAGTTTCCACTTGCGTGCCTTCCGAGCTTCACTGGCCATCGCTATCTAGCAGTAAACACGAAACAATCTGCACCGGTGTCCGAAAATATTCCGCAAAGCATTAAAATTTATCGGCTCTAATCGTCAAATGGAAATAGGAGAGCAATGGCAGAATCTCAAACCCGAAACTGGAGAGAAGAGAAGTTTAGACCAGGGCTGCACAAGGAGCCGTGTCTAGCGCCTAACTGCGAGCAACCAGCCGAGCCTCGAGCAGTCGGAATACGTACACTTACGCTTCGCGCCTACGAGCACGCACCTACACTACTGCAGCTCCCATCACTGATTCTATCCTTAGCAACGGGACAGTTCGACGCTCGGCTGGTTGCTCGCACCTAGGCGCTAAATACGGCTCCTTGTGCAGCCCTGGTTTAGACGATGAAGTAGCACGAATAATGGCAGAAAATAGATTTTTCGTAATATGTATTTCCGCTGACATTATTTAAACTAAACAGCTGTATTAAGACCAAAACATATGATTTTCTGTAAATCCACTCTAACAAGGGAAGATCCCGAACCCGGAAATTCAAAAAAAATCTGAAACTGTGAATATGTAGGGGATTTCCTTCTGATTACAAGCCAATTTTTTTCGCTGCCCAAATTCACTCCAAGGGGGTGAAATTAACCCCTGGAAATTTGGCTATTTTCCGTTTTTATTTTGTAACTAGAAATCTGTAAGAGATAGAAAAAAAGTTTCAAGACGAAAGTTACTTCTTTTAATTGGGGCTATTATTTGGTAACTCACAGTTCTTGTAGTTCGCGAGTTATAACACCAAATCGGAAAATAATCGGAATTTAAGAGGTCAATTTCACCCCCTCGGAGTGAATTTGAACAGCGAACAAAAATTGCGTTGTAATCGAAGTCTTAGAAATTTTTAAATTTCCGGGTTCGGGATCTTTCCTTGGAAGTGAAATCATCACGTTCTTTCGTTTCAGCAATCATGTTCTAAAGAAGTCATTGGGCAAAGCAATGATTAGGTACATAGTGTAAACATACCTACTCGCGGCATGTGTGATGCAGATAAAAAAGATACGTTTCCTTTCTAATTTTAGAAGTGGAGTGATATTATTGAAATGATAAGAGTAAAACACCTTTGTCTCTGATATCTCCGCCGCTATCCGTAGTATTTTTGTACCATTTATCTAAATGAATGTCAATTGGCGAGCTACCGGCTACATACACATATTATAGCCAATGTAAATCGCATCCATTACGCGCGAGTTTATGATCAATCGTTTCTTGTCACTCGATTGCGAATTCCTTTTGTCCAATTTCTATGCACCTGATCTCTGGTTACACCTTTTGTGAAGGAGTCAATGGAGTGTGGATTAAGAAATTATTTTGAGCGCGTTATTCGCATTATTTCAAGAGCAACTATTCAAATGAAATAGTTGAAACAGATATTTATTCGAGGATTATTAAATTTTCTGAAGACTGAAATTAATTTTCAATTTCTTCGTGAAACTAAGTCATGTTCTTGGTTTTCATATGGCAACTCCAAAAACTCTGCTGCTCTCTAAGAGTCTGTTTAACCCCAAGTGATTTTTCTTTGCTAATAGACACAAAACTGGTGAAAAAACTTTTTGCAACTTTTTATGACTCTATCCACTTGTTATATACCTGTATTCCCAGATTAAAATTATTTCGGGCTGAATAACTCGAAAAAGGCAAGAGGGTTAATGTCCTAATGCCCTGTGTTTGAAAATGTATACCTACATACTAACACCACTATTTTATGAATTTATGTGCAGTTCGTGTAAACAGCTGGATGCTTTATATACTCCAATGCGAAAAGGTGGCAGCCCTGTACGAAGATTCGAAGATTCACAAACCTCTCTGACACTTGAAAGTGACAGTCCAGAATCATTAAACGCTCCTAGAAATTACACTACCTTCAAACTCTGTTATATACCTATAATACTAATTCTCATCCCTTATCCCACTTCAGCTACATTTTTCCTTTCTCTTAAATTTGGATTAAGTCTAAACGAAATAGTAAAATAATCTATTAAAATTTTACAAACATAGTTCTTCGCACTAAACCCACCCCAAGACTATATAACACCTTGCCCCTTAACTGGTGAAGCTGGGTCCTATGTACTCCGTGACGATACTTTAGACGCTGGTTAATTTCGACGATTTTTCACGTTAGAATACAAAACAATTAATTGTAATTTTATATTCTTTACAAATACGATTTTATCTGTATCACTTGTTTTAATGTGCTCACTGAAAAGGTTCGAATGCTTCGATCCGGCGAAAACCTGAAGCTTTTACTGCGCGAGTAGAAGTGAAGGTTGGGGTAGGTTGAAGATTACATACGATAATATTCCAGTACCGTAAAGGAAACTACCCGTCATATTCCTCCATGTAAGAGTACTAGTCCCCTACACTCTGTCAACGAGCCAGCGGCAGAACCGCAACAACAAAAAGAGAGCGCGACGTGCCATGTTTACGGAAACCACGAAATGCAACAAGTGCTTCGAGGACGAGTGGCAGTCTCCCCTGATACTAGAATTCACCCTTCTCAACGCTAAATACAATAACAGGGCCGCCTACCTGTCGCTTCAGCCGGTGCACAGACTTCGATATTCGCCCAGCGCGGATGCAGCAGTCACGACGGATCACTAAAACTTCTCTCGTCACGTTCAATTTCAGCGGGGGAGCACCGTTTCTCGCGGGAACATTGACGGAACAGACGCGTATTACGCGCGACGCTCGAACACTGACTGACGCGACCGTGCGCCGCTCGCCCGCAACGTTAACCCCCGACTACGGACGGCGCCTAACTGCTCGCCACGCGATTGGTCCGCCGTCGACCGACCACCTTGCACGTATATCGTGTACACCTGGCTGAATCGCGCATTGCTCGTCCCTCCGGATTCGTGTGCGTTCGTACGCGCGACCAGGAACAATAGAGGTGGAACTGGTACCGAGCGTACTCCTTTTTTCTTCCACGGCGAATGAATGAGATGCACTCGCCGCTGATGGCTCACGTTCCAACTCTCTTCTGTGCGCTACGGTATAGATCGGTGGGCCGGTGGGCCGGTGAACCGGTGGGCCGGTGGGCCGGTGGGCCGGTGGATCCGCTTACCCTCCAGAAATCGGATTCCAAATTTTCAAATTTTTAATTTTATTATTAATTTTTAATCCATGCCACTAATTAGAGTATCGGTGGAGGCAGTGGGAAGCCGCAAAATTAGGGGACGCGTTTCAGCTGGCGCGGCGCTTCAAGTCGACAATCTATGGAGAACATAGCGCCTTTATCGATTTAGCTGTCAAGGCTGTAATTGCACGGCGCCGTCGACGAGCAGTATGCACTGCTCCTCGTCGAAATGGTGACTTGTTACGGGGACACGAATATCGCGGAAAATCATGAGCGCAGGGTTTCATGTATCGCTCAGTCGCTTCGATTGCTGTTGCGTATTTATGCAGAGGGTAGTCGCATTTCGAAGAGACGTTTCGATTAACTTGCGTTCTTATTTTGCTAATTTCTTGTTAGTCATTTACGCGGGCCCAGCTGGTGCCTTTTTGCGCCTTAAGGGGTTAGACTACTGTAAAACGGTGGAAAAATATACCCATGCATTTGCCGCTACTCAAATGCCTATAACTTCGGGAATTTCGTGAATTTCTTTTTAAACACATATTCCTAAAAGGTTGAACATTCGAAAAATGAAGAAAAAAATCGATTCTTAGACTGGAACCTCTCTTTAAGCGAAATTGCCAAATTGCGCCCTTTATTTATAATTCATTTATTTGAGCTTTTTGATGACCTTACTCTGAATTTTTATTCGTAGCTTAAAACAGTTATAGTGTACTACAAATTGTAATTAATTTAAAACTTTATTTTAAAAAATGCGAACACTGACAAGATGTTCTCTGCCTTGTTAACATTGCGCCCTAGACAACTGCCTAATAATTTTGCATATAGGGACGAGCCGGGTCTGCATTTACGGATTTAACCCTCACGTGGCGGCGCCGTGTCTATCCGCATCTTAAGGCGTCAGCCATCCTGTTCAATCAAGTTTCCTTTAACATTAGCTTGGTCAAACGCTCCAGTTAGGAACTTGTAAAGTTACAAACACTTTTTTAAGCTGCGAGTAAAAAGGCATTTATTGTCTGTTCTTAACATTACGCGCCTAATGAACGAAATTCACCGGGCACGAATGACCCATGGGCCCCACGCGAGGTTTAACAGGTAGATGTACATAAGTCTAGAAAGCTTAATCTTACGATTACCCAGGGATGCGTGCCATCCTAAGCCATCCATGTTTAAAACGATGATGATGAAAAAACGAACGATGAAACACTTTCTCTTGCAAAAATCAAAGTAACATACTTTGAATCTATTAAATGAAGCCACGCGGTTGTTCTCTTTGTATAAAGCAGGAATTATGAAGATGAACTCAACAATCGTCAGAAGTATCAATTCTATTCACAAGGTAATAAGAAAGCAACACAGGTTTTTAAACTGTCGCGCGTGCCCAACTTAGCGGACAGCGTTCCCTTTCTATACGCGCGCCGGTTCATCCTGCTCGCGCGCATGTAACGAGGGAATACTGCAATTGTTTTTTATTTGACGTCGTGGATACTCCGGCGCGTGGTTGGTAGGCAAATTCACTATAATTTCACTGGCATAAATAGAGATGAGAATCGTAGACGGACACGGGGAATCGACGCTGCTACGTAGAAGTCAGGAATACGTATGAAATATTCAGAAAGCACTACGGCGAGCTCGTGTCAGTGAATGTCATGATGGGAATCTACCTCCGAGCAATATTTATGTTTATGTCCCTAATCCAAGTTCGTGAAATTTAAATAACACAAAGTCACGCGAGCTCGTTTATCGCAACACAGCTCAAGTAGCCTTATCCCCGGCAACATCGCGAACTTGGTACTAAATGTGAATGAAAGTGGCAGGTACTGTGGGCAGTCGAAAGAAGCGGAGTGATGCATGAATACACTCCGTATCCCAATTATCTCGTCAAAGTCGTCAGTGAGGAGCACACAACGGTACCGGATCCTACCAACGATTTCACGTTCCCCGAGATTCCTGAGCTGTATCCGCCGATGCTATTCAGTAGGCAAGCTATACCCGGCGGTATACGCGATGGCTGCACAAAGTATGCAAAGAAAGAAACGGATTCCTCGAAAGAAAGCCAGTGACGTTACATCATCCCCAGCGGTGTTTACACGGCGACATAAAGAATAACAACTTTCGCCGCAGGATCGTTTGTTATTTGGCGAAAGTGCACAGCGTACCTTCCATCCGAATTTTCTTCGCTTCCGAAGACGTCCATTGGCCTTTTACTGCCTACCGTCAAGGACCCAGTTCCTGATCAGAACCCAATTCCTGATCAGTTTAGGAAAATAAAGCAAATAATAAGCTAATTATGATACAAATTTATTCGAGCAAATTACTTAAATAATTTTGAAGTACTTTGAAATTTACACGCAAAATTTGATTGCTCATAGTAAAACGTGCGAAGGTGATCAGAAACTGCTCCCTTTGCATTTCTCATTTTCAAAGTTAAATTATAAAATAATTATTATTATGCGTGCACTTTTTTAATACCAAATTAAAGATAGACCATAGATTTACTGGAATGACAAAAAATCTTTTAAATTTGCTAAAGTTTTCCCTTTAGACGCCTAAAAACCCGCGGTAGTTACTCTTAAGTGATCAGGACCTGGGTCCTTGACGGTAGGTAGATCGTTCTGTTTAACGAAGCTCGGAATCCTGGGAATATAAGGCACAGGCAATATGTGAACTTAATTGAACGTGTCCGGCATAAGTTCCTCAGGCTGGTCTTGAGGGCAACTGGCTGCCCTATGCGGTCCTACGACCATGATTATGGTCCTGCCTTACTCAAAACGAGGCTCACTACCCTCAGTGACCGTCGTCGTGTCTTTTCCGACCTCGTGTTTCTGTATAGGGTTATTCGCGGTCAGATTAATTGTCACGAGCTCGTTGGCATCGTTACGTTTCCACGCCCCTGAACGGTCATTGCAACCCCTCTGAGACCCCCCTTTAAGGGGACTAGGCAGTGGAAAAATCGATTCTTTTTATTGCATTTCCGAAAGTACTATCCTTTCTGAATAAAATGCCGCTTGGTTTATATATAGAATTCGCAAAATTGTAGATTTGGCAGCTAAAAACGTCAAGCGGCAACCTATAGCGTCGTCTTCACCCAGAAACTTTAAACAAGCACAAACTATATTGGAATAGAAGCATCACAACGGACAAAACCATACCACGCAATAAACCAGACATCACAATTATCCACAAACAAAATAAAATAACACAATTAATCGAAATATCCATACCCAACACAACAAACATACAAAAAAAAAACAGGAGAGAAAATTGAGAAATACATCAACCTAGCCGAGGAAATTAAAGACACGTGGCATCAAGACAAAGTAGAAATAGTACCAATAGTACTGTCAAGTACAGGAGTCATACCACGCAACATTCACCAATAGGTACACCCGCGCATTACAACTCCCTGCAAACATATACGTACAGTTACAAAAATCAATAATTATCGATACAAGCACAATCGCCCGGAAATTCTTAAATGCGCCATAACTCAACAGATATAAAGAAAGCACGCTTGACCGAGGTTCGGGTGCTGTCTATGATCAACCAGACACAAGTCTGAGAAAAAGAGGAATTATAATAATAATAATAATAATAATAATAATAATAATAATAATAATAATAATAATAATAATAATAATAATAAAAATAATAATAATAATAATAAAAATAAAAATAATAATAATAATAATAATAATAATAATAATAATAATAACAATATCTACCACCGACTGATTTTTCACATCGATTCAGTCACGCGTGTTCTTCTTACGCGTCTTTCACCGCCTACCGGCTGCCGTTTCATCGCGCCGAACTGATTGTCATTAATTCTCATCGGGCACACGCCGCGCTAACACCCGCTGCGCGCCCGTTGATACATTAATGCACGTATGTACTATTGCAAAACCATGAAATCGCGAAACTCCCGCGTTGCACGCGGAATATCACGCGAGGACACGCCGCGTTGCACGTACAAACGATAATGGGGTGCCGGCTGAATGTTAAAATAGAAACGGACATTTTCACTTATTTGCAAATCACCAATTGGCTTTTTTTCTTTCTGCTGGACTTGCCGAGGAATACGGTCGACACCTTTGCCAACGACAAGAGATATAGAAAATCACTTTGCGAGAGAAGCGAGGTTACGGGGGTGGTGCGTTAGAAATAGATGGCGTAAATAACTTCTGCAACATGCAAAATATTTTACTTTTCAAAAATATCGAATATTTTCAAAACAAAACATAAGTTGAATACAATTATACTGTTAACAAACTTTTTGCGCACATGTATAACTTATTCGGCCAAAAATTAAAAAACAAAAAAATTTGGCAATTAATGAGTTAAAACAAGTACCTTTTTGCTCAGTTTTATTTTCTGATGCCTAGAGTATAAACGGTTCGTGTCATGAACAATGCAGTTAAGTTCATCGAACCTTGTTTCTTCACTAATGGACTAAAGTATTAAAACTTGATTTTCTCAACGAAGCTGTTTTCCGTCATCCCTTGCTGTGCCCTACCCTTCATTAACAAATACCTCCCCAAGTCTTAAGTACTCCTTAGTCCACGAAAATCTCTCCGAACTCCGCGGGGACGCGCAGGCATCTGATGGTCTAAATTCTAAAATAAGTTCCCCAATCAGCACGGGCGCGATAGGCGGAGCCGGAGGCGCACAGTTCCTAGAACTCCTGCCGGGAGAAAAATCCTAACGGTGGCTCGAGTACAGAAAGAACAAAGGCTTATCGTGACAATCGCCGTCGTCATCGTCATTATCGTCGCCAGCCTCCTGTATCTAGCAGCGCGCGTCGATAAACAGCGGAATCTCGCGCGCGATCGCTACGGCCAACTTGCTAATAATTATTTTCGCACCACCTGTTATCTGTCGGAAGGCTGTTGGTATCGTCAAATCGCCTGTTTTCGCGCTGTATTTATAGACCTCGCGGTTGGCAGTGCAGGGTGGCGTCTCTCCCCTGATCCGCCGGGTAACAATTATCGTGTTTCGGTGGATTCGTAAAAACGCGAAACTCGTTCTTCCCCGGGGCGATTCCGTTGCGGATGACGGCGACGAAGGGCCGCGTAAGAAACGAATAAATCACCCTGCTCCCGATTAAATACGACACTGGAGCCTGGACAGAGAGTTATGTCGGCTTCGTCCCGTGACACCAAGTTGTAACTGTTTCGTACTCTGTCACGGGTACATACACTGTCACGACCAGAGATATGTACGAGAAAATATACGAGCTAGTCCGCGGCTGATATACAAGGTGTTTGGTACTAGATGGCACGGCCGGCAAGGGGGTGATTCTTTCTGCAGAAATAACTCGAAAAGGTGGGGTAGCAATTTTTTGGAAATAGTAAACATTTCGTGGGCATGCGCGTGGCTAAAAATTGATAGAGAGCAGCGGTAAATATTGTATAGTTGTAAGCGCAATAAATGTACACAAATAAGGTGTAGACACTTTGTGGGGAGCAAGGCTTTGTTGAGTGAGATGTTGTTTTTTATAAAATCGAGCTGAAAGTAGAAGCGATTTTTAATCAAGTGTGGGTACTAGGCGGGTGTCTAAAATCGATTTTCCCAAAGCGAAAGCGCCATTCGAAAGAGTTATTTCATAATTTCAACTTGGTTTTTAGTGATGCTTCATTTCTAGGTGTACTACATTCGTTGATCAATTCTGCTGATGTTTAGTTATGTATCTGAATTCCTACGAACAAATTTTACCCCCCCCCCCCCATGTCCCATTCATTTTTTTAATGTAGAATTACTGGCCCTTCGCCTGTACTATATGTTACGAAACACCCCGTAGATTGCCAGCTACCAGCCAGGCAGCTAGCCAACCGTGCATAGGTATAACGTGACTGGTCGATCGCTGAAACGAGTAATCGCGTTACGGTGTTTTCACACGCAACGGTTTTTCGCCGGACGGTTCATGCCGTCCGGTCGCGTAGGATATGGAGACACAGGCCCATTTCTACGGATACTCCAATTTTTGATAATTATTTAGTTACAATAAACTCAATTGGCATACTTCAAATTAACATGGTTTATTAAATAAACTGGCAAGGCGCGGATCTGTCTATATTCAAATGCTATTATCTAAAAAATGGTTGGAAGCACGAAAAAATTATGTATACAGTAATTGTAGAAAATTGAATGCTCTTTTAATATTATTTGAACGAAATTGCAATAGGGCTTACCATTTTTAAGAAATTCTTCAAATTCAAACTATTGATGAATTCTAAACTTTAAGACCTGGTCGGCACCCTTTCCTGCTGTCCGATTGCAATAAACTTTTTCAGGGACTATTTTTTTATCAAATGGCACAGTGCTAGGGGGTGAAAGTAAAGAAATTAAAAAAAAAAATCGGCACGTATAAATAAGGGCCACCCTAATGTAGTATGGTAAAATGTATAGTGTACAGCTTTTGCTTAAATTATATCATACATAAGTGTAATATATGTAGTAATAATCCTAAGAGGTGCATGTGACTTTAACCCGCCGTGGGCACACTTATTTTCGCACCTTCCGTGGGCACACTGAGTCGTTTATGTCCATGGCTGCTTTTTTTTTTACTGTTTTTGACTTTCAGAACTCTGAAAAAATTATGAGATACTTATTCAAGTCTCTACTTTAATATACAATCGTCATTTGCGTCGAATGTTTACAGGATTAATTAGGAAAAATGAAAATTCGGAAGGGAGTTTAAGAAAAGAGGCAATTTGCTCAAGACATAAACGACCCAGTATCACCACGGCGGGTTAAATAAAAAAAGATGGCAGCTCCTCCATATAGTTCACAATTGTTGCAACTATCGGACCAATTGATAAACTCATTACTGAATTCCTATTATCTCAACTGTTTGGCAAGTGATACTCCAGTCATATGGACACAAACTTAGATTCTTAAGCAAATGATGAGTAATATAAACAGTAGATCGAGAGTCATTTACGATGTATGTACCTGCAGATTACACTTTTCAGAATTGCAGCTATAAATGTCACCGTCTTAAACCACAGCTTCGTTAGATTTACAATAAGCAGTTTATTAAATCACCTCATTCGAGTAGACATAGATTCCTATTTTTCACACATAAATATTCCACCCACCTGTTATTATACATAATTTCCCAATATTTGTACACTGTTAGATGAATCTTTTAGAAGCCAGGCTAATCAATTCCACTTTCGGTAAATTTCACAATTTTAATATTAGTTCAAATAATTAAAAATAAATCAATTTTAATTGACCAATTTTGTCTAATTTTTATCGTATGGAGTTAATCAGTCTGGCTTCTGAGAGGCTCGAGTATCCGTTACTCAGACTTTACTTTAATTATATTTCACTTTGAATGGCGTGGGCTTGTTTTTACGCCCAGGGATTTGCTGCCTGTGCACAGTAGTTCCCCCAGTGACAAATAAAAATGTTCGACGTACCCGATCGTTGCCATAAGGCAAGAATAATCTCGTCACCTCGCCAAGGAAGAGTCAACATCACTTTCACTCGAAACAATGTACGAGAGATTAAAAAAAAGCAACGAAACAGGAGGAGAAATTCTCGGACGGGCGAGTAACCTCGCGTAATCAAATTGACCCTATGAGACGATTAGCCAAATTGGAAGGTCTCGTGGATGACTCTCAGCCGTGACTTCTCCTTGAAGTCCACGACAGTGAACGTTGTGTTGGAATTTCGTGGCTTCCTGTGCCAGTGCTTGATAAATGGTTCACGTGGTAGGTAGGTACGTCGAGATTTATGAAAGCTTAGGTGACTAGATACAGAAAAAAAAAGAAAATGAGTGTAACAGGTTTTCAGAATTTAACGAGCCTTAATCTACGATCTACGATCTACGCCATGCATATTCATCCTCATAGGCGTGGTACCTCTACGATGCTAAGGTAGCAACTTCTTCGTGATCGCTGCCATTTCCAGGCGAACTCGGTTGAATTTTCAATTAAACGTGACCAAGGTAGGGGAGACCGGGGCTAGTTGACTGAGGAGATTAGTTGAGTAATTCCCTTTAATCGTTGTATTATGTTATAAATTATGCTGCGATTCGCGATATTGAAGCATACGAATGGCCAGCTTGCCATTTAATGTGTCACCGTGACAAAAACTTGGGTGTCCTATCAGTGAGAATGAAAAATCTAAAAATGTCGGCGGGATATAAATGTAATCCTTTTTAAACATAAAATTTCAAACAAAAGGATTGCATTTCTATGTAATCCTATTTAAACATAAAATTTTAAACAAAAGGATTACATTTCTATGTAATCCTATTTAAACATAAAATTTTAAACAAAAGGATTACATTTCTATGTAATCCTATTTAAACATAAAATTTTAAATAAACTTCTTTTAAACAAATTGATTACATTTCTATGTAATCCTTTTTAAACATAAAATTTTAAATAAACTCTAGTCATAAGTTAATATTTGTGTATGAATTGTATTTCTAATGACGAGTTAACTCATCTTAGCAAACTAACAGGTTAAATCGAGCTTTGATAGTAATAGCTTGTCATATTGTATTAATCATTAGTCTTGGTTTTTTATTCTTCTCCCTTTTGCACCGGGTTACTACTGTGTCGCAAGGGTGTAATAAAGGGAAATACGAACAAATGGCAATATGTAACCAATTAAGTAGCCACTACAGGCGGGCCATCGAAACCTGTAATGGTTCTATTCAGAATAATGTGCAGCAGGGTTCTGCTACAATAGAAGTGAGAAAGATTTTGTTTGGCCGACGTACACCTTCCTTGAAACTGTAAAACTTTTGTTTAATCCACTTTGCTTTAAAAATAATTAAAGTGAATGTTTTGAGTATCTCTGTATAACAGTGCTGAATTATCCTGGAGGCGAAAGAGACAGCCGCCTCAGGGCCCCGAAGTTCAGGGGGCCCCCGAAAAATTGGAGAATTAAAAAAAGGGGTGTAAAAGCTAGAATTTTTTTTTTAAATGAACCCTCCAACTGTGACGCAAAAAAAATAACGAATACACCAAAATTTAGATTTTCAAATGAGGCCCTTTTTCGTGGAATGGGCCCCAGTTTTAGTCTTATTTATTTAATTGTATTAATACTTATTCACCTGGCGTGTTACTGCGGTATTTTTGATTTTATTTAATTCAGAATTATTTAGAGAGCCACATGTGGAGCTCGTCCTAGGGCCCCCGAGAACTGTTTACCTACCAAGCAATAATGAGATTTGTGGGCGGAAATCGAAGAAGTTTTTAAAACATATTTGGTTGCTGGCCATCCGATAGTAATGTCTCAAGACTATTTACATAGATAGCCCATTAAATGTGGAGTCTAAGGACCTTTGGACACTAAACAATTTTACGGCTCGCGATAGGCATTTCGAACATATTCCAATATTTCGTATCTGATTCTGTGCTTTTTAAACGTTTGCTACCTCTGTTAAATGAATGTAAATATAATTGACACTAATTCTGAGAAGTATCCCATGACAAGTCACAAACCCCACAATTGTGTGACATAACTATACATATATGTAATTCTAAAATCACCACAGAAACGATAGTGACTGTGTTCCACTAACAATAAGCAGTTTAATTAAAAAAAATGTACTTATATATGCGATTCAATAAAATTTCTTCTTTTCGTTTCAATTATTATTGCACATTATTACACATTCACCAGTTAAGGTTGCGCACAGAACCTGGCGAACCTTCCGGTTCACTTAATTCGATCCCGATGAGACCGTAGACAATAGAATCAAACGATTACCTACGTATTAACCTCCGTCGCAGGCAGCAGTCTGCGAGGTTTGATTAAACGTATTTGCAGTCATGAATGTGACCGATCGTGATCGGTGTCCTGCACGATAACAAGCCGCGCAACGTGAGTCGGATAACTCGCGGCACCGTATCAGATAATCTAATTCAACGACGATACGCGTGCCATCAACCGAGGTCAGTCTCCAATCCCAATTCAAAGAACACCTACCATTTAAACATGATCGACAGTCGCACAATATTTCAAGATTGTACTCGAGATCGCTGCTGATTTCATTTAACGATAATATGTATCTGTTTTTAATTATCCATCGAGAACACTGCTGTTTGGCCGTGACACTCCAAAAAGCAGGCACCGGTCAGTATTTGATTTTCACATCGACGAGGTACTAATTACTCAACAATATCATTTCAATAATCATAAACTTCATAATTAGTTAATAATAACAATAACGACTTTATCACATCATATATATATATATATATATATATATATATATATATATATATATATATATATATATATATATATATATATATATATATATATATATAAAGCTGAGGAGGCAGATGGCGATGATGCAATGACCCTTTATCTGTTTTTGAGCGAAATGAATTCATCAATGATATCATCGAAGCATAAACTATCTAAAATTTCGTGTTCAATTAAGAGTAACGCGGTATTTTTGATTTTGTTAATTTAGAATAATTTAGAGGGCCACGTATGGAGCTCGCCTCAGGGCCCGTGAAACGGATAAGGCGGCACTGGTATACAGTAGAACCGCTAGTCTTCGACTAAATCGAGGGATATGATACAATTATTAACAATAATGGTAAGGGGGTAAGAAAATGAAAATCAATTTGGTGACAGCTTTCTGGATCTCAAATCGTTTTAGCGACAAAGTCGCACAAGTCCTTTAAAAAATTCAATTCAGTAAAGTTACGTTCTTTTCATGTCTCGCACCATTTCAGCCCTTTTCCAAAAGGCCCAAATGCTTCAAGATACTGAGACACGTTGATATCGTTATCATTTTTATATTCCATTTCATTAATCGAAACTCATACGATATCATGTATAATTGTATTGTTAATTAAGTAAATCTTATACGACAAAAACCATTCGTTCACACCGGCCTCGTCGCTATTACCATATCCTGGTTTCCTAAGCCGTATAGACACAGTTTTCTGTACAGTGCCGGACAAAAGTATGGGGGCACCGTTTAAAACAGGATAACTTTTTTAAAATTGATTCAAACGACATGAGTTTTTTTCGGACTGGAAGGAATAGTTTACTACTTAGGCGACGTGTTTCGTCGTTTTGAAAAAATATCGCAACTGGTCGGAAT
Source organism: Andrena cerasifolii (assembly GCF_050908995.1). NCBI lineage: Eukaryota > Metazoa > Arthropoda > Insecta > Hymenoptera > Andrenidae > Andrena > Andrena cerasifolii. The sequence continues at coordinate 9,957,974 of NC_135119.1, read as the reverse complement.
AGCGAGGAAAATAGTGGAGGTCGCTTTTTCAACTTTTTATCTGATCTTATTATAAAAACTTAAAAATCCCTTTTGTAAATAAAAGTAAGTTGCGGTATACCTATGTGCATACTTAAATGCTGCAGAATTCATTGAAATCGGTTGATGCAGAAAAAAGCGACAGGCATTGAAATATGTAAAATCTTTACACTTATAAGCTGAAAGCTGGGATTCACACTTTGAACTGTTTGCATCTCATAGCTGCGTTAACCGATTTCGATGAGTTTCTCAGCATGTACACAGCTTACATAAATCTACAAACGGGATTTTTAAATTTTCATCACAGCCTCGGATAAAAAAGTTGAAAGAGCGAGCTTCACTATTTTCTCTGACTAATTGCCTTTTTTTTTTAAAAAATCGTAACACGTCACCTAGAAAACTAATCCTTCTAGCTTCTAAAAAAAACTCGAATCATTTGGAGCAATTTTAAAAAAAGTTATTCTGTTTTAAAGAGTGTCCCAATACTTTTGTCCGGCACTGTACATTTGTTGCGTCAACATCGTTCAATAGCAGACTATTCGAATAGGAACCGTCCTCAAATTACGTAAGGGTAATTTTGGCGATTTCTTACACCCTCCTTCTCCAAGTATAACAATTCGTAAGATATTAGATTCGAACACCCCCCCTCCCGTACCCTTCCTTACGTAATATTTTTTACATTACATTTTTCCAGTTATGAATTATTCCAGTTAGGGTTATATAATTCATTTTACTCAGTTTCACGTGTGTGATGAAACATCGTTTTTTAGACAGCTCGTATTGAAAACTAGGTTAAAAAAAATATTACGTAAAACGCTGTCTGACTCCCCCCCTGTAAGGAAAGGTAAGAAATTTGCTACCCCGTCCCTCCCCCGAAAAGCTTTACGTAACTTAACGACGAACCCGTAGTGGAGTGTTCGGATAACGGGACTAATGGGGGTTCAGTTAAAGGGGTTCTACTACTGTATTCAGAATGTGTTATAAACTAAAATTATGTCAAGAATTAGAGGCTATATGCACCTAAATAATGAATGAATATTAAGTATTCATTGGGGTATCATGAAGTGAAACGTACAACAAAAATAAAGGCGACTATGTGCACAAAACCAAGCCGAAAATGTAGAATAGAATTTTTTTATATGGCCCTGTGTCTTCTAGAAATTCAGTTTCGATCGTCCGATTTTCGTAATCGATTTTCTCAAAAACAAATCGCCGTCTGAAAAAAGGTTATTCCACAATTTCGACTTATCTCTGCACAAGAATTCGTTCCATCTGAAATTGCAACATATTTGCTGTTGCTTTTTGCTAATTATTAATCTGCTGCATGCCTACCTGAAGGATTTTTTCAACTCGATCTTCCCCAAAACGGAGGCCCCTACAAAAACATGTGTACTCAGTGGAAAATGAATTATTTAATAATGTTAGGATTAATGTTTTCTCAAACGCGTGTACATGTATGTTTATAAGTTTGTTATAAACTCGCAGAAAAAAATTGGAGTTAAAATAATACATTTAAGACTCATTTCTCCAAAAAGCTAATTTAAAAAGAAAATCAATTGGAAGTCTCTAGAACTTCATTTTTAATTTTTTAAATGAATTTCCTTTTATTCGATATCTGAATGTGCATAATTATCATTGTGGTATTACACACATTTATTACGTCAATTTGCAAATATATTCTATTGTTAAAGAATAAATTAAGAAAGCTCATTTTACCCCTAGGTTAACTTTACCCCGGTCCCCCTATCCCAAACGAAATTTAAGAAACATTAATGGTGTGATATATTTACATTTATATAAAAAATTATGAAATTAATATTCAATAGCAACGACATAAATCTTATTAGGTTATAGAAAAATGGAGGAAAATAGTCCAAAGTTTCTTAGAAACAAGTAGTTTTTTTAAATGGACAATGACTCACAATTGGGATTTGTAACTTTCGAAACGGTGTGGTATTTTTTATGGATTACCTACGTCGGTCTGCACACAGGTCAATATAAAAAAAAAAATATGTGATGAATAAGGGATACCACCAAGATGATCTTAATGAAATGTTGCATTTGTTACGTCAGCAAAATTTGTAAATATATTCTTTTGTAAAGAATAAATTAAGAAAGCTCATTTTACCCCGAGATTTACTTTGCCCCGGTCGCCCCTAAATAAATATAATTTATGGTTGTCGGTACGATATTTTTGAACCGACTATGAAACCGTGACTTTCCATTCGCGTTTTAGAATCCCGGACAAAAAATATGCAATTCCCTTCGCCCCTCCTGTCCTTCAGAGTTGCGCAACTTCTGCCCACTTCCGCGTGGATCGTCAAATCGGAGGGAATAATTTATATGAACGATAAATGACACATCGGAGGCCGAACATGATTTATACACATTTTGTATCTTCAAATTTGGCACAGACTTTACGACCGTGCTGAAGAAATCGAGAGTCAAACAAAAATCGTGTAGAATTTCGTTTTATCAACCTCCCAATAACTCGCGACAGTAGTTTTTCGCGCGTTTTATAAATTAGCCTGCAAAAACTTGCGGATACATATGTATAACCTGTGGAAGAATTTTTTTTAAGCTTGATGCCGTTTTGTAAGCTTACACCTAAACGAGTGTTTTATTTGCAAGAGCTGGTTACGTGTAGCAGTTTACTTAACCTTCAGTTTTTTAACAAGGTGCGAAGATGACCAAAGTTCTTGTGCGACATGGACCTTGGCAGGCAAGAAGCGAGGCAAAAAACTGTGAAGGGTGATCGAGTTTCTGTGTAAACAATTTCTTGCTTGCGAACAGAATGCAATGTGAATTAATTTTTATTTTTTTGTATAAGAGTAGCTTAATAAATTTTCAAAAAGATTTATTTCGTTATATGTTGTATTTATTGAGAAATAAATCTTTGAAAATAGCTTCATTTTTCGGCCGATCTAAGTGGAATGACCCTTCAATTTGATAATCTAGATTATCTAGCAGGAATATCTATGTTCCTTTTCATGATACGAAAAAAGTTCAAACACAAGGTTATCTGTTTCGAAGGTGTAATTATTTCGATAACAACCATCTTTCCGCACAGTCGGATTCTACGAGATTTTAAGGTGATTGACATTTCTTGAAATAAAACGACGCATTTTCAGTAACGCAACAATTTGGCTCATAAAAAGCATTTCAACCACGTAGGATATATTGTTGGTTACTATACCGACAAGAACCCAACGTCATCATGCCTCCTATTGTAAATTAAGGGACCTATATCCCGTACATAAACTATTATTATCGTTATATTTTCATAACGAACAAAATACTGTGTTACAGGCTAAAACTAATTAGGAAGTATTTATTCTTAATTTCGGTCTAATGTTTTGGGGCAAGGAAAAAATATCAACACAGAAAAGAACATGGCGGTACACATGAGCAGTGGCGGATTGAACGGGCGGCCGATGAGCAGCAATCTTCCGAAGAAATTATGATTTTATCCAAACACTGTATTTTTTACATCCCATAATTTTCACGCCACACGCGAGTAAACTTATTTGTAAGTCTGTTTACAAGGTTGCCCGCAAACGTTTGCCACCTGGGCCCTTTTCCTTAAATCCGCCACTGCGCATGAGAGACAACAACGAAATCGCGTCTCGCGTGACGTGAGCCAAGTAACCTACGAATGATGTAAATACATTTGTATCCGGTATACCTATGTGTATTTTAATTTAAAATCCTATGAATATTACCGAGCTGCTATCGGTTCCTCATCTCCGACAACCGGAGGATATAGATTGCAACGACCAGGGAAGATTGGCATTTACGATAAAACATTCATTAAGCAACACGTAAACGATCTAACCGAACGATGCACGAGATAACGTCTAACTTCTCCGAAGTAGGTACATAATCGATCTGCTACATCTTCAGTTCAATCGATCGATGCACTCTGAAGACACTATGATCAGCGGGGAATTAGCTTAGAATTAGGAAGAACGTCCAGGTACGATTTTCATCCCCTACTATCTGAATAATTCCGTACAATGGGTCCTTTTCCATGCAGACTGCGCTTGGAGACGCGCCTGTTGCACGCCGCGCTACATTTTCGGTAGTCTTACGTTAATCGAGACTAGGGTAAAGGGCCCAATTACTGACACCTAACCAATTACTGTCACCTTAAGCTATTTCACTTAAAATAACGAACAAATAAACGTTGCAAAGTCATACGCGAAAAGAATTATGTAATTCAACCTATAATCTATACTATATATTATATACTATATTTTATTTATTCGTTATTTTAAGTAAAATAGCTTAAGGTGACAGTAATTGGTTCTTTGCTGTGAAATTATCATGAAATATACGCTATGTGTTCGAACGGTCCTTATGCTATAAATGATAAATATATTTTCAGTGCTATTCGATTCTATTTCTATTATCCTGTCCATGTTTAAATAATACATCACTCTAAGTTTCTTAGTACATATTCGTTTTTCATGAAGAAACTCCTAAAGTACAATATCATTTTTAAATTGCCTCGTGACCACTATAATATAGCATACCCTATCATCACCTCTGAATTAACAACCCACCAGAGAAAACTACTTTCTCCTCGGGATAAGACTACGATTCAAGGAAAAGTATATACTGTATAATAAATTAGTTCCTTATCTCATTTTCCAGCGTACAAATAATTCATCTTTTCACTCTTTTGTTCACCTTCGAAGCTCTAATTAAAATTGAATAATTTAACTGACTGCTGTAGGTGCTTCTACGATCTTAATACTAAAAGCATTTTCATTATTCAACTCTTGGAGATCCTGCACTCGTCGCAATAGACACAATTTTGAAGTTTTACTGTAAGAATAATCTCTTAATCAGCGAGTGTCGCTGAAAATCATTAGGTACATGCAAAGAACACAAATTAATATCTACCTTTAATCAATGCATAACTTCATTTAATTTCGAATACCCAGGACTTAAAAGATAGCAGGCAAATTAAACTGTTGTTCTTATCAAACAACAAATTACTTCTAAATAATCATATGTGCTTATATATATGTACCTACTTTAAAGTTTAAACATATCTCTTTCATAAAGACACCTTATTAGAAATTTTCTTTATACGAGCTACTTATGCTACTACTATCTTGCATTTTTCTTGTAAACAGCAAGTATATGAAAAAATATAAGAGGAAAAAGTTTCACTATTTTTTATATGTAACACTATTTACTGGTTGTATCAGTTACTTAATATTTGCAATAACTTCCGAGCAACGAAGGTGACCTTTAATTATTCAAATGGAAAGCTATACCTACTACCTACTTTTTTATATCGCACAAAAGCGACTGTCAAGATTACGTCAACGAAGTAGGAAATAATTTGAACACTTCGTAGGACTTTGTTTACTAGTATTATTATCCATAAGACTACATAGCGTATGTAACAATAAAATGTTCAAACTATTGTTTTCCTTCCTGACCTCGTGCGACTGTAAATATTGCTGTATATTATTAATTATATCATTGAATCCATCTCTTGACGTGTGCTTTCATATAATACAAAAGCAACATAGACTTCCATTAAAAAAAAATTAAAATACACTTTCAGTCTTCGAAATATACTGCAAGCTTAAAAGATCAAACAAGCTTAGTTTCAAGCTTCTACTTCTTCCGTTTCATTCCACTTGATCACAACGTACAACGCAAACTCTCGTTTTTCATATAATTCTGTTTCGTTCAAGGTCAAGACCGATAAATAATCTGTGATACGAATTATATATTTTTTGCTTACATAATAAATTCAAGCCTGATAGACCTAATGAAACGGGGCACGGTCAAGATTACCAGCGGGATTTTTCGTTTCGAAATTCTCTTACGTGAAACGGACACTGGGTGAAAGTAGTGCACCCGAGTGAAAGTCAAATTCACCGCGTCGAGCCCGTGGAAATACACGCGAATGATTAATTAAACGAAGGAGCAGACTAATGAAACCGTTTACAGAACAGCAGCTTCCTTCCTGAGACCTCGAAACTTCAGCTACACCGGGAAAACCGTTCGCCTTCTTCATTGACAGCTGATAAGGGAAGATCCCGAACCCGAAAATTCAAAAAATTCTGAAACTTTGTGAATATGTAGGGGATTTCCTCCTGATTACAACGCAATTTTTGTTTGCTGCCCAAATTCACTCGAAGGGGGTGACATAAACCCCCGAAAATTCGGCTATTTTCCGATTTTGTGTTATAACTCGCGAACTGTAAGAGATAGAGAAACAGTTTCCAGACGAAAATTACTTGTTTTAATTATATCTATCATTCGGTAAAAAAATTATTTTACTATTCACGAGTTATAACACAAAATTGGGAGAGAACCGAATTTTCGGGGGTCAATTCCACTCCCTTAGAGTGATTTTGGGCAGCAAACAAAAATTGCGTTGTAATCAGAAGGAAATTCCCTACATGTTTACAAAGTTTCAGAATTTTTCGAATTTCCGGGTTCGTAATCTCTGGATAAGATTATTCACCCTTGAACGCGGACGACTCCTAAATAGTTGATACAAGTTTATCTGCTAGAATATCTTCAATATATTTGAGTCGATTTGATATTGACTTTGGTATTGAAAATTTTTGCTTGTTTTATTTTCAAATCCTTAATGTAAATGCGGTATTGAGTACGCGTTTTTAGTTATTTCTCCACATTTTCACTTAGATTTCAATTGGATATCTGAGAAAGTAGTTGCAATACTTTTAGACATTTTTATTTGGAAAATTGTACATGTTTGATAATATTATCATCGTAAAATATAAATGTGACCAGATGTCGAACAGTGTGGGCATTTTCCCTCAAATTCCTTTTAAAGTAGCCAAGCAGTACCACTTGTTCTTATTTCCTTCTATAAAGTGGAACACTATTCATAGTGTTCGCATAGATTTTTATCCGAATAAATACTATTTCCCCAGAAAAAAAAACACTAAGACTATCTTGGAGAAATACCGTCCGAAGATTCATGTTTCTATTACTAATATACGATTTCTTTAGGAACTTTACCGGCACAAATGATTTCTGTTTAAAACTCAACTTATATTTTCAACGTGAACTTGAGAAATGAGAAGTGATTCGTATTTAAATATTTTTCGACTTGCGTAACAAGTTTTCGTAGGCCTATATTAAAATCTAACTTCTTCCTATTCCACTATTAATCCGGATTATTTTTAATCTTTTGTAGGATATATAAAACTATCGAATACAAAATTCGCTCCCCATATACATTTATCTTCTTCTTTTTATTGTCTATTATTCTATCTATAATTATTTTCATGATACTTGTGCTAGCATTTGCTTTATTACGAGAAACTCTAATACATAATTAGCTGTAAAATATTTGAATATATAGTATATACGGGATCAACAATTTCATTCTATAATTTAACACAACTGTCCCCACGTTTTGAAGCAAACATACGCTTACTTCTGATCTTTTCTAGATTTCCAAACTATTCCTTGATCCTTGAAAAGCTTCGCAACTGCATCTCGTAAATAGGGAAGAGATGTTCCAGCGATACGGTTGTATCGATATAATTACGAAACAAGTCTAGTTTGTTAATCTCACAGGCGGTATAATGTGTAGATCGAAATCGTGAAACCACGCATATGTGACAGCGGTAGATTAAGCATTAGAGTGAACTATATAACTGTTCTATACTTCATATACACCTAACCCTATTAAAGTCACTGAAACCACCATGCGACCTGGCTTTAACTATAAATCCTCGTGTATAGGTAAACAGAATCAATCGGGTGTTCACCTAAAATTAACTCAACGTGCAAATCAACAGCAGAAAAACACGAGAGCCACATAAAGTTTGACATTAGAAGCAAAAGTTTGTCCCCCAAAGTTGCCCTTCGTGTTCTACAACAACGAACACCATGGTGAAGCACGATCAGAGCGAAGCAAAGGCAACAGGTAGGAGTCGCGGGCAAAGCAAAGCACACACCTACTGGAACGAGCCGCTGCGCGTCGCTGCGATCGCGACCGTCAAGCCCCACGGCTACGATGGGCCCCGCATTCCACCTGTCAAAAGGTGGGTCCGCTCTCTCACGGGCCGTAAAGGAAGCGCCGAAGCCGCTGACGGCAGGCAACGAACCGCTTCCCAAAAGGTTTCCGCCGTAACTGTCGCGACAACCGTCCCCGTGAGAGCGGCCGTTTTCAATATGGCAGTGCGCATAGGTCCCATTTCATCTGTACTCTAAGACTCGCATACCTCTCTAATGTCCATTTTCCACTGACGATTTGCGCCGCATCCCTGATCGATTCGCTGAGGATTCCTTGCTCAAAACCGTTCCCTCGGTATCGTAGTTGTCAGCTCGTGGAAGCAGGGCCCAAGGATTTCGCGCGGATGTGCACGTTCACCGAGTATCAGATCCTTTCGCACTGGGGACCACGCGTGGGTCTGGAACGCGAATGGTTTCGACAACGGTGTCGAAATGCCGGAGGAAATCGAAAGAGCTTTCCGCGAACGGTTCACCGGTTACTCGCGCACTACCGACGGTACGGCGAGGCTCGTGTTATTGTTGCCAAACAAAGGATCCTACGCGTTTCTCGCGACACAAATGTCCAAACGAAATTGTCGCCTCGAGAACGTTCGCCACGACAACATAACTGGACACCGGTAGGTAGGGGAACTGAACCGAGGTGGAACGAGTAGACGGGCCTCGAGATGCGGAGAGGAAGGACGTAGGGCCCCTGGCTTCGGGTGGGCGGAACGGTCGAGCGGGGCCGGAGGGGGGAATACCTCTGGCCTGGTCAGGAAGGAGGATGGCCGGTAGGCGTTAGGGCCCTAACACAGTTCCGCGCCTGTGCACGAGCCTCTCTCTGTACGCGCGTGAATGTAATTGAAATATCCTTGTTTTCTTTCAGACCTCTTTTTCCGCAGCTCTCGCGGATATCCCTGGCTTCACTTTTGCTCGCCACGCTGATATCTAGCCGCTGTAGCTTCCGAGCAGTTCTCCGAACTATCCGCAGTCACCTTATACCTTTTCTGGGATGTTTGCACAGGACGCACAGGTGGACGAGACGAGACGAGCTCAATCTTCTCTGTGCATCTTCTTTTATCTGTTGTTCGTTTTTTCCTTCTATCATCGCTAAAAAAAAAATTTCCCATGTAGTCAGTTTGTTGTTAATACTTTGTGCGCTACTTGTCTGCTGGATACAAATGAACACCACTTTCGTTTATCAGTGTAGACTAGAGTGTGTTTAAGGGAAAAAGAATAGGACGAGGATGTTACGTAGAGTTGTTACGTAGTCGAGGACACGCACTTGTGGTATCTCTTACTTTATCTTTTGCCCCGCAAGGTGAGATGTATAACAAAAAATTCACTACGTCAACGGCTGTCACTTTCAGCTTACCGGAAGTGCGTAGCGGTGCGTCAATGACGCCCCACTTTTCTAAACTAAAGGTCGTAGTAATGCGCCTTTTGTAACGTTTATCTCCTATCAACAGATGAAAGTCAAATTGATATGCATATCTCATCATCGAAAAATTTTCCAGTCATGGGACTTCCGGAAGTTAAAGTCCAATTAATTAGAATTACAATTAAAATTAAAAAGCGTACTGTTTCTTATCGCTCAATATGTTCTACTTCGCACGTATCAATCCCTTTTGGAAATTACTGCACATTATTTGTACATTCGTACTTGCATATTTGGAGGGTACTGCACATTATTTGTTGTTTAAAATGTACTACATAGGAGAATTACAAATTTATATCAGTCAATACAATTGTGATGCGATAATCTACCCATGATGGTATTTATTCTAAAATGCTAACGCGCAAGGTAATTCCCTTGTTCGTGTGAACAATGCGTGACTAACATTTCCTTCTCTTCGCGCCTCATTCGTAGTTAAGAGATGCCAAGATTATGAGAATTCAAAACTATCATTACCAGTAACAGCCCATGTGCCTTTGTCTTTAAAGAACAATAAAAACTTCGCAAAGAGTGACACAAATGTGAGTGTTTTAGCCTCTTTTTGGTCCCACGATTTTGGAACTGAATTTTGTGCCAAATGATAGCTTATGATGAGACATCATTCGCAACAAATTTTCAAGTTGAGGCGACAATTAGTTTCTGAGAGATGGGAGGGTGAAAGAAGTGAAATTCATTAATGCACCGGCCTATACGCTTCGATGTACGGACTTTAAAAGGTTACATGTCCAATCCGGGACACTTTGCGGGACACTTTGCAATGCGGGACAAAAGGCTGAAATGCGGGACGTCTGGTCACTTTATCTTAACCTCAACCGTGACATATGTTATGAAGGTCATCAGTCTGCGCAACTTTTCCCTATACATGTTACCGCCTATCGGCCTTAGTTTCCGAGATATTGAAAAAAATATTTTATTCTTTATTCGGAATCAGGTACTATTACTGCGAGGAAAGACGGCTCCTGGCAGGCGGTGCAGTCCGCGCTAGCTCCGCCTGAACCTATTCTGTGTACATTGTAGTAAGTAGATGTGGCCGATTCCGCCAATAACAAAAATACATGTTCCCTGTCTTTATGAGTGTGCAACAATCGGTGACAAAAGCAATCGTCATATGTTCAACCTGCGATTTATTTTGCTCTCACCCCCTAATATGGCTCCATTTCATTAAAAAATAGTCCCTGAAAAAGATTATTGCAATCGGACAACCGGAAAGGGAGCCGCCCAGGCCTTAAAGTTTAGAATCCATCAGTGGTTTAAATTTGAAGAATTCTCAAAAGTGGTAAGCCCCATCGAAATTTTGTTCAAATGATATTAAAAGAGCATTCAATTTTCTACAATTACTGCATCTATATTTGTTACACGCTTCCTACTATTATTTAGATAATATCGTTTGAATATAGAAAGGTCCGCACTACGCGTGTATAAACACAAGAGCGGATCCAGACTCTGGATAACCAGAGGGATCGCCCCTATCGCCCCCTTCCCCAAGAGTAGTAAAGTAGAAAAATATTATGACATTCCCTGATAGCCAAATCTGGGGAACAGAATCTGACATCAGAACCATAGTCGTCTCTGTCCGCATTTGGCTGCGTTCTGAGGTGCAGAGCCTGTGTCAAGCAGATTCGGCCGTCTGCTTGACACAGCCAACAGCGCCATCTGAGGGCCAGAATTACTAAACAATTCCCTATGCGTGACGTCACATGGACGACCCTACGCAGCAACACAAATGTACCATTATTGCTGTAGGTGTATCCTTACCCTTGCATAACGAGCAAGCAGATTCAGCAGTTTATTAAATAATTAATTCTTCTTATTTCCAAAAGTATTTATTCTTTCTTTAATATTATACAGGATTGGTAATTACAATTGTTACAAAATAATATAATAATATAAGTAGTACATATAAATCCGAAGAGGCATTTTTCAATATTTGAATTCACAAATCCATGTACAGTAAGTCTCATGACCAGTGGTACCTATTAGGTGCGATATCAGAAAATTTTCTATATGTTCGACTTCTTTTTTGTGTAGAATCACCACCATGATAACCATCTGTCTCCAGTCTGACATCAGATTGGTCGCAGCGTCTGGCTCTGGCATGAGAGCGCAGAGTCTGACGTCAGAACCGTAGCAGACGGCAGAATCTGCTGCGGATCTGCTGCCGATCCAAGTAATTTTCTGGCACCAGTTACTTACAGAGACGAAGATAGCTCTATATGCCGGCAGACCCTGCTCCTACCTGCCGGAATAAGCTACTATTGGCTATACCCCAATCAATGCTCCCTCGGAGCCAATGAGCTCATTCTACATGAGTGAAACAGGTTTCTTCTTATTGGGATCTGACATTCGTCACCATGACATCTGGTGGCGGAAAGTAGAAGCGCTCGCTGGGTACACATCGTTGCAAAAATTTCGCTGAGCAGGATTTGAATCTGCCCAATCACAAATACTTTGCATAGAAAGGAACATTTTCGCAAGAAACTACATTACCGCATATACAACACATGTACTGTGCCCGGATGGAAAGAAGCCGGTCGAGAAACTCTAGGGTCCGAATAGTATATCCCTATTGGTCGGCGTGACAATGTCGACAAATTCAAAGTAAGCAAACGGGACACGGACGGCGGGAGCCAATGCGAGCGAAGATCCCCTCTTGCCCCTGTGATATTTCAACCGACTTCTCTCCATCCGGGCACAGTATCTTGTACCCATATCGGCGCCATCCTGGTTAGGCTCCGCCCCCATGTCAGATTCCAATATGACAACGAGATAGATACCTGTGAAATATTTTTTATGTTTAATAGCATATATATTTATTTAGATTTTATTTAACAGTTCATGTTACATGAAAAGAGATATAGTTAATTTTCGTTCATATTGTCGTATATTTTATTGTCGAACTCTGCTACCCTTTTATACCTAACCTTATTAACAAAATTACTAAGCACGTGTAGTGCTGTATATATATATATATATATATATATATATATATAGGAACGAAATGGCAACAATAACGGAGTTGATTAATTTTTACGATTACAATACGAAGGAATACGATGAATTCTTGCAAGAGTTAATATGTTTTAACGGCGATATACCGTTCAATATAGAAGAGGTAAAAAGAAGTTTCTGAAATTAACCTTGTATTACAGTTCTAACTATACCTAATAGAATAGTGTATCAACAAGAACGTAGCAATTTTATTTAAAAATGAATTTACCATATTAGATGCAATACAGCGTAAATATATTCTCCTTGTTTCAGGTTGATAGAATGCAAAGTGCTCTTGTATCGACAATTAATACTCATTTGAATCGATCACATACACGATACAGTGGTTTATTAATGTTGGACAAAGTTTTACCGCAGTGTTCAAAAGATACACTTTCAAAATATTGTATGTTGTGGATGTCAAAGGCTACTCAAGTATTGGAGAGTGTTCATAGTATACCCCAAGAACTAAGTATTTCCTGCAAAGTTCTTGGCTGTTTGATCATACAATCGAAAGAGATTTCTGAAATACAGAAACAAGTGTCCATGCAAAATGTGAAGCAACTTATTAATGCAATTGGAAACTTGAGTCTGGAGAAGAAATGTGGCCCAGTGTATTATTTGATTGCTGTATTATTGCTTCAGTATCCCGAAGTCTGCGAGCGTTTCCAAGTAATGAAACCTCTTTAATGGGACGGAGGGAAGATTTATTAGAAATATTACATCTTCTAATGTTCCAGATGTCCATTAAAAAAATCATACTACTACAAATTGACTCTGAACAGGAGAATTTAGTTAACTCGAGCGCGAGGTGTTACACTCTTTTAGCTAAAGCCACGGCGCGCTCGTTTAAACCACCAGCTTCGAAACCTACTCATACTAACTGGATATATAATCAGGCCCTTATCTGTAATAGTTTACATACTATAATGGATGAATTATTTTCTAATTTGATGGAATTAGAAAACGTGAACATTGGGGACGAATTAGAATTACCTAATATATCTAAAGAGAATATTATTCAGTTCTACTTTAAGCAAAAACAGAGATTTTTAAATTTGTGTTCTTATCTGTGTTGTATGCTACGGTAAGGGAATAATATATAAATCTGTACAATATCCTAAAAAACATATTGCCATGTATATAGTTTATATTTTGCAGTGGATTCGACAAGAAAAACTCTGTGTTACCAAACGAGATTTTGAAAGTTTTATACAGAGGATTAGCAGTGCGACCGTCAAATTTAAAAAACCAGAATTCTATCGGAGAGCAGATGTTATACCTTATTGTACCAAAATTACACATTGCTTTGTTTAATGTTTTAGACGCATTAATAAATGGGTAAGAATACAATTAAGGTGAAATAATAATAACTTGATAAATAAATAAATAAAAAATAATAAATAAATAGAAATAAATAATAATAAATAATAATAACTTGAACTAAAATGAAATTAATTGACTTTAAATATTTAGATTTAAGGAACAGCTGATACCCTTTGGGGCGACAATATTACAATTGTTTCTTCAAACACTACAATGGACAGAAACAATTTTAAACAATCAAACAACTATTAGCGGCAACAGACCTTTTAGAAATGTGAGAATATCTGTTTATAATTGTCTCACGTCATGGCTGTCGAATACTAATTCGCTGTCAGGTATAGAAACAGTTGCAGACGAATATCTTCCTTCTATATTAAAAGATATAGTACCAGAAAGAGATCGTGTATTATTAACTGTGAGTTCGAAGCATTTTATTAATTACTTAAGGGGTCATTCTGGTAATCACGCCGCAAAATTCGGTAACATCAGGTCTTTTTTTCTCACAAGGGAAGATCCCGAACCCGAAAATTCAAAAAATTCTGAAACTTTGTGAATATGTAGGAGATTACCTCCTGATTATAACGCAATTTTTGTTTGCTGCCCAAATTCACTCGAAGGCGGTGTAATTAACCCCCGAAAATTCGGCTATTTTCCGATTTTGTGTTATAACTCGCGAAATGTAAGATATAGAAAAAAAGTTTCGAGACAAAAGTTACTTCTTTTAATTAGATCTATCATTTGGTAAAAAATTATTTTACTATTCACGAGTTATAACACAAAATTGGGAAAGAACCGAATTTTCGGGGGTCAATTACACCCCATTAGTGTGAATTTGTGCAGCAAACAAAAATTACGCTGTAATCAGGGGGAAATTCCCTACGTATTCACGAACCTCCTTTTTTTAGCAATCACTGCAAAACGAAGAGGAAATGTGATTATGAGAGAAGCGCGTTTAAAGTTTCGAAAGAGGAATCTAGTCTAGCTGCGTGGGCGCGGAAATGGTTTATGGCGCGCTTGACTTTTTCGGCTGTAAAATCCTTAATTTTGTGAATTTTAACATAAACCAAACGGCGTTTTACTGGGGAAGGGTGGTACTTTCGAAAAATACAACAAAAGAAAATCGAGTGCTTGACTGCCTAGTCCCCTTAATCCGATTTTGATGAAATGTAAATTCGATTGGAATTAGTGAGAGTGTATTTTAACATTTCTGTTCCAGATTCAAAAAACCGACAATTTATCGAAACGGGCGTTAAAGCGTCTCCGTGATAGCCAGTATGAAAAAGGTGCATACCTGAACAATGGAATAGGTTCTAGTAAAGAATATAGCCTGGATGTGGATATCTGTAAAGGAGCTCTCATTGCCTTGCAAAATATATTTTTCAATGGTGGATCACTCTTGAAACAAATGTTTTTCAAAGTAAGTCTTCTATTTTTACACCGTGCTATTAAATTCCATGTTTGACGTAATGATGTTATCTTTTTTTTCAGACTATACAAAGTGTTATAATACCTCTTTTATACGACTGTTATTTGAGTTCTGTTGAACAGAAATTTTACAAAGAGAACACCCAATGTCGTTTGTTGTTATTTAGAGTTTTAAGAGCTGTGCAAATGAATCCACATTCTTTGGTGCCGTTGCCTACGCAATATTCCGTAGAAATATTTGAAATGGCTTTAAGCGATAGTAATTTATGTATTACGCAAGAAGCGAAAATAGCAATAGCTGAACTCGAAAAGATTGTGCACCCTTATGCGCCATCCATAGAATTGGCCCAAGTGGAGTAAGTTATAAAGACGAATACATCTGTTAACGAATTTGGAGAACAATTTTATTCTAATTTGTTGGAGTACTCTCACTGTAAGTTAAAAGCATCAAAATGTTTCAGGATCGTGCAGAAGGAATTTGTTGCTGATAGTCCACGCGCAGAACATACTAAGACATTAGAAGATACGTCGCCACCTGATACTGAAGATAGTATAGATAACGAGATGACACCATCTTCAAACAAGAGAATAAAAATAACAAATTCCCATCCGAATGAGTCTACTGATTCTACCGTAGAAAACGTTAGTGTACTGAATACTTCGCAACACATGGAAATTGAAACGCATTTAGGACAAACGAGCGAATGTTTACCAGAGGAATCGGATAGCACAACAAAGGAAGAACGATGTATGCAAGAGTTAAGTGACCCGTTGACAAGTTCCTCCATGAATCTAGCATCATCAGCGTCACATGTTGTTGAAGAAAATATAGATACCCAGGTGGAAAAATTGGACACGTTAGAAGAAACTAATACAAATCCAAAAAGCAATTCCGACTTAACTGTCGCAGATCAGGCGAATTTATCAACAGAAAATGAAAGGGAGGAGGAAGAACTGTTGCAATGCTTTCAAGATATAACGAAAGATGATAATTAATTATATGAATTTTGTGTACTTTAAACGAAAATTAAACATGTTGCTATTATACACTGAGATTTTTTATTTCTTACGATCCTAGAACATCGTTAAATGAAGATAAGATTGGAGATATATTATTTACTTTCCATTGATTTCTTCTAGGACTCTCGACATTGATATTTTTTGTTTCTGTCCTTAAAATCGAAGATTTGGGTATATATAATAACTTGCAGAAACTTCCTCAAACGGTTTAACAAGATTTTCAATGGTATCTACGCTCTTTATTTAAGCACTGTACTCTATTGGAACCTGAAATGGGGGTGGGGCCTAACCAAGATGGCGCCGATATGGGTACAAGATACATGTGTTGTATATGCGGTATTGTAGTTATTTGCGAAAATGTTCCTTTCTATGCAAAGTATATGTGATTGGGCAGGTTCAAATCCTGCACAGCAGAATTTTATGCAACGGCACGAGAACGGGCAGGGATTGATGTGTACCCATCGAGTGCTTCTACTTTCCGCCACCAGATGACATGGTGACGAATGTCAGATCCCAATAATATCCAAAGTGGTTTTGAAAAGGTCACATGTAGACTCGTTCTCAAATGTGAAGGAACCTGCTGACCGATGAGTTTAAACCAATTCTGCGCAAGTTGACGCTCATTAGTGCGGGGAGAAGCCACTATTGGCTATACCCCCACCAACGCTTTTTCGGAGCCAATGAGCTCAGTCTGCATGCGCGAAACGGGTTCCTTCACATTTGAGAATAAACTGCCTGTAATTGTTTTGTGAGAGCAGTCCACAAACTCATTTTAAAATCCCTGGAATATTATTTGCGAAGCGAAAACTTATATTGTAATACCTTGCGCTTACATCAATTACCTGAACTGTGTCAATATACACAGGCTTTAAGTAATGCTAATAAATGAATTAGTTTTGCTTGTAAAAGTCGGCATTATATTGAAAAATAAACTTTATATCATTTTCAAATGCTTTATGTTTTCCATGTCTGACGAACTCTGTTATCATACTCGTAAAAATGTCCTGCCTGTATTCATCGTCTTCATGTAGCTCATCAACATTCCGCACTGTTTCCCCAGTAATAGTTGTCGTTACGTTACCGTTACACAGAATAAAATAATTAGGATCACGCAGACACACCTGTACATTTCGGACACCTGTGCTAAAATTAGCGGTGTCAATTCCTTAATATGGTCTAACGATTTGGCATTGCGCTGGTGCTAGAAATTATCATACATGGCATTGATTGGTTGTTTCTGATATATACGCAGATAGCTCTATAAGAATCCACCAATCAAAGTCACGCAAGGCAGTTTCTGGCACCAGTACAGTGCCAGTGCGCGCCTGCCGAATTCGCTATTACATATTAATAACTATATGTACTTGCACACGTAAACATAATTTATACAGATCAGAATTTATATTTCTGCACTAATAGAATTTGCTAATAGAATTTATGCTTCTTATTTTCAGTTTATACTATTACGTATTTGAATACTTTGGCGGGCAAGCAGTGCAGCCAATTTAAAGTGCGCACTATAGACCGCTTCCGGCTGCGTCTTTCTCTGTTTGATATCGGTTTGTTGGGTACGTGACGTGAGAATTTCTCCCTCTTATAATCGTCTTAAATTCGTAAAACTGAAATGCATCTGATATGGAGCAATTATGATTAAGTCAATTCAGCCGCTTCTGTATACGTTTCAATAAATATTTTAATTTATCAAAGGAAAATTGTATTATATTTCCATTGCTTCGTTTCGAGGTTATTTTGCGCAAGTAACAGATCATAGCGACACGTTTCGTAAGGTCTGTAGTGCTATATAGATCCAGTGTTCTAACGTTTCAAATAACTTTTTGCATAGGGTTTAAACCATGGGTCGAGTAATTCGTGCTCAGCGTAAGGGAGCTGGGTCCGTCTTCAGGTCCCATACAAAAAGGAGGAAGGGTGCACCTAAACTTAGGTCCTTGGATTTCTCCGAAAGGCATGGATACATCAAGGGTGTTGTGAAGGTATGTGTACAGTCTGTGTACCTTTTCCAGTTTAAAAATGCATCGAAACCTATTTATTAATGTAGACCACGCATGATGAATTCTAGTACACCTACTTCTGATCACGAATGAAGAGTAAACACTAGAGGCTCTTTCTGAACAATTTTACAGACATCGTGAAACATTAGCTGTTTTAAATAATTGATTAAAATAGTTATTCTTTTTTCACAGGATATTATTCACGACCCTGGTCGTGGAGCACCTTTAGCTCTTGTTCATTTCCGCGATCCGTACAAATTCAAGACGCGCAAGGAATTATTTATTGCACCTGAGGGAATGTACACTGGACAGTTCCTTTATTGTGGAAAGAAAGGTGAAAGAATTATTATTTGAAAAACGCGCAAGCTTCTTGTAAGGGGCCGTCTTTAAAATACATAAGGGTAATTTTAGCGATTTCGTACTCCCTCTCTCCCCCAGTATAAGAATTCGTAAGATTTCATATTGCAACTCCCTCCTTACGTAATATTTAAACATTTAATTTTTTCAGTTATTAAAATTCCGGGTAATTATTTAGAAGTTTTCCATCCTCACCGATTTCAATGATTTTTGGATATGTAGTCAGGGACACGGTTCTGAACAACTTTTTCATATACATGTTACCGCCTCTCGACCCTCGTTTCCGAGATATTTGCGAAAAACTTCTTTTGACATATTCCGACGCAACGCATTCCACTTTCCAACTTGTCCCGGGTATTAGTATTGGTTGGGGCTAGATTAATGCACTCGCGGGCGCGTAAAGCATGGTAGTGAACTGATATGAGCCGGGGTGTTCAAATCTCTAAACTCACATCAGTTCGCTATCATGCTTTACGCGCCCCCCGCACTAATCTAGCCACAACCAATACTAATACCCGGGACAAGTTGGAAAGTGGAATCCGTTGCGTCGGAATAAATCAACACAAGTTTTTCGCAAATATCTCGAAAAGAAAGGTCGTGCGGCGATAACGCTAAATTCGCGACCCCCTTCCCCCCCCCAGAAAAAAGCCTTACATAATTTAAGGACGACCCCTAATGCTAGAAATGTTGAAGAATAGCCATGTGTACGAATAAAATACAATATCGTATATTGCAGCAAATCTTCAAATTGGAAATGTGATGCCTGTTGGTCAAATGCCTGAAGGTACCATTGTCTGCAATTTGGAGGAAAAGACTGGTGACAGAGGTCGATTGGCTAGGGCCTCTGGGAACTATGCCACTGTTATAGCACATAATCCTGACACAAAGAAAACCAGAGTCAAATTGCCGTCTGGCGCGAAGAAAGTCATTCCATCCAACAACAGAGCAATGGTTGGCATTGTCGCCGGTGGTGGACGTATCGATAAGCCGATACTTAAAGCTGGCCGTGCTTATCACAAATACAAAGCGAAGAGGAACTGCTGGCCTAAGGTACGGTATTCAGTAACAGGGCCGTTCCTGGGTTTTGGCCGCCCAGGTGCAAAAACAATTGCCGCCCTTATTAATTTCATATTTTTTAATTAAGAATTTGATATGCAGTGTTTACTCTTATATCTATATATACATCGTTTTATACAGTTACCGTGCAAAATAGTTTCGGTTATTATTGTTATTAGTCAAAACTTTCCATATAATAAACGGCCTGCGGCCGCCCTTAAGTTTGCCCGCCTAGGTGCGGGGGCACCTTCTGCACCCCCGCCAGGAACGGCCCTGTTCAGTAATACACATAGAATTCCAGATTACAGTACAACGATGGATACGCATGATGCTTCTAGACATTTGAAACCTGAATAATTTGTTGTTGACACTCTTTTACTGAACAGTTTGAAGTTTATTATACGGTAATGCCGTTGATGTACGATGTTTGAGGGAAATTTAATATTTGCAGGTTCGTGGTGTTGCTATGAACCCTGTTGAGCATCCTCACGGTGGTGGTAACCATCAACACATTGGTAAAGCATCCACGGTTAAACGCGGAACCAGCGCTGGTCGTAAGATTGGTCTTATCGCTGCGCGTCGTACAGGAAGAATCAGAGGAGGAAAAACCGATACCAAGAAGGACGATTAGACTAAGCGCTGATTAAATTTTGGGACTTGTACAATAAAAACATGAAAAAAGAGAACTGTTCTGTGTATACCATTATTAAAATTTACGCCCGAATGTCGCCTTATTAGCTAGAAAATTTTCGAAAAATACTATATAGTGATTTTATAGTTACTTAAATTTTATCGCTCGGAATTGTTGAGTCTGGCTTTGCAATGTGCTCTGAAATCTGGATATTGTCAATGTATCGAACATGGATGCCAACGAACAGTAAATTGAAGGAGTAACGCGAACGTGCTCATAGACTCCATTTCAATATCATGTGCAAAGCTATAAATCTACGTTTCAAAGTTTAACACGCGAGAGTGGGGGACGATAAACGCGAGAAAATTGTCCAGCAGAGTGTGCTCTTTCAGCTTTCCTAATATCCGGCGGAAATACGTTGTCAGCCATCTTGCTAGCAATATTTCGGCGCTCGGCCATTTTTGTTGCGTCGACGTCAAGTGTGGCCAGAGGCCTTTCATAGTAGCCAGTCTTCGAATTTCCTTTGTATCGAGATAGCGACAGGCAGAAACTGTAATTATAACTACTCGACTTAATCGACAAGTTTCGTTCGTAGATCAACAGGGGACGGAAGAAGAGAGAAGAGGAGCGAACAATTGAAATTTTTTGCTTGGTGATTGTCTAGGCGAGAAACAGCTAAAGAGCTTCTGCGGCAGAGCCACGAAAAATACGCACCGAGGCGGAGTAATATGAGTAATGCAGCCAACCAGAATGGATCAGGTCTAGAGCAGCAGGTAAAATCGACAAATGATTCCGTGTTTTGTACTTCTGACAACCGTTGTTCCCCCGATGTACCATCTTTCTTTTTCTCCCCTTCTATTTGGATATTTCATTGTTCCGCGTTATCATCGAATTTCCCTGTGCGCGGCCTTGCTCGAGCGCTTGTACGTGTTAATTCATAACCTACACCAGGAATCATTCGATCCCGCGTCTTTTTTCCTACATCGAGAAATCAGATAGACTCGGGTCGTCGTTGAGTCCGTTTGTGACGTACTGCTTTGTAATGGCGGCAACGAATTCCGGGAACAGCATGCCTCGTGCCATGACGCAGTCTCGCTTTGCTTTTTTATCGCGTTCAAATTCTTGCGATTAAGCGAATTACGTGTGATATAATATATACTTGCCGCTTTTCTCCTTTGTCGCCTCGTTAATTATGACCACGAAATTTTCGTGTTTCGCGTTTTCCAACATTATTCGTACTTCAAAATTATGGATTTTTTTGCGCGTAAACATTATGTAGCTTTAAAGTTTCGAAATGCAGTTACCTAACTTGCCAGCTTGAAATTTCTATATTATATTCCTGACGGATTAATTGCACGAATGAAGATTTAGCCATATGTAATACCGATCGACGGTGATAATAATTAGTTGTGTCTCACATTTTAGTTAGCTGGTCTGGACTTGTCGGGCTCCCGCCAACCAAGTGGGGGCCGCTACGTTCCACCGCACCTAAGAAATAAATCCGGAAGTGAGTATTTACTTGAGTGTGAGTACCGAACTGAGAAAAACTTAGATCTTTATTTTATTATATATTTCAACTTCAACATGGAAAATTGAGTTAAAAGATTTTATGTTAAGCATATGTATTTAAGATTAAAGAACGATGATGTATTTAATTGTAGTATCGAACATTTAATAATTCGGAGGGTATTGCTACTGAAAAGATGCTTGCGCCAGTAGAACCTCCTAGCAATACTGTCTCTATGCAGCATACTTATTAATTGATCATGTTGGATGTTAATGAAATAATACACTAGAAACCGTGATGTTAACTGCCCGTATTAGGAAGCGTAATTCTTTGCAGGTAACGCACCTTCCGGCGGGGAGCAACATTCATCTTCCAACTCAAGATCAGCGTATCCTGAGAGAGATAGGGGAGGAGAGCGTGACCGCGAACGCGAGAGGGAGCGCGATCGCGATAGGGGAAGGGGCGGTGGTGCCACTTATGGTGCACCCAGAGAGGCACCGCGTGGTGGTTCTCGCGATGTCGATTTTGGAAATTTTGGAAACTTTGGTGGACGCAATAGACGTGGCGGCGCTCAAGAGAATGGAAGAGATTTCAGATATCCCGCTGGGGAACGCGAACGAGAGAGGGAGCGCCCCGCTAGCTCCGGCAATGATCGCTGGCAAGAGTCTAGAGCACCTAACCATTGGCCAGAGGCTAGAAACGACCATAGAATGGCCAGTGCTGGTAAATGGAAGGAAGAGAGGGAGGGGAGCAGAAGGAACTCTGAAATCGACTGGACAATTCCCACTTCCAGAGATGAACGTTTGGAGGTGGATTTGTTTGGTACTGGCCTTACTGGCATTAACTTTAGTAAATATGAGGATATCCCAGTTGAGGCTACTGGAGACAACATACCTCCACACATCACATCTGTAAGTATAAAGGTGGCCGTTCCAGTGTGCGGCCGGCGACTGCGGCCGCGCATTGGAACGGCAGCCTTAAGAGAGTTACAACGAATATATTTGATTCTGATGACATACTTTATACATGATCTTCCTTTAGTTTGACGAGGTTAAGCTGACGGAGATAATAAAGAACAGCATAACTCTGGCTGGTTACGACAAACCTACACCAGTACAGAAGTACGCGATACCGATCATCATCGGACGCCGTGATGTTATGGCCTGTGCCCAAACAGGGTCTGGTAAAACAGCGGCCTTTTTAGTGCCAATATTGAATCAGATTTATGAAAGCGGGCCACGTCAGCCGCCATCAAACGCCAATTCGTTTGGCAAGCGTAAACAATACCCATTAGGTCTAGTGTTAGCACCTACCAGAGAGCTTGCTACTCAGATCTATGACGAAGCAAGGAAGTTCGCGTATAGATCGCGTATGCGCCCTGCTGTCGTCTATGGAGGTTCAAACATCGTAGATCAAATGCGAGAATTAGATCGCGGCTGCCATCTTCTAGTAGCAACACCCGGCCGTCTCGTAGACATGTTGGGCCGCGGTAAAATTGGCTTACATAATTGCCGGTATGTAGAGCAGTTTCGATAATTATGCAGAACAGGTGTTTCCTCAATGATTTTGACGACCTTGAAATACGTTGCCGGGAACATGATTCTGAACATCTTTTTCCTGCACATGTTACCGCCGCTCGACCTTCGTTTCCGAGATATTTGCGAAACACTTCTTTTGACTTATTCCAACGCAACGCATTCCACTTTTCAACTTGTCCCCGGGTATTAGTATTGGTTGGGGCTAGATTAACGCGGGGGGCGCGTAAAGCATGGTTACGAACCGATGTGAGTCGGGGTATTGACAGGATCCCCCACACACCCAACAGGTGCTCTCGAAGGCACAGTCTTCCTAGCAAAAAAATTATGCTTTAGAACCAGAGTCATCCTAATATCCGGCGGCGTCGACACCGCCGAACAGAGTTAGGGTGTTGACGGGCATTCGCAAGTTTCTGGTTCAAATCTCCAAACTCATATCGGTATCAAACTAATACCCAGGACAAGTTGGAAAGTGGAATGCGTTACGTCGGAATAAATCAACAGAAGTTTTTCACAATTATCTCGAAAACGAAGACCGTGTGGCGGTAACATGTATAAGAAAAAGTTGTTCAGAATGTCGAGTTTTACAACATATCCAAAAATCATTGAAATCGGCGAGGAAATACCTATTCTGCATAATTACCGCAGTTTCTAATGAATATATGAAAAATTGTAAATAATTAATTTACAACGAAACGTCGAATGTTGTTTAACAGTTATCTAGTATTGGACGAAGCAGATCGTATGTTGGATATGGGTTTCGAGCCACAGATAAGACGTATAGTCCAAGAAGACACAATGCCTCCTACTGGCGAACGTCAGACACTTATGTTTTCGGCTACGTTCCCGAAAGAAATTCAAATGTTGGCAAGGGATTTCCTTAGTAACTATATCTTCTTAGCTGTGGGCCGTGTCGGCTCTACATCTGAGAATATTACTCAGAAGATCGTATGGGTGGAGGAACATGAAAAGCGTTCTTACTTGCTTGATCTTCTCCAACCTAGCAATTTAATAGATCCTTGTAAGTTCTAAAAATCTCTGCGTCTAACATGTAATGATTGTAATGCTATGTACAGTGTTGCATACACGATTGTATTAAAATTTTAGCTGCTGAGTCATTAACTTTGGTGTTCGTGGAAACAAAGAAGGGCGCGGACATGTTAGAAGAATATTTGCATCAGATGGGATATCCAGTTACCAGCATTCATGGTGATCGATGTCAGCGTGAACGCGAAGACGCCTTGCGTCGTTTCCGTGCTGGTAAAGCGCCAATACTTGTCGCGACTGCCGTTGCTGCCCGTGGGCTTGATATTCCACATGTGAAGCATGTGATAAACTTCGATTTACCAACCGACGTGGAGGAGTACGTGCACCGAATCGGTCGTACCGGTCGTATGGGCAATTTAGGTCTGTCTCTTCCTATTCCTCGCTGTTTCGCATATCTCGCGCGCCAGTAATGCTAATGTAATTTTATCCATGGAATAGGTCTAGCAACATCCTTCTTCAACGACAAGAATCATAATCTGGTGCGCGATTTGGTGTCCCTGCTGATCGAAGCTAATCAAGAACTTCCATCTTGGCTGGACAATATGTTTACTAACTCAAGACATCCTGGAGGTGCATCTCGTAGAACTCCCAATACTAAAGGGCGATTTAGCGCTGGATTCGGTGCAAGAGATTATCGTCAACAGCCTAGCTCTGGACCTCCTCGTAATAATGGTTCCTCTAACAGAGCTGGCGGTTACGGAGGTTTGTATACTTTCACTTAAAATTACTTTCTTTAGAATGGATAGCAAAGGAAACGTATGTACTTCTATGTATGGATCGCTTTTGTTTCTGTAGGAAGTTACGGGAATTACGGAGGTAACTATAATAATTCATCGTATAATAATTCAGCTAACAACGGCAGCAGTAATGGCACTGATTGGTGGGATGGAAGGGACAAGTAAATCATTGCTACCATCTCAATTTCCACTTTTACCATTATTACTACTGTACACGTAAATTCAAATATATGTAAGAAAGACACGTACGACATACACATCGGATACAACACGCACGCATTTGCGCGCGTATATGTACACGTACAAACACTTACACAAAAACACACACGCGCACACAACAAAAAGACAGACAGTATCACGTATAAACACATCACGTTCGTTGACTGCCTGTGCACTACAATTTCCGAACGAAAACAAAATAACTGTGTTTATCCAATTTCGAAATATTTTTATTCGCGTGCGACGAAACGTTGACAAATCCTACGAATAATTCGAGCATTACCATCCGCGAACGCAAGTCGGAGATGGCCGTGGAAGACAATGATCTCATTTTCAATGAATTGAAGGAGTCATGATCAGGATTTGCTAGATACTAGACAAAGATATAAGATCCATCCAAAGTTTCGTTGCCGTGCGTGTTGATGAACACAAGTAGTATAACCACTAATGAATCAAATCGATCGATCGTTAATGTCTAGGTAGGACATTGCGATACAACACATAGTAGGTGGAGAAACTTAGTGAAATTTTTTAGAACTCCTGTCGAGACTATGGGGCTCGTTGTGGCTTCATTATTTAAATTTTTGAAGGACGTGGTGGGCGTATCTTCGAGGACCGTGGCGTCTAGATTCGAGTAATCACAGAGCTTTAAATGCACAAGTGCTTTATTATTCTTGCCTGGATGGCCACTGAACTTATGTAATTTGATTTAAACTAATGGCGCCGTTTCTTTGTTCGTCTTTCTTTTTTTTCCCTTTATAAACGCAATGCTTATATATACGTACATATATCTGACTAGGCGCCTAGGATACGCCATATCGCCATCGCCATAGATTTTCGTGACGACTCCTGTTTTAAATTTACTATAGTCCAGCGACGAATGGTACTTTGTTGTTTTGCCGTCCCCAGACACAGACGACGTTGCGCCGGCAATATCATGGTTTAATCGACTGAAGCACGTAAAATTTCCAATAGTCGAGAGCTTTGATATTACGAAAAGGACACAGGCTGCGTCTTAGGGTACTTTTAGAAATCTCGTTTATATTTCTGTCACGTCCTGCTAACGGATAAGTAAGTTTGAAAAGTCGGATACTATAAACACGTTGCTTGTCTTAACTTAATTCGAAGAGTTGTTTTTTTTTTTTATTTAAAAGTTTGGTCACCGTATGTAGAGTAGGCTGGAAGATTTCAGCAAGTAATCAGGTATGTCCATACCTGAATTTTAATCTACTCTAATTAGAATTTCTAAATGTAACAAAGACGTTGTCCTGTAAAAATGGTATGGTGCGTTATAAAAATTTTAGATCGCAGTACTGGATGCGAGTGCTCTAGGACGGAAGCTCTAGCATTACTAAAAAAAAAGAGTAAATAAATAAAAACAAAAAACGGGTAAAAAAGATACGGTTGCAGTTACAGAGGGGAACTTCAAATGGGGAAGAAACGAATGAGCGAAAAACACATACACTGCTAGTTGGCTCAACCTCACTAAACAAAGAGAAAAGGAAAGAAAAATATACAAAAAAGCAAGCCCTTTGAAATAAGGAGGCATAAGGCGCACTCATATTTTATAACTGTATTTATCAGTACGATACGCTATATATATATACACGCTAAGTAATATTCGTAAATACATAAACATTAAAATAATTGAAAAACGACTGTGATATCGAACGATCTTGTGACATTCAATTTCCACGCGAATTGATGAACGAACAATTTAACGAAATGCAAATACTAAACGTATTAATTAATCGGTATTGAATGTCAGGAAAGCATGAGCTCAGTTAATTTGAGCCGAGAATGGGAATATTAAGTCGTTAAAGTAACACACCAAGAAAGAACTACGTGGCTGTTGTCCGATCGGGGAGGGCTGAACGCTAGCTCTTACAATCCTGAAAAACACGTTTTTTGGGGCATTGTTTCTACTTAAAGTAACGCGCATTAAATGATAGTATGATAACGGCGGAACGCGTCATTACTGGTTGATGATGTTGGTAGGGCTTTATAGAATGTCGATATCTTTTGTGCAAACGTCGGATTCTTACCTGATCTATGTGAGAAAAAGTACAAATTCGATTTGCGTGACAACTGACAGGATTTTTAGACATGTCATACTTATACCTGTTATATTAATAGATTTATAGTGCAATCGCGTGCGTGAATCGTATGTCGTGTGACCGTGGACCAAGGTGTGAATGCCTCTTTACGGAGGGGACAATTATTTCAACTAGAACTTTTCAAATAGTGTTACGAGTAATATTGTTGGCTTCCGACCATGGTGCGTGTGCTTTCAAATTCTAATATGATTTATCGTCCAGTCCATTTGTCAACACGGAGGCCCTGCCAAGAACATTACACGAGCCCCACAATGAAAAGTGATCGATATCACTTTTCCGTTAATAGTGTACATTTACGGCGAAATTGTTCAGTTGGACCTTGCTCTACAAAAGGGATCGTATAGGTCTTGTCGTAATTCTATTACTATTACCACTACTAGTACCACGTTTGCTATTACGATTATTTCCTACCATTTACTATTATTTCATTTTTTTTTTTTTTGAATAACGTCTATGTCGGTTTCGTAGGTGTGGTATTCGTAGGCGCAAGGTGTATGCATTACGGCTTTGCTGTGTTGCGTTGCGTATAATTTTATTGTAATAAGAAAAAGAAAGAGTAGGCGGCTGTTGGACACTACTATCCCGAACTATTTTAATGTAGTTTTCTCTTTATTTACAAAATTATTACATGGGCGTCGGTGGCAACCGCATCCGTACGCTGGGTCTGGGTTCGTTAAGCTTGGACAACTGTGTCTCAAATTAATCCAATTCCCGATGCTAGTGTCCAATTGTTCGCCGGGGCAACGAATACATATGACGCGTCGATGTAAGTTATTAGTCCTGTGCAGTTGGAAATAATATGTTCATTTACGAGTAACATGGTGGACAGAGATTATGCAAGTAATGACAATTTATACACGGAAACGATATTTTTATACTTATTTCTCTCCTAGTTGTAACGATATTTTTATACGTAACAGTTGGTGGCGGTGTCTAGTAGTCAGCCACGGTATCATTGATTCCATGTGTATATTTCGTTTCTGTTTTTTTTTTTGCTTTTCTTCTTGTACCATTACGAATATCACGATCGAGTTTAAACGATTTACGCCAATTGTACATTTCAATGCGACAAATTCAATGGGATATGTTTTCGCGCGATAGTCAGATGTCCACCGTTTCGTAACTGGGCACGTATAAATTCACGTACGGCATTATGATTTAGGAACGTATTAGCGTCTTTAGAGGGAATAGGAGAATGGTATAATAAACGAGACTATTTATTAACGTGTTAAGTATTTATTTTGTACGTTACTTCTCTCGGAAGGACAGTCATGTGTTTGTGCATGTACCTCGAACATTGTGTTTGGTCCTCTAAAGTATATCGGACGAGCAGCCTTAGGTAAACATTTATGGAATTTACGCAGAGTTGGGAATGATCAGACAAAAGAACAATTATAAGTGCGAAGCAACGAGAAGAGGGGCTACGAATACTAATCACATTACATACGTGTAACAGAGAGGGGAGAAAGTGAGAAAGGAAATGGCGTTTGACTGTGACTGCAATCATTACTACGAAAAAAGAATGCGCAATTACGAAGCACACATACACACAAGAGAGAAACATATTGTAAGCCATATTATCGCATGCAACAGGCAACAGTGCGTCGAGAATGGGAGAAAAGCCCGGAGCACGTGAAAGCGTCGCCGAATAAAATTCTTGTCGCGTGCTGTAGGTCATAGTTTCTTTTCCTTATCGTTTCTCGATATGTCATGCGTTACGCGCGTTCACGTAAAATTCTCAACGAACAATCTTCCCCGATTTGCTCCTGGTAAGGGGGAGGGGTGGGGGGCGAGAAAAAATTGTACAGCGTTTATTGTGCGTCTGTCGCGAGCAGCTATTCCGTTTAACGCGAGATGGTAAAGCTAATATGTACTCGGAAAGGAAACAGAAGCGAGGCAAGTGTTGAGTAATAATACGCGCAGTATATACGAATGAGAGAGAGAGAGAGGGGGAGGAGGGCGAGCGAGAGAAAGGAGGAAAGAAAGGGCGAGAGGGGATGAGAGCGAAATGAGAGGTAAAAGTACACGCGCAGGAGGCGAACAAAGTGGGATGGCAAACGAAAATGTCTTCTAACTTTTACGAATGTTATTTAATCGAGATGCGTCGCTTGTCGCCGAAACGCAGGCAAAGACGTCCCGTACAAAGAGGAAATTGTAAAAGGGAATCGCGGCGGACTTCCGCCGCCTTTCCGACGCGAGTCTCAATGGCTGCGACTAATTTTTCCCGCAGCCAATGATGCTCGCTCGTATTATTCAACTTGTAACACTAACGATACTGCTATGTATCCGCTTCACTGGAACTTGGCGAGGGTAATGGCAATGGTGTGAAAGAGTTAAAGAAACGGAACGGTGAACGTACCATTCTGTCGGTCTCTTATTAGTAATTGCACATTTACACGCTACATTAGGTGAACCGAGAAAACAAAAATTGCGAGATGTAGGGGAAAAAAAATATCTGCAAACAACTGTACGTCGTACGGCTATTGAATGAATCAATAAAAATAAAGTGTCTCAAATTCGAAGGGGGTATGTCACCTTTACCTTGCGAAGTGTATGATATACGTACGCATATGTTATACACGATGTGGGCGCACTTGCCGTTCATTAGCAATAAGTTACAGCCGCATTAGCGAAAGCATGTGCAACCTGTGCTTAGGTCAAGGGAGAAGCAACATAAACCAGCAACACGTGTGTTCCGCGGAGAATGATGTAGAGTGTCAATATTGTTACAAATATCTCATAAGGGACGATGGATCACGTCTATATTATTTAAATGTCCGTTGATTTGGTGATTCATTCGTTTATTTATAGTATTATGCAAAAACAAAATGACAGGAGAATTCTATAAAATGAACCATCTAATAAACGAGGGAAAAAGATTATGCGATGTTAGAGTCTTTTCGTACGTGTACGCAGAGGCGGATTTAGGAGCCTTTTTTGGAGGGGGCGAAATGTGTAAAAGTACATAAGTACATTTTTTAATCTTCTTTTACAATATTTAGAATTTGCTTGTAATTTGTATTTTAATATCTCATCTGATACTATAGCCCAAATAATTAAATTTACATTAATTAAAAATTAACATTTACATTAATTATTAATTAAATTTACATTAATTATTTATGCAGAATAATACACAATGTCATAATATTTTTCTATTTTATTACTTTTTTGGGGAGGGGGGCGATCGCCCCCCTCTGGATCCGCCCCTGCGTGTATGCCTTTTAACCCCGCAGTTTACGTCGAGATTTAAATGCTTTGCAACTCTGTGAAAACACGTTTTAATCAATACATTTGATGAAACTATTTTACCCGACACTTTTACGTAATGTACATTGAATTCGAAAAATTAGCTATCCCATTTTACGTTGTGTCATTGCAGAAATTGCATAATCTTTTGTACTGAGCAACTTCACATTCGTCCAGATTCAAAATATGTTTCTTGCCTTGCTCGGCGTGCTTTTGAATTCGATGCAGCAGCAATAGAAAGAAAATTATGCAATGTTTACCATTAACAGACACGAAGATATAATGTCAATTTGTATGAAATATCTGAAACGATTATTAAACGCGTGCATATCGGTACGTATGTAGATGCAAACAAACAAGTACGTATGACAGATCTGTTCCCCAAAAAGTACAAGCACGAGCATCGTCAATATTTAAATAGCAATCTTATAGTCTCGCGGAATGTGTATTTTCATTATTTTATATTTTCGAAAAAGCGTGAAACATGTCTGGAAGCAAATAAATTTTCAACAAACCTTCATTCGCGGATTCTTTGATTTTTATAATTTCGTATTTCGTGGAACAACCTCTACGAGATATTGTGACATTGATTGCCGCGTCTGTGACAATTTGTACGAGTCACTGCGCGGAGTAAATTTCTCTTTGATCGCTCCCAATGTAAGAGAGCTGCCCGAACGGATGCTCGTGGACAATCATGGATGATCTTGGATGATCTGCTCAGATCTGCTCTATGGATCTGCTAATAGTGGAGGTATGGTATCTGAATTTTATAGTGACTAGTATGTGGCAGCGGTGGGGGAAGCCGATTCCTGTTCGAGCAACTTGGACCAATCGTATGAGACCACGATCGCAATGGCGGTGTGGCTGAATAGTTTTCTGTTATCTGGTGGTTGAGTGGAGCTTCTAAAGCCAGCAAGTCTGTTTTCTTATTTATTGAAGTGAGCCGTATCATCGCGGCTCAATTGTGAAATCAGTCATGTACCATTGTGGTTTATTACTCGTCTTGCTGGACCTGTCTTTAGACGGTAAATAATCCTAACCTGCGGTATCCACGATTCCCCTAACTATTTTACGAATGCGATACTTAATCAGCTTGTGTTACAGTGGTTGGAAGTGTCTCTCAATTAGAGATTGACAGGCACTTGGAATTAGGTAGAGAATTCCTAGCGAAGGGTCAGTTGCAAGATGCATTGTCGCATTATCATGCAGCTGTTGGTAAGTTCTGCTCAAAGTCGTCTCCCTTCGAACGTTTTGTAATCATTTATTTTCCGTTACAAGTGTCCGAAAATTAACGGCCGATTTTTAAGTTCCATTCGTTTAGAATGCTAAAGCAAGCTATCATTCCAGAGGGAGATCCAAATAATTATCTGACATACTACAAGAGAGGTACAGTTTATTTAGCATTAGGTAAAGCTAAATTTGCACTGCTAGATCTTGACAAGGTTTTGGAATTGAAGCCAGACTTTACATCCGCGAGATTGCAGCGCGGTAATGTGTTACTTAAACAAGCTCAATTTGATAAAGCAAAAGCAGATTTTCGAAATGTGGTAAGTATGGTTTTGCGATATTTTTCATTGCCTGGTAATTCGCTATACAGGGTGTCCCAGGAATTTCCGTAAAATCTTTGCCAGTGTGTTTTACAGCTGAAAATGAGACCAGCATGTTATGTAAGAAAAACAACTGTGTAAATGATTTATTACACTGTTACAAGAGAAATATAAAACACGAAGGACACGATACTACTCTTTCTCTTACAAGGGGAGGCCGCGACATCTGGGACACGGATTTTGATGAATCTCATATATGTTATAGTGTTCTGAAAATAACTGTTTAAAACTGTTATGTAAAGGTTCCGATTAAAACGGTTATGGAGAACTTTTATTCCATATAACTGTTACGAAGAACCGAAATTTCCAACTATTATCTGTTTCAGTTACGGTTCCTATTTCCCTCTTCATATCAGTTCCATAACCGTTATTTTTTCGGTTCTATATCGGTTCCGAAACGGTTCCAGAATCAATTCTTGTATCGACTTTTCCCTGATTGATATTCATTATCGTACCTGTAGATTGCTGTAGATGTTCATCTTTTTTACAAAATCCTTATAGAAACAGGAAAAACTTTTAACATCCTATTCTGAATGATATAGTGTGTGTGAATGTAAAAAATATGTAGCTGATTTATTTATTTCAGTGCTTTATTATATATGATATGTACAAATGTTTCCTCTTTTTCTATAAGGATTTTGTAAAGAATATGCACATATACAGCAATCTACAGCTACAATAATTAACGATATCAATTAGGGAAAAGTCGATACAAGAATTGATTCTAGAACCGTTTCGGAACCGCTATAGAACCGAAAAAATAACGGTTATGGAACCGATATGAGGAAGGAAATAGGAACCATAACTGAAACAGATAATAGTTGGAAATTTCGGTTCTTCATAACAGTTATTCAGAATAAAGGTTCTTCATAACCGTTTGGAGAACCGAAATAGATATTTTATTAATATTTCGGAAACTCTGGGGTAGTGGACCCAACATGTGAGACATATATTGGTCTGCTACACCTACACTACAACATATATGAGTTTCATCAATGTCCGTGACGCAGATGTCGCGGCCTC
Source organism: Andrena cerasifolii (assembly GCF_050908995.1). NCBI lineage: Eukaryota > Metazoa > Arthropoda > Insecta > Hymenoptera > Andrenidae > Andrena > Andrena cerasifolii. The sequence goes on along the minus strand of NC_135119.1, from coordinate 9,924,643 downwards.
CCCTTGTTAGTTCAATACAGGGTAAGGCTAGATACGTAATGTTTATGTTATCTGGGGATGCAAATTCAAGGATATGTCGATAAAGGCGGGCTACACTGAAATGTAAACACAGGGTCAGTGTTCCTTCAAGTTTCGTATTTTTGTCATAACTTTGTAATAAATCGTTTATGGACTTTTTATTACACAACATTTTAGTCTTATTCTCAGCTGTACAACACACTGGCAAAGTTTGAATGAAAACCTCTGAAGCACTCTGTATCAGGGACCTGGAACGAAATGTTTTTTTGTTTCGTTTCGGTTCAGCTCCGATGATAATACTTTCGTTTCGGTTAATATCGTTCCTGCTGAAAAATATTTCGTTTCCATCAGAACGAAAAACAAATTTTGTTCCGAACCGGTTATTTTATTCACAAGAAAATGGGTATAAACTTATTTTAACAATTTGATTGCCTTTGGTACTTATATTATAAAATATTATACGTTATAGTTATGTATTATAGAATATTATATATTATGTCTTATGAAAAAAATTTAGAGTTTCGATACTGAGGCGTTGGGAGTCGTGCCCACGAGGGCAGGACTCCCAGCATCGCAGCCAGCCCTATCAGGGTTCAGACTAGGGCTGGGACTATTTGTCGAATTTTTCAGTATTCGAATATTCGAATACTTCAGTTGCCCAATTATTTGGCGAATATAATTCGAATATCCAAGTATTCGAATATAATTCGAATATCCAAGTATTCGAATATAATTCGAATATCCAAGTATTCGAATATAATTCGAATATCCAAGTATTCGAATATAATTCGAATATCCAAGTATTCGAATATAATTCGAATATCCAAGTATTCGAATATAATTCGAATATCCAAGTATTCGAATATAATTCGAATATCCAAGTATTCGAATATAATTCGAATATCCAAATATTCGAATACTATTCGAATATCCAGGTATTCGAATATTTAAGAATTCGAATATCCAAGTATTCGAATATTTAAGAATTCGAATATTCAAGTATTCGAATACTATTCGAATATCCAAGTATTCGAATATTTAAGAATTCGAATATCCAAGTATTCGAATACTATTCGAATATTTAAGTATTCGAATACTGATGTATTCGAATAGTATGGTGTGAATTATAAATCAAGTTCTTTAGGTTCATTTTTCAGGGTGAAATCTTGTAAGCTAATTTTGACCCACTTCACACCATACTATTCGAATACTCAAATATTCGAAGTTTATTCGTAGCATTCGAATACTTGTAAAATATTCGAATATTAAATTATTCGAATAGTCCCAGTCCTAGTTCAGACCCCTTTTTTACCGGCGACTTTCTTACCGATACGAAACATGATGAAAATAAGGGGCGCGCTCAATTTAAATTTTTTAACCTGAAGTGTACAGAACTTTATTAGTCGGAATTATACCGTAATGTATACGGAACAATTTTTTAAATACACTTTTAATTGTGTTTATTCAGTGTTATCTGCAGTTAAAAATCGCGCCTTTGAAAGAAATACCTCCCTGGCAGGAGTGATTTAAGCTCACAGACTCATCTGAAACAAAAAAACAAGCTGATTCTTAATCATTATGAGTACCCCTATCGCAGGTGCCAGGATTAGCCACGTAATTCAAAATTGAACAAAATTGCGCGCATTCAAACTTCAAGTTTCGAAATTTTCCATTCTCACTTGAAGTTTGAATGCGCGCAATTTTATTCAGTTTTGAATTACGTGGCTAATCCTGGCACCTGCGAAGTACAGCCCTATGCAACAGTAAATATTAATAATTATGATATTGTACTACCATCTATTGTTTTTACTATTTTGCAGTTGGCAGTTGAACCACAGAATGTAGATGCCTTAAATAGCTTATATAAGGTAGCACCTGCACAGGAAGATTTAAATACTGTAGATAGATTAATGAAGAATGGCGACTATGCAGAAGCTGTACAGCAACTTTCCAGGATTATTGAGATATGTCCATGGGCTGCTGAGCTCAGGGAACGTAGAGCAGAATGCTACGAAGCTCTCGAGAACTACATCAGTGCTATTTCCGATGTGCGTTCTACAACTAAGCTGCAGTCCGATAATACGCAAGGATTTTTTAAGTTAGCCACTCTGCACTATCGTCTTGGAGAAGTAACAGAATCATTAAAGTAAGCCACAATTCTGTATTATATATCTGTAAGATCACTTTTTTTCGCATTATAGAGCATCGCAATAAATATTGTAAACGTTTAGGGAAATTCGAGAATGTTTAAAACTCGATCCAGAACACACGAAGTGTTTTTCATTTTACAAGAAAGTCAAAGAAATAGCAAAGCTGCTAAATGAGTCAGAAAACACTGCGGACCACGATACGTGCATACGCCTAGCCACGCGTATACTTAAACTTGAACCAACAGTGGATAATGTGCGTTTCACTGCGCATGAACTGCTTTGCAAATGCTACGCTAGTAGCTCGAAGCTAAATCAGGCATTTAAGAGTTGCCAAGAAGCACTGGATATACGAAAAAATCCTACAATATATTGTTACCGTGCAGAAGCATATCTTGCAGCTGAAATGTTCGATGATGGTAAGTTGAATTTGTGTAATAGACCAGATTTATTTGTCGCTGATATAATCTGCTAACATAATCTACTTCTTTCACAAAGCAATACGAGGCTTTAAAGATGCGTTAGAAATGGAGCCGAGTCTGCAGAGGGCAAAGCAGGGTCTTCTTAAAGCTCAGCAGCGCCAGAAGTTTTCCGAATCGCGAGATTACTATGAAATTCTAGGTGTGCCAAGAACAGCATCGAAACGGGACATTATTAAAGCGTATAGAAAAGCTGCGCAGAAGTGGCATCCTGATAACTTTCAAGAAGGAGAGGAAAAGAAACGCGCGGAGAAGAAGTTTATTGATATTGCCGCTGCCAAAGAAGTATTGACTGACGATGAGAAAAGAGCGAAGTTTGACCAAGGAGAAGATCCTTTAGATCCGGAGTCGGGAAAGCATCAACAAGGTTTCAATTCCTTCCAAGAATTCCATCACTTCCATGGTTCCCCCTTCCAATTTAAGTTCCATTTCAATTAGCCGTTATTTCAATCTCATGGTACTAGCCCAAGTAAAATTCCTGAATTATCACATTGTCGCTTTATACGCGACATGATGTTTGCTACTTTAGCTGAGATTTAGTTTTGCTGATCTACCTCGTCGGTAGCCGTACGTCTTGCATCACGATGGAATCCGAAGGTTGTTCATAGAATTTGTTAATCAGTCAGTAATTCAAATAGCCGACCAATTAGAAGGGGAAACCCATCGCAAAATATCGCGACGATATTAAAAACTAAATTGCTGTCTGTATCATTGCTCATCATAATGGTTTTGCTATGATTTCTCAGTCAATAACTTATTAAGGTAGCTATTAAAATTTAACATATACATATAACGCAAATAATATGTATACGTAAACTTGATAAGTTATTTATGATAATTTATAAGGGAAGATGTAAAATATGATAACTTTGAGTAGATGGCTTACTGAACAATCAATAGAAACATTGTACTTGATACAGACTGAATACGTAGATATTTAGTCCCCCGTGGAATTTTCGTACCGTCAACGTGTGAAACGAAAATCGTATTAAAGTTGCATTTTAATAAAACCATAGGATGTATGGCGGTGACACTGCCATCTGAATGTTGCGGCGGGCTGTGGATTTATTGAGTTTAGCTTCAGATAGTGCGATGATTAGAACAATACACTACGAGTGTCATCTTTTGCCGACGCAGTGGTCGGAGCCAGTCAGAGTTAGGAGCGATGGGGCCGCAGTGAATGGAGAGGCAAACAAAACATACAGGAGTGGTGGTCATGTGTGCATGAACTGCGCCAGCGTCAGTCACGCACACATTACCACCGCTCCTGTAGGTATTTCCCCCTCCATCACTGCGGCCCCGTCGCTCCTATCTCTGGAGCCATTGATGCCAGAATCGTGGGACGTGGGACAAATGCTTACCCCCACTATGACCTACCGTCGTCTCCCACTATGGCCTACCGCCATTCCCCACTTTCTTCCCATCGCACTGTACACAAGCATATCCCTACTCCTGTCCGTGTGCTCGGCAGCCCCCATAGCATATATAGACAGAGCGTAAGCTGAGGGGGTGTGTAAGATTCGCGGTAAGGGGAGCGATACAAGCAAATCGGGTAACGCAGTGCATATGTACCGAATGCTTCCGAAGCTAACCCGACGTGCCTGTATCTGACCTCTGCCTTTTCCCCTCCAAGCCTACCGTTCCGTTCGCCGATAGTCCCAGCTTCTGCTCCGTCTATACATGCTATGCGGCAGCCCGCAGACAGCTCACATGGACAGGAGTAGGGACATGCTTGTGTGCAATGCGATGGGAAGTAAGTGGGGGACGACGGTAGGACATATTGGGAGACGACGGTAGGTCATAGTGGGGGGTAAGCATTTATCCCACGTCCCACGATTTCACTGGTCGGAGCGGAGACCCACTCGTTAAGTATGGATAGCGTAGTATGTACTTACACTGTGCAGTGGTTGTTTTCGATATTCATAAAAACATGTAGGACAATGCTGTGCCCGTGTTGTGTTCGCATGAATGTGAGAGAACTTTATGTAAATACTGTAATCTCTGATATTTGTTTAAATATATTTGAATAATTTATACAACCACACTGGTATCATTTGTGTATGAGATCTGCGGGCATTTTCTTATAAAATACACGAAATGTGTTGCACATAATGCTCTTCAACACTCGTTACAGTTTCTACAGCTTTTCTTTTTAATATGTACCAATGTAGATATATTAAAACTTTCTTCCAAATAGTAATTCTTTCCAACTATTCTTTAATAGTTTCATAATTAATTTCTGCAATTAGGCGCACGACGTGACGGAGTTATAGCGAATAATTAGTTTATAACGGATATTATTGTTCGAGTATAATTAATTTATGTTATGACATATCCGCAGTTTGTTTGCATCAGAAAAACAAGGATATGAATGTATGATGTTATTTGACACACGAATCTGTAATGTTGAGCATAACGTATTCGATTTCAGAATTGATTTCATTTTATATTTCGTTGCTTCTGAATTTGTTAATTCTCTTTCTACTATAAATATCCTAATGAAATAAGTTATGACATACTAGGTATGTTCCCTCCGTTACTTTTTTATGTTCGTAGCTGTATTATTTATTTATCATATAGTAATATTATTTATAAATTAAATCCTATAAGATGATAAGCTCTCCTACAAATTTTATTTGCTCATACAATAGGATTAAAGATATAACTCTAGAATTGCTTTACGAATCACTCGTTTGTGTTACGAAAATTCAATAATAATTTACACATCCCTTCACTTTCCATCGTTTTGTTATTTGCTAATGATTGCGGCTGTTTACTTCATTAAGTACATGTAACAAATATTCTCGCACAGAATATTAGCACAAGATCGTTCCGTGTTATTTCGTAAAACCAGAATTTTACAGGAAAATGGTTGTAATTTTTAACGCCAGTAAACAGGAACAAGTGAGATGAGTTGATGAATGATGTGGAAGTGATGTAATTTATAAATCAATATACATATATTTTGTATCCAGAACGAAATTTAATTAATTATAAAACGAAATTTGTTATAAAAATTATTATAATTATTGATTATAAAATCGATTAACATACTTTGGTGAGGAGTGCAACAAATTAACTTTAGAAAGAAGCAAGTAGAAGTATTACACTGTAATAATTTGATATAGGTAATTACCTTTATTGACTATTATAATCATTTGTAAACACTGAACACATTCATTGTAAACACTATGTTCGTTTTCGGAGACGGCGAAAAATGTGAGACAAATCTTGCTATTCCGATAAGATTTTTTTCTTACAAATTCATTTTTTTTCTTCCTATTCATACCCGGATATTAGAATTTTATTATGATAAAGACGAAAATATGTTCGGTCGGAGTATAATCACAGTTACTACTTAGGAACAACCCTATCAACTTAAACTTTTGTATCCTATTTAGCGTAAATTGTACTATACTAATCGAGAACATCAGAAAATAAGTTTCACACGTTCACTTTTGCAATAATCTCACCTACGATATATATATATATATATATATATCGTAGGTATATATATATATATGCGCTTTGATAATAGACTTTGTCATTTTTAATACTTAATACGATAAATTTTTGTACCTGAATAAACTATACATATATCTATTTACCATGAAGAATAAAACATATGAATTACAGCAGAATTTTAAATGTTCAACAAGCAGTAATCTTCTGTTATAGTTTTCTTTCAATGATCTCACTCTTCTTTGCTCGAAGCGCTTGTTTCTCCACTTTAGCTACGAACTACTTACGCAATGCCTATAATTTTTGTTTTGTACCATCGTGACCTCTGCACTAAAACTTGCCGTGCCAATTAGAGAAACCTTCATATATTATACAGTGTACATATAACAGTAAAATTATTATTATACATTGGCAAGACATGCGCAGCGGTACTATTAAGTAGATTAACTATTCCATTTACTTTATCTACATAATTATGGGTTTATAGTTTGTACTTTATCTATATAAAATACACTTGAACAAAGTAACTAATTCACGGTTACTGGTTCACTCTTCCCTAATCCATGATCATTTTAAGCAGTCTGGCAGTCTTTTTAATTTGCATAAAACGAAAATGCGTTTTGAGTATCTGACCTTGGAGATTTCTATTTTACAAAGATATCTAGTTTGTCAAGAATATTTTTGATATTTTGCTTGGTAAGCTTGTAATGTGTTTCAAGAAACGTAGCAAATATGTATATATATATATATATCTACTTGTAAGTCTAAATTTACGACTGTATTAGACGAAATAACTTGTATACTCGTGTGGCATTACGCCTCTCCTCGGATAAAACGTGTGGCTCGTTGAGTATTCCAACAGGTTCGTGATCGAGCTCATGTAAATATCGGCAAACCTAAAAAGTCTCCTCGAGAAATAGGTGGGATTGTGATATGTTCTGAACACGGAGCCAAATTGCTCATTAAACACACGTTTTATCTCGTTCCTTAATTCATCCCTTTCCTTGATCCATTCGTTGAGTACTGGTTCCACATCTGGCCCCTCGTAATCCTGATGCTCCTCGATCAATCCGGTTAGCATTTGTAGCCAATTCGCGTTTTCCTTGAACTTGGGGTTGTTCAGTGTCGAGATTTCGTGCTGTAACGCCAATAAACACGCTAATAGAATATCTTATAATGTCTAGTAGCTATGTGTCTTTTATATTTATATTAACACTTTGACTGGCGTTGGCACGTTCTCACGTGGGATTTGCAGCTTGCGCACGGTTTCGGCCAGCCTTCACGTTCATATTTTCTGGAGGCTATCGAAAGTCTTCGTCCAAGTGTCCTTTTTCAAGGCTTTTATTAGAGCTTCGCGCCACTCAAAGTTTTAATGAGCATTAGAAGTAAATTTCTTTGAAACAAACTTCTTTTATGACCCGGATAGCCAGATGTTAGTTACCATTTTCGTATTTTTTTAATCTTTTAACTTTTGAGGGATAATTTTTCATTCGTAATACTCGTACAGTTATGCTTTAATGATCTTTTTCTAGAAATATGTATAAATTTTGATATGAGAAATTTGTAGTTGAAAAAAATAGTTGCGGATAAAAGCGCTTTTTTTGTTAAAATTCGCCAAATATTTAAAGTTTATTATTAAGATCTAACAATTTACAGAAATATTGGCAAAAAGATTGCCTGGGGTGCGATACACCCCGCGTGACCACGAAGGGTTGAAAATCTAATATGACGAAAGCTTAGTCCCTGAAATGGTGTTTTCGAAGCATCATGTTATTGGTTGTATATCTACCGTTAATTCTTTAATTATTGCCCCTGTTCGCCAACCGTGCTCCAAAGTTACGTCTGCTAAATCGCTATAAGGGTGGTCCCCAAAGTATAATACTTGATGTCCTCGCCAGCCAGTCATATCTTGCAATTGTTTAACCGTGCCCTGCATTTTAAATTATTATCGTCATTTGTACTATCGAAGTATCGTTTAAATTCTTATTTTCAGGGTGGCACGAAAATCGATTCCCCACTTGAAACGTGGCTAATTTGATTTTGGTTTAATCTGGATTAAACTTTGCAGCAGCGACTTCTTTAAAGGGATCACTAATTCCCTAACAACTGAATGAAAATTGTAACAATTTATTTCGCAGAGAAAAGCATTTTTCTAATTGAATAATTACCTTTAACTTCCTAATGGAATAAATTAAATAATTTGGATTTTCTCTTTTGCTATTATCTGAACAAAGAGATTTATATGAGTAATCCATAAGCATTGAAAAACCTGTAGAAAGCATATTTGACAAGAAATTTTGGGAATCACTGAAAAGACTTTAAGCGCCGTGAAATATATTTTAACAAGAAACTTCGCATCTGCAAAGTGGAACTTCGTGTGCCGGGCATACTTTTTAGAAAGTAGTGTAAACAAAACTCCACGTGTTGTAGTTAATTGTGTAAATTTCAAAATTCCTTTTCGCTTTATTTTCCCTCTCGGGGTTCAGATTTAAAATGAAAAGCCGATTTTCACACCACCCTGTATATCTTTCGTATACTTCCATTTCACAACGAAGAATATCGACTCACCTCCAGGTAGATCATCCCCTTCTCAAGTTTGGTAACTCTATCCCACAGCTGAGTTCTATTGATTTCGTCGTATATTCGAAGGGGTCGAGATTCTTCGGTGAAGAATTTCGGTTTCCTCGCTTGCACTATCACCACATCGAAGTAATCCTTCCAATCGTCTCCAACCAAGAATCTCATACCCGTGTCACTAAAAAATAACGCCAAACTCTATCAATCGTCCGCAACATCGCATGTGCTGGTGATTACGAAGGTGGCGCATGTCAAAAATTTAGAAAAATTAAATTTATCATTTTCGTTTTCATACGCACGAACTGAAAACTCCAAATATTTTAAAACGAAGAACACATGACGTGGGCCACTTTTTTCATCGCCGGTATATACCTATGTACATACAAGGTAAGTTATTACTGAATAAGTTATTATTTAAACCAAGGGCGTCCAGAGACTTATTTCCAGGGGGGGGGGCAACTTTGGGGTGATTTTTTAACCCATTTGGTAGTGCCAATTTAATTAAAAATTTCAAACCAGAAATTAAAAATATTCCCTTTTTTAGTATAAACTTAATAAAGATGAGTTTTGAAAAATAAGCGATTTCTTCTCAAAAGCCAGGGAGGGGCAACTGCCCCTTTTGCACCCTCTTCCGGACGCCCGTGACTCAAACAACTTCAGTTTTCATATTACGGATAAATGTCTCAGGGAAATGTGTTTTATTTTGGGCGAATTCCACATTAGGGTAGGTTTCCTTATACGCGACTGCCTGCACGCATCGTCAAGAATTTCAAAGTCGATTTTCTCGAAAATGAAGCGCAATATCAAAAACTTTTATTCCTTTTTCTCGACTTATTTACTTGTTATAAGTCGAAAAGAAACAGTAACTTTTTGTCGTATCATGCTTCATTTTCGAGAAAATCGACTTTGAAATTCTTGACCATGCGTTCAGTCGCGTACAGGAAAACCTAGCTTAATGAAAATCACGGGCGATTTGGACGTAAGTGAAATTCGCCCTTAATGGTACGCATCGAAGAGTTGATGAAAATTTATTGGGAGTCTCGTGTTTTGTAAGATTTCAAGTTACAGTGAGTAACGAAAATATTCGGACACTTTTTAAAATCGCATAACTCTTTTAAAATTAATCCAAACGACTTGAATTTTTTTGAGAAGCTGGAAGGATTAGTTTGCTAAGTGACGTGACGTTTGCTAAGTCGATCTTTACTATTTTTTTTTTGCTATTCCGATCAAATGCATTTTTTTCAAAACGACGGAACACGTCACTTAGCAAACTAATCCTTCTGGCTTCCAAAAAAACTCATGTCGTTGGGACCAATTTTAAAAAAGTTATGCGATTTTAAAAAGTGTTCGAATATTTTCGTTACTCACTGTAGCTAGTTACGAGCAGACCCATAAACTCGTGACACTGTGCGTACATCGTTCAATTTGTCTCTGCATCATCTACAGGGCTGTACATAAAAAGAATACCATGCTCTATTTAACAAAAAAAAAAGTCAATGCGAATCTTACAAAACATGAGACTCATAAAAAATTCACTTCAACTGTTCCATATGTCCCATTGAAGGAAACATATTTTCCGTGAAACAATTTTCTGTGATATGAAAATTAAAGGGGTCTCGTAAGTACTAAGTTATGGTGACTTACTTTGTATTCAGTCATTAAGTTACAATCTTACTTACACAAAGTGGAAGGGACTATTGGTTACCAGAAACATCTTCTTATTGGCCTTTTTAAGTCTATCGAAGAACCTCTTTAGTTCCTTATTTTGCTCCAAGTAGTCCGACACATTTTGCACCACCATTCCGTGCATTATAGGATGGCAACTTTGCACAGAGTTCTAAACAAGAGAACAGTAAGGGCCCATTTTTAGGAAGACAACAATTTTAGGGTGGGTGTTTGGCCAGTGGCGGATTTAACAGGGGGGCTGATGAGCAGTTGCCACCTGGGCCCCTGCTCGTAAAGCCCCACCAGGGCCCCATCCTTAAAAAGAAATTATGACTTTATCCAAACTATATTCTTTTTCTGTATTATTACACTGAGCCCGTTTTCGGTAAACTATCGCTTTACTTTTCCGAAAAATGGGCCCAGCTTCTAAGCTCCCCCCCCCTAAGGGCCCTGTTTTAAAAAATAAATTATGATTTTATTCAATCACTTTTGCTTCTATATTTCTCTGTACATTTACCCCCTTTTAGTAAACTACCTCTTCATTTTCCCGAAAAATGGGCCCAGCTTCTAAGCTCCCCCCCCCAAGGGCCCTGTTTTAAAAAATAAATTATGATTTTATCCAAGCACTTTTGTTTCTATATTTCTCTGTACATTTACCCCCTCTTAGTAAACTACCTCTTCATTTTCCCGAAAAAATGGGCCCCTCAACGTTTGCCAACTGGGCCTTTTTACGTAAATCCGCCACTGGGTTTGGCATTTGTGTGCCGATACCCAGTTACCTTCACGTCTCTGAAGAGGATTTCAGGGTGATAGTCGATGTGATTTCGCAGGAAGTAGCCTGTGACGTTGCACAGAAGACCCATTTCCGGCACGGAGAATAAATCCGCCAGTTGAACCATTTTTGTTCGGTGCAATGCCTCCTGAAGTGACATTTCGTTTTATTTACACACGTTAGAGGCTTTATGTGCATTCGGTGGAGGCACACATTATATGTGCTTACCTTCTGTATTTCACGTTGAAAAAATCCATCATGAAAAACACACGCATGGAGGCATGCAAACAAATAGAAGACGTTTAAATCGTTGTAAGTTCGTACGTTCTACGCTGCTTGCTCGGGGATGCAAAACATATGAATACGTGTGTGTACATGCGTGATATGAACCTTGGAGGAAGGCCAAAACAATCATGCACTTGATTACATCATCGAACATTGCTGTTATCACCTCGCATTTCTGTGTGGCTCTTTTAAAATCCTTTACAGTGGATTGTACTCTCTGTTGTTGTCAATACGAAGCCTCAAAAATAAAACAGGTGAAGATTACTGTGCATCACGTATTTGCATTGTTCCTTTTAATTCTTTCGCTACTTTTAGACCATCGTTCTCGGCATTCGAACGATACCGAAGGTAAAATAGGGTACAGCTGTGTGCGTGATTCATAAGATTTTAGATGCCATTTATCGTCACGAATCTACAGAATGTCTGCCTATTACAGATGTTCGTATAATCATTGGGCAAATTTTGCAAGCGTGTAGTACGTATCGAAATAAACAAGGAAAGTGTTAGTCAATATAGATTTGTAATCCAACCGTTTCTAGGTCCCAAGTCACTTCTGTTATATATCCTCTATTAGGAATCTGTTGGGTTAAATTGTTAAGCTCCATTGAGCTCCACTGATTTACAAAATTATTTGCACACACTGGAATTTTCCACAGAAGTTCGAAATGAAATATAATACTTTAGATATATGTCTTATTTTAGGATGTAAGTATAGTGTGTGCACTATCTATGTTAACAGAAGAATACTAAGAAGTGCAGTTTATAGTACTTTTAACACGGCAGTATTAAGAACCCAGGGTAATACAAAATGTGGTGAAATACTAGTTATTTTTAATATGAAATATTATATTAAAAATAACTAACTTTAATATAATATAAAATATTATATTAAAAATAACTAACTTTAATATAATATAAAATATTATATTAAAAATAACTAACTTTAATATAATATAAAATATTATATTAAAAATAACTAACTTTAATATAATATAAAATATTATATTAAAAATAACTAACTTTAATATAATATAAAATATTATATTAAACATAACTAACTTTAATATAATATAAAATATTATATAACTTTGGCTAGAATTGAAAATTTGAATATAAAATATTATATTAAAAATAACTAGGATTTCACCAAATTTTGTATTACTCTGGGTTCTTAACACTGCCGTGTTAAAAGCACTATAAACTGCACTACTGTACTCTATAGTATAATTGAGAAAGATGAAAAAATAGTGGCAGAAGTCACAATAATTATAATTTTTTAATGAAAAGAGAAACTGGGGAAATGATAAAAATCAGCTTCAAAAAGCCATTCTAAAGCCTCAATTCGACCCCCTACCTCGGAAGGGGGTAGATATATTTTTTTTTAAATTTGGTCTATATAATCTAGACAAAAAATTTAGAGATGTCACGAAACATTAGCTCTCCACGGCTTCTCGAAAAAAGTTATCCTAACTTAAAAACGCAAAAGTTACAATTGCACCTACGCCGCCTGACGAGGGTTAAAAAATTCTGAATTTCCAGAGTGGCATTACCCCTTAACGAGCAATAAAACCGACTATGCACATACGAGAAATCAAGCAATTACCAGAAAGACTTAACACCATAGAAGACAATAGCCTTTATTTCGAAGACTATAATCTACTGTACGAATTTATCAAGAACAAACAGACTTTCTGCATAAACTGGGCAAAAGCTTACGCTTCACCCTCTGCACTTTCGATTTGCCCCCATGTTTTTGTGAATACTACACGTGCGCAGAATTTGGTGTCGTTCGTCTACCAACACTCCGTATCACTCTCGCAACCAAAGGACAGGAGTCAGAAATGCTCGGTTGGACAAAACGATAGATATTGATACATCTCGTGTGTGCTTACGTGAGAGTGCTTGTGAGGAGCCTCTACATAGGCGATCGGTATTATCCTGTTTTTATAGAGCCGCAGGACCTCGTCGTCGGGCACTGGATGCAAACCGCGGTAAACGGCGCCGAATTGGATTTGCAAGAAGCTGTCGAGTTTCAGCAACAGGCCCTTTTCGATGTCGTAATGGAGGCCGCGAACGGCGAAGTCCTTCTTGTACTCGAGGTCGGCGATTCCCTCGGGGTACTGTACAGCCGATTAAACGAGTTTCCGTCAAGTTTCAATTGAAATTCTCGTTTCGCCCGTAATTGTCGCTTGATTTTCGAGAAAACGCTGCTGACGAGCCGAGCTCGCGAACAGAAACGAGTTAGGAAGTTTCGTTCGCTTGTTCGCATTAGTCTCGCCGGGGCACGGTTTCGAAAGTTTCTCGCCGGCTCTGTTCGGAGGTGGACGCAACGATGTTCTTTGCGCTCCGCGATGAGCGCACTCCCGTTTAAACATTCGCGTGGTAAGTATCGGCGTGTCATCGTTGCGATAGAATCCCAGCCGTTACTTGGAGCTGGGCCTGCTCTCGCGTCGATATTTCCTGGAAACTTGGCTTTTAAAACAAGCTTGGGGGTCAACTTGTGCCTCGCCAGTTCCGCGACCCAACGGCGCCGCGTCGCTCAAATCTGAGTCATCGTTAATTTCATCGGAAAAATTCAAATTCTTGTGTTTTGGGTGCTCGTAAGAGTAGTGCCAATGGAAACGAGTCTAAAGTGAATGTAAAATCGACCTCGCACGAAATTTCGAAGCGATTCGAAGTATACAGGGTGGTTCAATAACTCTGTTCACCTGGGATATTTCTGTTAATTTTAGAGATGTGGTAAAATTTTTATGTTATGTTATGTTTTATTGTTTTCCTGTGTTTTAAGCAGGATGGGCGTTTCAAGCTAATTTTTGCTTATATTGCCCAACGAACTATAGGTCCCATTTCTTCCCCCCTCTCTCTTTCGGGTCCCAGCAGCAGCAGCGCACCGGGAGAAAGGTGGTCACCCATCTTTCCCCAGTACACCGCCCCGTGATGCTTAACTTCGGTGATCTAACGAGAACCGGTGTTTTCCATCACGGCTACGGCCGCTGGTTGGTACAAAATTTATTTAAAATAGTTATGTGGTACAGAGGGGACCATAACATGCCAGTAATCATATTGTACGGGCTTAATTTGACAATAGAATATAAGTATTTATATATGTTTCATTGCAAGAAAAAGACTAACTAAAACTATTCCAATGTAAAAAGCTGATCATTTTCTAGAAATGGAAAGCTAACAATTTTTTTAGAATATTTAACAGAGGAAGCCCAGAAAGCCCGAAATAAAGATTTAAAAACCTACTGCGAATTATACGCAAAAAGAGCAGCCGAAAAATGATAAATCAAGATGTTCTAAATAATTTATTAATAAGCCCTGATCCATATGGATATATGGAAATCAACATCAAGAGTCCCATTGTTAAAAAGAGCGACGAGAAAAAAAATGATTATCGTATTTATTAGAGAATATATTACCTGTAATCTTAGATTATAATCAATAAGTGATGAAATATGTAAAAAATGAAGCGAATGCCTAAGTGTCGATCCGTCCCACTGGGCCCCGTCGAGCACCTCTTATGATGTAAGACTCGTTGTTTCACTCCTTTATCTATTGTCGAATAACCTTGTATGTAAACATCCGCTAATTTACTAGGGATACAAGAATATAGCATGCCATATAAAAAAATATTGGCGACCTTGAAATCTCTGAAAACCCTCCATCTAAAGAAGAAATATTACTGGCAAGTTGTAGCCCCGTCTGTACCACACAACTTTTGTAAATAAAGTTTTTCCATATCTCTAAAATACACGAAGTTATTCCAAGTGATCAGAATTATTGGGCCACCCTGTATACAAAGAATAGTCCGATTATAGTCGTGTTGGGACTCGTTTTAATCGACAAATCCTCGCCTATCGATTGGTAGCATTCTCGCGAAGATGTAATAGAACGTATAGAAACTTAAACGTTCCTTAGTGTCAGTATTCCTATGCATATTCAAAGCGCGAGAACGAGCTGGATAAAACTTTGCTGTTTGAAGCAATCGCTCGGGAAGGACGGACTAATTTAGAATGGTATTTCACCAAAGTGGATGCCACTCAAGGGGTTAAGACACAATCATGTACCTTGTATCTCTGGATAAGCATGTCGCGGCCGAGGTTGTAAAGCAGGTAGTCCATCGACGGCTTGTAACAGGCCAGCGTGTAATCGTAATCGAATCCATAGACCTGCACTTCCTTTAAGTCGAGCTCGTTGCAAGCGAACACCCCTTTTGGGCTCACGTCTTGAGGAAGTTTCTTTGCTGTATAAGACGTTTCATCGATTAGTTTTATCTGTGATGTACGTAGAGTGATAATGAACGGCGTCAGGATTTCAGGACTGAGATGTAGTGCCTGGTAAACTGATAACGAACTGATCAATTTTTATCAGACTTTGTGGGTAGGTATGTTCGGGAAGAGTGATGGAATCATAACGTATAAAATTTGCTAAAAACGAGTCAGATAGCGTCAATACCGTATTTCACGGACTGCAGGTACCTAGTTACTTCTCACATCGGGCAAAAGTTTTTTTGGAAATTAATTTCTTGTAAATGCACCTAAAGTTTTCCCTTAGTTTATTCGTGTGAATATGCTATTTGTATCCGCTTATACATATGTAAATAGATATTATAATGAACAAATATATTTGTATTAAACAAGGAAACTAATTATTATATATAATGAAGAATAATATTGTTATGCATGTCCAATAATACACTAGATATGTGTTTACATCTGTTGAGTAAGTACCTACCTATTTGAATTTAACTCGATAATAGTAAAACTAAATTACAAAGAACCTTATGTACCTATTGATTTATTTTCTTAAGGAGGGATTCTCGTGTAACAGTCCCCGAAAAATTATAATTTTTTTTTAAAAAGCTATTGTTGATATTGCATTAACCTCTTTTGGCATATAAGGAGGCATCTTTAAACTTGCAAAACATATTTTTTTTATGTCGATCCTTCTTATTCTTTATTAATTATTGTGGAATCTCTTCGACGATGATGGTGTCAGGCGTAGCACCTGCCGCAGTCCTCTGATTGCAAAAAGAAGAAATTTTTCTTAAAGTTAAATAATTTACGCTTGGACTGGACCTAAAATTTTAATTTTTATTTATAATACCTTTTTCGTCGATACAACAAATAATATGGAAAATTTGTCTACGGAAAAGCTAACTTTTTCTTTCAAACGCTATAGCTGTTTCAATTTTTCATTTTGTTCTTTAAAGTGGACCAATCCCAGCGTAAACTATCCAACTTTAAGAATTCTCTACTATTTTTGCAATCAGATGGCTGTGACAGGTGCTACACATCCCGCCAGCAGGAGTTACATCGCCGAAGAGGGGGACGAGATTCCACAATAATTAATAAATAATAAGAAGTATCGACATAAAAAAAAATATTCTCTGCAAGTTCAAAGATGCCTCCTTATACCCCAAAAGAGTTTAATTCAATATGACCAACAGTTTTTTCCAAAAAAAATCTTAAATACTTTTGGGGCTGTTAGTTGAGAATCCCTGCTTAATGCATGTCTAGCCTGAATCTGAGGCGAATAATTTAAAGTGAGGTATCCTCATCTCGCGTGACATCGCGATTATTTGCATGCTCATTAATGTGTCTATTTCTCTTATCATTTTCTGCATCAGGCGCGGTGTAACGTGAAAACAGACCGGCGCTATCTCTCTCCATTCAACGTTCTGCGTTTCCTCGGATGCATATGCCTATCAAGATGAGTAAACGCGAGCGCAGAATACGATCCGTGTGCACGTGACTCCGCTCGCGCGGCCTTGTATCGGGACACTTTTAGTTACGTAGCAGGATAACGCGCAGCGTTACTTCACCCTGTTCGATTCGCGATAAGTCTCGTTTTGTTGCGCATGCTGCTTGACACGAGACGTACTATTACCCGGCCGAAAGAAGATCCCCAAGAGGCGGGCTCGGGCGATACAGTCCGTCGCTATGACGATTGGTCGAATCACCTATTTGGGCACACTTTTAAAGACGCGGCACACGTATTTTGGTTATTGGCTGAAGTAGGCACATACATTGTCGCACCGCGCGACGAAGAGAGCGAACAAAACACATCGAGATCGAGTGGAATAGAGCGATCTGACCGACGAGCGCCAAAACAATAGCGTAGGCATCTCAGATGGTTAACCATTAATATATAATAACATAAAAATTTCCTTATTTTTCAAATAATCTGTGCGAGATTGCGTTTGGGCTTATTTTAATCAGAAAAATCTAACCAAACCAATGATAATACTTTCCTGAATATATTGTGAAAAATAAGGAAATTTTTATGTTATTATATATTAATGGTTAATCGTCTGAGATGCCTACGCTATTGCTTTGGCGCTCGTCGGTCAGATCTCTCTATTCCACTCGATCTCGATGTGTTTTGTTCGCTCTCTTCGTCGCGCGGTGCGACAATGTATGTGCGTACTTCAGCCAATAACCAAAATACGTGTGCCGCGTCTTTAAAAATGTGCCCAAATAGGTGATTCGACCAATCGTCATAGCGACGGACTGTATCGCCCGAGCCCGCCTCTTGGGGATCTTCTTTCGGCCGGGTAATAGTACATTCCCACCATTGTAGATTCGTCTGTTTGCCCGTTCCTCTCGCCCGTCCCGTGTTCTGTTACTAATTAGCTTTAGATACGAATCTCTGATACGACCTTTCCTCTAATTACCTCACCGAATAACACATCGAAAGATTAAACCGAACGTATTCAAACCGAGCGTCTTGTACTGATTAGCGCAAGCACATTAGCGTAATCGTACTGGATTAGATTCCAAGTGTAAGGTTATGTTTCCATCGGAGTCTATAAATTACCGCGATTCCTCAAGGCAGCGGGTTCTTCGGTGTACGCGACGCGCCGTACCTATCAAAGATTTTGGGAACCTGCCAAAATACGGTGGGAATTACAATAACAATGTTGGAGGTTGGTTGGGCGAGGAGCATGCAACTACTTTGGACGCGAGGGTTCCCGCGACAGTTGATAGCATTGCCCTTAAACATAAATCGAATGCTTCCTGAGGAGGGGGATTCATTGACATGTCAATTATAATATCCGCGCGGACGCCCGATCCACTAGCTGGCATTGCTATCAAGGTCCCGCATCAGTGCCATCGATTCGAAACATATATCGAAGCGTGCGTTGTGGATAGGTGGCGCGCATGCGCGGGCCTCGGTGCGGCGTTACTGAGCGTGCGCGAGCGAGCAGAGTGTCTGGCACCGCTGGCACGCCAGCATGGATGGGAGTGAGACCGAGGCGGTAAAATGGCCGCAGCCAGCGTTGGTACTTACATCTGTATTTTTCGAGTGTCTTCGCATAATTCGCGAGCATAACCTCCCGCGTGATGGGGCCATGGTAAAAGGCGCGGTCACCGGTGAAGCGCGAGAACGCGACACGGCAGCTGGACACACGGAGGAGCCACGATGGCAGGACATTCTCATTGACCAGAGACGATGCTGCAACGACAGCGAGGGTCCTCGTGTGCAGCATCACGGACGATTGGCGGAGTACGCAGCTACGACCCACGGTGCTCGACGATTGGCGCTTCGCACGGCGGGCGATTCAACTCAGTCCGCCGCCAGCCGTCTGCGGTGTTTCAGCGTTCCTCCGCGACTATTAACCCGCGCGGTGCATTTCCTATCGCCGCTGAATCGGGCGATCGGCAATCGAAGCCTACCGACCCGCACGCACTCTGGCAATGAGATCGCGATCCGTTTATCTCTTTTCCTGCCGCGTCGGTTACATGGCTTCCCGACGCCCGCTATTTATACCCGGATCACTTAGCCCTCCTTATAGCCGTAGTTCGGACACCCAAGTGAGTTCGGCTGGGCTTCGAGCGACAAGTGCCCGCACGCCGCGTCCGTCGAGCTATCACTGTTTGTCTTTGCGTACGCCTGGCCGCGAGGGGATGAAGGGACCCTGTGCTACTGTGCTTTAATCATTCACGCTTGGGGCACGCAACGTAGCGTCGCTGCTCAATCATATGTAGATACGGCGGACTGTCGTAGGTGGGGAAGGCAGTGATACCTGTAAGACGGAAATAGACGTAACCGTCGGTATGCGACAGCGCGGTACGGTTGCCAAGCGCGCCTCCTGCGACGGAGTTCAGAATTCCTGGCTCTTCGGCTGATCTCGTGGTTCGGTAACCTTCCTCAACAATCGAGGAAAATATCGGGCAGCTTCGACTCGACACTGTCCAGCGGTTTTGCGTTATCGCGCCAGGCAGCGCCTGTTGTCGCCATTTTGCGAACATCTTTTTCCCAGAGAACCTACTGGAGCGAAAGACGGAGACTTGAAGTATCGCGATGACTTTGCTAGCCCGTTTCAGGCAACAAACGCGTAACGTAAATTCGTATTCCGCATTTAATTAAGAAGTTGCTTTGTTTTATCTTAAAAATATACAACTGCAATTATGTTCTTCGAACGATATTTGCCCTCCCCTTTCATTCTCAGGGTTATGGGCAGTGGCGGATTTAACATGGCGGCTCATGAGCAGTTGCCGCCTAGGCCCCTGCGCGGAAGGCCCCTGCTGGGTCCCATCTTCAAAAAAAAATTATGCTTAGGTGTAGGTGTCCAAACACTACATTCTTTTTCGTATTACCACACTTGGCCCGTTTTTAGTAAACTACCTATTCATTTTCCCCTAAAAATGGGCCCCTCGGAACCTTTGCCACCTGGGCTTTTTTATTAAATCCGCCACTGATTATGGGCGATTTAGGTATTTCTTGCAGTGGAAAGTTACTACTTAGGTTTCGACTAGTAACTGCGTAGCCTTTGCCCGTCATTTTCTAGCTTATTGTCCTATACTACATACGGTTTACGTTACAATTCAAATGGCGTGCAATTTTGGGGTTAACGTTCCTGCTCAGGCTGCTCTAATATTTCCTACAATGATGTCGCAGGATTGGAAAAGAGGTTTTCGCGTCACCCATGATCCCTATCTTAGTTTTGTCGTTGAAACAATCGCGATTTACGTTCCAAGACTAATCTGAATCACCGATCTCGACGAAAATGGGTTAATTAGTGCACGAATCCGAGGAGGCAACCTCGAATTGCGCCGAGTCGCATGCGTTTCACTCAGGAAGGATCATTTTAACAAGGCGCTCCAGCCGCATGTCGGATGTGCACGTAGTCGCATTAATCGACGTTATTCTTTGGCGCTCAGCGGCTCAGCACACTTCACGGCTGATTCTAATCGCAGGAAGCATCGGCGGCGTGCGCGCGCGCGCGCGCGCACACCGACCAAGTGCGCGATTCCTCGATTTTACCTGCCGACATTCGAGCCTCTGGTAAAATCGTCGCAAACCGCCATACCGATGTTATGATTAATGATCCGCCGCGTCCTTCTGACGGCTGTTCTCACGTTTCTGTTTGCGTACCTACATACGTTGTGAATGGCACTGTTTCGCTTCGCGGGCTTCCTTCCCGTCATCGTTTCAACACACGACCGCGGACATCGTGTAAATCGTTTGCAAATTTTACAAAAGGCATCTCACTTGACACTCGACTGGCGGTTACAGGGCCCAACTAGGCCCATCCCAATGCAGCTGCATTAGTGGAAATAGTCATTGTTAGTGTGTCATGGATAAGTCCACCTAGTGTGCAGGATTTTTATAGCTACATGATTGATAAGGTCACTTTTTGAAGAAGATAAGAATTTTAGATCGTAACGAGATCAGAGGCGGATTCAGGAGCCTTTCTTGGGGAGGGCGAAATATGTAACAGTACATAAGTACATTTTTCAACCTCCTTTTGCATAATTTAAAATCTGCTTGTAATTTTTATTTTAATATCTCTATCTGATACTATAGTGGAACTAAATAAATTCACATTAATTATTTATACAGAATTATACGCAATGTCACAATATTTTTCTATTTTATTACTCTTGGAGGGGGAAGGGGGGCGATCGTGTGTGAATGAAATTGTGGGTTAAATGCAGTCCAACATAATTTTTAATAAAATACGTACTTATAATACCTAAATAAATTTTTCAACAAAAACATATATTTTTCTATCTAATTTTTTTTTCCAATGGGCTTCGATAATTTTTGGCAGACAGGTTTCACATAAAAATAACGATGTTTTAATACGATGACAGGTTACGTTATTGCGCACACCACTCGCGCATCTTTTCTTTGCAGCTCAGTTTACCCCGGTCACTTTGCCCCGAATGTGTACTCAGTGGAAAACTAATTATTTAATATTGTTAGGATTAATGTTTTCTCAAACGCGCGTGCATGTATGTTTATAAGCTTGTTATAAACACGCAGAAAAAAATGGAGTCAAAATAACACATTTAAGACTCATTTATCCAAAAAGCTAAATTGAAAAAAAAAACAAGTCTCTAAAACTTCATTTTTAATTTTTCAAATGAATTTCCATTTTTTAAAAATTAAGGAAGCTCATCTTACCTCGGGGTTCACTTTGCCCCGGTCTCCTCTACGTATGTCGACTCCTAACTCATTTCCTTACATGATTTCCTGCAGATTACTGTGTTTTACCAGTAAACCCACGTCAAGTTGGTACCTATTGCTAGCAAAAGTCTCATCTCAGCGTTCATAAAGTATTATATTAAATTGAAAAACTAGAGACCCAGGAACAGTTTGGTAGCATCTGCTCCGAAACCTGCGGTTGTCGAATTATCGCAGTAAATTATCAACTGTGGGTGCCGACGGTCGGGCGATTTGAGGGGGAATGGCTCATACGTAACCATACCAGTGCTACCAGTGGCATGTGACCTGGTTGCCTTAATCTAGCCCAGCCGCCGCCGGTCGTCGTACTCTTCGTAATGTTTCTGATCGGGTGTATGCAGTCCCGAGCGACGTCTCTAGCGAAAAAAAAGAGCTCGATCAGGAATCGTTCCAGTGTTTCGCGGTGATTCGCTTCACGTTCGCACATTCCGTCGAGCAAACTGGCAAGGGGCTAGGGTAGGGGAGCGAAAGGGGAGGGGAGAGCAAAAAAAGGAGAAGGAATACGCACCGACTTTCCATTCTTTATGGAATGCAATTCCATGATACGGACTTTCTATGCTTTTCTGCAACTCTCACCTGGCTCCACCCTTCCGGTCGATTATCATTCCTGATCGATCCTTACGTTTTTCATGGTCTATTGTGGTATATTGCACCCGGTGTCGGTCCTTGGATTCGCTACGGTGTTCAGCGAAAATTCCGCTCGTTTAATCCTATTTAGTCGTATTCACTCCACTTGTTTCGCTGGTTTTTAGTCGGGTAGAGCTACTTTGCCATTTTGTTTTGTGCTGTGGCGCGTTATTGTATCGAAACCGCTGCGCTTTTGCAAAATTAACACTTTGCTCTGGCGAGCGGTTTGGAGTAGGCTTATGCAGGCTGACGATGCTTTTCGATATTCCGACAGGTTTTATTTAGGATCCTTGAAAAGTTTGGATTTTTTTTGTTACGGAGCGACGTGGCCTAAAATTTAACCCTTCGCCAGTGACTGGTTGAGGTTTTAAGTATGTGTGATAGATATTACATTAGCTTTACGTTTTATGTTCCAGTGGATCGTGTCTGACACAGCTGAAAATGAGTATCGATCACCTAGTACCCAGTTAGAGTGAAGTAATGTGTATTTAAAATATACAAAAAGATTAAGAATTGTGTGGAAATACATAATGCTGTACTTATAACCGCATTTTTTGTAAAAATCCCAATGGTCTTGTAACGACAAATAAAGGTGTCTTGTGTATTTTACATATTTAGAAAGATCACGTAATAGATCTTACTGCTTCTTAGAACACAAAAAGAGAATTTGCCAGTTCGTTCCTACTACATTCCCCCAAAATAGTTTATAATAATTTACGTGACCCCCGCGATGTGTATTAAATAAATCAAACCATACTATTCAGTTCCTTAAATTTTTATGACAATCGATTGTGTATCTCGAACGTCTAATACACATATGATACAACCATCAAGTCATCAGAAGTTAATTAACACTACCAATTTATTCGACTAATCTGTGCCTCGAATGGCCATTATTTAGTGACACGATTAAGATGATTTAAGACTGAGATCATGGGCGATACAGGAGAAAAGTTAAAACGAGGCGTGTCCGATTTTAACGATCTGTAAAGTAGAAATCACAACGATTGGAGCGTTAAATAGAGTTCGATTAATGGTTAATAAAGCCCAGACCCGTTGCGTCTAAAGGTAACAGCGAGAAATTTATTTTCATTTTTAACGATCCTAGAAAGTAGGTAATAAACGGTCGAGGATGCAGAAGTATAATAGATTCGTTGACCGTGCTGCTTGTCTGCTTAAAAAATACTGTGATTATTATTTAATGCGAAACGCTTGCGCACGTGCCATGCACGATATGTATCGTCGCCCAGATTCAAAAGATTCCTCGCACGGTTCAATTAGAAAATTCCATTTCGACAGTATCTATCTCACACGTCTCTAGTCAGTATGTAGTCATTATGTAGATAGAATCGTTGGCCGCGACGATCGAGAGATACGAAATTGATTTGTTTGGTAATGAGGCAAACGCTGGATGTTCGTGAATGACGATATATTATCTTCGATCCTTTTTTTTTCGTGTATTTAAGCAGTTTCCATCTAAAAAATTGCATGGATTATTTTAACGTTATAATTGTTGCAATAAAAAAAGCTCCTAAAATTTACAAAATTCCTGCAACACGAAGTGAATGTACATACATAATTGTGTGTTCAAAAATTTAATTTCCCACATTTTGGAACGATGTGACGAAATTTGAACGATTTTTCTTAAGGGCGGAGCCTGGTGTAACTAGCTGAACATCGAGCCATTTTTCGAGATTTTTTTTTAAAGAAAGTATTCCATCGATCTTTCTGAAACTTTCAGGATATTGTATTATCAGATTAAGGTAGATAACAAAAAAATTGTATTAAAAACGAGCGGCAAATAACAGAGTTATACGGGATTATGTCCAGTCCGTTGGCGATGCAATTGTTCCACTGGGGGCAACGTAGCGTCTACTATATTCGTCTGAATCCAAAAATCCAACAATTTTTGTTTAGTTCATGAGTGCACGCACAAATCGTACGAATTCATAACTTCAAAGATGCAAAATTGAACAAATGGCGGCCTTTTTAATAAAAGTTTACTTTTTCCAACGAAATTTTGCCTTAACTGTGTAAAAAGTTATTTATTTAAACAATGTCATTATACCAGTAGCTAAGCTCTGTGAAGCAAATGTTCACAAATATCCGTGCACAAGGTCAAGTCGATCGGTTGAATATTTTTGGAGTTACATTGCCCGCCAATTGTAAAACTGTCGTTTCGAGAAAAACACGTTTCAAGTTTTCAAAACCGGCTACATCCGCTTTAATTTTTCGAATTTCGTTTTGCGGCTTTGGGAACATATTAAGTATCGTGATGTTCAACCATTGATTTATGCAAAAAAAAAATCAGTTTACCCGCCCCGCTACACCAGGCTTCCCTCTTGAAGGGGATTGCGCCTTGTTGGGCTGAAGCGTAGGTAATTCTTTGTGAATTTTTTTGTACAAAAACGGTTCGACAAATTAAATTGAGGCTTGACAGGCTGTTTTATTGTATCTTGAACTATTGTTCTGAATTTTTGGTGTGACAGTGAAAAAGAAACATGGGATATACAGAGAGAGTGTTGAAAAATAATCGGGTGCTCCTGGCTGACGGAAAGTACTGTAAGGGTTATCCGAAACACAAAAATGAAAAGAGATTCTTAAGCTATATGAATGTGGCTATGGGTAGTAGTAGATGTATTGTCGTAACCATTACCGTTCATTTTTCATTTAAAGAAGTTTTCCCGATTTTGGGGCCAAACCTTTTTCAGCTTCAATTCAGGGCGCTTCATCTTCTTCAAAATTCTGCCATTTCCCTTAATCCCCTTAATTTCTTATAAGCCCCCCTTAAACAGCAGAGAATCTTAGGTTTTTTGAAGCAAATTACGAAAATGCAGATGAAGAATTATTCATACGATTCTGATCCATATGTGGGACAGGTTGGGACAAACATTCCTCTTTGGGGAAGCTTCATGAATTTTCAAAAATTTTCAGGAGTCATGATACTTCAAAATCGTATCAAGTAAAATAAATGTCGATTTAATTATTAAGCTCAAGAAGGGTTGTTGAAAATGTATTTGAAGAACTTTTTCAAACCGGGTCGAAGAAATCTAAAAAAAGTGGAATGCAAAACTTAGCACACATTTAGACAAATGTGAAAGGATCGCAGAATATAATGAAAACTATATAATCGATCGATTAGCAGGAACTAGTTCATCCCCGCCTGACACACGTACCCAAAGAACCATTACTTATGGGGTGACCTAATATATTATGGCTGTTGCAACGGTATTTTGAAACCCCCTTCGAGGAAAGAAAACATCGCGCCGCGGGATGAAAAATTCCGTTGCTCTTGCTCAGCGAGCCGAAACGATGATCGTTGATGCCGAGCTGCAGTCGAAGAAACGAAGTCGAAGTCGATGGCCGTTTCGGCCAGACGACATCACCGGCGGGTCTCCCGACTCGTTTCTTGTCACACGCGGTCGGCGTACCTTTATCCGTGCTCTCTCACGTATGTACAGGCACTCGGCGATACCTCGGTGTATGCAGCACGAGCACCCATACGTGCACGGAGTCGGGCAGCCGAAGAACGCAGATTGCTAGAGGCGCTGTTCCGGTGACCTACTCTACGATTATCACTCACTATAGCCGATCGTCGGTGCAGGTGCGTGTGCGTTAACTAGCGTTGCCAACTATACCTCGTCGCGGAAAGGAGGACAATCAAATAAACCTTTTTTTTCCCCCACTCGTTTTGTCCGAACTAATGTGACGCCCCGGAAGTGACCGCTTGAATTACGGCCGTTTAACCCGCGGAGATGAACCCGCGTACCACCTGCGCACAGCTGTGCTAGACGTAAGGTGAAGTATGTACCTACATGTTGTGGTCAGTTGGGTTTGGAATATTTTCTTAACGTGCTTTTGAGGTATTCAATAGTTTCAGAAAGTTTGTGGACTTATCTCTCGACATAGGTGTCTTTTTGTTGTTTTCATTGTGTGGCGGTGGTTGTGGTGTGATTGAGATTTAGGGTTTTTGCTGGTAATTGAGTTTTTTTATGAAGAAGGGAAGGATGTACAGTAGGGCGGAGCGGAAAATTTAAATTTGAATTTTCAGTTGGCCTGGGTGCGGGATAGTTGTCTTTTGATTAACCAAACACAACTGTAAAAAAATTTTGGGAAAATATTCATGTCTGCAGGTTCCTTTTTCTCCTAAAAATGATTATATGATTATATGGTCATTTTTGACAATGATTATATGATTATATGATTGTATGATTATATGATTATATGATTATATGATTATATGATTATATGATTATATGATTATATGATTATATGATTATATGATTATATGATTATACGATTATACGATTATATGATTATATGATTATACGATTATACGATTATACGATTATACGATTATACGATTATACGATTATACGATTATACGATTATACGATTATACGATTATATGATTATATGATTATATGATTGTATGATTGTATGATTATATGATTATATGATTATATGATTGTATGATTATATGATTATATGATTATATGATTATATGATTATATGATTATATGATTATATGATTATATGATTATATGATTATATGATTATATGATTATATGATTATATGATTATATGATTATATGATTATATGATTATATGATTATATGATTATATGATTATATGATTATATGATTATATGATTATATGATTATATGATTATATGATTATATGATTATATGATTATATGATTATATGATTATATGATTATATGATTATATGATTATATGATTATATGATTATATGATTATATGATTATATGATTATATGATTATATGATTATATGATCTCTTTAAATATTATTTGAACGAAATTTCGATAGGGCATACCATTTTTTTGAAATTCTTTAAATCTAAGGTATTGATGAATTCTAAACTTTATGTTCAAGTCGGCACACTTTCCTGTTGTCCGATTGCAATGATCTTTTTCAAGGCCAATTTTTTTATGAAATGGAACCATATTAGGGGGTGAGAGCAAAAGAAATCGTAGGTTGAAAATAAGGGCCACTCTAATATTATATATGTATGATAATGTGATGTTTGTCCCTGTTTTTGTCGCATGTGATATGTAGAAATGTGTTTTTAAGATTTTAATAGAGGAAAAGGCTTATATATATTTTTTACATCAGATATTAAAATAGGAATATGAAACTTTGCGTTAAATTTCATGTCTATAAGTTACATAGTATTATTTTTCTGTAGGTTCAATAATAGTGTGCATGAAAACATAAGATCAAATAGTTGAAAACTTGCTATTGACATGAGAGGTGTACAAAAGAACGGGGCAAATTTTATTTGAATGTCACTGGCGATGAAAATATTTTTACTGAGCCATCAGTTTATTATTCCAAAAATGATATCTTGACGTATAAAATAAATAAAATAACATACCAGTGCTTCAACAACGGAGCAATCCTAAAACAGCATGACGTGTTACTTGAAATAATATGTATTTCAAATAACATTGTATCAAACATGCCTATGTGTAGTTTATTCTGGAGCTTCTCACGGCCCTCACGGTAAGAACCTTTTCAAAGCTACTCCAGAAATAATAAACGACCGTACGAGTTACAAAAGGTATGCAATTATCCATTAAAATTTCTCCTGTCATAAAGATCCTCTAAACTATTGATTAATTTAAGGTCTACAAAGTAGAGGAGAATTCAATTAGACAAAAATGGCACTAATGTACCAGTTGCAGGGTTGATCGTTTCAATTACCGCAAGAACCCTCCTCAGAATCGTCGCGAGAATCCGCTTTATCGAGGATATTTGCCCTTCTCTCGTCGGAACGAGATGAAAGCACGTTTCTTGTAATTACGAAGCTATGTATGTGGCCATGTTACGTTCATGAATGTTACACTGGTTGGTGTAGGATGATTGATTAATACCAGTCAACGCGAAGAGTTATGCTCCGCCATATTTTTATAAGCGCACGTACCCGGTACTGTGCTGAAAAGTGTGCTGCTAGATTTTGTTGAGATCCTTTTCATTAGAAAGTTGACGCGTGTTAAACTTGTATTAAGTTAAAAAATTGTTTGAATATTCATACCTCGCGCAGAAGCAGTTTTCAGCACTAATAGTTTCGCTTATAAATTACTCAACGTCGCATGAGCCTTCAACTTCGGTTTCTTCAATTATTTCTACACATACGCAATTTCACCGCCGTACCGCACTGTGCGTTTCACTTAATTTCAATTTAATAGCATTTAAATAACAGTATAAATTCGATATTTTCTCAATAATCGTACCGCATTTAATTGTCAACGGAATGAGTGTTTGGCCCTTTTACTTTTAACCCATGAAGGGGGGAATCCTATTCTTTGGCCTAAAAACATAGCAAAATTTGGGATTTTTTTTTCAAGAAACCAGCGATTCGATTCATTTGAAATTTGGACCAGGTTTTGACGCATCTTTGAGGAAGCGTCAGTTTTTTTTTAATTAATTTTTATCCATAAATATAGTAGTTATGAATGATCGACCATCAGGCCGCGCAAAATTCGCCGAAAGTTGGTGTGCATGATGTTTATCTACCATTTAATCTGAAAAATGAAGAACAGAAAAATGAAAAGGCGTTTTATTTTATACATATGTTGCTTAAAATTGAGGAACCAGCAAAAAACAAAAAAAAAAATTATCGAGCAGTGTGGAGAGTTTTGAAACTGAAAGGTCTGAACCACGGTGTAATAGACAGGTGTTCCGACTCTGTAGCTTTTACCCCACCGATTTTGTGTGCCGATTTTTGTTTAGTCCCTGAACAATTTTCTTATGTAACAAAAGCAGTATAGAACTTAGCGGTATTCTGGTTCATCAAATTGAAGCTATACACGTACAAAGTAAAACGCTGTTTCAATTTTCTGTTTCAGATTACATGGGGGGTAAATGTCACACCAGCGAGGGACGAGTTTTGCGCGGCGTGCATAACTCCTATATTTATTATCAAAAATGAATAAAAGAAACTGCAACTTCTTCAAGGATGCATAACTCTTATATTTATTATTAGAAATTAATAAAAAAAACTGCAAGTACTTTAAGCATGCATAAAAACATGGTCCATATTTCAGATGAATTGAAATGCTAGTAAAAAACATTTGTTAAATTAAGTCTAAAAAATTCTGAGATGAAGTTTGAACATTGTAGAATATATGCCCCCCGTTGAAAGTTGACACTTAAAGTGTAATCATGCTTAAAAAAAAAATTGAATCAATAAGAGTTCTGACAAAAAGTGTTTTGCTTAAAAAGTTGCAGGTTCAATTTGCCCCAGTGTGACAACCAATGGTTAAATGGGACCCCAATGTCTATCGCGTCCTCTCATGGATCACCTCCAACAAAAATGAAATAATAAAAAATAAACAGACAAGCAGAATGTATTCACTGATAATATGTCCATCGCTCGATGGGGTCAGGTGGTGTCGTATATCTTCTCGTACTTTATCAGACAGAGCAGCGCAACGACAGGATAGAGCGCGGTAATTGATTGAACCAAATCGATGATCATTAATGCCCACGTACAAGAACCGGGGACGATGCCGATGTGTACCCATGCACACACGCCTGGAACGTACACATCTACTACATACGTGTGTACCTACTACCAGCGGGAGGCGATGAGTCCTCTTTCGCTGGTTTTATTGCAGCTCTGTATCTCTTCATCTCTCTTGCCCCTGTCATGCACAGCTGAAATTAACAGTTAATAAGGAATCTCGACCGAATAAGCGGGGAATGCTGGCGATTTTTAGCGAGGCATGCGCGGCAAAAGTATGGCAGATCGATTTTTGCGATCGAACTCCCTCCTCCCTTCCCTGACGAGGCGCGACAGATTCGAAAGCGAGCACGGTTTCTTTTCGCGGCCTTTGTAGTACACTTTAATCCGCTCTATCAACTCTTCTTCTTCTTTTTTTTTGCTTTTTTTTTTGCCCCGCCCAACGTCTGTTCACGTTTTTCTGGCGCGCGCCTCGGGTCACGTATACGGCTCAGTCCATTTCCGTGGAAGCTGACGGCACGGCTCGAAAACTTTCTAGCGTGCAAAAAGCCGTCTCATTCGAATACTCGCTGGAAATTCGGCGGCGGCTTTTTGCCGACCCCGCCGCAACGAACGCTTTGAGAATCGGTTCGTGTAGGTGCCTACGTATCGGGTCCACGCAAACAACGAGTATTGGTGTTTTCTTTTCTTCCTTTTGGGGCGGGGAATGTTACAGAACAGAAAGAAAAGGTTTAATTTTGTTGGACAGTGTTATGCACCACATTAATTTCGACTTACACCGTTGATGGCAATGATCCACTGATTTTTAAACAAGAACATCCCAACACAAGCGCAGTACACGACACTACTCTTCATCGGAAACAACGCACCAACATTAAAAATCACAACGGGCATTTATCAGCTGCGTACTTTCCATTACGTGGCAGAAAGTGAAAAGGCCAGCATAAAAGGGCGTAGCAATGACTGGAATTTATAAATAAGGCCCCTCTTACGTCATTGCGCTCTCCGCGTGACGAGACACCCGAGGATGCGCCCCTATTGTGCCCAGAACGGATAGAACGCGCAGACATAGAGCTCCAGCTCCAGGTAATGCTGCAAATCACCATTTCCTGATAGCTTCGATTCAACCATCACGTGGCCGTCTCACTGGGTCAAGGCTGCTTTTCAACCTGGAAAACACCGCTAGGAAGTAGGCAGCCGTCCACACCGTTCAACGTCAGACACACCTATTAGTACTAGGTGGCTGCATGAGTTCTGTCCGCCGCTTCGTTCGTACAAGGAGTACATATTATGAGTTACTCAATCCAAATACAGCTCTCAATGCTGATTTATATTGCCAACAGCTGGGAAGAGTGCAGCAAGAACTGCAAATTGAAAGACCAACCCTTGTGAAACGAAAGCCAAAAGGGTGTCCTGTACCTTCGCGGCAACGCGAGACCACACGTGGTGATAGCATCGCAAAAAAGAAATATCGGAACTGCAATGGGAAGTTATTCCTCATCCACCATACTTCCCGGATCTGGCACCAATAGATTTTCACCAGTGGCGGATTCAAGGGGAAAGGTCCAGGTGGCAAGCGTTCTGAGGGGCCCATTTTTTCGCCAAAATGAATACGTAGTTTACTAAAAACGAGCTAAGTGTAGTATTACCAAAAAAATATAGTGTTTGGATAAAATCGTAATTTTTTTTTATGGGGCCTTCTGGGTAGGGGCCCATGCGGCAACTGCTCATTTAAGGGGTTATACCTAGTCAGGCAGCCGAAAAGAGGCGAATGTTTGTGAATTTTTTTTGAAAAAGCGGATGCATATATTCTTACAGAACTGTTTGCGTTTAAAAGAGCAACATTTACAGAACATTTGGTAATTTTTTCGTAGGAAAATATTTAAGTTTATAATAAAGTAAAGACCGACATCCAAGAAGCATTTTTAAAATCTGCTTTCGCGGTGAGCACTGCCATTCGGAACCAGATTATCTAAAATCAAAAAAACAAAAAAGATTTCGTTAGTATATTAATGTGTCCTCAGGTTGACGCAGAGAATTTTCCGAAAAATTAATTTAAAACAGAATGGCGGCTATTTAAAGTTGAAATTCTGATTCTTCGTCCAAAAATCATGCGAGAAAATTCAGGATTTCAACTTTAAATAGCCGCCATTTTGTTTTAAATTAATATCTCGGAAATTTCCACCGTTAATCGGAAGATATATTAATATGTTAACGAAATCTTTTTTGTTTTCTGAGATTTAGATAATCTGGTTCCGAATGGCAGTGCTCACCGCAAAACCAAATTTTTAAAAATGCTTCTTGGATGTCGGTTCTTACTTTATTATAAACCTAAATATTTTTCTACGAAAAAATTACCAAATGTTCTTTAAACGTTGCTCTTTTAAGCGGTAAAAATTTTTGTCAAAACATACGCTTCCGCTTCTTAAAAAAAATTCACAAATACTCGCCTCTTTTCGGCCGCCTGACTAGGTAGAACCCCTTAAGCCGGTTAAATCCGCCACTGATTTCCACCTTTATTGGTCACTACAAAACAGTTTCGACGGGAAAGACTTCAATAATTTCGAGGCCACGGAATGTGCAATAAGTTTGCACTCAATAACTTGCTTTAATCACTACACAACTTCCACGTAAATTGCCATAAATAATGATGGAAAAATACATAGTTTAACGTAAGTATAAAGTGTTCTGAAAAATCGAATTAGTGGGAGACGTATTTTAGCGGGCAGAAATTATGCAACAACCTAATGCTTGATCGTTCATATTGGTTGCAAGGTCCCGTGCCAAATGTTTTTGTTGGCGTGACATTGTGCGCGGTGTGTCGTGGCAAATTGTGTAACGTTGTTCCGCGGCTTGGCAACGGGAGTCAGGAAACGGACTCGTTTACACAGCTTTTTCAAAGACGAGACTATTAATAGATGAGTCGTTGCCGCTGTGCTTTATTCAGTGCTCGTTATTCTTGTAAATAATTATTCGTCTATTTGTACAGACCGAGAGCGTGGTCAGTACATGGCAATCGAGGAACATTTTTCATGAGGGAGTAGTAGAATGTAGGTATGTATGATGGTGTAGTAGACTTCGGTTATCCAAAGTAATTGGTAGACCCCATGTTTGGGCAATCAGTAAAATATACCTATGTCCATATGTAGAACAATTATTCGTTGTAGTCAGAAAATTCTGGGTGGCCAGAAAATAGTACGTCGTAGTGCTTTCCCCATTTGTCTTTATGTTAGCTAAAAGATAGAGGGCCAAATTACAGGGTTCCACTTAAGGGGTCAGTCAGGAGGCCGAAAAATGGGTAGTCTTTAGAAATTTTTTACTCAAAAGCTATAACACATTTCTCTTAAAATCTTTTTTCCTTTTAAGGATTGCATCTAGTTTCGATGTGTGAACGGCATCGTGTTGATAAACGAAGTTATCGTCTTCAATCTCTTCTGTAAATGGTATTAAAAAACCATTTCCAACAATTCTGTGTACGCTACCGAATTCATTTTCTGAGCAATCTTAGATGTCGGAGTCTTTGCGAAATCAGCAAATTATATATGCCATTGTAACGTAACTGCCCTTAATCTATGCATGGCTACTCATCTCTACGAATCTGTTTCGGTATCCTGACTTTCTCCGTACCATTAAAAACCGTGTCACCCGTATTCCACGAACCCTGGTCACCGTAGCCTCCATGCCCTGCACTGAGGCACCTGAAACCTTTTCCTACTCTAGGATCACCTCTCCTTTTTTCAAATGCTGTAAAACTCATTTCACCCCCCAATGTCCTATCCATTACTACGTACTTCAAAGCAGAGTCAGGCTCAATCGAACACTGGTTCAGTTCCAATTCCTACCATTTCCTGCCCTAAGTCTTAAATCCGATTCAGTGCAATTTCACTGCCGTTCTTGTCATCCTGCAGACCTCTAGTACTTAGCATAACTATCTTCTCCATTTCCAAGTTTGAAGGGCAGCTTCCATCCTTTGCACTTGACTATCTGGAGATAAGAAATGATCCTAACAAATTAAGGTTTTCAAGCAAACTGGTAATTCACCATTTTCTAGTATTCATGAGAAACTCAATCGTTTCCATCGTTTGACATTCTTCTTTGCTTCCCAATTATTCTTCTGGTCTGCCAAAATGCTGCGCTCTTCTTAAGAGGCCAATATTTCACATTAAAATTATAAAAGTTTATACGTCTTCGATCTTCCCTTCAAATTATTATTGCGGGAGCATAATTCGCGCAACGCCAGCTCAAATTAACTGAATACTTCTTAAGTTGTTTGCTGAGTGCTTAATAGGAACCTCTGCCAAAATAGGTCATTAGCACGGTCCAAGTGACGGTGGAAATTCAGATGTTTGTGAGGACTGTAAAAAGTGTCGAGAAGAGTAGATCCCACTATTCAATTCCAAAAAGTAGCCGTTGTGTTGCAATCCTCCTAACTTCAGTCTCTTTTACTCTATTCTAATTTCGACACTGAATTGAGAAGTACCTTTTCTATTGAACGAAAGTTTCACTTCCCATCAATTGTATCCACTGGTGGCCCACGTGACACTGACCACGTTGATCCGTAATCGGTCCACGGCGTTTCTCTTCTGGAGTTCCAACAAAGTGTTTCCCCTCGATTAGGTGACAACTGCCAACCTCGTCTATTAAAACGCTCGTCCTCGCGTCATTGACCAGCGCCG
The DNA here is from genome assembly GCF_050908995.1 of Andrena cerasifolii. Taxonomy (NCBI): domain Eukaryota; kingdom Metazoa; phylum Arthropoda; class Insecta; order Hymenoptera; family Andrenidae; genus Andrena; species Andrena cerasifolii. The sequence continues at coordinate 9,889,966 of NC_135119.1, read as the reverse complement.
TGGACGCGCGCAATTTACAGCGCGACAGGGGAACGGCGGTCCGCGATTGCGTCGATGTGTCTTTCTCTTTTGACGCGGTTACCGGGAGTCCTTGAGCCGTGGATAATCGTGTCACGTTAATGGAACGAGAGTCGCGAGAGGATTGGCGAGACGAGGTAGTAAAAGAGGCGTAAATACAAAATGTTTGAGCGCAGTGAGGTGTAATCGTTGAGAGGTTGGGGAATAACAGGACCATCGACACGGTGCCATAGCAAACGTCAAACGGCGGGCATGTGTGTCCACGTACGTAGATATCTAACCGTGCGTACGGTATTCCGGAAAATATCGGCATTATTCGCGTTTTCATTCCTGCCGTTCGCGAGTCGTCTCTTTATCACATAGGTAATTGCTCGTTCCTTCGAGAACGAGGCATAGGTATGCACACTAGGGTGGCCCTTATTTTCATCCTGCGATTTCTTTTGCTCTCATCCTCTAACATGGTCCCATTTCATAAAAAAATTGGCCCTGAAAAAGATTATTGCAATCGAACAACAGGAAAGGGTGCCGACCAGGCCTTAAAGGTTAGAATTCATCAATGGTCCGAAGTTGAAGAATTTCTCAAAAACAGTAAGCCCTATCGACATTTTGTTCAAACAATATTAAAAGAGCATTCAATTTTCTACAATTACTGTATATATAAGTTTCTCGTGCTTCCAACCATTTTTTAGATAATTGCGTTTGAATATAGAGAAGTCCGCGTCCCACCTGTGCGGCGTGACGTATCAATACGCGCGCAGCGCCGACCTTCCTGTATTCAAACTCTATTATCTAAAAAATGGTTGGAAGCTCAAAAAAATGATATATACAGTAATTGTAGAAAATTGAATGCTCTTTTAATATTGTTTGAACGAAATTTCGGTAGGGCTCACCGTTTTTTCAGAAATTCTTCAACTTCAAACTATTGATGACGTCTCAACGTTCAGGCCTGGTCGGCACCCTTTCCTGTTGTCCGATTGCAATAAACTTTTTCAGGGAGTATTTTTGTATCAAATGGCACCGTTCTAGTGAGAGCAAAGAAGTGAAGAGAAAAAATTTCGACACGTATAAATAAGGGCCAGAGCTAATGCACACATGTTCCCTAGCGAACAAAAACTACCACCATCCCCGTTACCGTTGATAACCCGCGTCGATATGCGACGTCAAAGCGTGCACGCACCGTATCGTCAGAGAAACTGAAGCTTTCAAATATTTTAACACGGTTACTTTGTTCGATTTCCATCGCGCCCGCGCGGTCCAGTTGCGGCCACCGCGCTCGCGGCGTATGCTCACAAAACAGCCTCCTTTTACTCAAAACCGGCACCAATCGGAAACAGTGAATCGCCGTTTCATTCGAAAGGAGTCGAACAATCGATGGTGTACGCGTTACGCGCGATCACGCCGCCATTACCTAGATTTTCCCGGCGCTTGTTCAGCTTTTCTGAGGATGACGCGTTGTTGGGCGGATAGCCGTTGACGGCATTCCATTTCATTTTTCTTCCCGCGTGGCAGGGCCGGTGTCGGGCTGATATGCCCGTCGAATTTGCCTGTAGACGCTGGGAACACATCAAAGTGGCATGCCATGGGAGTATGGACCTTGCGAGCGGTCAAAGTCGTGGCCTACTTCACTTCCTGCCTTCGGAACTTTCTCCTCGTGGCGTCGTTCGTGCGTTCACGGGTAAGCACCAACAGCTCGAGGCTCTTTCGATTCGATCTTGGCTACGTGTACCACCTCTCTCCTCGTCACACACTCGTCAGCGAGTCGTCCTAAACGCGGGACACCTCTTCCTCCTCGGGACCAAACCTGCCGTCGACGGTAGGCAAATAGAGAAGTCGTAAATTAGGGACGAGTATAAGCGGAAAGCACGGTTTAATTATTGTTGGGTTCAGTGATAAAATTAAACGACAAGGGAGAAAGGTAACGCAGGCTTTATTCGGGGCCGCGTGAAGCACCCCCATTCTAAATCAGTTTCCCTTGAACAGGCCGGGGCTGAGGCAGAAAATATTGCATTGCGCCTTGCAGATGCCTCGCATATAGTGAGCCATTCGAGGCCCACTCATGTAGTATATAAAGCGATAGATTTGAGAATACCCAGCGTCAATTATAATCTTTGCCACTTACTGTAGGATTGCATTTAGTTGGTCACATTGCTACATCCTCCGGAGAGGGGCCCACTTAAGGGGAGGTTCCGGTCTAGAGCCCAAAAAAATAGGTGATCTTTAGGAATTAATTAAAGGAAAATTACTATATATAATTTAATCGGACTTTTTGCATTGTATCAAGGATGTCTTAAATTATAGAAATATATTTTTTGTTTTATAATTAATCATTGCAGACGGCAGTGGGGAGTCGTTAAAGTAAAGGCGTCAAAAAATTGATCCAAATCGGCGGGACCTGTATCCCCAAAAGTTATTATCCGATTCGATTGAAACTTTTTTATTTTGAAGAATATACTTCTGGCTAGGGGGAAAACCAGAAAAAAATGCAAAAATGACATTTTTTAAGAAAATAACGATACTTGAAGTTTGAAATACCTTTCCCCCTATATTTGTCGTCCTTCCAACACCTTAAAAAATAAAAAATAGAAAAATATAAAAAGAAATGTATAAAAAATCCACAAACACTAAAAACTAGAAATTTTTTTAAAAAATCCACAAACACTAAAAACTAAAAATTTTGTTAAAAAATCCACAAACACTAAAAACTAAAAAAAATATATAAACATCCACAAACTAACCCAGACCTGTCTAGGTACCTCATCCCATTTACGACGTCATTATTTCTCTATCGTCGATTACATACACCGCTCCTTGCAGAGGAATAGTAACTAATTTAGTGGGTTTATCCTTGTGGGTACAAATCCCCAAATGTGTTCTTCGTCACCTATTACACGGTCACATTTATTTGGTCACATTTCCACACCCCCAGAGCCTTAAACTACTGATATTCAAAAAGTGTGCTGCATGCACCCCTGCAGTCTTGACTTAATACAGTCAGTAATCTGGGGTCCGCTCAAGACGTGGTGCAAAGTGACATTTCTGTGAGTACAACCCACTAATTTTATTCTTTGCCACCTATTACAGGGTGGTATTTATTAGGTCACGTACTTATATCCGCAAGAACTTTAAGGAACCTTTCCCGGTTTTTGACTCGAGGAATTCCTGTTTTTACATCACTATGCCTCTGTAATGCGCTACACCCGGCGTCGTCGCGCGTAATTATTTTATGCCGCGTTTCATCCTCGTTATCCGTGGTAATCTGGACGATCACGTCGCCAGCTCGCGTGCAATCAACGGCTGCTAATAATCTTTAATTATGGCAGTCTCGTACGATCGTGCGTTTCCCCCCCGTATCAGATTTGGCAATCACGAATCGCGATTTATTCGCCAGAGACGCTGGAACCGCTCGCCAACTGGGAACACGATTTACACGGATATTAATCCCGGGAATGAACTTCTAATTGCAAGGCAGTAGATCACCCTTCTTTCTAAACGAATTCGTAAAACTGTTCTTTCTTTTTCAAGATTTCTTTTAACGTTACCGATATAGGTACAGTTCACACGAGTGGATTTACCTTTAGTAGAGGAAATGTTGTTTCTTAAATTCACTTCTATCCACATATTTCATTCTGGTTGATCGGATTAGTTTCGAGGAAGGAATTTAGGTACTCCTTCGGAATGTGTTTGAATAAAATAATATTAATATGGAAGTTGGATTTTCACATATAAATTCAATTGTAAGGCACATATTCCTGTGGCTGAATTTTTTTTAATTTACCAATAAATTACTCCTGACACGATAACTTAAAATTTGAATATTCTTAAAGTCAAGTTTCCGACATTTGCATCAGTGATAAAAGTGTTCGTAATTTTTAAGTAGAGCTACGACGATTGGGGATGAATTTTCTTTTAAAATTTTTTTGCACCAACGCTGAAGCTGTTACTGGTTGTAATATTGTGGTAGTTGCGTTACTGGCTGATACGCGCAAGTATACATGCCACGCAAGAATCCTGAAAGGCTAAAAAATGGCACTTTCATCTTCTCTTGCCGTTTAACAACGTAAGTGCCGTTGCAACTTACGTTTTAATCGTCAAACACGTAGAGTGGATTTACGCCTCGCGGTATCCTTGTTGCATATTAGTAAGAATAATACTTTTTATTGTAACCCAGATCTGTAATATGTAACGTCGAGTCTAAATTTATTCTGGTCGTAAAGAAATGACAGAAATAAGTGGTTTAAAATTAATATCTTTGAAAAAGGATGTCGATATATTAATAATAAGTTATGGCTTTAGTTACCACGTTGATAAAACTAGCCTATTCTGAATAATCCCCTGTGCAAAGTATATATTTCTTTATTATTTCTTCTTTCATTTATTATCAAGTTAATTTCTTTCTACTCTGTTAATCTTCGTTTATTTTTGCTTTGCGAATATGTTTTATTCTGTACAGTCAGTTATAAAAATAAGAAAACTTGCGCTAATTGAAACGTAATGAGAGAATAAATAGGTTTAGGTTTAGGTTTGTTTCTTTTTCCTACTGCTTATAAGACTATAAATAATATATAAAGTATGGGTATTAGGCTTAAGTACATTGTAAAACAGATAAAAGTAAGCATGTAGATGTGAAAACCAAACAACCCCCTTTCTAATAGGCTGTGAGTCTGTAGTACAAATAAACATATTATTATTATTATTATTATAATTATTTTTGCTTTGCAAATAAAGTGCACACTCTCTTATTCCATCACACAAGTTTATTTATTCCACTAATGCTTATTGTTTCCCGGCAATACCTTCTTCTCACGTCATGCTGCCTTTTAATACCGAAAAATATCTCTTTTATTCCCAGCACCACTTCGAAGACTCGTCGAAGCTCCGCGTGTGTAAATTATTCTCGTTCGTTCAGTTCCCTTTATTATCAATCACGAATACCCAAGTTCGATACCCGGCAGAGTAAACGTTCAGTTGAATCTGTTGCAAAAATTTCGCACCCTTGCTTCCCTGAGCACGATTTCAGCAGTTTTTCTTCCGAAGCAGCGGTGCTTAAGAGAGGTTTTCTGAATGCCCGTTGCATGTAGGATGCGCAACTAAAAGTATTATTTAGGACGTTCCATTGGCCGAGTATTCATCGTATCCGAGCATGGGCCACGATCCATAAACTCTCTATACGAGCCGTGCACTGAACGGATTATTTACGTATTGAAAAATTCTAACGCACCCGGTCGGTACGCAAACAGCGACAAGAAAACTATGCAACCAAAAGTGCCATTACATATTTACATTCCCTACGTCCCCAGTTAAAAATTCCAAAGTACCCTCATAACAATAGCACGCAACAACAATATCACCGAGAGTAAAAAATAAGGATAACCATTGGGGGCAACTGAAAGTCCTGTCGTTCACAATGGAACGGGAATTAGCAGATAGTATCTACAATTTTTTAAGCTCTACTTTCATCTGTTGTTTCTTTTTATATTTCTCCTCTGTTGGAACGATTCGCGAGGACTACACCCTGCTTTCGACTTGCCATCGATCGTCCCCTAATCGCCACGCTTGTCTCCGCGTTTCTTCAGCCTGTTCCCACCTACGACTACTCCTCGACTCGGCTGGCCATCGAAATTCATTTTCGTTCAGGACGAGAGACTGCCGATCGCCATGTTCTGATTACCCGAGGAATCAGGAGGAATCAGAGCGTCTTCCTCGCTGGCCGCAGTAGATTAAATTTTAGCAAGTCACTACCATCGCTCAGCTACCGTTTCAACACAATGTTCGTGCAATTAGCCACCGGTGAATGGAGCCACGGTATTCCTGGACGTACTGCAGAAAGAAATGAAGTCGCTAACGCGGCTTGATTATACGCGATCTAAGGTAGTCGATTCGATTCGCGGGCGGAAATCTGAATGGAATCGGATCATCACGGGCCATTTCAAGTTTTAAGGCTCTTTCTCGCGAGACGTCTCTGTGGACCATGATTGGTGTCTTTGAAATATTTACTTCTCGAAGGCAGCGCTGGGGTTAAAGGAGATAGCAAAATAAAAAATATATGAAAACAAATTTTATGTTAAACGATTTTATTAGAAATGTAGTAAAAACTAAGTTAAAGTGCAGTAAATAGTACAAGATAATTCTTTTCTTGTACTTCAATTTTGATGGTGTTAAAATGGTGTTTGATCAGTTCAAATAAAATCGTGGGGCACGATACTTCAAAACTGGATATGAATCACTCTAATACTTCACCTTCTGGTTGCACATGGTGCCCCTATAACTCTGGGAGTTCTTCGAATTTCACCTTAATATTTTAGAGACATATTTTCGAAACCCTAAGATATTAGAAAAGCAAACAAAAAAAAATTAGAATTTTTGGGTAGAATACCGCCTTAAGGATAAGGCCCAGGTGGGAAAAGCGTTCTGAGGATCCCATTTTTTCGGGAAATTCAGGAGGTAGTTTACTAAAAGCGAGGGCTAAGTGTAGTACAAAAACAGAATATAGTGTTTGGATGAATTCGTAATTTTTTATTTGAAGATGAGGCCCCGGGGGCCTTGCAATTGGTGCTGATCAGAAATTAATTGCAGCCTCGCGGCGCAACGTAGTCGTATTTGAGGTCGCTGGCCTCTAATCGTGCATGAATTTTCGCGTAATGTTACATCTGCCACTTACAATTAGTGGAGGTTGTTGGTTAGTCTACAAACGGGTCTAATGACCGGTGAGTTTACGTCGTCTGAGTCAGTGATTGTATCCTGTTTACCTTGTATCTTCCAGCAGGCCTCCCATCGATCGATTCCGGATGCGGCACGCGAAAGCAGCCGGGAGTAGTGGATGCGATTCTCTTCTAACGCAACTCGAATTCCACGCGGAGAAATGCGCATGGTTGCCTATTGTTGGCGAATAAAACGACCTAGTCGGGTCTTGGTGAAATCACGCTTCTACCGCGGCTCAAGAAGAGGAGGAGGCGCTTAAATGTTCGCGGGCCTTTCGACGTTGGCTGTAGACCCCTGAAGCCGTGCCCAATTGTTCGCGGCCCCCAAGTCATTATAATTAAGGTTCCCTTTTTAGGCAGTTGACAAAATTTTCGCCACCTCTGATTAATATCGTGTAGCTTGCTATCATTGCAATGTGGTAGACTTCAATATCATTTTTTTAAGATGTTGGTGTAAAAAGAAGGATCTAAGGTATTCGAAGGGACAAAAGGATGAGTAGAAAGGATTGGATTTTCTTATGGTAGGTAATTAGTAGGGGAGAGCGAGGGCAAACGTAACGGCGTCATGAAAGTAACACACCTTCTTCCCCCTCCCACAAACATTTCCAAAACGTTTGCTTTACACAGTTGCGTATGCATAGTGTCCCTTTTATTGTACTGAGTGACGCTGAGCAGTAACGCAAATCGTATATTGTGGGCAAATTAAAATTGTTGTTTAGATCATTCAGGTGAGTTTCTCCTATTTTTTTTTTTTTTTTAATATTCATAGTTAAACTATAGATATTAATTATTTAAATGATTTGGTTTATTTAGGTAGGAGATAGAAATTTGGATAACACTCAGAAAAAATTATTTACTCGAAAAATATTATACATTAGTATTGGTACATGTTCCTTTTTACTGAAAGTAGCGCGAAAGTAATACAATTTTAGATAGGAAATTACATAACATAATAAGAAAAGCCTTCAATACTGTATACTTTCGCAAAAAATTAATATTAACTCGTATGAAATATGATTCCACCATTGTAATAAATGATGCGGATAACGTGGAATGCAAACTTTAAGGAACAGACAATTTAAATAATCGATACGCGATTAATTCAGCAGTAAACTAATATTGATTTACTCACACTGCAGAAATTAATTTCTGCTCGATTAAAGATTTACGTATCGATAATAATTAAAGCGTTCCGTTATTTTAATTTTTTACTCTGTACTCGATCTACTGTTACTTTGACGTAAGAACTTATTAATTACAAATTGCAAATTACTTCTGCTGTGTCTCGAACACAGTTTAGCATAATCGTAACATCCCACAAGACAAATAAAATCCACTTAAATTTTCCCTTTGTCGCGCTTTTTAATGCCTCCCATTTTCTTTTCACACAATAGAAAAGAGACAGCAGAATAACAATGTACTTTTCTACGTTGTCCACAAAATTCCTCATAAACGATTTAAGGATCACAGAGTTACACATAAAACTTAAAATTTAATTGTAAACTCACAACCGTTGCTGATATTTTTCAAATTTCCAAATTCACTGATTCTCGAAGATGCAACTGCATTTTGTAAGCATTTCGAGGATCTACCAACGGCATAGTTTCTTCAATATTAAATATAAAATAGGAGATCGAATTCTTAGACCCGCGAGCGATAAGTAGATCGAAATTGTGAAATCACACATACGCGGCGACGGCAGATTGAGTATTAATTGTAATAACAGTTTAAGTGTTAATTGTAATAACAGTCTTAAACGGAAAGCAGGAGAAACAGAGAAATCAGTATAACGACGGATCGTTATCGTCGCTGCTAGTTTCGCCAAACAGTAGAGCCTCGATACGTGCACGCGAACCTCGCCTGTTGCGTTTCGCCAGAAATTGCCAGGCATGGTTACTTAGAAGGGAAGATCCCGAATCCGGAAATTCAAAAAATTCTGAAACCTCGTGAATACGTAGGGAATTTCCTCCTGATTAAAACGCAATTTTTGTTTGCTGCCCAAACTCACTCTAAGGGGGTGGAATTGACCCCTGGAAATCCGGTTATTTCCCGATTTTGTGTTATAACTTGTGAACTTTAAAATAATTTTTGTTATCAAATGATAGATCTAATTAAAAGAAATAACTTTTGTCTTGAAACTTTTTCTCTATCTAAAATAGCCGAATTTTCGGGGGTTATTTCCCGATTTTCTGTTGTAACTCGTGAACTGTAAAATAATTTGTTTACCAAATGTTTGATCTAATTAAAAGAAGTAACTTTTGTCTTGAAACTGTTTTTCTATCTCTTACAGCTCGCGAGTTATAACACAAAATCGGAAAACAACCGGATTTTCAGGGGTTAATATCACCCTCTTCGAGTGAATTTGGGCAGCAAAGAAAAATTGCGTTGCAATCAGGAAAGTTAAAAACATATATAAAATACTGCGTATGCTATTGAAAATAAGTCACCGTGCTCTGGCACAACGTGTGACTTATCTTTTCCTTGAAGATGATCTAAACCAAGATCGAAACGTCGGAGACTAATATATATATAATTAATTAATTGCAAAATAGCTTTGATGTATTATTTTAATTTATTAAAATAATAATTGTTTTAATCTGACCGATCCAGTGCGCCAATACCATTGTAGTTAATTCTAAAAAAGGTATGCGATTTTAAAGGGTGTAAACTTTCTATCGTCCGCCACTGTATATAAAGCTTTAAAAGAATTTTAATAACTGACAAAATTGAACGTAAAAAATATTACGTAAGGAGGGGGTTGGGATATCAAATCTTACGAATCCTTATACCGGGGATGGAGGGGGTAAGAATTTGCGAACATTACCCTTACGTAATTTAAGGGCGGCCCTTAATTGCGCGAAATTTCCACGTATTTTGAGTCCCACTTTTCTGCAGTAATCGCGATTCTATTGTATTCCCTATTCGACACCACGAATGTTCCCGATAAAGGGTATGAAGCAAAAGTACTAGTAAAGGAGAACAAACTGTAGGAAACTCGCTGGGCGATTAAGAAAGTCTTTAACCACCGGGGAAACGTTTGGAACGGGCGTGAATAATTACCAACAGTGTCCGGTCTACCTCCTTAAGAACGTCCAGCGAATAAATAATTAAACGTTAACGCAAAACTCGGCGAGCGTGGCATTCTTATATCCGTTATTTAAAAGCGGATGCCGCGCAAGAAATGGGATAACGCGCGTTCCCAATAATAGACAATCGCTGTTTGGTACGTACAGATACAGTGTGTCAGAACATTTTTCACACAGATTTTTATTCGATTCAATTCGTCGTATGATTTCCTCCATATTTTTTATATCCATTTCAATCGCAGATATTAAATTTGCTTCTATTGTGAAATATCACATTGCACCAAAAATGGAGAGGCTTTTCATAATATGTACCTTTGGGGAAATTTTAATTGATTTTTTCGAGTGTGCACTCTTTGTTTGTGTGTGTGAGTGTTTTTTTAAATGTTTGATCGTTGCATTGGGTTCAGAAATACTGATTTTATGATATTTTTTACTCTTCCCACTATGGAATATTATTATTATTATTATTATTCGTTTTTATTATGCTTTATATGCTTCTGATCCGTTTTATAAATTCCTCCCATTTTATTATTCGCATTCTTTCCCCAGATAGATTAATGTTCTTCGAGCTGTTTTGTATCGCATCAAGTGTGTAGGTATATGCGCATCGGTTAATCCGAGTTTCTGATAAAATTCGAGCTGCTTCATGTCCCGCATACTTATCTCGAATTTCCAGGGCTCTAGTGTGTCTCGATTAAATATATCCTTTACAGAAAATATACCAACTCAAGCGACTCAGTTGGACGTAATTATACAAAATAATAAGATCCGCTACTTATACCTACTTATGCAGAAATATTAAAAAAAATTATACTTGATTAAGTTTCTAGAAGCCAGAGTCAAGGACGATCCTCAAGAGCATGTGTATAACTCAAAGTAAATTTTGCACTTTGCCCACCCCCTTGGGGCATGCATCCTAGACGTTGAATAAAACACCATCCTAACCTTTCCTGCCTGAAACTAAGGTGCAGTGCAGATTTCCCATGTTGCAGACCTATAATATCAAGCTCAACAATTTCAACCTTTAAACTTTCAAGTTCGTATTAAGGGGACCTCCCGGTCTAGAGCCCCCAAAAATAGGTGATCTTTAGGAATTAATTAAGGGAAAACTACTATATATAATTTAATGGAACTTTTTGCATTGTGTTAAGGATGTCTTAAATTATAGAAATATATTTTTTGTTTTACAATTAATCATTACAGACGGCAGTGGGGAGTCCTTAAAGTCAAGGCGTCAAAAAATTGGTCCAAATCGGTGGGACCTGTATCTCCAAAAATTATTACCCGTTTCGACTAAAACTTTTTTTATTTTGAAGACTATACTTCTGGCTAGGGGGGGGGGGGCAGAAAAAATTACAAAAATGACATTTTTTTAGAAAACATCGACACTTGAAGTTTGAAATCCCTTTTCCCCTATATTTTTCGTCCTTTCAACGCCTTTGAAATTATAAATTTTCAATTTTTGTATTTTTTTCTGCTATACCGCCTAGCCAGAACTATAGTCTTCAAAATAAAAAAGTTTCAGTCGAAACGGACAATAACTTTTGGAGATACAGGTCCCACCAAGTTTGAGAACACTGTTTTGCGGAAAACGCGTTTAAAGTTTGACGTGAGTACCGATTAGCCGGGTGTTACCCATGCATTTGCCGCTACTCAAATGCCTATAACTTCGGGAATTTTACTAACTTCAACAAATCCTTTTAAACACGCATTCCTAACTAGCTGAACATTCGAAGAATGAAATAAAAAAAAACAATCGACTCTTAAATCGAAAGGTCCCCTTAAGCAGAGGCTCGGTTTATCGAGGCTCCGCTTCATCGAGGAGCGCAGCGCTAAGGAGAGAAAAGGTTCTGGTCAAACTAGGCCGAATCGTGCCGAATATTATTTCGAGGTCGAATGAGAAACTGAATTCTTTATGCTGCCAGACATATTTGTTTATCTTTTCACATTTTCTACGGGGTTCCGGGGAAATGAAGCGCCGCTGACCAGTTCCGTTGCACGAAAGGCAGGCCCGTCTCGTAGAGGCTTGGCTGGTATTATGCCCGTTATTCTATTTACGCGCAGAATCTCGGCGATTCCGGATGCACAGGATGCGGCCGTTGAAAGTGAGTTCAGGGGGCGTAGCCTTGCCTCGAAAGATTAAAGGAGCGCTCTCTTTGGAAAGGCGAGGATCGGGGGAAGGGACGGCGAAAGGAAAGCGACCAGCAAAGGTTTCCGATCGGACGTTCGGTGGCACGGGTTTAATTGAAGATTTTGCGGCAAGGAGGGGGCAGCCCCGAATGTATTAACTTTTGAGAAATTAATAAAAATAGCGTTGCAAATATTTTTAGCATAACTAGAAAGATGTGAATTTTATAAGAGAAGCAGTTTCAAATTTACATTTCACTAATAAAGTAAATGTCACCATTTCTGCGCATATCCCTACTTCTACTCATTTCGTATTTTTCTTATTATTATAAGCGTTACGTTTGCACTGTAGTTGTGACAAAATAATATTCTAAATTATTTCAACATTTACCTAAGCGAGTGTTACACGAGCCTGGAGCTAAACAAAGTGCAGCACAAGCAACGAAAAACTTTTAAAATAAGAGACTCATGATTTGTCGATCGTGTTCTAGCCGTTTGCGTTAAGGAACAGCGTCGCTATTGGTAATCGATAATTGGGCAGAAAATAGTTTCTGCAGGAAGAGTTATTATTTAATAACAAAAACAGATATCGTATTGCCCTCTGGATTTAGATTCTTTGCTATTTTTAATTTTTTAAGTAGAAAACAGGTGAGTAGGTTTATGGTCAAGCGAATCACCGTCATGTCCGCATTTCTACTCGCCAAAATTTTAGTAATGTGACCTCATAATTGAATGTACGTTGTAACCTCTATTTCTATTCGAAGGCGTTTTTTTTTTGTTTATCATTATTTTATGCTTAATCGTTGTTTAAACATATTTAAATGTTCATAAAGCAATAATAACTTATTTCGTTGTATTTGGGAGGGTTCATAGAATAATTTGACGCAACGAACAATCGAATAGTTGAAAATTTGCCGTTTTTTTCAAAATCGAATTTCTCGAAAACTGAGGGCGATGGCGATAAACGGTTTGCGGATTAGGTTTTCAGTGCGCAAAAATCTATAGGAATCGGCTATTGAATGTTACAGAACAGAAAAGAAAGTTTAACTTTGTCGGACAGTGTAATTCTTGAATTTTTGCACGGATCATCCAATTCCATCTGTTCACGACAAAACTCAAAGTTTGTTATGCTGTTGAATAAGTAATTGATGCATGGAACGATGAGGTACCATAACGCAGAAGCGATATGATCTAACAAGCGTATAATATAATAGCCCAAGGCAGTTCTGTCCAAAATTGTCCCTGGGAACTAAGCAGCTTCCTCCACTCTGTCTCCGTTATCGTAATACAGAAACGTTATACTCGCTACAAGATTTTGATTGCTCAGGGCCATTTAGTTAGGTACCTACTATGTTCACTACACCGCACTTTTTTGCTTTGCTGTTGATAAAAAAGAAGGGTGGTACGTAAAAATTGAATGAAAAATTGAAAGGACGGGCATCACGTACATTTCACCTACATTCTCCGGATTTTTTCCCATGGGGTCATCTGGAAGGCAAAGTGAACTCAAGTCCATTTATTTTTGTGAAAAATTTAAACAAACTAGAAAATAGTTGGATACTTAATTGTGCCATAGAAACGATAATGACGCAGTACCTACATAAAATGTTTCTCTTGTGATGTAAGAAGTCCTCCCTACGGTGAAACATATGCTTCATTCAGAAATTTCATGTACCTGCATATGCATGTATACCGTCAAGTGTTTCATTTTTTGAACAACCTAGTACTCTATGACTTTTTATATGTAAAATGATTTTACTTAGGGATTCGATTTATGGATACAAATTATATGGCTCTATAAAACTTTTCAAGTTAAACGATTTATAATATGCACTAAAAACAAAAAAATAATTATTTTCTTTTACTACAATTTCGATGGTGTTTTCTCACTTTAAGTAAAATTGTGGCGCTGTAGTAAATTTATTCATATTCTGTTATGAAATATCCCGCGTCACGATTTTATTTAAAGTCAGAAAACACCATCGAAATTGTAGTACAAGAAAATAATTATTTTGTAGTTTTTAGTGCATTTTCAGTAAAACCGTTTAACTTAATCACAGCATTTCCTTCACGGTGTAAAGTTCATAAGTCATAAGTTCTTTATAAGTACTGGGCTTATTAAATACGAAATTATAAAAAATATAATGATTTCATATAATGATTTCAAATATAGTGATTTCAAAGTCAACGATTTATCTGAATTCTACGAATCCCAAATTTGTCCACTTTTGCAAGATTTAATATCAGTGTCTAAAATTAATTAGAACTTCAGGTGTGCCTGAGGGGGCGCTTGGAATGCGAAGGATCAACGTTTCAGTTTTGTTCGTGCAAATAACGCAAACGAGCTGTACGATTGCGTCAAGGAAGACGAGAATGCGCTAAGGAGCGAGGACCAGGCAAAAATAGACGATGATGGAAAGAGAAATGGCATAGGAAGAGCGAGAGTGACTTGGGCTATTCAATATTCAATCGATATTAATCTCCGCCCGTATTAGGAGTACCGGTACTAACGACATTGGCATGCAAGACGGTGGCCAACAAAAGTGAAAAACGAGAGTATGTCCGTGGGTGGAGTATCAACGGGGGGACAATTTCAAAACTGCACCGCGAGAAAGCAAGAACCCGAAGATCCGGCAGTGACTCATTGTCACGCGAATTCTCCACGGGTGGGGGCTGGTTCGGGCAAAAAATTCATGTGTAGGTGGTGAAAGTGAGTGGATGGATGACTTAACAAGACCGTGCCCGTCTGGTGGACGCTAGAAAGGCGAAAATAGAGCGAGGCTCGATGGGCGATGCCTCAGGATTCGAGCGTTCGAAGAGAAAGTTTTCGTATCCATATTCCCGTGGAAAATCCATTGTTCCTTTTTTTTTTTATGGCTACACGGTTCAACTGTACTTTCCTCGCGGTAGCAGAGTGACGATGATAAACGATTGCATTCTTGCTGAGAGAAATTTTCGATCTATCACTTGGCTTGTCTTTTTTAGCATTCCGTTTGGGGAGTTGCGGCAGCTATCTTGAAAAATGTCGACCACTATGAACTGGAATGAATATTAATATATATATATATACAATTCCGTAATACAGTAATAGAAATATATATATTTCTGTTCTGTAATAATGGTTATAGGTATTACGGAATTGTATGAATTATTTCTCAAATCTTTTATACATCTCTGTAATATATACTCTACTCATCTCTGTAATAATACTAAACTATGTCTTTAAAGGTTCTGATATTTTTCTTGATAATATAATTACAGTCGATTCGACGGCAAAACGCTGGGAATATGTAGGACAATACAGGGTAGTAATGATAAAAGGTAATTTTGGTATTGTGCCCTCTCTTGCATCAGTCTTAAACTGTCAACACTGGCCGGACTCTCCCGGTGGTCGATCTATACCGGACTTACTCTACAGTCACATTTTAGTGGTGTATGCATCCGAAAATGTAATAAATTTTAATTTCGTGGAGGAAATTAATGGTGAGGAGTACACGAATCCCACGAGTGCAATATTTCGAAAGTAACAGAAATTCGAAATAATGAGAGTAATATTCTGTTCTCGATCGGATTTTAAATACGTGGTGGCCATGAAAACATATCGATTGTACAAGCTTGTATAATTATATGTGCATTATAATCGCAACTGTGCGTTTCATTTCACGGAGTAGTTACAATTGGCCGTTTCTTGTTTCAACGCATTATTACAAAGGTAAATTAATTAATGTTACGAGAAGTATCATCGAAACAGTTTGAAATGTGGTAAAGGGTAAAAGCAAAATCTCATTGCTTTTAAATGTTCTACTTTTCTGCACCACGACTATGTTATTCATGTATGTGCGTGCAAGGTGCAGTTATACACTCCTTTCAGATGGAAATTCGCATGTTTTAATACACTATTCGATGCAGTTTTTAGTTTTTAATCAAAAGGGATTACAGTATTTCTGGAAGGAAAATTATTAGTTTGCCACATGTTGCAGTTTGAAATCTACAAAGTACAATTATTATTTATTATACTTCAAACTTCTACTGAAATCTTCTAATTTCCATGACGACTTGGTTATATAGTGAGTAAAGTATAAACTATATTGAGTTCAGCGTGTGTGGAATTTTATTTAAATTTCTAAATCATCTTATTAGAACGCGATGCATGTATAACATGTATATTCCATCAACTGATAGAAATGGAATAAATATTTAAATCTTAAATTCGAATGCTATCTACAAAAACTCTTATTGTTTCTATATTAACGAATATGTATTTTCTGTAAAAAATTCTCGCGTGTGTGTATAATTACAATAAATCAATTTTAAATGAAGTGATATAATTAATTACGAGATCATTAAGATTATAATTAATTACGTATTATTCACGGAGTTAGCATCCGTGCATGTATTGCAAATTCTACCATATTATATTAAATTGCAATGAGATTGTATTAAACTAAACTGATATTAAAGAATTTATGTTTCTGTTATAGTTGAACTTTAATTGTCAAACCAGCCATGCTTTTGACTTTTTGGAAGATTTTTCTTGTATGACAATATAAACGGCGTATATTGAACAGTTCGTGTGTTACGAGAGAAAAATTATGTAATTTGAATGCGCCACGAATAAAATAATAATCATTTCGAAAATACTTTTTTTTAATTAATTAAGTTTAAGCCCCAATTATGCTAAGTTTTGTATATGTATTCCTCTTTATTTAAATTCCAATAGCATTGAGAATATCATGTTAGTGCGTACAGAGAAATTCATATTGATGTATATATTTGAAAATCTCGATTAAAAATTAAAAGGTTATGGCTACAGTCTATTGAATAAATACCAATTTTATACTTATTTACTAGCAAAAATACTTGATTAAGGCAAAATCCTGAAATTATTTTTTTGGGGATTTATGTGGGTAATCTTTGTGAGTAAGAACCAATTTGATATTTAATAGAGCCTAAGAGATATTAGGGAATAAGGGAGTCCGAGCAAATATATTTTACTCCTTTTTTATCTCCTTGGGGATGGAATTTCCAAAAATCCTTCTTTACTGGATGCCTGCGGATCGAGCCCTCGGTCACTTATTCCCGCCGCGGTGCTATTTCGCAAGCGAGAAACGCTCGCCCGGTCGCCGCCTGGCGGTCGCGTCGCGAAATACTGTTATTTAAAAATCATTAGTTAAAAAAAAATAAAAGCGTTAGAACCTTCATCTCGTGAAGACGAACAATGTAATGTACCACACTTGTGGCTACAGTTCATATTTACAGAGAAACCGCATTTCAAAGTAAGCGACTTCAATTTTATATAATAGTATAGATTTCATTGCAAAAGTTTCAGCAACAGATTTTATAATATTTTAAGAAATTTACCTTATAAAATATGTATATATGTTTAAGAAACCTGTAAAGTACAGTAAGCTCTTAAAAAATAAAGAAAGTATCGACTAAAGTAGAACGACCGAATTTCTCTACTTTTTTCGAGCGACACATTTGGTCAAACTTCATTACAAGTTTCGCGATAGCTAGCTGTCGTATATTTCAAAATAAAGCAAGCAACACTTGGTAGGTCAAAAGATAAATTGCCCCTCTTACTTTCTCAATCGTTCCCTAATTGCACGAGGTTGTGTATGTGTAGGAAACAGTCGCGACCACACGAAATTTTAAATTACTTTCTACTGTTCACATGCAACGGCTAGGCACCGCTAAGCACCAGTGATAACATAGTGAAAACGGTGGACTAGGACCTCGAACACTGCTTCTGAAATTCAATAGATCAAACTTAAACGTACAAAAAATATTTGCCTCGACGCAGATTTTACCTTACGTAAGTACTTACCCAGCACTCGTTGTGGAAATTTCTTCCAACGTTTACTTAATATTTATTTATTCAATGCAACTAAAGAAATGTTACACATCAGTGTCTGTCTTTAAGCAGTAAAATAGACCTTTTTGTAGATACTGATGCCATTTCCTATGTCCATTTACCTAATGACATTACACGAATTGATCAGAAATGAATTCAATTAAGTCAAATATTAATCGAATACAACAACGCAATTAGGGTTTGTCGGTTTAAAAAAAAACGGGTTTAAAAACCGGTTTTTATTTATAAATTTGTAAAATTCGAAAACCGGTTAATTTAAAAAAAAAAAACGGTTTTATATACTGGAATTAATATGCAGAAATGAATTAAATGTTTAATTAAAAACGTTAACATTTTGACCTTAAATCGCTTCGGACACAACAAATAACTCGGACATTTTTTAATATTTTTGTACAGTATTTATACAATATATGCACTGATACATGCTCTACGCATAAAACGAAAAGAAATAATTGTCAACCTCGTAGTATCAGTAAAAAAAATCGTCTATTTCAGTGCTGTTTCGAGCGCCTCAGGGTGGCGCAACCCCTTAACTGCATATATTTTGTCTACTTTTCTGAGTACTGTATGCATGATCCTCAGTTCTCGATCTTAATTTTAAATCAGACTGCATATATCGATTATTTCCCTGTTATTTCCTTATTCGTACATTTGCAGGTGTATTTTGATTGGAATTCGTACATTCGCAACGTTTCCATAATCCGTGCGTTAGCCTGCAGGCTAGTCCCCCGTTTATTGGCGCGCTAAAAGCGTTAAAAGCGCAGCTTCTCGAGGCATTCTTCAGAGACCATGGCGCCGTTGGCGCTGACACCTTCGGTTTAAAACTGTTCTTCGCGCGATTAGCATATAGGCACACTGACATACTAAGATCCTGTATCTACGTGCTTTCCTTTTTTTTTCCTCGATCACGCTTTTCGGCTCCACGGGACCTCCAGCGGTCGAGTTTAGAGCGCGGCCCGCTACTCAACTGGCGAACAGGACATCGAGTCAGTTTTAGACAGGTAGATCGATCTGCGATGGATTAAACGAACCTTTCCTTGTAACGCGAAGCTGGGGATATTGTTTCACTTGCACGCCTAACCCTAGCACTTAAAACCTGTAGATTTGGAAGTCACAATTTGGTGGAGTTCTGATCGCACGATTCGTAATTGACCGATTCGCGTCTCAGAGCTGGCGGGTCGAGTTGTTTCTTGGAAGGACGTGGTGAAATAATCTGAGGCGCAGGGAGCAAAGAACGCGCTGAAATTTCGTGAAACTTTCGTCAATTGTGACAATCGAGCACGGCTTTCACTCCATTTGAACGAGAACTTCGGGCCGCGCCGTGTTTCTTCGCACGAAATTTTTCACTACCGATTGGTTCGTAAAACACGAGGTTTTGTTTCGTCGTACTTGTCCGCTGTTGGTGCAAATTTTCTTTTGTCGTGAGAACGAAGCTTCTGGATCACTTATTTGAAATATTTTATAATATTACCGTTCAGGATGTGTTACGTCGCTAATGATAAATTACGGGAGTAAACGCCCTTAAGGTTATTATTTTTTTTCTCGGTTGCTACTTAAGATATTTAAATGAAAAAAAAACGAAATATAGCTACATACTACCTGCACTTCATACATTTTTCTAAAAATTATAAATCAATTATTAAGGGTAGAAAAAGAATATTATAGTATAACTTCCACCACTATTTTAGTCCAACTTCGCCCATAAACAATCAATGTCCGATTTTTATGTTACCCCCAAGATATTCACACATTCCTTCATTAAGTGCTCCACATTGTATAATTCCTTGTAAGTACAAAACTTCGTTTCTCCCTTTACCACTATCATTTATTCCTATTATGATCTACTTCCTGGCATAAGCAAGACTTTGTAACGCCAACTTCTTATTACCCTAACCATCAGAATCACAATTTCACTCTTCTTCATCATCCCCTTAAATGTACATCTATGTCTAACATTTTAATTGTTGAATAATGAAAGTGTTAGATCGTCGCAGACCGCGGAAGACTCCCTCGCTAGACCGATTAAATCCACACTGTTTCAAGCTCCGCACGGCCGCTGTATCGGGGAAGCGATAAGACTTAAAAGGATACGCGCGTCGGTCACCCTGACCGACGTGGATTTATTTCCACTCGCAATAATTACCACCGCACCCGTGGAGAACGACGCACACGGCGAAATGCATATGGATACACAGCTCGTGGTGCCGACAGGGTGAAACGGGAAAAGAAAGCCAACGATTCAGTGACCCAAAATTATCGGAGGTATCGGTACGCCGTGAAGAACGCCCACGAACGATTGTCTTCGTGACGACGCGACGTCTGCCCGTGCGCGATCGAACGAGCGAACATACAATAGGGCACATCCAGGTGTGCCCCCGATGCGTCCTCTTCTTCGTGACGAGCGAGAGGGATTTTCTTCTGCCGTGTGTTTGAATAAGGGCTGGGGTTGTAGTTGCCAAATTTTTCTCCGATAGATTCGAATATCGTGAATAATATTCGAGTATCCCCCAATGAAATTCGAATATTGTAAATAATATTCGAGTCTGCCTCGAATAGAATTCGAATATCCTAATATTCAAGTACCTATGGCTTGAATGAAATTCGAATGTTGTAGTACTCGAGTGTGCCCCGAATGAAATTCAAATATTCTAATATTCGAATATGCCTCGAATGAAATTCAAATATTCTAATATTCGAGTATGCCTCGAGTAAAATTGGAATATTTTCATAATCGAGTGCGCCTCGAATGAAATTCGAATATTCTAATATTCAAGTATGCCTCGAAAGAAATTCGAATATTCTAATGTTCAAGTATGCCTCGAATGAAATTCGAATGTTGTAGTACTCGAGTGTGCTTCGAATGAAATTCGAATATCCTAATATTCAAGTACCTATGGCTTGAATGAAATTCGAATGTGCCCCGAATGAAATTCAAATATTCTAATATTCGAATATGCCTCGAATGAAATTCGAATGTTGTAGTACTCGAGTGTACTTCGAATGAAATTCGAATATTCTAATATTCGAGTATACCTCGAATAAAATTCGAATATTCTAATACTCGAATATGCCCCGAATGAAATTCAAATATTCTAATATTCGAGTATGCCTCGAATGAAATTCGAATATTCTAATACTCGAATATGCCTCGAATAAAATTCGAATATTCTAATATTCAAATATGCCTCGAATGAAATTCAAATATTGTAGTACTCGAGTGTGCTTCGAATAAAATTCGAATATTCTAATACTCGACTATGCCGCGAATGAAAATTGAATGTTGTAGTACCCGAGTGTATCTCGAATGATATTTGAATATTGTAAATAATATTCCAGTGTGCCTCGATGAGAATTCTAACATTGCAGTACTCGAACTTTACATCGGAATTACTTCCGCAGTAAAATATCTGAACACATTCGAATAATTCATAAGTTAGCAGAGCACTAAAAACTATTAGAAACTAATTTCTTCATGTTTCTGTTAATATGTACACATGTGGTTTAAAAAGTGTAAGAGCTTCCTTCAATGTTCCCTGGCTGACATTTTAAACCAAAGTTACTCAGGTTTAAATCCAGAAATGTTCCAGAATAGAAAATTTGCAGTTTTAGAACGTTCGTATTCGCCACTAATTCAAATGTAGTATTCGAATGAAGCAACACTCGAGCAAAATTCGTAACATTTCAATGCTTATGAAAGATTAAAATAATTCAACTAGGATACAGACTGTAAATATAGCCTGAACTATACGTAGGGCAATTACTTCCAACCTTATAAACACATAAGTCATTCAACTATCAAAACAAGCGTCCCACAATTCTTAGCAACACCCCACACGCAATCTCACATGTATCATCCACGTGAAATAAATTTTATTATAAATTAAATTCTGTTCAAATACATCACTATTGTTTAAAAAAAAACATAGTATGACATATACCTTATATATTCACATCATCGACGACTACCTACGTCCCTATAGAAAATTTATAGTAAGTAAAGCCGTATTTGAGAAAAAAACAGAATATTGAATTATTCGAATAGTCCCAACACTCCCAACTACTGGTGCGCAGTGCCGTGGATATGCAATTAGCCGCCGGTTATTAGAACGGGCGAGGCTTTTCCCCGTTTACAGGCGTGCATCTTAATTAGCGGACGAAGAGATTCGGATTTAACGCGGCGGGAGAAAGTTGGTTCAAGGTGAACTGCGAGAACGAAATGATGTCGCGCGTGTAGCGCGCTGTAACGCGCTCCGGACGCTGTGCCTCTTTCGTCGCTCTTTCTCTACCCCCTCTCCTTCGCCCTGCTCCCCCCCCCCAACCCTGGCTGCACGCCCCTGAACGTATCTGTAGTTTTCGTTTTACGACTCACGGTCGACTTGCCGTTTAATCCTTTCGATTTGATTCAATTTGTTGCAATTGATTCGAGCGGATTAATTTAATTCAATTTGCTTTGGTCATCTGACGTGACGCTGACATTTTTGCTTTCGGCGAACGCGCGTCGATGTTGAGGAAATGACACGATACCGGAGCGTGTTTGCACAGAGGTATCGGGAAACGGGAGAGCTTTCGAGCAGCTTTCGGCTCCCCTTTTTCGGAGTACAAAATTGGAGAATTCTAAAATCTATTCAGACGTGCACTGAATTTCTTGTAACTTCGAAATGAGCATCGACGTGTGTAAATTCAGCGCAGCTATGTGGGTTAATCTGCTTTTGCATAACAGCATCGTTGCCTCTTTAAATCCTCATTAAGTACTCGCTGAATTTTCAACTTTCAGAGGAACGAAAGGTAGTTGCCGCGTAAGTAGGATGTAATTCACGTAAAGTGTGTAGCTCTTGGACATTGTGAAGGCAGCTTAGCGAAAGCTTAAAATCTATCAACTTTGTAACGACGCTGAAGAAAGCTGTTGCGACTGCAATGAATAGTAATCTGTGATGATAAGTATGACGTGATAATAATTATTATAAGTTATCGTCAAGTGGGTTACTTGCTATTGATGGTTATTATATTACAAAAGCTACACTCCGAATAGCAGTAGCATGCTATGAATAATAATTATGAAAATACGCTGATACGTGATGTAGTTACAATTTTTGCATCTTTCCTCGCGTAATTTACTAAAAATTATTGCTATATCGCAACCAAAAATAGCTTATCAATTGTGAAATTAATATTACAGAATTTAGAAAATTGCAGAGATGTTTTCAATTTACTTCTTACAATTTTAATTCTTATCATGTATTCCAATGGGTTTCCCGTTTATACCAATAATAATAATAATTTTTGCTATGTCGAATAGTAACCAGTGGTGGCGAACCTTTTTATCTCCAAAAGTTTATAAGTAATAATTATCGAATTGCTGACGTGCTGGAGAGTTTTTAATAAGAGAAAAATTAATAGAAAAGTAATCCTTGCAGAATTTTATTGAGACACGATTAAAAATTAACATATAATTTTATAAGAATGAATTCATAACTTGCCCATACACATTGTCGTACAGTAAAAAGTTGGCCAAAAACATTTTAGAGTATCTAACCATATAATAATTATTTTAGGTTAATATATAGATATATTAATGATATCACTTGTAAATCATTGACGATGCCACCAAAATTTTCGTACATGCCACCCCTGGCACGCGTGTCATAGCTTTGCCATTCATCAAATGTTCATTCAACATTTTCTACTTGCTTCAGTTTATATGTTTTTGAATTTTTCGAACACCAACGTGTCTTGTTGCACCTATGCAGCGAACTGAGGTTCAAATCGACTTGGAAAAAATTACAGGATGTGTAGAACACGTGCCATTTCGGCGCAAACCTCTGATACGGTCCGTAAAAATTCGAGACTTTCATAAAAAAAATTAAGTAGTCACCGTATTTTTTTTATGAAAGTCTTGAATTTTTACGGACCATATCAGAGGTTTGCGCCGAAATGGCACATGCTCTACACACCCTGTAATTTTTTCCAAGTCGATTCGAACCTCAATTCGCTCGCAATCAGGAAAAAACAAAGAGAAAAAAATATTCGAGAAAAATGCATTTAAAGTTTCTGGGCAAAGGCGACGCTGGGTTGCCGCTTGACGCTTTCAACTGCTAAATCTGCAATTTCGCGAATTTTACTATAAACCAAGCGGCATTTTATTGAGAGAAGATAGTACTTTCGGAAAATGCAATACAAAAGATCGATTTTTCGACTGCCTAGTCCCCTCAAAGCCACACCGTTAAAGTAAAGATGACAATTGTATTTTCTGTTTCGTCCATGGTTCTAATTACCCAGTACCTTTACCTGCATCCATAAACGGCGTAGAATTATTTATAACAATTACTTCGAACAATTTCCATCCCAGAGTAACCAAATGATTAAATCCCACTATGCCACTAATTCCTCGAATAACTTTCACATTCCTCGCGCCGTGCTACAGAATCCCCAAAATTATCCTACATAATAAATTCCCAGGAGTCGATGCGCCGTTTTTTTTTGTCTCCACGTATCACGCGACTATGTATCCCGTATTCTCCCGTTCACCAAGCGAATAAGTTATTCGACGTGTTAGGTATTACGTCGATCCGCGGCGCTGCATCGCCATTGATTTAATTCGGTGGGTGCGGTAGCAGCAGCCATACTAATGCGGTTTCGGCAGCTGAAAGTGTGCCAGAACTAAATCTTCCGTTCGACTTAACCCGAAATGAGCGATCGATGGTGCTGCCTTCGAAATCGCCTGCGAATCGACGCTCGGAACGCTCCACGAATTCCTACGATTGGGTGGTTCGAAGCGAGAAATCGGTCAAACGCGCGATTGGATTGGATTCTTTCACGTACGGTGCGGAGGTGCCTTGGCAATTTCAAATCGTCTCGAAATAACCGATACGCCGATCGCTACGCAACTCGCTTCCAAAATACAGGGTGTTTCATGAATACGTGTCTGTTAGGAATATGTTGGAAGGACTGTCCAATTCCAAGGTGCTGGGGTAGGTGCTGCGTGGTTCATCAGAGTCCATTTATATACCGCAAGGCATCCTCGACTTCCCCACTCTGTGGTCAGACCCAAGGGTGGACAGCAGGGTGACAGTTTGAAAGGATTGATTTTTGTTGGGGGGTATTTGTTTAATGGTTGGGGTCTCAATGATGCGCCATTAAAGTATTAAGGTAAAATTCGAAGAAATAACGGAGTCATGGATGGTTTGGTGCAGGTAGTACCTACAACGCTGGAAATCGGCCGTTCGCAGGTAATCGGAGCTCCTTCTAAAACTTTAACCCCTCGACTAGTGTTCCTGATTTCTCGATATTTTTTGTTTCTCGAGAAATCAGAAATGAGATGATATCTCTTGAGAATTCTCGAGAATTCTCGAGAAATTGAAAAAAATATTTCAAAAATTATAGTTTTGGAATAATGTATATCTCCGTATCTCCTACGGACACTGTTTGTCAAGCGGCTCCCGCGCCAGTACCAGATACTCTAGAGGCTGTCTGTACAGTGATGTTTCAGTGCCAAGGCTTCGTGTAGCAAAGTGACGTTTTCGTTCCTAGGGCCCGGGCCCCGCGGTCTGTCTTTCGTTTCAGGTTGGGTGGGGGGTTTCTTCACCTTCCTTTTGGCGCAAGGGCTTTTCCCCTCTTTAATAAAGCATCAATGAACGGAATTGATGTGCTTAGTGCAATTCTCTTGAGAATTTATTTTTCCACAGACTGTAACACCAAAGAGAATCTTTTTCTTTTTACGCACATTGTACGAACTAAGAGTTTCCACAATTGGAACAATTAGTTTTTCTCTTTAATTTCAGAATGTGTGGTTTATTTATTTCTTGTTTGTTTTTACTACTAATTTTATATGTTATTGTACTCATTCCTAATAAAAACATTTTTTTTTAAAAACAAAAAAAAAAGTCTTTCGTTTCAGGGGTCGGTCGCTGAGGGGTTAAACGCGTTTTTCTCGAACCGACGTTTTTCAAACTGGGCGGAAAATTTTCATGCCGGCTGTAAATAAGATTATCTTCAGTTAAGCGAACAGAATTTTCGATTGGGTAATTAGTTTCTTCGTAAAGTCGACAAAAATCTCGATATTCTTACCGATTTTCGACCGTTTTCTTTCGAAAATCAAACAATTTTTGTCGAGAAATAACAAAATGGCGCCGGTTCGAAAGAAAAAGTTCCCCAAAAGGGTGTTTTCTCGAATCTTACCCCGAGAAAAATCTCGGTTATTTTTCGACAAAAATTCTTAATTGAGCTACGGGCGATAGTGACACTAGTAAAGATTAAGAATCTTTTCAAATTTTTTGTTTCAGATCAGCCTGAGCCGGGAAATCACCAGCGCCACGAACATATTACTTTTTGTAGGTGTCACACTGACGCTGTAAAGAAACATTTGCAACAAGTTAAAAAAAATCTTTAAATTTTTTTTGTATAATATATGACTAGCTTAATAAATCCCAAAAGGATCTATTTCATTATATGTTGTATTTATTGAGAAAATAATCTTTGAAAATAGCTTCATATTTTGACCGATCAAAGTAGAATGACCCCTTCAGGGGTCAGACCACCTTAGCCAGGTCGAGAAACACCGCATCATTGGAATTTATTTCTAAGTGACAAAAAGAGTAGCCATTTGATAAACGCAGGAAATAATCATCTGCACCATGTTTTATTTTATTTCCTCTTTTATCAAACGTGCATATATATATATATACAACTATGTAGTATATGTAGGCCCGCAGCGACAAAATAAGATCCGTGTGAAAGCCGCGCTAGGCTCTCGTGAATGGCCGCTGACGTCAATGCTCGTGGAAAAATTGCGCAATTTCACCGTTCCTGCGGACGCGAAATTCGTTCAGTTAGCTTTCTTCCGGAATCAGAACCGCAGC
Organism: Andrena cerasifolii; assembly: GCF_050908995.1. NCBI lineage: Eukaryota > Metazoa > Arthropoda > Insecta > Hymenoptera > Andrenidae > Andrena > Andrena cerasifolii. The sequence continues at coordinate 9,863,307 of NC_135119.1, read as the reverse complement.
GGAGGCGGGACACGGAGGAAGAGCGCCTCGAGAATCCGGGGAAATTAACGGGGTCGCTGTTCGGTATGCGCGTTAATTACCGACCGATTTGCGTTGCAACGCGCGAAATCGTTGTAATTTCCCCGGGGGAAATCTAGTTCCTGCTCAGAGACAATATTTCGAAATTCATCGCTTACTTTCAGTTACGCTTCCGCCACGATTATCGCGGCCATCCATTTCGTTACGTGGCAGTTACACTTTGTACGCGGGCATGAACATGTCTCAGACACTTAAACAATACACAATTATCGATAAAAGTATATTTTTCCTGTGTGATTATATCCTTATACAGGTGCGGGGAGAAGGAGAGAAGAGTGTCCTGAGGTCCTGAGTGTTTGAGGTCCTTGCAGCAAGAGGGGTGCAGCTCCATCTTTACCAACTTCGAATAGATTAGAAAAAACTGTTTATAAAATTATTGCGTTGACTTAACATTAAAAAGAGAACAGTAATTGAAAAATATATATTTTCACGCAATAAGTGGTAGCTATTGACTTGATAAGTTTTTATTTCTATTTTTGGCGAATTTTTCAAATCTGGAGCTGCCCAAAACAAAAATATTGCACAAAACAGTAATGGGTACGGGTTCAAAATTTGCAGTAAATCTGTCAAAAAACTGTAGAAAATGGAGTTGCATCCTTCTTCCTGCAAGGTCCTCAATGCGTACGGTTCGGCTGGCGTGTCTGTCTATTATTCACTACTTCCACTTGCTCTCTAGTATCCATCACTATTAAATGGTACTTCTACTTTCTTGTGATTTAAATACCTAACTGTACTTGGATTGTGTTTCGTTGACAGAATCGTCAGTCACAAGAGAAATTGAATTATCATCTAGTCCACGTGAAGAGTGGGGGGGGGGGGGCATTAATTTACAATTTTGCTGGTTTCAAATTTGTTTAAAATACACAAGACTTTAATGTTTACAATTTTGTACATACACATACGTTCATTGTAATCAAGTGTGCTACAGTGACTAACGCATCAATAAATAAATAAATATATATATATATAAGCATTCATAGAGACTACAGCACCGTAAACAATATTGTTACATCTGTTACGGTTTTTAGTTCAGTCAACACGACGTCACAGCTTTCTATTCTACAGTATTTTTAATTTTTCATAACTCGTATCTGTATCACCATGCAGCCTGTGTCTGATTTTCAATTAGCCAGAAAAATTGGCGCCTATCTCTGCGATCTTCGTGTTATCCAGCAATATAGACGAAAACTACGAAACTAAGGATAAAGTGTCTAAAAACTTACAGTAGCCACGAACGCTCCTGGTCGAAGACTTTCACTGCTATCTTGATCGTGCTCCACTCCCGGTATCCAAGGAGAGGAACGAGGAGGCGAGCTAGCACAGTGTCCAGGGCAGATGTCCAAAAATTACTTTCAATGAATCGCGATTGCAATAACACAATTAAAAAAAAAAACATGAAATTGCCATTCAAATTTTTCTGAAGCAAACATTTCTAACGACGTTCAAATGTGTAGAAATTCGTTGGCTTTCGCTCTTATCGTCAAGTAAATCACAGTAATGCATAGCATCAAACAGGATGCATATTAATGAGCGAGAGTAAGTGGCGAGAGAGCAAAAATTACATATAAGCACTCGTTTCGTCTAATCCCGATCTTAATAATAATTTCTTGTGCGTTGCATGAAATGTTTGCATATATTAAATAATTATATGGGGTTGGGAATACTTGAATGAAATTGATTGAGTTGGTACGACTTGAAACGATGCCGCATGAAAGTGTCGCGTGGATCATTTGCGATCTATGATACATATTTATCGTAAAGCTTTTACCAAATAAACAAGCATAGTTCATCGCACCAGACCTCCATTGCATACTGAAATAAATCAGGGGAACGAGGTGCTGAAACTACGCAAATGATTTAAGGGGTTATTCTACTTTGATCGAGCGAAAAGTTAAGCTATTTTTAAAGATTTTTTTCTTCGTAGATACAACATTTAACGCAACAAATCTTTTTGGTATTTATTAAGCTGCTATTACATTATACAAAAAAAAATTAGAAGAATTTTTTTAATTTGTTTTAAAACTTTAAACGCGAATATCTGAGAACAACATTTTTTCAACTGGTGCAGGTGATTGTAATAAAATTATTTGACCAATCAGTCTGAAATTTTCACACGTTATTCAGCACATCAGTGGGTATCGCAGGGACTCCGGAGAATTTTCTTGATTAACAATTTCATACCTTTTACAAAGAAAAATGATTGACAAATTCACCGTATTTCGACACTTAAACTTCAAGCCTCCGCCATTTCGTTATTTTTTTCACAGTCAAAATAATTCTGCTCCCAACGCTAACCACACTCATAATGACTACATCATACTTTGAATTTTTTGTTTTACATGCGTCGTTCCCCTGAAATCATCTGCACCAGCACTACATTGTATTTTCAAGGCGCTCAGATCAATGTGATATATATATTTAAAAAACAACTGTTAAAAATTTGAAACAGATTTTTTTATACTGTCAATAACTGTATTGGGACATGAAAATCGGGACGCTAGGTCAATCGCGCGAGGTTGGCTATATATTGGCACATTTACACGTACAAATATTCTTGTTTATTTTACGTTAAATACCAAAAAGATAAATTTTTCTTATGTACGTACTGACGAGAAACTTTCTGAATGAAATCTTTATGAATGAAAAAAAGTTCCATTTAAATCGTTAATTTTATACACAATATTCATTATACTTTGTCACTGTTCCCTTAAGGGGGGAGCCTGGTGTAACTAAATGAAAATCGAGGCATTTTTCGGGATTTTTTTTAAAAGAAAGTATTCGATAGATCTTTCTGAAACTTTCAGCATATTGTGTTAACAGGTTAAGGTATGTAACAAAAAAAAATTATTAAAAAAGTGCGGCAAATAACAAAGTTATGCCCAGTCCGTTGGCGACGCAATTATTGCACTGCGAGCAACGTAGCGTCTTTTGGTTTCATCTGAAACCAAAAATCGAACAATTTTCTTTTAGTTTATGAGTGTACGCACAGAATAAAGAAATTTGAAACTTGAAAGATGCAAAATGAACAAATGGCGGCCTCTTGAATAAAATGTTCACTGTTTCCAACGAAATTTTGCCTCAAATGTCTAAAAAAAAGTTATTTATCTAAACAATATCATTATACTAATAACTTAGTACTATGAAGAAAATGTTCACAAATATCCGTGCACGAGGCCAAGTGGATTGGTTGAATATTTTTTTAGTTACATTGCCCGCAAAGTATAAAACTGTCGTTTCGAGAAAAACACATTTCAAGTTTTGTGGTAGCCTGGCGCTCCGTAGCAAAATCGGCTATATCCGCTTTAATTTTTCGAATTTCGTTTTGCTGCTTTGGGAGCATATTGTCGTGATGTTCAACTATTGATTTATGCAAAAAAAAAAATCGATTTCTTCGATCCGCTACACCAGGCTCCCCCCTTAAACGGCTAGTTATTGGTACATTTGCCTTACCTGATCCAGGACGACACGCGCTCCTCTATCTTCAATCCCCTGCAGCCCCTTTCTTCTGCAACGCCTTGTACGTGGGGCGCGAAGCAGGATAAAGATCGGTGCCGTTCCTCCAGCAATTTTTCGGCGACCCTGAAACGCCCTGGGAACTTTCGCTGATATCCGGTCACTGCTAGGCTTCCGGTATTCGCAGCAGCCAGACCGCGACCGTGCGTCATTCTCCGACGAATGTCGTGATTCAACCTCGCTCCGTTTACGTCCCATTGTGGCTCTCTCGCCGATGATTAAGAAAATAGAAAGTCGAGCCCCACGATGCAGCCGCCGGCTAAAGTAAGCACACGCTGCCCGCGAATCCGGTTGCACGAAATCGATCGCGGACGCCAGCGTCGGGACGCTGGATCCTCACGGGGGCTGGTCGAACGAAAATTTTCCCGGGTGGAAAAAGCTCCGCGACGAGGGTCCTATCGTTTCTCGAGGATTTCGCGCGAGCTGCCCACGGAATCTGAATTTTTCCAGCAGGTGACGGTCTCGACAGACCTAGCGAGGGTTTTTGGTGAAAGCAGACGACCCCGAGAGGGGAGAGTATATAGGCTGCGTTTCGTTTCTGGCGGGCTCACAACGAACTCACACGGCAAGCCCGTCGCGGTGTCTTTTGCCCGTCACGTTTGTTAATTGGTCTCACGGTACACGGATTCCCTTTCGTTCATTCTCCGCAAGCCCTTCGCGAGGATCACGCCCGGTGTCGTCGAAACTGAAACGGACCAACGGCAACGAGACTTAGAAGCTGCGGGAAGAGAATCGCAAGTGCCAAGTGTGTGTGCAAATAGGATTATATCGAGCTACCCCGTACGACGGAGAATCAAGGTTTGTGGCTATGTTGTGCTCAGTGATACGGACTCACGTTTGCAACATGGTGGTGCATAATTTGTAGCTATTAATTCTGACCGTTTCAGACGGTCGTGCTTTTGGGATCTCCATTCTTTGTATACCCCGAAATGTACGTACACTGCTCGTTATAAATATTCAATCGTTTGTGCATCTCTGCATCGTTCGGTGACTTGTGTCTTCGTAAGACCGGCGCTCTGTCCGATTTGATCGCGGAATAGGGCAGGATTCCTACCGGGGGGATTTTCATGCAACTTTGTAAGTAGACAGAGAGGTAAACAGTGTTCTACCTACGCTGGATTTTTCGCTTACGTACTTAATTGTTCACGAGATACTTGACCATAGAGATGGTGTTTCACTTGCTACTTCGTTATATTGTGTAAATACTTACGACCCCAAACTTCGTTCAAGCGAGATGATATAGTCAAGTGGGTAGGGGTCGAAGTGTTTTGTGATCCAGGAAGACCCAGTTCAACAATCGTTTTACTAGCGTCTTACTTTGTCATTTTACTTCGTTTGAATTTGTGCAGAAGGTAGACGGAAAAGTACACTTTTAAATATACTGTTTCCTAGATAGCTTTATCAGACAATCTTCGTTATTGAATGTCTTGTAAACTTTTGAGCGTCTGCGCGAAACACCACGCATAGATCATATATTTTTGGCTCTCTATGCGCCTATAATGTTTCGTTAAATCAGTGCACAGTATATACTTGGTGCTTTTATTAACCTATTTGACTACAAAATTGTCTGGGTTATTAGTGATCAGTTAGCGACATCGGATTTTACTCAACTCGCCTGTAATCTTCGATGAAATTAGAGGTTCGCTGTTCTGTCCCGAATTACGGTTCAATTTGTTTTATATAAACGCGAGGTTTTTGGGAGAGGTGCTCCGAACGAAGCCGTGCCCTTCTCCGTTTCTTTCTTCTTTCCCCCCCACCTCGCGGCTTCTGAACGCGCGTCGAGAAGGCAAAAGGGTATGTGGGGTAGCGAGTCAGTGTGTCAGCGTTCTCACGTCTCTCTTCGAGGCGTCCTTCCTTCTCCGGGTCTATGCCGAGAATAAGGCCGCGTGTAGGCAGAGAAAGATCGTCGTACGGATGACGGAGAGAGAAGTGGTCTGTCGCTGGATGGCCGTTAGAGAAAGATAAAATCATTCTGAATCTCACGAGCATAGTTGAGGATTCGTACCTGATCTAGCTGCATGCCAGATCAGTTCTAGGATCGAGACAATCGACTTTTAAGCGAACGCGGCAATATTATTTTACGCAAGAATATTTGCTTTTGTTCTAGACCTGCTGTGACGGTAAATTTCAATTATTTGTTTATATAATCAGGTTTGGTGGACGCTGGTCGTCTAAATATGTTGATGAATGATTGCAACACAATTTTGGTAGTGCTATTTTTAACTCGTCGAGAAGTTTCTATGAGCAAGATTAGATGTTTTAATCAATGTATGGAAAGGAACCGTTTTTCCGCTGAACAGTATTAGTTTCGTTAAAAAATGGAAATCCAAATACTAAAAAGGAAGTTCGAATTTGACATCGCTAGATTCGCTTCTCTGCACTACCACGATCCATGCCGAATTTTTTACGACGATTTTTTTGAAAAGTATTTATTTAAAAAACCTATGTGTGAAGCTACAAATTATTTCTTACTACAGTCTTAAGTTCTTAATATACCCGTATCGGATATTACCTTCTTGGAAGTTCTCCACTTTTGCTGTATCAAGTTTGACAGATCTTTTTCCCAAACTCGTGGGGTACTGCTTTGAAAATAGTTAATGCCTGTTGGTCATCGAACTTCGTGCTGCTTAGTCGTTTCATAGCGTCTAGGACCATCGAAAGCATTCTGTCGTCAACGGACGTTTGTCCTTTTAGCAAACGAGACAAATACTCATGAAAGTTCCTGGGCGACCGTTCGCGTCCACGTGGGATCAATTTTCCGCAGCGCGACGTCGCCTTAATTTCCCGCTTTCTGCCCCGTCCTAGCAGGAAACCACGGAGAAACGAACCCTGGGCTCAGAAAAATTTCGAAATGCATCTTCACGAATACGCCTCGTCGAGAAAAAGTTCGCTCTTCTTTACTTTCTTTAACCCTTCCCTAACCCAGACCGTTCAACAAAATGTAGTACAGTAATTTCAAAATTATTGCTCGACCTTTCGCTATTACAGGGTTTAGTGATACGATTAGGTAACCTTAATTTAAACTTAGGTATGCTTGTGACGCATACTCGGCGTGCAAATGGTTAAAGATGAGAGATATGATACAGTAATACCTCTTCCTTCATTCCTAAGCCAGACCAAACCACACATCTCTCTTGCATGCTCCCGATTTCTCGTCCACATTGCAATAGCTAATCGGGATTGGCCTCAGCGACCTTTCGCCCCAAGGTGCAAACGTTAAAAAGAAGAAAGCGAGCCAAGTGACGTCCCACACAGGCCGTGAAGATCGCCCAATCCACTTTCCAGTTTCCCCTAAAATGTCATCGTACGATTAACTTTCCATCGATAAGTGGGCCAGTGTGACCATTTGCATGCCCGAGCCATCTTCCTTTATTTTTTACCTTCGCATCCTTTCCTGCACGTCACTTTCACAACAGGGGCAGAATTTCGCGCGACACCGCACCGTCCCATGGTGCGTTCCACATCGCGTCGTCTGGCATTCTTATGGGGTTTCGCCTGATGCTCGTGCAGCGCAACTATAACGGTACCTGGTTACGTCATGGCGCTCGCACCTGTCACGCCTCGACTGGACAAAGGGTTGCACCACCGGGCCCCCCCCCCCCCACCGCCGGATAATAATAACAAGGCGAGAAAAAAATACGAGGCTCGAGGAGGAAGCAGCGCCGCTGCTATCCGATATCTGATTTCCGTGACGAGGAAACTGGGGCTGCCGCCTTCTCGTTTCCTTGGCGCAGTGACGTATTCGGAGCGCTGCGACGCCCAGGGCGACTCACTGTCCCCAGACCTTGATTATTTCAGATTACGCCCGTCGCGAAAATCACATTTATCGACGTCGTCCACCGATACGCTCGTGCTCGCCACACGTGCACACGATTTCCGTGGATATCGGAGCCAACGAGTTTTCGAGAGGGCGCTGAAGGTGGTAGGAGTAACCGGTGGTACTTATTCTTTGCCCAACGAATGTGGAACGAATGTATTATACCTTGTGACAGCTGCTCGAAACCGAGGAGAAGCTCCATCGTAGTACGCGAATTGAACGTAGCGACGACACGCGCTCAGCAATGGCGGCGTGAAGACTTAAAGTTTGGGTTTCACGATCAGCACGCCTCGCCTCGGATCATGTTAATCTTCTTTTATGCTCTTCTTATGCATCCAAGCAATTTCATTCACAATGTGTTCCACCTGGACTCGCTACAACTTCGCGGCGTGGATTTTTCTCTAAAGCTGGGAATCCACTTGGAAACTAAGCTAAGCTATGCTATGCTATGCTATGCTATGCTATGCTATGCTATGCTAGGCTATGCTATGCTATGCTATGCTATGCTATGCTATGCTATGCTATGCTATGCTATGCTATGCTATGCTATGCTATGCTATGCTAGGCTATGCTATGCCATGCCATGCTAGGCTAGGCTATGCTAGGCTATGCTATGCTATGCTATGCTATGCTATGCTATGCTATGCTATGCTATGCTATGCTATGCTATGCTATGCTATGCTATGCTATGCTATGCTAGGCTATGCTATGCCATGCTATGCTAGGCTAGGCTATGCTAGGCTATGCTATGCTATGCTATGCTATGCTATACTATGCTATGCTAAGCTATGTTAGCCTATGCTGTGCTATGCTATGCTATGCTATACTATACTATGCTATGCTATGCTATGCTATGCTATGCTAGGGTATTCTAGGCTATGCTAGGCTAGGCTAGGCTAGGCTATTCTAGGCTATGCTAGGCTATGCTAGGCTATGCTAGGCTATGCTAGGCTATGCTAGGCTATGCTAGGCTATGCTAGGCTATGCTAGGCTATGCTAGGCTATGCTAGGCTAGGCTATGCTATGCTATGCTATGCTATGCTATGCTATGCTATGCTATGCTATGCTATGCTATGCTATGCTATGCTATGCTATGCTATGCTATGCTATGCTATGTTTTAGCTTAGCTTTTGGTGGATTGGCTTGGATTCCCGGCTTAAGATTCAAGATGAGCTTATTCGAGGCGTTAGTAGGAATGAGTATGGTGTTCTGAAGATGGTGCAAAGTAATCTGTAGGAAGTTATCGGGTATGGACTTTCTCTAAGCGACAAACCAAATGTGTGAACAGAGGTAAATTGAAAACTTTGAGCGGAGGAAGTAAGCTCCGCCTGATGGTGATGAAATGCAAGACGATTTAAAACGTTTCGACTTAAAGCTTAACACTCAGGAGATCCCAAAACGTTGTTCAAGAGCGTTATGTTTAGGAGTTTTGTGCAGGCTTGTAAAGTTTCTGAAGATTTGTATACGTTGGTAGTATTTAGTTTTAAATTTATTATGCATATTTTATTCAAAAAGGATATAGATTAAAAGACAACGTTGCCAATTAAATCTCGTTCTTACATTCTTTGTAAACGTTTTACATTTCTCTTCGCCTTTGGTTAATACGATTACAAACCAACAGCAAAACACCAACCATTCGAAACTCAACAATTTCAAGATTGTCAAGACTTACGAACCCGTTTCAGTTTGAAGACAGTCTCCAACTATTAAGCATCCCAAAACTCTTGAAGTCCCATTATTATATAATAATTGCACCGACGCGTATTGTTATTTGTAAATATTCCTTGCTATGTGAGACAATCGGAAGAGCTGACAAGGTTGAAGGAAGCGCACGAGGGTACGTGGTTTCGTGACATAATTGTGCAACGCGGTTTCTCTGACCAGCGATTATTCTTGGTCACATACCGATTAGCCTGGTCGCGTTTAATGCGCGGGCTTGTCAATCTGAGACGATCTCAAGGATGAAACTCCTTCGGTATACCCTTTCGGTATCCTTCGTGAACTCGATTCGGTTGGGTGCCATTTTCCTCGGCGTTGTTACGTGCGGAGACTACCTGTGTTTAGGTTAACCCTCTTGGCGAGTCTGGACTGCACACTAAGGTGGCCCTTATTTATACGTGCCGATTTTTTTTTGTATTTCTTTGCTCTTATCCCCTAGAACGGTGCCATTTGATAAAAAAAGTAACATGATCTGGTTCTATTCCCATTCGAGCACTTTCCAAACCATACAGTACCTACCTACACATAATTTACCGTTAGGCACTGGGTACTCATTTTCATCCCCTAAAGTCTGAAGGTGGAGCATAACTCAACTTCCGCCACAAAATCACACTCCACCATTTGTAAAGCCCTATGAATAACCTGAATATACCTTGGATTTTGTATCTTCAAGTCCTTCATTTGAAAGCCAAATCAACCTTTGATTTCAAGTTCAGTAGTAAGCCCACAGCGATGCGCTTTAACCTCTCGAGGTGTATGAAGCTAAAAACGTTACGAGGCCAAATTAACATTCCCAGTGGCTCCCGGTGTTAACCAGGCACCGGTTGGTCTCCGCAAATATCAAATTCTATAAAGCAACTTTGCAGCCGCCCTTCTCGGCCGCAGCCCTCGGCTCGTAACAGCGTCTACTGTGCGCGTCGTATTTGGGGCGTGAGACGTAAACGACACATTCTCGACACGCACGCGTTCTTCCGCCATTTCTCTAGATTCTAGATAAAGGGGCGCGAATGGCCGCCGCGGTAATTGGAGAAATGCTGCTCGCAAAAAAAACGTGGTCCCAAGGAGCGGAAGAGAAGTCGATTCATTGTAGTCGAAAGGTCGACTTCCCGAGCTTTTTATCGGCGGCTGAACTCTTGGGTCGTTTACGTATTTGTCCGTGGAATAATTCAGAGTTTTTATCGGAAGTTGCAGAGGAACAGGAAGTTCGTGTGATTCTTGCCTCGCCTGGTGGTAGCACTGTTCAAGTAACTGATAGAAACAGTCACTGCGGCATGATGCAGTTTGATTATTTTTATTGTTTATTACAAGGTACTTTTTCCTAGAAGAATGATTTTATTTAATTCTCAGGACCGATATTTGGATGTGGAGAAATTCTATTTGCAACCAGATCTTTTGATGTTCACAAATTTTATTGTTCACACGTTCAGGTGTTCACATCTTTGAACACTTTGAAGTACTGCTGTCTTGCCTGCTTCGTTAAAATTAAAGTAACGCTTTTGTTGGAGAAATGAACAATTTGGTAGCAGTTTTCTTTTCTTTATTCAAACTGCCGCTTTATTTGAGGCCATTTTTTTAAAGAGAATCTTCCCTTAGAAGTGATAAAAATTGTAATTAATGTTGTAACTAGTTACGTCATGTTCTTAGAAGGGGAGTTAACAGTAGCGTACAGTTATGTTTTTCAGGAAAAGTGTATCAGAGTTAACAAAACAGTTGCTTCACTTACATACCCCTTCTGTTCATCCTCAAATTCATTTCTCATTTAAAAAATATTCATTCGTTCATTTAATACAGAAAAGGAATGTCTGAAAGCCGAAATGCAAAGGGAGTAGAACAAAGTTGTTCCAAGTCAAAATATTTCACGTCCCTATGAGGCGAATATTATTAAAATCGTTCTAAAATAAGATAAGATAGTCTATGTTAATTTTATCAATTTGAAGATAGCGATCGAAATAACTGGAGACCCACTTCCTCGCGTTAAGTAACATGTGACCAAGCAAAAATGCTAACGGAAAATGGGTTAAGATTTCAATACGTGCCTGCGTATGTAAATTTAAAATACACAGAAGCTATTCGATGCTGAGGTGGTCATCTCTTTCGAGCACATGACTAACCAGACAAAGATTTGGGTATTCGGAACAAAATTCTAGGGTACCATCCTCCTAGATTTACGATTTTCGATCAGTTACCGCCGCGCCAAATGGGGAGACTGATTTTTGGGGCCGCTTTCTCCTAATAGCCCGCCTTTCTACCGAATCCTATTTCAGGTCTACATCTGGCATTTCAGCTGGAGTGTGTGTTGTGCCCCTTCTACACTTGTATCGCATCATCTTTGTACAAATTGCTTCTGCTTGATTATACAACATATATGCAAATATTTACATCCACTGTTTGGAAAACAGTGGAGTGATTCGTAGAAATTTGAAAAAAAAAAATTTTTCGTACCTACTTTCTTCGTGAAGTGGGGACGCTTAATGCCTACCTCGTTTCAGCTGTTTTATGCATTTCAAAGTCGGGGAGCCACTTAACGTCGTGTTCGCGTGCATTTGGTCCAATTAGTTTTTATGGTAGTGTATTTTCGTGAACGTGTTGTATTGGATTGTTAGAACATTTTTCTTAACTTAATTAAACGGGAAAATATTTCTCAGTTGATGGATCATTCGTGTCAGAACACTTACATTTCCAGCGATAGAAATGAGAATGTTGTTATTCGTGCTTCTTGAAGTTATATTTATTTTTTTACTTCGTGGTACGAGATGTTACAAAATTCCTGAGTTTGAACATCGTCCAGGATTACTACACACATATATGAATAACTAAAGTCGAAATCTGTTTTAGATATTAGCTAATCATAGGTAGTTTCGGAAATATAATTTTCGTTTTATTTTGTTGTTTTAGACATTTAACGCATACGTAATTAATTCAATTGTTTTATTAAGATACTGGGCTGATTCAATGAGAATTGTATATTTTGTACCTTTACTTCGAGATTTGAACATTTTTGCAGCTAATTCTTAAATGTTCTTAATTGCTTAAATGGTATTAAAAAAAGTTCCTTAATTAAATAACAATTCTGCATTAAAGTTCTTAACTAAATATAAATATCAACAGAGCACTACCTCCTCATTTGAATTTGCTGATTCAATGAGAATTCTAAAACTCTATGCACTTACCAACTCAATTAAAATCTCGCAATTTAGACATTTAAAATCGTACAATTACCAGTCGTTTGAACGGCAAAATTACAAAAACAGTTCCTCTCATTCGCGTTTCATTGTCCTATTCGTGCCCATAAAACTGCACCCTGGCCGTCCTGCGATGCTTGATTGGACTTTTTAATCAGGGAGCCCCAAGCAAAAGAGACGATGCAATTTGTTGATCGAGTTTGTCCCGAATCAAAAGCTACGCTGCGGTGTGTGCTGCAGAAATTTTGTCACCCGAGCCAATTCGAATAGTCTCGCTGATAAAGGGCAATATTTGTCAAAGATTCGAGCGGGATACGCTAGCCAGTGAGCCGGGGAGATGAGACGGTTGGAAGAGCCAGGCGCTGGCCCGCGATGACTGGCTGAAAGCTGTTCATAGATTTTCCACCTATCCTCTGAGACCATCGGCGATGTTCGACGCGTGAAACGTCTTAGGTCGCGGAATTTCGGCGAATATAGGGGACCTTTGTATGGCTCCTGGCTCGGGGCGCAGATGAAAAGAGAACGTGATGAGAAAGAAGCAGGAAATGCAATCGAACCGAAAAGAAGTCGATGAACGGAAAGAGAGTAGCGTGTCTGTTCTTTTGGTGCGCAAGTAAAAATGTATCAGAAAGGCAACCCATGTCTGGCGAGAAACTTTGAAATGATGGCCTTTCAAGGTCAGCGTATCTACATATGACATTCGCGTAAATTGTTGGGAAATAAATTCACTAAAATATTATATTGATTTACGTTTGAAGAAAAATAATATTGTTCAGATTACAGTTTATTGTGATTACAGTGGTTTGGGTTATGGGTATAGTTATTGGTAATGAATAAAGAAGGGTGGATCGATTAGTATTATTAAGGGGGATTCTTGTCTAATAGCCCCGAAAGTAATTGATATTTAAGATTTTTTTTAAAAATAACTGTTGGTCGTATTGGATTAAACTCACTTGGGATGTAAGGAGGCATCTTTAAACTTGCAGATTTTTTTTTTAAATTTTTAAAAATGTCAAGTAAACTACCTCTTCATTTTCCCGAAAAATGGGCCCCTCAACGTTTGCCACCTGGGCCTTTTTTCGTAAATCCGCCACTGGGTTTGGCACTTATGTACTGATACCAGTGGCGGATTTAACAGGGCGGCCTATGAGCAGTTGCCACCTGGGCCCCTACTCAGAAGGCCCCACCAGGGCCCCATCCTTAAAAAGAAATTATGATTTTATACAAACTATATTCTTTTTCTGTATTATTACACTGAGCCCGTTTTCGGTAAACTACCGCTTTAGTTTCCCGAAAAATGGGCCCAGCTCAGAAGGCCCCCCCAAGGGCCCTGTTTTAAAAAATGAATTATGATTATATCCAAGCACTTTTATTTCTATATTTTCCTGTACATTTACCCCCTTTTAGTAAACTACCTCTTCATTTTCCCGAAAAAATGGGCCCCTCAACGTTTGCCACCTGGGCCTTTTTTCTGAAATGCGCCACTGCTAAACTGTTTTCGCTTAACCAATAACCTACTTAGCCGGTAAACCTTTTCCTAAGGCCCACAGTAGACAGACAACGAAGGAGAAGCATTCACTTGCACTTTCACGTATTATCTACCTACCGTTCGACGTTATCCCTGCGCCCGGCGACAGTCATAAGCCACTTCCGGATGGACGAGTTAACGCCATGCGGGCGAGGAATCTGGGCCAGCCCGCTGGTTGGCTTTTCTAGTCCCGTTCTTATCGGTCGCGGTGTTACGCAAATCCAGGTTGGCGATGCGATTTCGAGGATCGAAAAGGAAAGTAGGAGCACGACGCGTTAAGGGCGACGGTTTTATTGCATATTTCGTTGGATGAGTAGGGCTGCGAGGGTAGGGGGTGGGGGCTTGGAAGGCTCGGCTGAAGATTGCTACTAATTTTAGATTTAATTTGTTTTATGTTCTACATGCACTGGAGCATGGCATACCACTTGCACACTATACCAGTTTATCGCCTCCGCAATCTTTCGCGTCTACGAAAGTGGAGCGTTTTATAATATCCGCGCGGCTAGGCGTTTGCGTTTCCAGACGCCTAGCAATTAATCGATACCACGATAATCATGCAAATTACACGCATCTTGCCGCGAGACGTTGTGGCGAACGAAATTTGTAGTTTCTTGCTGTAATATCTGTAAATTCATATATGTATTCACAGTCAAATGTATCGACGGTGTTGGGCTCTAATTGCGTTCTACATATCAGTTAAAGATGCTCCAAGAGACCTTGTTTTGCTTCAACTAATATGTTCCCGATTTAAGTTGCTGCTGCGAGTGGAGCAAATTTCCATCGATTACTCAGCGATATCCTTTTGATTTTTGAAATACCACTTCGCACATCTTCGAATGTACTTAGCAGCCAGTTACTAATCCGTCAACGGCATTGCTTCCAATCAAATGCAAACACAGAGAATGGTATCCGTTCTAAGGAATAAATCACGCCCACTAGAACGCTTAGGTATGTCGTCCCCAGGAAAACGATCGAGACCACAGATCTTCATTCTGCCCTGCGCCTCGTAGTCACGCGTTCATCCGGTCGTTAAAGAGAAATGACGGAACGATCCACGAATCGACATATAGGAAAGTAGCCGCACGTCCTCGTTTTTGGTTCTCTCCTCTCCTCCAACCCTCTTTCATCGCGATTTATTGAAATCGAACCTAGTTGAACGAAACGACTGCCCCGCGGTAATTTATTCGCTGATTCCTCCGAGACTGCACAGATGCGGCGCTCCCGTGCCATTATTCGAGTCACGATTCGGCATCCGTTTCACCCATGTATGTGACAGACAACTGAAATATTTTTCAGACGTTCCTTCCTCGCGCTTTAGTTGGAAAGCCAACTGACGCCGCGATATTGTTACGTGCGCAGGGCAGTCTGGGCCGTTCGTTGTTTTGCTACGTGTCGCCCCGTAAATGAGTTTCCTCGTGAAAACGGTTTCCCACCTGAGCGACACTGGTTTGAACGTCCGACAGACTCGGGAAAGAAACCCTGTAATCGTGTTCGGGGAACGCCTCTTCGTTCGGCTGACGACGTATTAATGAAAATTTGTCGAGCATTTCAATGGCATTGTAATTTATGTCCCAGTGTCTGCCTCAGGTATGCCGTTTCAAACGAGTTACGGGGACGTTTCGAATCGAAATAACAAATTCGGGAAGCGAAATTCATCGTTTGTGCGCAAGAGTGTAAAAGATTTAATTTCGGGCAAATTGAAATAATCGATTATAATTTGCTCGTGAAAGTGTGTTGCATAATTCCTTTTATATTTCATCCCTCCATATTTTAAACAACGAGCTGTATAGGAAAGTTTGTACTAAATTTATATTTAATTGCCGAGGCAACTGTAGAAAATTGGAGATGATAAGCACTGTTTGGCACATTTTATATTAGGGATCGCAAATTCACCGACTTTTTCAATCACCGGTAATTCGGTGAAATTTTCAAGCAATACCGGTTTACCGGTAATTTTTTAAGGTGCTGAAAATATAAGAGTAAAGGTTACAAAAGAAACTTTGTTTAAACTCTAATCGAACGTTATAAAAATATATGCAAATTAAATTATTCCGAACATAAAATATAAAATGATATAACAGAAAATAGATATATTTGTATAACTGTTGACAATAGGTACTTATTAATATGGATCTTCACCACGCAACAATGAAAAGAATCTTAACTTACATACATAATTAAATATTTCTTATTTAACCCTTCTTTTTAACAAATAAGCACGCGAAAAACATAATTCGTCTAAACTTTGGTCTCCTGATCGTGACCTAATTTTTGTAGAAAATAATCCAGCTACGGATAAAGCGCTCTCAAATTCTACACTTGTTGGTCGGGTAGTCATTAAGAAATCATATGCCATTTGTGTGTATAGGTATATTTTCTCCTTACTTTTCCTACTTGAAAATACGTCCATCTTTTTGATGACTTGATTCAGATTTTCAGTTTCCTTTTGCCTAAGAGTTGGTCTTCATTTCTAATTGAAGTTTTTTTTTTCACTGACAACATAATAGATGTCGCTGGAATTAATGAATGCATGTATGCGCTATATTGCTCTGCGTAATTTATCGAATTACCGGTAAAAATTTCAGGGTATTCCTTGCGATTTACCGGGCAATCTTGCGATCCCTAATTCATACGTTTTCCAAACAATTCCCCTCAAGAAAATTTAGGCATTCAGCATTTAACTCATCGGACACTTTGCACGTTCCATTATAATTCCGAAAACGTTGAATCGGTTCTCCTAAAAATTACACTTCACCCAGAGAGCATTTCGTTCTCCGAATTACCTGTTTGCAATATCCTCCCTGATTGACAACTACAAGCACCACCATCATCGGCGTTAACCCTGGCCAAAAAGAGTCCATCAAAAGTCTCCAAACATTCTCCACGCTTCGCAAAGAACAACGACCACTGAAATAAACTCGACTCTCTCTATCTCGCCCCCCTCTCTCTCTCTCTTCTCCCCGTTCCCTATTTAATGACTCTCGCGCCTCGCACTGAGCGTCTTTCACCTGTGCCCGAGCAACATCATTCGCCCCGTTGGGGGATAAAAGTAGAGGCGGCAGAGAAAGAGAACCGGGGGGGGGTAGGGGTGGGGGTGGGGTTAGGGGGGCGAAGAGAGACGGCGAGATAGGAAAAAGAAGGAATGGAAACGGTGGCAGAGAGCGGCCGGTGGAAAGGGAGGGGGACGCCGCGCGAGTACGGTGGGCCTGTTTGGGACTCTTTACGTAGAAGGCGGAAGGAGCAGGGGGAGGAGTGGAGTGTACAGCACGAGCGATCGAGATCGTCAGTAGGTCACTAGGACGTGGCTCGTGGCCGAGACGAGCGTGGCTTGCACCTTCAGTCAGTCCTCGTTGGCCAAGGTAGCCACCTCTGGGCCCGTCGAGTCGAGTCGCGGCAGGCAGACGCAGTTCCCCCGTTTTTTTTTTTTTCTTCCACGGGAAAAGGAAGCACGGTCACGCTCGGGCCCGATGAGGGACTACTGACGCGCGAATCGCGGGGTAATTTCGTGCGACCGACGGCGTGGCTTGAAGGGGGGCGAGAAGGGATTAAAAGAGAAGCGAATAAAGGAAAAGGGACGAGCCCGCGAGGAAGCTCGGAGGATTCTCCAGGCGACGACAGTGTTTCGTTTTGGGGCGCAGAGGTCGCGAGCGGAAGGTCAAAGGATCCCCATAGAGGTGCATCGATCGATCGTTCTCCTTTCCGATCTAACTGCTGTCTCGCTGCCACCAAAGGGAATCGTTCCCTCTGATCTCCGCGGAAGGAGCCGCAATATTTGTCCTGCATCCGCCTCGGCTGTTTTCACGCTTTCTTCCCCTCTGTCGCGGAGTTTTCATATTTCCTGGCCTGCATCGGTCTAATACCCTTTTCCCCTTTGACATGCCTGGCTTTATTCAAAACCACCGGTTTCCCAATGTTTCGTCTCTGAACTCGTTCCTCTATCTCCGTATCCGCGTCCCCGCATTTAATTTTTCTCCTTCTTTTTTTTTTCCTTTCTCGGCCCCTTCTTTCCCTTTAAACTTTATTTCCCAGCCAATCTCAGCAGAAATGAAGCCTCCCGCGCGTACTTTGAATCCGGCGAAATTGAATCTCCCGGCGCGGCGGGGCGGTCGAACTTTTTCTTTCAGCACGTCATCCCCGAACGTGGTTTTAATTAAGAAATTCAAGTTTCTGGAGTGCGGTTCAGATGCTCATTGCGTAACGTCCTTTGCAGAGGCCCGAACAGCAAACGTGCCACTTGTGCATTCGACTGGCGACGAACGCCGCGAGTCTCTCTTGTCAGGCATACTTCCGATCCCTTCGACACTTGTGCTCTACTAGCAGTGATAGACGACAGTGATTTCAATTGCGTAATCAAGTTCTCAAAAACATTGATGAAATTTATTATAATGTAAATCAATTTAAGTGCGCATTTACCTGCGTGGAATTTAAGTACTTCGTAGATTCGTGGAATCAGAAGGAAGGGGAAATAAATGAAAGAACGATGAATCCTTGGTTCGTCCAATTGATTGCTTGAGTGTGGTCGCATTGATAGAGAGCTCTGTTCTTCTTTTATTGCAGAAAGGATACGCACATGATGGAGAGGACGAGGCGGAGTATACGGAAGACAGCTTTAATCTTGTTGCTGCCCTTGCTATTGGCTGTGAGTAAAGTTTCCACCTGTTCTTTAGATATATGCCTCGGTCAATTGACTTAAGCCTTCTTCCGAAGTAGTCGAAGATGATTGACGACGTCGTGCAACATCAAATCTTTCGCGAATAACTAAAGTTCACGTCACTCGCGTCACACTTCGCTCAGCTTCTATCATTCTAGCAGCTTAATACTGCCAGTGAGGATTTCGAAAGAGCGTTACAACGAACTTAAATACAAAATTGGTAGAAATAGACGTAATTAAAAATCTCGGTTTTATTTACTTCCAAGAAGAGATTCCTAGCCTTCCGAATTAGAAAAATCTTCAATTCACCTTTCACAGGGTTGTTCTTAAACTGTCCAATTAATTTTAGACAGACGAATCACTTTTAAGTTAAATAATCGTTTCCAAAAACTTTAGACTGAAATTAAAAATTGATAAAGGTCGTTTCACGCGGAACACTGCTGTGCCTCGCGACTACTTCAGCCATGTTCAAATTTCGTATCGTTTTTTAGCTAATGTAAACCAAAGGCTATTGTCCGCCAAGTGAATATCTTTGAAATGCCAGTCGTGAGTTACAGAAGCTTCTCGCGTGAAAAGGCCTTAACAGTTCCCTGAAGTTTCATACACGTACAAACTGCAAATACAACATACATTCGCGCGTTTCAATAACTATCGTACAATTAAATTGCCATTCGGGAAGGCGACTCGTCGATGGGACACACCGATTGCCAACTCTTGGCAGCGGGCTGCTCTTGCCTCGTTCTCTTTAAGCATAGGTTGCACCCCGGCAAATAATCGATTCGTGCATTACCACGATCTGTATTATTATTTCCTAGGCACCAATTTTGCCGTCGAATGAATGGGGATTACTGTTCGTGGTTAGTGGCTGTTCTCCGCGTTTAAAGTGACAGACGGCTTGTACGGTGACCGTTAGGCCGCGCTTGCGTAAAACAGGTGAATCTATTTACGTGCCTGTCTGTAGTCTTCCACGATCGTGAAAAGTGCTCCAAACATGCATACGCATTAATTTGTACCGCTACAAATAATTCGAGGGAACTCACCGCAAACAACGAAAACTCCAAGTTTCGTGAATTAGCAGGCTGCACTCCTGTAGGATGGAAATGGTACCCAAACGATACCGCAGCAAGTGTAGTAACCTCGGTCAAATCTGATCCAAGGACAGATTAGAATTCTTAATGAAAAACTATCATTATAGATGTTCTCAATTTAAGGGAGGAGGCCTAGCTAGACCGGTGAAAACAATATGCTTCTTTGAGAATTTTTTCTAGACAAAACCGATAAGCTTTTGTTATTAAACATTAGTCTAGTGGAAAGAGTACATCTTACGGATATTTCAGTATTTTTTGTGGTAAAAAGTATTGAGAAGTTTGTGAGTTATAGGCGATACCAGAGACGTCCTTTTTTTAGGCGCTTTGCGGTGACAACCGTAGCTCGGTGCAAGATCATCCAAAAATTAAATTTCAATTTTTTTTTTAGATAATATATGGAATTATCTAGGTGCTATCGGACCCGATTTTGGAAAAATTATTTTGAGTAAAAATAGCGGCTGTGCGAAATTGAAGCATCGATATTTGGCAAAAAATCACTCGGTCTTTCGAGTGTAAAAAAAAACTAGGCGATAAGAAAAGGAAAAGCTTCCGATAGCGCTTAGATTTTTAAGCCTACAGTAAGCCTGCGAAGCCTCGAGCAAATCGGTTCATTAATTTTTGAGTTATGTGTGTCACACCTTCCTAGTTACACGCGTATAACTTCGTCAATTTTGGTCGGATTGACTTGACACTTTCAGGGAATATTTTCAAAATGTTGTACCTACTTCAAGAAAATATAAAAATCGAAAAATTGATTTTTCGAAAAATTTCTAGATAGGCCTCTCCGCTTGAACACACAAAATTGGAGAAATGGAGGTGTGAGTGGATCTCTGAAATTACATGACCGAATGCGTAATGAGTAAAAAGACAGAAATGTCTTTCGGGTTCATCGCATTCGGTGAGCAGATCACGTGACAGTTGGCAGTTTTTTTTTATTTTATTATGAACACGATCCTCGTGAAAATCGTCAAGGATCCAAGAAAAGATCGGTCGTCCCGTTAAACATACTTTCATAACCGTTAAAAAATTCTGTGTGTCCTATCGATGGAGAAGGGGTGAATGAAGGAGGAACGGGCGCGTTTCATTGATGCTTAAACGCTCTCGGTTGGACCGCTATTCGCGGGACGCACGTGCTGGATGAGACACAACGCGACGTTAATGCTTAAGAGGAATCACCGTCGCCGCGGGCCCTCCTTGTGCTACATATTGTCGTCTGTTGTGGCGCTCATCGGTTTCAAGTGGAAGCTCAATGAAACGCGCGAATCGACCACCCTCGCCCTGTTTTCTGTTTTCCATTTTTTTTTTCAAGTAGGGCGCAGGGAAGAAACAGGAGTGTGGAGTAGGGTGGAGCGGTACCGTATAGACGAAAATTTAAATATGAATTTTCAGTTCAAAATCTAACACCCAGGCCAACTAAAAATTCAAATTTAAATTTTTTAAAATAAGATTCACCATGTGAATTTTTACATTTTAACAACCATCTTGCAACGTTGCCGCCACGAAGTGTGCTGTATGGGATTAACCAAAATAACTGCACTATATTATTTCATAAAGAAACGTGGCACTACGTCAGTCACGAAATTCTTAATAAATTAAAGATTTATTAAATCCTTTTTCTTGTTAGATCTTGGTACAGAATTATTCCGAGTAAAATAACAAGCAAATCTTTTTCTCCTTGCAATGGCTCGATTCAATTTGATTGTTGCATTAAAAATCAATTCAGAGAAAGCTTTCGCCAGTTTCGACGGCTGCATTGCTTAATCGTACCGAGCCCCGCGCCAATAGATATTTTATCGATAGGGACGGTGCTTCTTTTTGGTCCCAGCGAGACAACTCGTTTGCAGGCACGTCATGTACATGCATATGTACATACGCGCGCTGCATCTAGTCGTGAATGCATTACAGCTTGCAGACGGTAATTCTGCATCGCGTTTATCAGCGTGTTTTTCTTGTAAATATACGAAACTGGGATCGAGGCAATTCATTTCCCCGAGAGCACGTAAAGTACTTTTTTCGAATATAAATTTCGAGCCCCCCGTTGACGAAACGCGCGGTGTTTTTGTTACTCGGCTGTGAACTGATTAAATTTTCCAGCGACGCCGTTAAATCTGAACGATGTAAATATCCTTGTCGACGCCAGAAGGTATTTCGACAAGTGTTTGTTAATATTTATGAGCGACGCAATCGAATGCATTCCCTTAATTTAATATTTCTGTTCGTCGCCGTTTCATCATTTGAATGTTAAACACTTGTAACAGCAATTATGCAGATAATTCGTAAGTGGATTTATTTTTGCGGAATAGCGTTTGCATCCTTTGGCAGGTAGATGTGAATAGGATTCTAGATTAGGTTAATAGTACGTTGTTCTTTGTACTGTACGTTTTTAATGGAATAAAGTCGTAATAGGATTATTTATCATTTGTTCAAATGATGCAAATTTCACGTTAAAGGATCCAGTGTGTTTTATTTGTTCCTTCTTGCATGAAAATTTATCAAGAGACTTTGAACAATGCACTCTTAATTATCATGTAAGCAGGAGAACGTTCTCGTACATACATATCGTAGACCAAATTATTATTTTATTATTCAAGAATGACTTAAGAAATGGATAGTTAGTATTGCAATCTCGATAATTAAGATCTTTAAACAATTTTTAAATCCCCATCAAATTCAAGACCTCAAAGCTTCAATAAGTGAATTAACAGTTATTATTTTCCGACTATTTAAATTATGTTGTTGGAAGTATTGATTGTATTGCTTGCAAATCTGCGTAATGTGTAAAAATTTCATATCTTCGCGATTGATTAAGTGGCTGGCATCAAACTTATTCTACTTAACGGGTCATTCCACTGTGATGTGAAAAATTGTCATTCTTTAGGATTTATTTTTCAGTAAACGGAATGTCCAACGTGAATAATGTTTTCTCTATTTATTAATACACTTATTGACAGTATAAACAAAAATCTGTTTTAATTTTTTAACAGTTTTTTTTAAATATATATCGCATTGAAGTCAGCGGCTTGAAAAAGCGATGTAATGCTGGTGCGGGTGATTGCGGTGGAACGACGCATCGTGAAAAAAAAATTCAAACTGTGTTGTAATCATTATTAGTGTGGTTATCGTTGGGAGCAGAATTACTTTGCCTGATAAAAAACGAACAAAATGACGGAGGTTTGAAGTTTAAGTGTGGAAATACGTTGCATTTGTCAATCATTTTGCCTTATAAAAAGCATTAAAATTGTTAATCAAAAAAGCTTTTCGAGGTCCCTACGATACCCACTGATCCCGCTAAACAACGTGTGAAAATTTCAGACTGATTGGTCGAATAGTTTTCTTGCGATCACCAGTTGAAGAAACGTCGTCCTGAGATAATCGCGTTTGAAGTTGTCAGCGCGCTCCGCTTAGTGCACCGTCTTCTCTGCAACTTTCGGTTATAGCAGCCAAACTAAAGCGAATCAGACCACGAACCTTTACCAGCACATTCTTAGCTATATATGTACTCTCGAAAAATGAAAAAAAATCGACTTCTCCAAAGCGTCACAGTGGAATGATCCCTCAAGATATCGAGCCTAGATACCTACTCAACAATCACGCAACAATACCCCAGTAGTATTCCGATCTCACGGCGGAGTGCTTGTACTGAAATCATCGATTCTTGGTTGCAACGAAAGGTAGAACTGTCTTTTCTGATGAAAGTGCATCATTGATGCGGTAGCGCGCATGTTCGTTAGACTATGGCGGCAGAAATTTGAAGTGGCCAACTACTGTACCCTGGTCAATAACTGTATCGCTTACCCTATGGATAGACAAAGCGAACGAGTCGTAGAGAAATGTTCGTCGTGCCAAGAGGACTCAATACCTCGTGATCAACATAGGAGTCTATAGATCGATGAGCGTAACGCGCATGCCCACGCGACAAAGCGCTCTGAATAGTCTCGTTCCGCGAGATCCTGTCCACTGCTTGCTCTAAAACGCGAGGAGAGCGAGGTGAATGAAAACGCCTAGTGCACCTGGTAGCAGCGTCGTAGAAACACGTACCTGCCAACAGCACAGTATCCAGTGTTAACTATACCTACTGAACAGCCGAAGCGAAGATAGTAGGTCGTCGCGTCAGACGCGTTGTCCTCTTTCGACTATACACTCTCTAGACGATCTTCTTTCTGCCTCTCTCGTCCCTCGTCGCGCTGCCTCACTCTCTCTCTCTCTCTCTCTCCCTCTATGTCTCTCTCTCTCTCTCTCTCTCTCTCTGTCTGCCATTCCTCTCTATCGCTGTTCCTCACTGTCAAGGGAACGGCCCGCGAGACGATATGTAGCGGGTCAGCCTCTAGTCGAGTTCCAGCCAAGGATTGACTTCTTTTCCATCCGCAGCTTTCTTTCCTGAGAAACGTCTCGCCTTGTCCCCTCGCGCTGTCCCGCCTTGCCATGGCGCGCCTCGTCTTGTCTCGCTTCCGATCTTCCAGGCCTTTTAGCGCGAAACGATCCCACTTGTCCTGGTCGCACGACTTGCCACAGTAGCTCTTCTACCGTCGAAAAAAAGCTTTGAACCGGGACGCTGTCGATTATCTTCCTGGGGCCGTTTCTTGTCGACAGGGACCATTCGGATGATAGTTAATAGCGGTGCTTTGGTGGAGGGTGGGTGGCTTGTTAACTTTGATTCGAAAACATTGATGCAAAGCCGCGTGGGTTTTATCACTCGCCTGGCGGATAGGGATTTCGATCCGTCCTAAACATAAGCACTATAAATTGTAGGTATTATTAGTCTTACTTCTCCGAGAAAATGAGTTTCTCTTGTTCTGAAGAACAAATGAATTTGGAGCATAGCAGAATTGGATTCTAATATAAATGCTTATTCCGAGGGGTATGTGAGTGAAGTTATAGGTCTGAGTTAGCTCGGGGTATGTCTGGGTTAGGTTTAGTATAGGGTTACCTGACCTGCAGTGCCTTATTTGTGAAAGTTTGTTGTACTGTATAGAGGGCATGCTGCTTGCTCTTTGGACGTTGCTTTAAATAACTTCTGAAAGGTTTCAAAGGCAGTAGTATGCAGTTGTCACTTGCTGCAAATGTGTACAATAGTATGAGTCTCTTTTACCTTGACAGGATTTCAGATATCTTTCCATTAATATTTCCGTCATGTTAGTCAGGGCTATCTCATGTAAGAATACAACTTACTTCTCCGTTGCATATGTAGAAGCAGAACATGATCATTGAAGGAGTACAGAGGTAGTAATTTTTCAAAAATATCTAGCATGTTTGGAGATGCAAGTATTGTTATCACTTCCTCTGTTTAGTAGTGAACTATCATAATACTTGCAAATAATCCGTGTAGGGTAAACTGTACAATGATTGGCACCCTAAGCGGAACTCCCAATTGAAATGTCTATATCCTTTTGTGAAGTATTTACATGGTCTTAATTTTTAGTTATTATCAATGATTATGGATTCCTCATTAAAATAAAGTCTCGAGTACCTATTAAGTCTTTCATTTTAAAAATATTCAATAAAAAAAAACAAAAATAGGCATAAAAGTACAATCATTGGCACCCTAAAATTTGAGGTTGTATAGAAAAACATATGTAGTTAAAAACGAACTTTAAAGTGTTTAAACAGACTATTTCATTCGCTATTAAATGCTTACAACACCCAGTAAATCTGTACTTCAATCCATTACTTAGATATAAAGCGACAAAATATAATTACCTACCTCTTATCAAAATTTTAAGAAAACGCCTAAAACTTGTCCCACTTTGCGGTGTTGCCAGATGTAGAATGTGCAGTTCAACTACTGGGCGTTGCAGTGCTGTACTGAAAGAAGAATAAGAAATTGTAAAAAAGTACTTTCTAAGCTTGTGCTTCTTAATATTTGGCTCTTTAACCAAGACTGCCAATGACTAGTGCAGTGCCAGCATTAGTGCAGTTTACCCTACCAAGTGACTTCCTAGGTCCACTTGCAAGGGTCTACCAACGATAAGAATCAATTATGACACTTAGATGGATTAATTTCTAATGTCTAATCTTCGTCTGCAATTGATTTACAGATTATAAGATTCGATTTAAAGAGTGTTTAAAGAAAGTAGCGGGAGATAACGAAAACTGGTGATTTGCAGTAGGTTTCGCAGTCATTACCAAACCACCATTGATAGATTCCAATGAATAGGAAAAGAACACTTTCCTTCGGCTCGCGGCTGTTAGAAACGTGCAATCTTGCGGATGA
Organism: Andrena cerasifolii; assembly: GCF_050908995.1. Lineage (NCBI taxonomy): Eukaryota > Metazoa > Arthropoda > Insecta > Hymenoptera > Andrenidae > Andrena > Andrena cerasifolii. The sequence goes on along the minus strand of NC_135119.1, from coordinate 9,837,520 downwards.
CCGCGAGCTTTTCACTGCACTTGTTCCGCTAACGCTTCTGGATTGTCGTGATTCAGGATTCTTCTCGTGATTCCACCAGTTCATTGTTCCGGACAACCTAACGAAGCTGCTAAGTTCGTAAACCCGTAATTTAGGATTATGTTAATTTCCATTAAAATGAAGTACATTGAGTAGATGAAATAATACGTCAGAAATGCTACTACAACGGCTACAAATGGTAATTCCAGTTAATTAGTCAAAGCCTATCATTCTAACGATATAAATGAACGTTTCGGAATTTCCAGATTTTATTATTATTAATATTTATGTACATTGTTCGTGTTTGGTCATTACAATATCCAACCAACTCGATGTAGCCAATATTTTACATAAAACCAAAGATGACATAATCTTCAAAATGTGACTAATTTTACGGCAAAATAGAATAATATTTCTACTCTCCAAATATTTTCAGAAACTACGCTGACATCGTAGCTAAGATTACAAAGACAGTTAAAAGAACCAATTCTTCCAATTTCCCCTGCGGAATATCAGAAACCAAACTGAAGGAGTAACAGTTAGGCCAATGTAATCGAATTAAGCAATAGAAGCCCTGGCGAAATGGTCGGCGCTAAATTTGTCGGTTTCGCAAAACGATTCGCAGCGAGGACAAACGTACGGCGCAGTTAGCGGAGGACAGGACAGACGTTTTTCGCATAGCAGTACCAGCGAACACATTTCTTCTTTAATTAAAATCCCACCCCAGGAGTTTTCCTCAACAAAAGAGAGCGCACTCCCCACGGTTCTCAGCCTGATTCTCACGGCTGGAGGTCCGCGCCTCCGTTCTAATCGTCTCGTTGTAATTAGATCGTCGCTGCTTTTCCGGAAGCCACAATTTTCGGCTGGAAAAACGCGTAATCTTTCTTCCTGAATTACCGTACCGTTCATTGTAAACGCTAGCTTTAAATAAGGCAAAATACAAGTTGCCATTGTTCGATCCTCGAATCGTTGAACTAGTTCGTTCAAGACGTTATCAATCTTCCACTTGCACTCGATTGTCGTTACGAGGGATCCGTGACGTAATTAGTGAGTACATTATACCGATGCCACGGTAATTGGACATTTATCGACGGATGAATGTTTAGCGCAGTGGTGCACAGGGAGCCGTTTTTAGCGCCCAGACGTGAGCAACCCGCCTGTCCCGTTGCTAAGGTTGGAATCGGTGAGGAGAACTGCAATAGTGTACGTGCATTTGGTATGACTTGAACCCAGCTATACACACTATTGCGGTTCGCCTCACCGATTCTAACCTTAGCAACGGGACAGGCGGGTTGCTCGCAGCTAGGCGCTAAAAACGGCTCCCTGTGCACCCCTGGTTTAGTGCGTGTTGAATATAGGAGAACACTTTCTGTCATCAATAGCGATCCATCGTTCGTGAGAGGATTGTTGGCATATTCTCAGGATCGTTTGTAAACATTCGAAGCTTGTGGTATAATATGTTATTGTGTTAATTCGATAACGAACCCAACTACTTCTAGTGACATCTCGTAGATTAAACCACACATGTTAAATACTGTTATTACTTTTATGTATCTGCAGTTCGAAGTTTCCCGATCTTTTCTAAAATTATACTACGATTGTTCAGTCGATTCAGCTCGCAAGGGAGCTTTACTAACCCCGAAATTCCGATTTTATTTTAAGCTTTGTAGATTTCTAGTTTTTACAGGGCCTCAATAGGAGTATCAGACAAGTTTTTTGTCCTGCTACTTTTCGGCTCTTCGGGGTGAGAACTCCCCTTACGGGGGGACTATACTTTAGGCAACGCTAAAACAGGCCTCTAGTATTATAAAAAATTAATTTTAATTCTTCAAAGTTGCGTAAGTAGATTAAAAAACTTCCTGCAAAAGCGCACTTCTATTCCTAAGCATTACAATTTTGTCAATTTTCGACTTTTGTTGGTTTTTGAGGTCCATCGATAATAGTTTGGAATTATCTAGTTGTATGTGTAAGGGCAAGTCGTCTACAATGCATATTTGTAACATACAATTTTTTTCGTATCTTCAAAAGTCAAATATAAAGCCAGAAAAAAGTTCAAAATGATTTGCTTCATAAATTCTCCGGAAAAAATTCCCAAAAATCGGCCTGCTCCAGCGTTGCCTAAAGTATACTCCACCCTTACGGGGGAACAACGCCATGAAGCCCGGAAAAAGTGAAATTTTTAAAAAAAATTTGTTAATACAATGCTAAAAGTGCACTTTTTTTTTATCAATATTCCTATAATTCAACCAAGATGACTCTACCTTTTGCGCATGATTCAAAGTGTCGACTTATCCGTAGCTATAGTTCCGCGTGACGTAACGTTGGCTTTAGAAAAAGCTCCGTTTAAATATTTTAACAGAACCAGCTGGCAAAACATTTTCCCTGGGAGCAGCAGCCGTGCAACAGCTATGTTATCAAAAAGCAGGTGACATATAAGTGTTGCCGTCGCAGCCAACCCGCTCGACCTACTTCTTCGCCACCATGTACAGAGAAAAAGAGACGCCGGTTGCATTATAACTTCGGTGGTTTCTCTTCGTAAAATCTGCCACCTATCTTATTTTCGATAGCGTCTGTCGAAAGCACGCGAGCCCGCAGAATCGTTCGTAGCTGGGTGTTGCTTTCTAAACGGGCAAAACTCGGCCACTTGGATACGATCCCGCGGCTTTTATTTTCCGACGGGCCATTTTCCGTTCGCCCGCACGACCGACCCCATCCCAGCCTTTCTCATTTTCATCGACAACCTCGGATAATGGACTTCCACGCTACACGGTGGCCTCCTCGATTTCGGTTCGGTGCTCCTCCGCGGACGTTGCAGCAGCTGTCGGTCTAACAACACTTCGTGTGGCGCCGGCGTGTTATCACGCCGAGGGCACTTTCACCCTGTCCACGGCTCTTGGCATGCTTTCACGTCAGTATTTTCTGGAAAGCACAAAAAGTATCGCCCAAAAGTCCACGAATGTTTACGTTGGAAAGCAACCAAGCTTGGAGTTCGGTTCGTATTTCGCCACATCAACGATCCAACGCTTGCGCGGCAGTCTGTACCTGTATATGTGGTCTTCGATGCGTCGTCTACTAATAAAAATTCTATTTTCTATACATATTCGCTGGTAGATGTTCGTGAAAATTTTATCAAATTAGCCACCGATGTGATTTACATTTTTTCGCTCTTTTATTAATATAACTTTACTTTTATTTTGGTAGTGTGATAGAGCAGAAAAAATTGAACGATTCTTATAATTAAATTTTTGTTCCGTATCGCACCGTTACAGAAATATACATTAATTAAAACCGACTACAAAAAAATAAAAAATACACTGAAACGTAAAAAACTAGTTTTTTCATTATTTAATCTGTGACTTTCAGTTGTTTTTTTATGTCGACGCCTTATCATTTGCACTGTGTAAATCTGGCGCCGATTTAAAAAAGTTTAGAGTCATAGATTAAATAAGGAAACAACTTATTTCTTACTTTTCAGTGCATTTTTTTATTTCTTTAAAGTCGGTTTTAATTTTTTTTAAATTTTTATTTTTTACTGTTTTGTTATTTAAGTTGTAGAACTAGATCTATTTTAAAAATTATGGGAAGGTCTATAAAAGGAGCTGCTCGTAAAAGAAAGAACCGTTTGCTATGAACGGAAGATTCCAATAATAATGAAACAGATTTCTTATTTTTAGTGTAACTTCAAAACTACTGAACCGATTTTTATAATTCTTTCTCCGTGACCTAAGTCGATTGGAGCTAAACTAAATGCAATATGGTTCACGAAAATCGGTCCAGTAGTTGCGCAGAAATTCGCGCACAAACATAATACGTACAAACACATCGAACTGAAAAACTCTTTCTTTTTGAAGTCGGTTAAAAACGAAAAAACTGAGCTGCGCTGATTAGAAGTTGTTAACGAGTGCATGAAATGCAACCGTTCGAACACTATTTCGTGGATAAAAGTCGATATTTTTACTGTACGTACAAGACTAGTGTATAAATGATTAATTAACAACCATAGAAAGCGTTAAATTAACGGTGCAAATATTCACGAAAATATATTTAGAATTATACCTTAATTTGCGTGTAAAACCAAGCCTAATGTGTTGAAGGAGCAGAGAAATTGTTATATCTCATTTTCCTCTTCTTCGGATGATGGTTTTTCCATAAAATAATCGTTAATGAAGTTTACAGGTGAATGTATGTATAGAAGGACCATAATAACCAGCATCATTCTGTTAGACATTTTCCACATACACACATCGAAATTTATTAAAAAATATGATATGGTGACAGTATTTGAGCAATTTAAAATGTTGACTTATTGCGGCAAAATACTCCTTTCTGTGTTACGATAAACACATTTTTGGGGCATCGATTTTTAATTACGACATGCCACTCATAACTAGCAGAAATATCTACTTTTTAATTAAAAAATGTATAGACACTACGAATTTACATAATTCAAGTCATGATTACATTTATGTGTGATACAATTCGGTGGAATTTATATTCGATAAGGGACTTAAATGACTGAAATCATAAACTCAGCTGAAGTCACGGTGAAGTTAAGGCCAACAAAGTGCTGGCGGAATTGATTAGGTAGTTAATTAAAGGGCGCGGTTTGTCTTCCGTGTTGAGTGAAAGTGTGATGTTCCAGCGTCTCGTTTCAATTACAATGGACAAATGAAATTTGTCGTTTCTATGGCTACTATGCCTCGTCCGAACGTGTCCACTCTCATATCTAACTTGAATCTGGCTTCTTACATTAACGAAAGAAGCTGATTCCCTTTAATTCTCGAAAAACTTCAATCTACAAACGTTTTTTTTTTTAAATTATCATTACAGGCTCAGAGAAAAAAGAAAAAAACGACCTTCCCTATTTTCATCGCTATTCCGACCAGTTGCAATTTTTTTCAAAACGACGAAACACATCACCTAGAAAACTAATTCCGCTAGCTTCTAAAAAAAACTCAAGTCGTTTGGACCAATTTTAAAAAAGTTATGCGATTTTAAAGATTGTCAACTTACTTTCCGATGCGACTGTACCATAGAAATGTAAGTCTTATCTAAAATAGGGTTTAAATAGAGTGGATAATTTTTTTAGAAGTTCCAAATAAAAGACTGACTTGATGTACACACTCCATTTTATATAGCCTTATCATAATGTCTGAATTCATTGGGTATTCATATATTAATTGGTCACGTTTAGTTTATTCCCGTGAACATTACTTAATTCTGAGTTGTTCTTTTTCAGATTGTTATAGGTAGCTATGTGTACTGTTTACTGTACATTACCTATTAACTTATTTACAGCTCCGTATATCTAACTTTAATTTCACTTTTTGCGAACAGTTTCTTGTTTAGAGTCGAACTTTAACGACACCAGTAAATGCGTACTGGAATCCATTTTTTCGCCTATTTTCCTACTTCTGCATTCTCGCTTAACGCGTTCCCTATCACGTGGGTCACGGATGGCTTACGATATCTATTGGAAGTGAAGAGAAGCGTATCTCTCAGTTCGACATTAAAATCGAAGTGGGCAGAAAAGATTACTTCTGTAAAATTCAACATCGCAATTTCATTTTCTCGAATTCCATATGTTTCCTTCGCGCAATTTTCTAACAAGCTAATTAAGTAAGACACTGTGCATAAAAAATGTCATACCTTCTTCAGCTGTTTAGATATAACGACGCAACATGTATTCAGAGACTCAATATCTTTTAAAGCAATTCAAAGCATTTGAACCGTAAAACAAAAATGTAGAACTAAAACATTCTTTAAGCACCCTGATAACATTACATGGGCAACGCATATTATGTATTGCAGCTAGGTGTTAAAGGGTGAACAATAATACAGCTTCATTTCGCCACATAAAAAGAGTACAAAAAAAAAAGAAAAGATTTTAACAAAGGAAGCCTGGACTAAGGGGCAAGATTCAGTGAAGATAAATTACGCTGTAATGAAACCTAACCCTCGGCAAGGTTAATGCATTGTAGGAGGAGGTTACAGGCACACTAGGGGTGAAGCTACTGTTTCCCACGAAAATTCTTTCAGCGCTTAAAAAATTCACAGAAGAGTAGTGTATCGCTCGTCACGGTTCAGTTTTTTTTCTTCACAACGATCGCTGCATTCGCTCTACGATTTCGTTTCACGCATCGACCGGTTCTGCGATACTTTTCTATCCAGAAAGTCCTTAGAGCAGATCGGGTGCAGGTGCAAGTAGAACAAGAAAGCGGACAGGTATGCGCACGGCCGACCTGCCTGTCGGTCAGGCGCGAACCGTGCATTTCCTGTTGGTCCTGAATCGACGTCTTCTGTCATTCTTGTCGCATCTCGCAAGGGGAGTGCGTGACATTCGTTTCGCCAATTTCGTCGGTCGCAATAATGCGCGACGCGCGTGCGCACAGTGGGGCGAATCGCCAATTTAGGTGGAAAAAATTCAAGCCATCAATATTTATAAGAATCGATATGTTGGCTGAAAAATGTCTAATTAGAGCAAATCCAGCATATTATCTTTTTAATGTACACCGTTTTCGAAAATCGGTTCGCTCAAGTTCATATGTTTGAAGGCAAAAGTCAATCCTGAGGAAATTGCTTCGAAATTAGAGCGTTTTTCGCATTAAGGTAAATTTAATATTTAAAAACCTTTTTATATTATAAAAATTTAATATATATTCTTAATTTAGCATATTTTGGTTACTTGGAGAAACCTCTATTAATGGTAAATATGGGGCATTGACTATGCAAAATTGACAAGGTCTTTTTTTTTAAAAAAACTTAATTACTAACCAATGCCACAAAATGCCACTGAAATTCCATTATAATTAGTAAGGTTACTGCGGATAGTTTCGATTTATGTTAATTTGAACTGCTAATATGTGCTAATGGATTGAAAATATAATTATATGCAAAAGTGTCACAAGCTCAAGTTAATAAAAACATATTAAACGCGTTACTACTTTCTTCAGATCCGCTTATTAATACTTTCAGGGAATTACCATATAAAAAGAAGGAAGCTATTCCAAAAGGTACATTGCATTTGCTGAAAGGACTAGAAATTTTAAACCAACTTGCAAACCGGGATCACCTATGTATCTAAAAACACCTCCATCTTCGCTTTCCGTGAAAGACCGCCACCTCTGGTTTCGTTGACGATTTCTAAAAATGTATCCTCTAGGTAGTTCACATGGTGTTCTTCTAATCTAAACATGGCACGGTACTCTCGGGTATGGTTCCTTCGACTTTTGTAAACCTTGGGGGCACGAATTTGCATGAACAACGCCATGATTCCGATTGAGCAGACAATTTAAGACAGGCGACTGGCAGACTTAAGGGGAGGTTCCGGTCTAAAAGTCGATTTTTTTTTCATTTTTCGAATATTCAACCTTTTAGGAATACGCGTTTAAAAGGATTTGTTGAAATTCGTAAAATTCCCGAAGTTATAGGCATTTGAGTCGCGGCAAATGCATGAGTAACACCCGGCCACTCGGCACTCACGTAAAACTTTAAACGCGTTTTTCTCGAAACAGTGTTCTCAAAACGGTGGGACCTGTCTCTCCAAAAGTTATTATCCGATTCGACTGAAACTTTTTTTACGTTGAAGAATATACTTCTGGCTAGGAGGGAACTGAAAGAACCCCAGATACGTGGATCAACTGTACAATCTCTCGCAATACATTGTCAATCACAGTACTATTTAGTAATAATAACAGCAACGTCTTTATTATTCTGCAAGACGAAATGCAATAAAACAGGAATGCGTGTAATTAGCGGGAACGTCGAGGTGCAGCAAAGCACTCTATTTAAACCGAAGCCCGGGGAAGTTAAAAGCACGTTGGTTATTTTTTGCGAGCAGAAACTGTCGATCGGTTACCCTGTTACCGCGTAATTTATGGTTTCCCCGTGTACAGCAGGGCGTCAAAGTGAAATGACGGCGCGCGGTATCCGGTAGAAAAAGACGCTTAAATTTCGTAACTTTTGTAACAGGAACCGCAGTAATTTCAGGAACCTGACTACGCCTGTACAGTTACCTTCAACTGTGCCTATACGTGATGCTTTTTCGTGATTCCTTTTTCCGGATAAATATGATGTTCTCGTATACAAAAGGTTTACATGATACGTGTTGTCGGATTAAAAATCAGGATCCACGCCGTCTTCTATTTCGGGCCGCGTCGAATTCTTGGCTACATGGTAAATGTCACATCGGTGCATTGACGGAACAAGCTAAACCGAGCTTTTTTATGGAGATGGATAGTTTAAAATTAATCACTCGGAGAATATTGACTGTTTGAAGTAAAACTGGCAATAAAATTATATATACATAGGGTAGATGTCCCAATCACTGCCACTGCCCCTATTACTACCATTTTATTTATTCTACTTACATAATAAAAACGTGACGTATAAAGAATAGTGTTTAGAAGGATTAAATTGGGACTGTTTTTCTTCTTCTTCTTCTCCTTCTTCTCCTTCTTCTCCTTCTTCTCCTCCTCCTTCTTCTTCTTCTCCCCTTCTTCTTCTTCTTCTCCCCTTCTTCTTCTTCTCCCCTTCTTCTTCTTCTCCCCTTATTCTTCTTCTCCTTCTCCTTCTTCTTCTTCTTCTTCTTCTTCTTCTTCTTCTCCTTCTTATTCGTCTTCTCCTTCTCCTTCTCCTTCTCCTTCTCCTTCTCCTTCTCCTTCTCCTTCTCCTTCTCCTTCTCCTTCTCCTTCTCCTTCTCCTTCTCCTTCTCCTTCTCCTTCTCCTTCTCCTTCTCCTTCTCCTTCTCCTTCTCCTTCTCCTTCTCCTTCTCCTTCTCCTTCTCCTTCTCCTTCTCCTTCTCCTTCTCCTTCTCCTTCTCCTTCTCCTTCTTCTTCTTCTTATTATTATTATTATTATTATTATTTTTTTTTTTGCCTTCCATACTTAAAATGTCCTATCTAGCATTTCGAAACATCCCAGAAAACTGAAATTTTATTTTCTTTCTGTGCCGTCTTTCTAAAAAAAAAAATAATAAATTAGACTGTTTCTAGATTTCTACGAAGCACGTAGGGTTTTCTAACTTTACTTAAAAGGTAACAGACGCGTGGTATTTTAAAATATTTCAACGTTTCTTGAAAAATAGACAAATGCGAGATAGGACATTTTAATTAACCCTTCATTGACACTTTGGGCGCGAGCCACCCATAAGCTGATTTTGTCGCTCTGTACCTTCTATATGCAAAATGAATACCTTTTCTCCAAAGCTGACTTACAAACTATGTTTTCTCTCAAAATATTATATCCGAGCAACAACTCTGTAGATTTTTAGCTTCTAATATTGAAATTTGTAAAAGTTGCAACTATTTAAAGATTTTCTTCGTTTTTTCTCGACATGTGGTAATCTAGAATTTTTTTTACAAAAACTGTGATTAAATTTCATTAAAAAAACTTTTGGAATATATTTTAGAGACCTTAAAACTGATCCACGATTTTTTTTATGACGATTGGATTCTTTGGATGATAATGGCAGTTGTTCAAAAATTTATCTGGGTGTGAGCCACCCAGGTATGTCAAAGTTGATCGAAAAAGGAGGTGTGTCAACGAAGGGTTAAGGAGGGCAGTACTGTACACTATTCTCGATGAGTTACGTTTTTATTAAGTAAAACGAATAGAATGACAGTAATAGGGACACTGGTAGTAACTGGGACATTTACCCTACGTAACATGATACATGCAATGTTCAGAAACTAGTGATTTTATATTAATCTTTAATTTTAAAATATACTGTTGAATGGCCAATTTTACACAAACATTATCATTTGTTTCTAACATGTATTACGAGCAATCAATCTTTTGAAAAATATATATCACATAAAGTGAGCATAATTTTCAATTTCTCACAACCAGTGACTGGTATAAACGGAACGACAGGGATCATGGAAGTACATATGTACCTATGTACCTACTTATCGCAGCAGCTTTCGAATATCATTTTATTCGTCACCTGAGCGTTCAGTATATTTCTTACTCGGTCATTCGTAATTCATCGGTAGTTTAGCGCCAACTTATCCTCGTAATTGGCGCCTGTGCTTTACGACCCCGAGCGTCCGGCATACCAGAGCGTATGCGATCTTCATAGCCGACGCTCCGGTTTCGAGTTGTAGGATCACTCGAAGCAAGTTGATTTATCGTGCATAATTCGATCGCGTGCGTATGTCAATCGCGTTAACCTGGAATGCAAAATCTGTGGGCGTTGGTCAGCACTCTTGACACCCTCGATATGCGTGCGCGTTCGATTCGGGCCGCGGAAGCGTCTGTTGTATAACAGTAACCTCGTTTTCGGTTGCCCCTAACCGAATCACTATTGCCGTATTAATACAAATCCCGTGCCGGGTAATGGGCGCTAACATGTGTCGCCTCCAATTCGTGACTCGCATTCGTTATGCTACGCGTACATACCTGCCGCTTGACACGCAAGATAAAACACAAATGGCAGGTGAAGGATTAAGAAATTAAGTTCTTCTGGCAGCAGCTTCTGGTGATTTACGCAATACTTTGCCATCTATTTTGGATTTCAGAGAGTGTTACTTTGTGGTTCCTTGCTACTGTTTTTAAATGATTTTACTTAGCCTCGATCCTCTGTATGATTGGTGTATGGTTCAAATCTGGCGACTCAGATTTTGAAACTTTGTAGGCGTGCGTGGGTGTCGTGACAATACAATTTTTTTATAAAAAAAAGTCAAAAATGAAAAGAAAAAAATGAAAAATCCACAAACGCTAACAACTAGAAAATAAAGATGTATATAAAAAAAGGGTATGTTAAACGATTTTACTAAAAGTGCAGTAAAAACTAAAATATAATTATTTTCTTGTACTACACTTTCGATGGTGCTATGTGACTTTAAATAAAATCATACAAGCCCTGTGATTATCCTTTTTCTTGAACAATTCTACAGGATAATCACAGAGTTTTTTAATTTTTTCGAGAATTAAAGGGAATTAGCTTCTTTCATACATGAGTCATGTTTATGGGGGTGGGGGGAGATTAAACACGCGCCAAACGGTGTAGAATTTTTGTTACCCATATTACGCGCCATAACTGAAAACACTGTCCAAAATGGAATTGCACCCCTCTCGCTGCAAGTTCCTCGATTACACAGATGTGAAGATCCGGGGTTGAGTGTACGCAGAACCTTCGATCAAGAGGGGTTGGCGATCTTCAAGGTCGTGTCAGCTCGACAGTTCTCAGTAGAATTCCGTGGAATCTCGTGCACCGTAACCCCCCTTCGATTGGCATTCCGCGAAAGGTTGCAATGGCGAATAACGTTCCTGGAATTCCTGATTCGGCTACGCTCCTGCACCGTGTCCCGCGAAACGAGCCGGAGCTGCGCATCGTCATTCATTGTAATTCCAGAAAGACTGGCGCCTCGGCAACGTTTGTAGACACCGTAATATAGAACAGAAGTAAAGAGGATAGCAGACGGTGGCGAAAGGGGGAGGAAGAGGCGAGATAAGCGGCGACGACAAAGCGTTCCTCATTTTCCGCTGCCGTCTTGCGAGCCTATATTCTCGGTTGGCTCGCCGTTATGACTCTTGAGGGAGAGGTTTCGAAACGCAGCCGGTTGAATTGCCATACCGCATACGTGCAGGGCCTTGAAAAGGGCACTCGCCTGCCATGGGACCCGTCATTCATTTCCGTTAAGAGTTACTGGGCCGTTCTTTAAGAAATTCCTGTACATGCTGTATTTGCGTCCGGTTGCGACATCCTGCGCGTATAACATGTTTCTGAGTTTCAATCCTGGATGGAATTTATTCTAATGTTGAACGCGAGTCTTCCGTGCGCACGTAAGGATCATAAATCAACCGTTCACGTACGTGAAAAAGGGGTAGGGGCAGTTGAACAAAACGGGATATTACAAGAAAGTTGTTCCTAGCGAAAAGGGAAGAAGCAGGTGTCTCAGGCAGTGGGGATGATGAAAATGATGTGGCCTGCTTATATTGCAACGAGCTTTACTCAATATCGGCATCTAATGAAGGCTGCCATGGATACAATGTGGGGATGAATAAAATGGGATTCGTGAACAGTGCAGCAAAGCTGATGAGAATGATGAAATATTTATTTCTGACTTTTTTAGCTAAACAGGATTGCTGCACGATATTCCTTTTTGATAAGCTACAAACTCGTTAGAATGAATATTTCACAAAGTCTGATCCCCTTTGAGATACGGTATTAAATAAATACCGTAAGCGGGGATGACTTTGTGAAAATCAAAAATTCGCACCGTAAGCGTGAATGACTTCGCGACACTTTTTGATGTTTTTCAAATATCACACGAAAACTATACATTATAATCCCGAACCAATACACTGCTTTAAGACAAATCAATGATTACTTTTATAGTTAAGTCAGAAATGAAATTGGAAGTTGTTACAAAGTCATCCCACATTGAAGGGGTGACTTTGTGACAATATTTCAACCCTTTTTATATGGTAAAAAAATTACTGTATGATGAAGCTTATCTCATCTTTCTTATTTCAACATACGTTACACTAGTTCATGTATAGCTTACGTACAGATCACTTAAAAATAAAAAACAAGCACTTTTACAGTGCTTTAATACCCCCTTCAGGGTTAATTTGACTTTCCTTAAAAAAACGCTATTTTGCAAAATAACATAACTACTTATTAAATTGGAGCTATTGTGCATTATACAATATATCTTATTTTATATGCTTAGAAGAAAATATTAAGCTTTATCTATCACTGTGGCTCGAGACAAGCCGTCAGAAGTACTTACCTACCCCGTTTTGTCCAACTCTCCCCTATAGTTCTCGACATGAGAATGATTTTTGATAGAGGATCTTTATAAACTCCCGTCCTTGAAAGAGGGTAGAAATTATGTTGAACGAAGTTCTAGAGAAACTAATTTTCTACGGTACTCTATTGAGAGGAGTCTTGTTCAAATTACGAAAAAGTATGCACGGTGTTTTGGTAAAAGGGCTAGCTTATAAACTTTGTTCTTCATTCACACCAAAACTAATCTTTTATCAATCACCTTAGTGGGGTACTAGGAGTGAACGTCATAAAATCTTAATACTTGCTATAAAAAAAAACCCAATAGAACGTTATTGAAAAAGAAATAAGCGAATTTAATTTTGTTTGTTACAGAAAGTGAAATGCGAGGCTCCACTAGTCGACAGCAGCGCACTGCCATTGGAGCACCGATCGGTGTATGGCCCACCGGCCCAATATGGCGCCCCGACGACGCACGGCGCCGAGGAGAATTGGCCGCTGGCCTCTCCTGACACACCTCAGATAAAACACCTTCAGGTCCAGTGCGAGAAGACTCACATGCGCGTGAACATCGAATTCGATCGACCGTTCTATGGAATGATCTTCAGCAAGGGCTTCTACTCGGACCCCCATTGCGTGCATCTGAAGCCAGGCACGGGCCACTTGAGCGCAACCTTCGAGATCTTCTTGAACTCGTGTGGAATGAGCTCTTCCGCCAATCACAATGTGGCAGCCTACGGAGCACCAACGCCGTCCGGCAGCTATGTGGAGAACACCATAATCGTTCAGTATGACCCGTACGTGCAAGAGGTGTGGGATCAGGCCAGGAAGCTTCGTTGCACCTGGTACGATTTCTACGAGAAGGCTGTGACGTTCAGGCCGTTCCAAGTAGACATGCTGCACGCCGTTACCGCCAACTTCCTCGGTGACAATCTGCAGTGCTGGATGCAGATACAGGTTGGCAAAGGACCGTGGGCCAGCGAAGTGTCGGGCATAGTGAAGATCGGGCAAACCATGACGATGGTCCTGGCGATTAAAGACGATGAGAATAAGTTCGACATGCTGGTGAGGAACTGCGTCGCTCACGATGGCAAGAGGGCGCCGATTCAGTTGGTAGACCAGTATGGCTGTGTCGTTAGGCCGAAGATAATGTCTAGGTAAGTCGAAGCACCTGTAGTGTTTTATTATAATTTTTATCGTTGATTGTCTCCAGTAGTTCAGTGACACTTACCACATTTGCATTCCGCAATATTTACTTTCATGGCGTTAGAATTACTGGTGTTTCTTTATGACTTTGGAATGTGTCTCCTTCTTTACCCGAATAGTTACTGTACTTTCCATTCCTCCTCAACTGATGCCCTTGGAGCTCATACAAATTTCCTTTTCTCATAGGTTCCAGAAAATAAAGAACTTCGGGCCGAGCGCCTCCGTCGTCAGCTTCGCTTACTTCCAAGCCTTCAAGTTCCCGGACAGCATGAACGTTCACTTCCAGTGCGTCATACAGGTCTGCCGCTACAATTGTCCAGAGCCGAAATGTGGGCACCCTGGCCTTGAGTACGGCGCCCCCGCCACAGGTCTCACTCAGGAGTACGGCATACCTGCAGGACACCCGAATCTAGGCTCGGAATATGGCGCGCCACCAGTACCTGAATACGGTGTACCGCCTGCGTTTGCTGATCCTCGACACCCCAGTGGGCCTGCTGGAGCGTACAGGTCAGCTGATAAACATAATCCAATAAAGGAATCAATTACTCTTGAATTACTAAATTACTGTGGAATTGCATCACATAATAGTACGCGATGACCGGGAAGCTGGGAGAGAAATGAAATTAATTACGAAGGGGGGACTGTTTTGAAAGTTACCTGTTTTGATAGTGTTGGCTGATTAACAGCAAACGCGACTTGTTACATGTGTAGATAGTTTTCATTTATGCAGAAACAAACAGGATTGAAAGATACAATTTTTGTGTAATTACTTTATTACAGTATTTCTCGTTTAAATAAATAAATATCCAATTTCCGTTTGTTGAACATCACGAACCGAATATAATGAAATAATAAGAATATAATAGGAACGACAGTGAGTTGGGAAATAGAAATAGTAAAAGATACTTCGATTTCATACTGCATTCTAATCCGAGATTTGTTGCAACAGCGAGCCAAACGCGGACGTAGTACCAGCACCACAAGCACAAACCTCATCCTCCTCACCCAGTTCGACGCCAGGCGACGCGACGGCCAGCAGCTCGCCGCAGAGTCCACAGGACAGCATTCACCTTCCTCCACCTCCTTTGCCTGGCCACCCGGCAGCGGCCTACCAGACCGTGAAGAGAAAGGGTACCGCCGGTTCTGAGGAGCTTGAGGGTAACCTGGCCACCCTCGGAGGTCGGCCGAGGTCGGTCGAAGGTTTCCCAGCCGAGCTTAGAGGCGCCAGAAGGCGAAGGTCTGACGATCATGAACAGCTGGAAGACAGTGATTCTGTAAGTACCAAACGATTGTCAATGATTCAAAAGGGCATTGACTCGTAAAGCAGCAAGGACTCAGGGCCTTAACGCCTCCGAATGTTTCGGTGGCAAGTCGAATGCCTAGGGACCTGTTCAACGTACTTTTCGTATATTACATGTTTGAGGTCATAGAGACATCGAAGCAAACGTTACGTTTACATTATATGAAAAAGAAAAGTTTCTTATGCGAAGAGGGTAAAAAGTATGTTGGATGTGTGGTAAAACAAAATATCTACCTGTGACCAAATAAGTGCAGCACTGTAACAAGTAGCAATGGACACATTTGGCGGTTTATACTCTCAATGTTATCCGTTGGCCATTGCACAGCACTTGAATGTTTCTCGGTTTAGTCGCTATATTTTGGCGAGGCATCATAAAATCAATTCGTAGCAACCCTTAGCTTTGGATGCATTTAGTGCATATTAAAGTTATTTACACTTGTTCGAGTGGTGACAGATATTACATGTAACATGACATATATATATATATATGAAGTGTATATATATATATGAAGTGATAATAGACTCGTGGTACGAGCCTACATGGACGCACACTCATGCAGTCCTCCCGCAGTTCTCGCAACGGGTAACATTGGAACAGTTCTGCGCTCGGCTGTTGCCCAGGTCCCAGAACTTCAGGAGGTATCTGCACCGTAAAGGGCAGGCCTGACGTATACAAATACACCTCATGTATCGGGTTGGCCGAGTAGTTCTCCCACATTTTTTAAGCACATGCAGGGACAAGTTTTGTCGACATACAAATATTATCCAATACAGGAAGTGTCTTTCCAATCTCCCAAGTCGATTTTCAAAGTTCATTTGTGTCCACGAACATAAGCTCGTGTGTTCCAACTAAAACTTCATAGTAGAAAGAAACGAAAAGGTTATTGGACCAAGCAAATGCACCACAGAATAACAAATCTCCATATCGTAACGCGAACAATTCCCAGCGAGACTCACAAATACTCATCCGCCCTGATTAATATCATTTCCAGAGTATCTATCGCACCGTCACCCTGGTTTCCACCCACGTGTACAAGCGAGCAGCCCAGGAGATGACGGACGTCAACACTTCCAGGATCATTCAAGTTGTTGCTCCGGGCGACGTGAACTTCGCTCTGGGAACGACGAACTCCAGCAACGACACCACGGTGGTCATCCAGAACGCCAGCGCCTCTGCCGACCCTGAGACGATTTGCATGAGCCTTCCAGGGTTCGTTGGCGGCCTAGTGATGCTGCTTCTCGTCGTGGTCGTCGCCTCGCTGGTCGCGGCGTTCCTGTTCGTCAGGGTGCGCGCCGTCGACCGAAAGAACGTCGGCATGACCGGGAGTACTTTCGTTCATCCGGCGTACGCAACGGAGAACTGCAGTGTGCCGAATCCAGAGTTCGTCAAGGTGGCCAACTGAGATCTCGCCTAGACGATCGCGTCGATGTAAGGGACACTCAGTGAAGGGACGAGAGAAAGCGATCACTCGAGGACGGGCGACCTCGAGGACAAACCGTACTGGGATGTTATTTAATTTTTAGGCCCGTGTCACCTCGAACGAATTCTCTTTGTTCACCTCCGCCGTCCATTTAACCTGTTCTCTCGGGATTCAGTTGCTCCCTCTTTTCCCCTAGAAGGCTCTCCTCTCCTGGTCGAACTCCGCCAGATACCAGCAAGGTTTTGTCGTTCGATTGAGCTAGCTCGAATAAAAGAACGAGCAGAATGTTTGGGTGCCGTGTAAATAACTGCCTTAGGGACGCGACTCCATAGGAGAGGGAGAAAGTAAAAGGGGGAGGACGAGTGAAAGAACGACAATGCTGGAGCACGTTTCACTGGTCGCCATTGTGTGTTGCTGGACCTATCGCCCCCTTCACGAAGCGACACGCGCGACACCCTGAATTGCAACGTTTGTCTTTAGTTTAGCTAAAACTTGCTCCGCCTTAGGTCGGCGAAAGTCATTCAAACGCTCGGTCTCTGTTTACATGGATATTGAAATTCTTTGCGCCCCAAGTATCGTAGCTAGATGCAGCCGACTGGCTCCGTCGGCGGAGCAAAGAGCGCCATGCAGGAGGGACAGGTTGCTTAAAAGGTTCGGAAGCTATTGAACACCCTCTGGTACGATCAACGAGATCAGAATTCGTAGCGACAGTGGAGCGTTCCTCGGCGTGTTTCAAACTGGATTTCGTGGCACGTTGTGATCGTGGTAGAAGTAGAGATAGGTTAATCACGCGGCAACGCGCGGCGTGCCACGGTGGCAAAGGTTCGTCGATGATCGCCAGAACAGTCTCGGGGGGCATTGTAAATAAGTCGAAAGTAGTCAGACGGCCCTTCGAGACACGCGGGTTCCATCGAACTCCGCGTCCTTCGATCGCAAGCAGCGTACACTCGATCGTTTATACGTTTGTACACATCGAATGGCAATCCTTTTCTCCAGTTTCCTTTTACCTCACGCCTCGTGCGTCGCGGGCTTCGCGTCGTTGGCCTACCGCGATGGAAGGCCGCCATGACGCTGGACGTTGGTCTACGCGTCGACGTTCACGGAACACGCGGTGATCCTTCGTAACGCTCGCGAGACCACCATTATTTATTGCTCCTCTTTTTGTTACATCATCTCTAACTCTTTCCTTTTCGGCCGATCTAACCCTAATTTATTTATCGAAATTCCTGCGAAAACGGCTCCCCACTTTCTCGCTTTCCCACCTTCTCTTTCTCTTCTTTCCTCTTACTTTTGCTCGCTTAGTATTTAAGACTTTTCAAGGAGAAGTGTTCCCTCAACAGGGGGATATGTTTCAAGTATGCGTCGTGAACACACGCCGAGAACACACACACAGATACACAGGCTACGTGTAATGCATGAAGGATATATGAATGAACAACAAACACGGACGCAAACGGGGAAGCACCCGCGCGCAAATTATATACGTCGTTATACTGGCCCGAAGAATGTATACATCCAGACAAGATTTGATTATCTCATAATTATTTTAATTACATATTCATTTTTATTTATACAACCCTGCGTTCCTCTTCTTCATTCCCTTGATATCCCGCTGTGTTAGCTCCGGTGGACACCGGCAGCATGGGTCATTGTGCAGCCGCGTCAATATAAGGTTGTGTTCTAGCAGTAGGTACATATATGGGGAGATATTCCTCTTAATATAAAAATATGTATATTTTGCGGCAGTATTGGCATATTGGCGCGACTGCAAACTGAAGCTTGTCGATCATATGCACCGGGCCTTACTCCACTGTCGGTTCAACACACAGTTCTAGAAATTAGGGTACGATTGAATCTGAATTGAGGTGGGGTTTTTTCCTATACGCGGCCGGACGCAACGTCAAGAAATTCAAAGTCGATTTTCTCGAAAATGAAGGGCAACATCAAAAAATTTTATTCGTTTTTCTCGACTTATTTACTTGTTACAAGTCGAAAAGCAACAGCAAGTTTTTTTGGTATCGCGCTTCATTCTCGAGAAAATCGACTTTGAATTTGTTGACGCTGCGTCCAGACGCGTGTAGAAAAACATACCTTTAAATACGAAATCTAATCAATTATTTTGGTGGCAATGAATCTACATTATGTATTTTCGGAATCTATAATTTATATCTGATACAGTAAGCTTTCTGTTAAAAAGATAGTATTCTTCACAGAATATCAAAGTGCTTTGCACTTTTTCAAGTAATAGTTCTGAAAATGAAGAAAGTATTTTTGCCTATTATTAGCAGAGTGTTTCCCTATTTTTCGCGTATTCGTGGACCATATTTCACAAGTACATGCATTGATTTTGAGAAAATTATTGTTTCTTAAAAGTGGGTTACTATATGTTCAGATTTCTTGTAAATAATATTTTAAGAAATATACGCTGCCATTTACAAATGCGTAAAAACATTCGTGTGAAAAAAACAACAAAAGAGATAAATCTTATGTGAATTCAGATTTTAATGAATTTTAGGAAAGTTTTCTAATAGAATGAATTTTGTACAATATTATTTGGACTACTTTCTGATCATTGGGTGCTATAAAAATGTGTTTTAAAGTAATTTAGTCTAGTGACTAATGAACTTAAGGTGTCATGGTAGGTGGCACCTAGTTTTTGATTTTTTCCATACATCCAAGAACGGTCTGTACTTGGTGACCATAAATTTACGTTGTTTGCCTGACTTTTGGACTTTTCGTAATTCTTCAGCTACATTGTATAAACTGCTCTCGGGGTTCAAGTCAGCTGACACTAGACCCCTGAATTTACATCTATTCCAAATAAAAAGCAATGTTTATTAAGAATTCGTTTCCTTGATATTTTACTTAAGTAGCCTAATCATAACTGGGTGGCTTACTTTTGCACATGGTCATTCGAGCTGGCATCTCTGAAATACGATGAAATTTCTTTCTTGAGATTTAAAATCGTCCCTAACTCTATTCTGCAATTGAGTTTATAACGATGTTAATATTTAAATTCTATAAAATCCATCGTTAACTGTGCATTCATTCTTGTACCGAATACTTTTCCTGGCCGCAAAAAATTGAAGGTTGATGTTCTTGCGATTCAGAATCCTTAAGCTGACATACTCGGTCAATCTCATGCAGATCGCTTGCAGGTGGCAAGTTTCTTCAGGATAATATGCGTGGTCATCTTGTCTGAAGTATAAAATATTTCAGGTCTGTTTCCTTCCTTGCACGAAAAAATCAAGATTTCAAGTTTAAATAGCCGCCATTTTGTTTTAATTTAATATTTCGGAAAATTCTCTCCGTCAACCTGAGGATACATTAATATACTAAAGAAAACTTTTTGGTTTTTTGATTTTAGATAATCTGGTTTCGAATGACAGTGCTCACCACAAACCAAATTTTTAAAAATGCTTCTTAGATGTCGTTTGCTAAAAAATGACCAAATATTCTTTAAATGTTGCTTCCGCTTTTTCAAAAAAAATTAGTTCTAAAAATTAGACTAGATATAACCCCCTAACAGGTTATTAGCCCCTATTATCTAGTGTTACAAATTAAATAGCTTTAGTAGTTTATTAGATACTTTGGCATTCTAAATTACCAACAGTGTTCCAAATATGCTGCACTTCCTCTACAACAGCGTTCATTAACCTATTTAGTTCCCCCTGGCGCGACGCGACTTTAAAGCAGGCTGACATCGAAAATAGTTGGTCGTTAATTGAAAAACTTGATTATTAGCGTTTCGTGCACTTGCAACAGCCCCGTTGTAATTAGTAACCCTCGCTCAAGCACAATTGTACTACTTTTTGCCCCTCAACGTACCCGGACTCGACCTCTTCTTCTTCGGCGTCGTCGTGCCCTGCAACAACAGGTTTCCGTTCCACGACCTTCTTGTCCTTATTTCGCGAGCTGTCAGGCGACATCGGTGCTTTGGCACTTGCAGAACCGAACATATTGTACGTTACACGAGCATGCAACGATGAAATTAATCGGTGTCTATTTCTTAAAAGCCTCAGTGGCCCTACCTCTTTAACGCTACTTTCAATGGCGGGTGGAGGAACTTTTCCAAATGCGTTGTTGATTTCTCCTGCAGCATCAAATCATTTTTGGTGAAATTGGAAGACTGCATTTATTATACAGCGCGACAGCTTTGATACATTGTTTGAAAGACCATTTGGAGTAAAAATTTCACGTGACTGTATGTCGTTTTTTTTCTATACTTTTGTCAGTATTCCTTACAAGTATTCAAAACACTATTGCTGTCAGAATAAAATCACAAATTTCGCAGTGGACTTTAAGAATTTTTCAGTGGAAGATAATACGAAGTATTAGTTATTGTTAACCAAAAATTAGCTGTATGTTATTTAGACAATTGCTTGTTGTGCTGCATAACGGAAGATTTTAATGGAAACATGCCTACCTTGTTTTCATTAAGGGAGCAGGCCACTATAAAAAATCGGAAAAATCGATTTCTGCTTTTTCACATTTTCTGAAAGACGTACGTTTCGAGAATGCTCTCTCCAAATTTTATGAAGAAATTCGAAAAATCGATTTTTTTATTGCATTTTCCGGAAGTACTATCTTTTCTGAATACAATGCCGCTTGGTTTATAGTAAAATTCGCAAAGTTGCAGATTTAGCACACAAACAATGATCACACTACTTTCATACCTAAGCAATAAATGATAGTACTTAGGTATATTAATCGTGGAATTATTAGGCAAAATTATTTAGTGGACAAACAGATCTGCAAATCTCGGTTTCAATGATAATGGACTTACACTGATTGGTTTTTTAGCCCTGCATATGAACATTAGTACTCACCATGTACACAGTCTTAAATATCAAGTTCTTTTCGTTGGCGTTCCACTGCCATGTTAGCGGCAACCCTGCAGGATTATCCCTCCAAATTCCTCCAATCTGATTGTAGGACAGCCTGCAGAAATAATTGGAAACTTGAATTGAAGGTGTGTCGGGCCGACAGTAATTAAAAATTCCTGCCAGATTCTTTTCCCTCGCGAACCTTGTTCCACCGTTCTCGTCGAAGACAGCACCGTTGCCCATGGTGTCGAATACCGCGACAATCTGCGATTCACTATCGACTCCCACGCAATCCTTGCCTCCTGGGGTGAATACAGTATACATATCGTCTTGAAATCGATTTCAACGAATATTTCTTTTTTATGCCTTTCCTCAGCCGTTTCAAGTGGGTTCGTCTTTACTAAACTACCAAGGTTGCTGAAACTACTGCTTTTTGCGACAAAACGTGTTGATCTTTTATTCAAAAATGATTTAAAATAAAGCTGTAAATAGGATGATATTAAAATGTGCTTGATTCCATTTAAGAAATATGGTTTAGGTACTAAATAAAAACATGACAACTAATATTTTAAGATAAATTGGACTTTTCAAAATTAAAACTTTTCACTCTTTTCAGCAACCCTCGTATAATCGATTATCCAGTTGAGGGTTAAAATTTAAGTATTAAATTTACTCAAAACCCAAAGAAGTAAAAAAGTGATTTACATACATATCGATCGCTGAACAGCTGTTCCAATAATTTACTGCAAAATTGACCGTGAGCCGTCAAATTTAAAGTCTAATTATTTTTATTGCAGCGTGTATTAAAGGGGCAAAAAGTGTCGATCAACCAAAGTTCCAAACGAGGATGACGAATCAAAATAATGGCTATTTTAATACTTATTATCCTTCGAATAAGTAAAACGTGTACAATATAAAAAAAAATCATCTTGAATTTCGGGTCAATGCCAATTTCGCGCTACATTTTTTTTTCAAATCTCTATTGATTGAAATATGTGGAATCAGTTGCGAAACCTGTGACAAACATTCTTTCTACACTCCGCACATTAAAGACATGCGCTTTTAACTAAATTTTATAAATATGGTAACTGCGGAATGTCTAACGAAAGATTTTTAGTAACTGAATTTTCTGAATTGCGAATCTTTGAAATTTAGAATAACTGGATTACAACTGTATACAGTGGATCAATTGCAGTAATATGCACACAGAATCTACAATAGTTGCGAATCTATTTTCAGCAAACTTTTGAATCTTTCAACAGGAAAATCGATTCTAGTTAGACTACATTTGATATTCCATTATTTTTTTATTACATTCACGATCTATCGGTTTCTGAACTTTGACAGCCAGTTTCCCGTTTGGGTAAAACACTTCTCCAGTTCCATCGGTTTGGAAATTTAAGAAAATGCTGGATCCATCGTCGTAATATATCCTTCCATCGTTTCTACGCTTCTCGAACCTGCCACGTGTGAGGTCATTAAGCACTTAATGATTAACCATAACAAATTGTGAAAGTTATATACATAGTTTATGGGAACAAGTTAGAACAGGACACCGTCTATAATGTCGTCTTGTTAGCTTTACGCTTCACCCTAATAGCTCGTTAGCAACTAATCCCGAAGTTTACTCAGAGTTGGGTGGAATGCGGATTATGACATTTTTAGTTTCAGTCGAATCGGATAATAACTTTTGGATATACAGGTCCCACCGATTTGGACCAATTTTTTGACGCCTTGACTTTAACGACTCCCCACTGCCGTCTGTAATGATTAATTGTAAAACAAAAAATATATTTCTATAACTTAAGACATCCTTAATACAATGCAATAAGTCCTACTAAATTATATATAGTAGTTTTCCTTTAATTAATTCCTAAAAATCACCTATTTTTGGGCTCTAGACCAGAACCTCTCCTTAATAGTTTCTTGACACTATAAATTTTAGCAATAATGTATGTGAATTCTTCTAACAAGATTCTGCTAAATTACTGTCAGAAATTTATAAAAAAAAATTAATAAATGTATATTATACATTTAAAAATAGAATAATGAATATAAATTAACGAAGTCTGAGAATTCTATAATTTTTATAATATGCTTCAGCAAGATCTAAAGCGTTAGACATATCAGAATACCATTTTTCTCCCTCAATAAACACCTGTCTCCGTTAAATTCAATCGATATTTAGATTAATCTTTAGTAACCTTTATAACTGTCGGTACATCAATGTTATTCGGCACATAAACCGTACGCGATAGAAGATACTTTCGTCACGTTTACTATTAGGTGAGTCATTTCTCATTCTTTTTTAATTTCCCCTTTTAACGATACACAGTTCCCTGTTTTTATCGTCGTCTTCCCAAACTATTTATTCGGTAATGGTTCGACGTGTTGGGAATCGATGACCGTTCATATCATTGCCTCTAGGATAACCCCCACCGTTAGTATCACATCGTCGATTCGTTGACGCATAAAATTTAACGAGCTATTTCGCACGATCGAATTCCACGGACGACGAGGTCGTCGGATAGAACTCAAAAGGGAAGTGCACAAGGTTTGCATCATCGATTTGGCTAAAACGTTGCATATAGTTTGCTCCATGCCATGTAATAACATTGTTGAATATGTACATACATAGGGTTCATTACTCAAAATTTGGGGAGGAAATTAAGTTGAATATTTGGTCTCCTCCAGACCCTGCATATGGATCTGTATGTACAAATGAAAACAATTTAAATAGCTAATCGTAGCCATAATGAAAAGTTAGTAACAAATGTATACATATGCTTTGAATTACTATACGCATTTATAGATTAAATTAATTATTCAGCTTTGATATTCATTTCCTCGGAAAATGTTGAATAGTACGTCCTGTCCATTTGATTAATTATTAGATACTAAAAAAAAATGGGTACAAGGATAGACAAATATTTCAGATGTAAATCAAAATTTCAATTATAATTCAGAGAAGATTAAGATAATACTGTTTTCCCCCGTATTATTTTTTTTATGCAACCTTTGTGTCTTTTTCCAATCGACATGTCATATAAAATTGGAATTCAAAATTTCTATTATTCCTTAATGTATAACGCTTGTACTCCTCAATGCAATATCGAAGGCCGGTTTTATCGTTATACTACCATAGAAAATGATAGGATCACCTACCAGTTTAGGCGAGGTTTCGCTGGCTCTGCTTGGTAGTAAACGATTTTCCTCATGGTTCTAAGGACCGGTAGCACGGTCCAGCCTTGTTGCACAAAGTGCTCGTCTGATAATTGGTACTCGATCGGGCTCCTATGACCTATAATGGGGCGGGATTTTCACGAGAATGCCGTACTTGGGTCACTGTACACGCGTAAACCGCATTATCTGGATACAATACGATAATGACGGCTAAACGTTTGCCGGCCCCAAGTGTTCCCGATTAATGACGATTTGGTATCAGACTTCGGTCGATCTCCATGAGAGCAGGAATGTCGATAATGACATGAGGTTACATATCACCGCTTTCGAACGCAGATTTAGTGAATCGATATTGGTAAGAATGCTTGTTTGCCTATTCCGTTTCTTTAGCGTTTACATACATTCGTCAAAGAGAAAAAAGATTTTGCTTTTGAAGTTCTACGAACGCGAAATGGAATCTCCAACTGACTTCCGCGTAAGTCATTTCAGAGCAAATCGATTACTTTTAGCATTCGATGCCAAGGACTTTGATGAAATTGAAATACGATGTAGTTTACGTGAAACTACCTTCACTACTCGGCTTCGCCCGAAATTTAAATTCTGATTTTATAAAAAAAGAATTTTTAAAATTTTTTTCGCGAAGATGGTCACATTCGTCTGAATTAGTCAGGCATAATGAGCTGAGGCACATTTCGTGATCCCAGAGTGTATCGTTCAAAAGTTTTTAGGCGACAGACAAACACACGAACATATAGAAAAATTGGGGAAAAAAATCCGACGAGAGTTGTACACTAACTGGCTTCGTATTAAATTTTTTCTTTATTTCATTGTCTTCCTAAAAAAAAATGCCGAAAATAACTGCAATTTTGCTCCGTCCAAGGTGGAGGGGCGGGGGAGTGGTGGTTAACCCCTTAAGGGTGGTTTTCACGCTGAAGAACCGAACAGTAGCAGAAAAGAAAAATTGTTTATACTTCTATTGAAGTCCCTACGAAATTGCAAAGTTTTAAAAAGAATTCGGATTACCGAAGTTCCTTTGCAAGTGAGAAATAAGGCTACCGAAATTGACGCTACAGTTATCAAATAGAACCGATTTCCAGAAATGTAAACGCATTTTCTGAAGAAGTCTCAGTTTCTCTAAAAATGCCGAAAATAACTGCAATTTTGCTCCATCCAAGGTGGAGGGGTGGGGGAGTGGTGGTTAACCCCTGAAGGGTGTTTTTCACGCTGAAGAACCGAACAGTAGCAGAAAAGAAAAATTGTTTATACTTCTATTGAAGTCCCTACGAAATTGCAAAGTTTTAAAAAGAATTCGGATTACCGAAGTTCCTTTGCAAGTGAGAAATAAGGCTACCGAAATTGACGCTACAGTTATCAAATAAAACCGATTTCCAGAAATGTAAACGCATTTTCTGAAGAAGTCTGAGTTTCTCTACGACGTCGCTGCGGGTTCCCAATTTTTATCAACTGTACCTACCTCCCTTATGTTTCTTCATTAAGCCAGAATCAATACCTTCTGTTCTCCCGCTCGAGCGACCTCTTCGCTTTCCATCACGTTTAAGAACATCTCCTTCTTCATCACCGCTGCGGGACACTCCACCCTTCTCGCTGTCAAGTGCATCCGCTTTTTTCCTGCTTCGCCGTCCAGCCTTTTTGCTCTTACTCACATCCGCCATTTCTTCCATCTCTTCATCCCTTCCTCTTCGCGGCGTCCTTCTGCCTCGTCTACCAGTTGTTTTCTCTTCATCATCCGTGTCGCTAGCCCGCGTCTTCTCAACCCGTCTGCTCCTCTCATTTTCTGGCACCGTACTTTCATAAAGTTTCCTCCCTCGTTTCCCTCCGAGCTCCTTTCTTTCTCGATTCGACTGATCCCCGTAAATCGACTCAGCATCTTGAGTCTTCTTCGGTCGCCTCCGACCAGCTATCCCCCTTTTTCGCATGGACTCGTCGATCCCCCCAACAGATCGAGTGATTTTACGTTCTTCCTCGTAATCTGATCCCTTTCGACGACTTCCACCAACGTTTCTCCTTCTTCCATCGATCTCGTGTCCATCAACGTCGCTCGATCTCATGCCCTTCGTTTTCCTCGTTAATCGATCAACCCCTTTTTCAAATCTCGTTCCTAAAGGCCCACTTTTCTCTGACCGGTCCCAAGAAGGCTCCTCCGCGTCTCTTTTAATTCCCTTCCGCCCACTTTTATAAGGAGCATCGCCGCGTTCATCTCGCCCGCCTGGCGTGATAGGATACTCGGCGCTCCGGCCGATATTGCGGCTCCTCCTTACTCCACCCCTCATCTTTCCACCGACCGTGCGATACGCCGTCTTTGTTAAATCTCTGCCCTCGACTCTGTCAAATTTATCTGCTCCTAGAGCGGCGTGTCCCTCCTCTGGCCCTGTCTTTCTCCAGGACGCCTCTATGCGACGTGACGGACTTGTCCCACTTGTCCCACGAGCACTTGGATGTTTTATCGCTTGATCGAACTCGCCCAGGTTCCGTGGAGCATCGTCCACTCCTCTCGCGCTTTTACTCCTGTCCGTGGACCGTGCATCGACGGGATCATAATCCGTGACGCGCCTGCTAGCAGATGTCTCGACAGAAGGGTGCGTCCGGGATCGTTTCACGTCCGCCACGTACACCCCCGCGTAATCTTCATCGGTGCCCAGAAAGCGCTCGCTCTTCAAGTGGCTGGATTTTATGTCCTCGTCGCTGGACTTGCCTTTACTGGCGCCCTGTTAACGACAGAATCCGTGGACTTGTTTGTCGAGTTGCTATAGAATTCTAGCGTGAATGTTGCTCTTGCAAAGCTAACCGATATCGATTGTTGCAGAGCCCACTCCTCGCGGATGCTGCTGTACCGATGCGCGTTCTTGCAGCAGAATGCCCCCTGGAAAAACATGGTTTGTATACTTTGTGGAAATCGGAGTGTCTGTTATAATACTGGAAAAATATTTGGCCCAGGTTTGGAGGTTAAGCAGTCCCATATCGCCACCGAAATTGCTCTACAAGAAAATAATTATTTTTCAGTTTTTAGGGCATTTTTAGTAAAATCGTTTAACAGCATTTTTTTTATATTTTTTATTTTCTACTTTTTAGTGTTTGTGGACTTTTTTTTAAGTTTTTGTAGTATTTTTTTCTAGTTTTTAGTGTCTGTGGATTTTATATAATTTATATATTTTTGATTTGTTTGTAGTTTCTGATGTTTGTGGATTTAATACATTTCTTTCTATATTTTTTGATTTTTTACTTTTCTTTAAAAAAAAAATTGTGTTGCCATCAAAACTACACACGCCTGCGAGGTTTCGAGATAATTGGATTACCGAAAGTGGGTGAAAATTGAGTTACCAGATTTGAACCATACGCCAAACAAACTCCAAACATACAGAGGGTCGAAGCTAAGCAAAATCATTTAAATATAGTAGGAAGTGTTAAATATTGCGCTTATTAATTTCAATGATGTAAGTGTTATTATTAGCAAAATATTTTTTACGGTCATATTCTGTAAGATTTCAAGGCTATCTCTAGTTTGTTTAATCGGTTTATATACTTATGTTGACACTGTGTTGTAGTTGAATTAAATAAAAATGGTAACACGACCTTCGGATGACCTTAGCAACAAAAAGGTCTACTTGAACTAATACTTCAACATTTCTTGGTAAGCCACTTTATAATAAATATAAGTTACGTTTACTACCCTAATCTAGCCCCGTTTTAATTAGGGTATTATAAAAGTACCTTCTACGTTACGTACCCAATGTCGAGTCACTTCACTGACAACGTGATCGCAAAATCTACAAACCCTGATGCAGGGTTGCGTTCGAGACCTCGTTTCGCTCCAATTACAAATAAAGTTGTTGACGAGACACAGTGTTAACTTCGTTTCCTTACCGGGAAGGTGTTCTGCAAACGGTGCCATAAAAATCTCGTAAAACTCAAGAACTTGAATAGTTAACATCTTAACATATACCACTTCATTAGTACGTTTCATAATCCCATTAAGCGTTTGATGATGAATTGGGGGTTCTACTGCACATCCATTCACTTAAGTGCCATCATAGTTAAATATATTAACCCTTCCTGGTCACACGGTGTGTATCGCACCTCAAGATATGTCTTTGTCAATATTTCTGTAAATTCTTAGACCATAATAATACAATTTAAATACCTGGTGAATTTTAACAAAAAAATCGCTATTATCCACAACCAGTTTTTCAAATACAAATTTCAACTTATCAAAATTTGCATTTCTAGAAAAAGGCTATTAGAGCACGATTGTAAGTGTTGCATATGTACAATTATCACTCAAAAGTTATAAAATTGAGAAATACGCAAATGGTAACTCAGAAATGACGCTGGGGTGCAGTGAACCCCATTTGACCACTGAGGGTTAATAATTTAATGTGATAATTTCATACCATCTTCCTTTCTGTGCTCCTTTGCACTACTTAATTTTTACAGGCTAATTTTAATTACATACAAAGCACGTTAATCGTTACTCGATATAGAGGTTACCTTCTAAGGCTTGGTCACGGCAAATAAGCTTTTTCACTATCCCTGTGAGGAGAAAGGATAACGTTCGAAGTCTTTCAGACGTGGCGCACGACGGCAATTGTTCCAAGGTGAACAAGACATCTTTCACTTGACATATAATATTCTCGATCGCGCAGAATTTTTGTAGACATGTCAGGATTATATCTACCTTTTTATAGAAAAAGAGGATAATTGCATCATTTATTAATACACATAGACCATGAATAAGTAACGCATGTGTTGACGGTAGAGATGAATGAATGAAGAAGCGCTTTGTAAATATCAATACGTATTTTTTTTACTATAGTGTAATCGATAGAAAATCAAAGCCTATAATAATTAATAATATATCACAACACATTCTCAATTCATAAAAAATTCAACCAGTGTTCTACCATTACTCGTATTACTATATTCTTCGCATCTATCTGATTTTATCTTTATCCTGAGCACGACTATGAAACAGACACAATCTGTTCTCGAGATATTAACAGTTGAATCTTAGCGGTGCAATTCCCGGGCCGCGCAGTTTAAGAACCGAGTCAGCTGAGCACGGAGGGAGTCACCGCTCGCACGCACACAGCCGACCGCGTTGCTTAAAACCGTGAAAATGGGTTAGCGCGGTCGGCTCTACTGTATGTGGTGGTCTGTATCTACGCGTGCCTCCTGCGCATGCGTGAGAGCAGTCACTGCGCCGCGCCCGGCTGACTCGACTTTAAACTGCGCGGCCCGAAAGTTGGACTGTTAATATTCAACTGTTAACATCGTGAGAACGAAGCCTCGGATCCCAAAACACTAAAGGACTTTTTGACGTTTTTTTGTATCAGGACATTGCATGTTCTAGGAGATCCCTGAATTTTGGGACACCCAATTTTTGGTAGTGCTTCCATGAAGAGTTAATGGTTAATATAGAAGTTTAAGTTTCAATTGGTATCCGCATGTTTTGAAAGCGCGAGAGGAGCTGGACAAAACTTCCTTGACAGGAGCGATTGCTCAGAAATACCTGACCGACTTGAAAGGGCATTTTTCCGAACCTTGTGCTACTCAAAGTGTTAATTAATACCATCGGTAGAAAATTGCTAAAATATTACTTTGTAAACAATATGGCCTGGCACATCTTGCATTTCACGACATCGCGTGCAAGGAAACACATCGCGAAATAATCCAGATCGTTGGGACTCTTTTTGGGGCACGTTTCCACGGGCTATCGACTCCATTGCCATGATCACGACGTCTAGCGCTCCGTGCAAAGGAATATTATCGTAATTTACGTCGTAACATTTCATGGTGCGGAACCTGATTATTTTCGTATACAATTATCCCAGAGGTTAATTATCAAATTGATTTATGCACGCGATAAGCGTATTTTGCGCTGGATTATCGTTAACGAAGTAAACGCGGAACGAACTTGAGGAAGTCCGTGAAATTCTTTAATAAACGATGAGCTCTCAAAAAAACCTTCAGCGCGAGCGCCTGTCGGTCCGAATCCTCGATTAATTGATCTTTTCCGGAGGAGCAGAACTTTTTGCACAACATCGCGACACGGATACTGTCTCCCTGGAATTTCAAGGAGGGATTTGATGAACTTCCAAAATAACTTTGTAGGTACTGCATAACCGTTTCGTTATCGCGTTCTTCATTTCGTAAATGAGAATTACACTCATATAGAGTGGCTCAAGTAACCTATTTAGGACAGCTAATATTTTGGGAACAATTGAATAAATTTTAATCATTTTGATCTCAAATTTCATAGATTCCATGGGTCTTCAAATCTATGATATGAGTGATTCCCAATCGCTCCTCTAGGGGGTTAAAATGGTATGTGACTTTAAAATTTGGAAGGAAACCTATACTATTACATAAAATTGAAGTTGCATACTTTGAAATGCGGTTTCTCAGTAAATATGAACTGTACGCACAAGTGTGTTACATCACTTTGTTCGTCTTGGCAAGAGGAAGGTTCTAACGTTTTTATTTTTTTAAAATACTCATTTTTAGACAATAGTAGTTCGGGACGCGACCGCCAGGTGGCGACCGGGCGAGCGCTTCTCGCTTGCGAAACAGCACCGCGGCGGGAATAAGTGGCCGAGGGCTCTCGAGTTTACAGATTGCAGACTACAGATTATGAATCAGTCTCGCTAATATTTCGGGCGAAGCCGAGACGGGGGATGCCTGACCTATATAAATACAATCATTTTTGGTAATCTACGTTAGAAAGCGAGCACCAATTTTTGCCCATTGAATGTTATGAGTGCTTGAAGTTCGAAATGTGATACCTCAATATTCGAGTCAGGCATAAATGCACCTACAATAATTTAATTTTTGCTATACTAATTGTTTACTGCTTCTGTATATTATGTGGAATAAAGACGATTTCTTCTTATTATTATTATTATTAATATAGTCTCATTCTCACTGATTGTCTGAAACAATTTTTACACAAAAGGCACTGGGTCCGCGTATTTTGCATCACCAAACATCGTAGTTTTTCTGTTCTTTAAGTGGACCGACCCTAACGGCTACACCTTAGTGACATCTAATTTCGAACTTTTAGCTCTCGTAACTTTTAAGGGGACCCTCCAGCCAAACCCCTTAAAAATAGGTGATTTTATGAATTTTTTACAAGGTCATAACATATCCCAAAAAATATTATTGGCATTTATTGATACACTCCTTAGGGTGCAAACAAATTTTTTTGTTTCATGTTTTCGGTCTTAATGGATTTTCTAGGTGGCACTTAGTGCAGACGATGCCAAAAAGAGATGCCAAAACGGTAACCACGAAATTTACTCACAGGATCGTCCAAAATCAAAAATTCAAAAAATTTCTTAAAATTTATTTCAATGGCTATCGCGGTACCCTTTGTTGGGGCAAAAAGGACCGAAACTACGATGTTGGTGCACATTTGAACGAACTAGTGCAAAAAAAGCGGGTAATTTTCCGCACAAATATGCAGATAAAAAAGAAACCCGTGATTCAAAATATTATGTTATACGGTGCTGCGGTAGCGAGTCCAATTACGAATTAAATGTCTCAAGGTTTTTTTAAATCGGTTCATTAGTTCTTCTGAAATCGTGGTTACTGTTTCGAAATATCGCGTTTCAAGAAAAACGTGTTCAAAGTGTTCTCGGCTCATACCTACTTAGGTTTGGAGTTTGAATTAGTTATGTGACTGTAGAATCTATACCGTTACAAATTTTGACGTGAAACTTTCACAGGGTATTGTCGGGATGTTATACTACAAATATATAAATATATAAAAATCGATTTTCTGAAAAAGTTTAACCGGAGAGTCACCTCAAAGGGCTAATTCTAACAAAGTGCTTTAGGCAAAAGTTTCTTGACTTTTAATGTAGATTATGGAAATGATTGTATTTATACAGGTTTTCGTTAATAATTTTGAAGTAACACCCCATTTTAGTCCCCCGGGGGTTTAACCATTTAACCCAACAAATATTTACAACCAGAATGATTAAAATTTACCCAACAGTTCCCAAGATGTTAGCTTTTCCGTGTTACGTGGGCCACCTTGTATACTGATGGATCGATTCGAAATACATATTTATAATACGATGAGTAGTGAGTACCTTTGACGAATTGAGGTGATTTTAAGCAGCTTCGATAATTACACGGTGCATGACGAATCTCTTTGGGGAATCGGTGAATTAGTTTCCATTTGGCCTGATATCAATCGCCGCAGTAAATCATCCGTGCTCTTGACAGTTCTCGTCGTCTGGTTGACAACTAACAACTGACATACGTTATGTCGCGCAGAGTATACGCGGCGAGTTGGCACATCGATGTTTTATGCTGTTCCATAGCGATGTTCACGATGCTTTGATGGTGAGCTCGTTGGTTTTATTCCTGGGAGCATTGTGTGAGCAGCAAGAATGTGTCTGCTCGCTGGCTTGTAACAGAAAGTCAATAAATTTAGCGTGAATGGAATGGAAAATTTTATCCCTCGCTTTGTAGAGCAGTAGACAGAAGTTATTGTGGCATTGAAAAGATGACTTCGAAAATGGTACTCATATTTCTAATTGTATAATGTGTATTCAGTATTACTTAGTTAATGTCTGTGAAACTAGAACAAGTGAGATGCAGGATTTTTATTTCTCAGAGATTGTTGGATACCACCAAAGACATGTGTTTAAGCCAATTGTAAGTTTTATCTATAGCACTTTGATTTGTTTAAGCAGCACATGTTTTTACTAGCTATGCAACTGTATTCACAGTCCACTTTTAACGAGCAAAGTGATTTGGAGCAAAAAGCATTAAGCGTTCGATACTTATTCTGGAACAGAACCAACGATTTTTCAACATAATAACATAATTTACGTACTGTATGGTTGACTTGCATACTGCTCAAAAGGGAATGAAACCCGATCTTGCTAAGCCTCTGTCTTCTAAATGTATTGAACTACAAATAAGCCCGTCAGTATGCATTCGCGGCCCTTTTTCTACTGTGAAATTGGGCTCAGACAGTTGTGGGAACATGAATGCTCTCAATTGAATATAAGTCTTTCGTGAAAAACTCGGCTGCACCACATCATTGCAGAAAACGATGAAAATGTCAACAGATAGTCTCTAAACGTAACAATACAGATGTACGTCTGATCGCGTACTGAGCGTTTCTACTTGCTCGTTTAAGGTGGTAGGTTACCCTCGATAGTCCTAAAAATGGCCTTTTTTCAAACACAAATTATAAAGTGATAAATAACAGTAGAGATAATGTTTTTTTCTAGTTTTAATCTTTATTCTATGAGCTTAAACACCAAAAAAGAAAAGTCTAAGTATCTCTATGTACGTAAAAGTTGTGAGTAAGAACGTAAAGGCGTGTACCCGGTGTACCGTTTGATGGTGAACAAAATCTCGAAAACCGTTCAAACGATTTGGATGAAAATTTAATGAGAGATGCAGAAAACCATTCCCTACGATGTGCCGGAAAAAACCAATGCGTTTTAAAAAAGCTTGAAATGCAAATTGCTAAATAAATTAGAAAGTATAATAGTACATAGTTATAGTTCCCTGTAGAACTATGAAATTTCCAAGAATATTAATAAACTGTTCGAGTAAGTGAGGAGCACCCTCTGCTATATTTTTCGTCACTCATACTGATTACAAGGAAAAGCGAGGGTTAGAACAGCCACCCTTGTTTTTGTAAAAGTTTTTATGGCGCTGGACATAATTTATCTACTGCTAAACAGGTTCCTGCACTTTCACGTGCTGCATCGGTTTTATCCAACTGCGACGTTCATTTGAATACTGGAGAAAAAGCATCGTGGCGGGGGAGAAATCCACTAGAATCAGCCCTGCGACTAAACTTTCGTAAACGAAAAAGCTGTAAACGCACGGATACGTGACTATTTGCGTTGACAAGTCCAGAAAAAAGTCATAATTTGTTGTACTGTGTTATATTTGTTTCAACTGCATTAAATACTCCTATTCTGTTAGCAAGATCGTTCGAGGAACGCGTTTATGATGCAAACGCACAATAAATTGCCACTGCTAAGCATTATCAGAATGAAACTCGTATAAATAGAGTGGGTAATGTCGATGAAGATCTCCCCTATTCCTTCACGTTCCACGCCTCTGTCACCCCGTTCAGAGGACGATTGGTCATAGGGCGAGGGAATGCTGCCTACGATTTACGATAGCTTCCCATGAATACCATACTCCCGTAGCACATATAGGCGTGCCGTATTAATATAACATCGCGACACGAAATATTAATATCGTCGCGAAAGTGCAGCAGCTCGGTATGCGCCATATGAGGTGCTTTCTGTCCTCTGTGCAATAATCGTGGGAGGTAACGAAGCGGGCCTGCTCGGCAGTATGCGAGGGGCGGAACAATTTCCGACGGTAGGAATTTAAATATTCCATACTCGGTTGGTTTTTAAGTCGAATGGCGCTGGCGGGAAGAGAGGGGGGGGGGGCGATATCGTCGTTTGAGAATTTCGCTGGCGCACTCTCGATTTCCCTCGCCTCACTATCGCCAGGGATACGGTTTGCCAGTTAAAGGACGCGCTGGAATTGCAAGTCTCGAGACCGTGTGAGATTCGCCAGAAGTTGGAAGAGTCCTCCCCTGTTGGCTACGGGATGAGTAACACCGCTGGATTAGATTCACGAACTGATGGTTTCTGGGTAATGCCTCGTGGATATGAAATTGCATTACACCTTGCCGCGCATCTATTGTGCTTGAAACGTTCTTGCCTTCGTTCGAATGTTGTGCATACGCATAGGAGTTCGTCGCAGGGATATTAATGTTAGTTTTGTACACTGGGTGGTTTATACCGTAACTGTTTATAGACACCTTAGATTAGGCGATTATAGTCTTCATAGAGCAAATGAATTTGTCGAATTTATCGCATATTTTTTCGGGTTTCAGCTCTTAACATAGAAATAATAAGGACGATTGTGAAGGATGCCTCCGTTTATACAGCCGAATGTATTGCCCTCTTTGATGCCGTAAGTATTTCTAGACAGAACCTTAACCACACACACAACTTTTATGTATTTTCTGACTCTCCGAGTGGTCTACAAAGCTTGCAGTCTACGAAAATTAATGTCACAATTAATAATTATGTCTTAGAGATTAAAAAAATGCACAGAGAAATTCTGGCAAATAACCCCGAGGTTCTAATTAA
The DNA here is from genome assembly GCF_050908995.1 of Andrena cerasifolii. NCBI lineage: Eukaryota > Metazoa > Arthropoda > Insecta > Hymenoptera > Andrenidae > Andrena > Andrena cerasifolii. The sequence continues at coordinate 9,801,662 of NC_135119.1, read as the reverse complement.
GTTTGTTTGGATTCCTTCACATATTGGGATGATTGGCAACGAGGCGGCAGACCGTCTTTCTAAAAGTGCGACTAGGAGTGAACAGCCTGAATCTCTTTACATACCGTATTCTGATTCGTATTCCCACTGCAAAATGATATCAAAAGCCGAAAATCACCGCCTACTTTCTGAAAAAGGTCTAGTTAAAGGCAAAAATTACTTTGAATTGTTCTTCAGCCCATCCTCTGTACCATGGTTCGCAAGATGTGACACTTCTCGCGAATTTATAGTCACGTTTAATAGATGTAGAGCCGATCATTACAATCTGGCAGTCTCTATTGCAAGAATGTGATAATAATAATAATAATAATAATTATAATAATAATAATAATAATAATAATAATAATAATAATAATAATAATAATAATAATAATAATAACAATAATAATAACAATAATAATAATAATAATAATAATAATGTAATAATAATAATAATAATAATGTAATAATAATAATAATAATGCGTCTTTATCACACCAACAAATTGCGTTAGATTAATACATAGTTGTTTTTTTTCATTTTTGTGGCGCAATGGGGGAGATTCAGCAAAATGCTGTTTTAAAATCCTACCCTACGTTCAAGGGCCCACGAACTCCTTTTCCTCGTCTCCAATCGGGCTCAAACTTTACACAGATTTTTTTTGTTGTATTGGATGTAACTATTCTGTGTGCCGCCAAAAAGGATCAAAGGACGAAAATAAGAGCCACCCTAGCATAGACTGTACATTTACTATAATCTTGTACTTAGTTCTAGTTTACTATACGTCTATTCTCAAAAATCGTCCAAAGCACTTTTACAAATTTTTTTAGCAATCAGTCGTTGGCCAGCGATAAAAGCGAGCAGACGGGGAATAACGTTAGGGACATAATTCCTCGAGGCGTTCGTTGGAAGCCCTCAATTACGGGATCCTCGCAGCGGTCGTTTCCCTAGCAAAAGAAAATCGTAATTAGCAAAATTTTCTCGCGGGCGATGTCGAGCTAGAAGCGTGGCCTGATCAAAGGAAACGGGGCCAACGTAATTACAGATGGATTTATATTTAAAAATGCGTTTAGGTACGCATAAATTCTCGGCCATTGCCTCTAATCGCTTTGAGTACGACTCGCCTTGGATCTTTCGCCAATTAACGTAACGGACCCCGAGAAATTACGCTTCTAGAAATTGGCGTATAAAGGACGCGCCGCGTCACTCGGCCCGGGGGTGTTCATCCAGTCCTCTTGGAAGTGGAGAAATTCTGCACGAATTGCCTTTGAGCCTGATTCTCTCCCTGATTGCAGGCATCTGTATTCCTAGGTGCGTTTAATCGAAGCGCAAAACAGGGATACAAACGGGTATTCCTTCAATTCAAAGTACAAGGTTGATTCTATATGAAAAAATAAGCCGACAGTGTGGAATAGGGATTTTTTTTTATTTGGGCGTCGTTTTCGAGAGAAAAGTCATTGAAGTAAATAGTTAAATACATATATAGTAGAATTGCGGGTGAAACGAATCCTTATGTAAAAATGAGTCGTATTTGTAAATTCACTGTTTTTTGAAGGACATGCTTTGTTTTTCGGGAAATAAGTGTTGAACACACTGTTACTTACAATTATTTAGTCAATTCCACGCGAAGCGATGGCTTTTTTCAAATCGAGTTTCTTTTGGAAAAACTAAGTTTCGTTCGTGAAAAAGTTATTCTACACACCTGACTGCATTTTTGCACGGGGCTAGACTGTGGACAGCATTTTCGATTTTTATGCTATGCCATAGGTAAATGTTACACGATGCCTATATCGAACAGATTGCTTGGTTTTATTATCTACCATTAATTTAACTGTTAGAACCTGTATTTCTGGTAATAATTTATCCATCTTCTTTGATTAGGTTGTGCAGCAGCTCGTTTTCTCATGTACAATTCCGAAAATCTATTCCATTTCCACAGTTTCAAATAGAACTGAAATGGCAGTTCTTTGGTTATATGAAATGAAGTGAAACGCTGTAAAGGAAATGATCATTCCGTAAAACCATTCCGGTTTCCGGTCCCCTTCGCCAGTCAATAGCGACACGACGAAGGTGGTCGTGAAAATTTTATTTCGCTGAACCATATAACGCACAGTACTTTCTTTGATTGGTTTGCTTGCGATGGCTGAGATTGATAAAAGGATAATACTTGCTTATGATTATATGGTTGTTTCAATAACAGTATTTCTGGAGAAATTATGTTCATATTCCAGAATTAAGCACAATGAGAAGGCCAATTATTGATTACCTTGTAAATTCCCAATTTATATTACCTATCTTGATCGACAAGTATTAAAACCGCATATCAGTCAAGTTTCTCCAGTCATCAACCACTTCTACGACTTGAATTTTGTAATTACAAAGTGCCTATATTTTTCCATATATGAGTGTTGACGTTTGGTTTTAAATTTCCTTTAATACAACATATTTGCACAACCACAAATTATGTCAACTTACAGTTAAAAACCTTAGACGTTGAACTTGTTATATTTATCACCAAACATTTGTGATTAAGAGATTTGTATTAGAACCTATTTTAATATTTCCCAGAACACGAGTACAGTGGAAGGATAAGTGCAAGTTGGAATATTTCAGCGAGATACTCGAACTGATGGGTTTTTGACAATTTTTAAAGTCCTCTCTGCTTCAGCATCTTATTGAAATATACCAAGTTACAATTCCTTTGCGAGGTATTCCACGTTACATCATGGAAGCATGTCTTCCACGAATAATGTTGTTGTTTATATAAATTTGTATGTTAAATAAATTTGTTTTGCGTTAAATAAGCCCGAATAGGGCAGCAAGGTTAAAAGGCGTATGTGTTCTTGTATGTATATATGTATCTTGTTTTGTTGTGATCCTTCTTTCTCGGTCGTTGCACGGGATACGTTTATAAAATGATTTTTAAATTGTTACGCTAACAGATTCATTTGTAAATCGCGGATTTCGAATGACCTAATTTTACACTTCTTGAATTCTAGTTCCTACCACGCGTAGCGTTACAATCTGTTTTGAGACTTCACCGGTAACGTTGCATGCGACACTAAAATGGCAAGGGGGTCCTAGGACCCCCCAAACCGGCGACACAAAAATACATTGCTTGATAGGTCTATTCTATACCTCGTCTGTGATACAATTTATTGCGGTCTACCAATTTTCACAGTATCGACGAACTGTATGCAGAAATAAATGTTGTGTAACAAATTGTAACGCTACAATGAACAATGATCTCAATTTAAGTTTTCATAAAAGTGCCAAAAAGTAGAGCAACTAAAATTGTTCACGTTACATACTTTTACATATTCCAAAATTGTGTCTAAAAGTATCGTCAACATTTTTACTGTAAGAAATAACTTTGAAATAAACTTTTATACTACTGGATCCATATAAACAAAGTAAAAGGTACACTTGCGTCGTCCATATTTGTTATGTTACACTAGCGCCACCGTTCCCGCGGTGGTAGATTCCTTGATTAGAGCGACAGATGGCGCTGGTAGTTAACTGTTTTCGTGTATGACATCTGTTATATTTTACACCAGGTTTACAGGCTACAGTAGTATAAAGAGACTATTAATCGTAATATATATTTTTCCCATCTTGTGGATATTTTAGTAAATGTTAAAAACAAAATAAGTTTTATTGCTTGTTCCCCCACAGTTCTTCACTGTAATCAGGAAGAATTGCAAAATTTCGTTGAAATTTTTGCGCAATGATTCATGTAGTAGTCCCTTTCATAGTCCCAACTTTGAAGAAAATACACTACAGTGCATTTGAGGAAAGACGTCAAATATTTTTCGGTCCTCTAGCTTACTGGCAAAAGTTTCGTTGAAATCGGTGCGCAACAATTCATATGATTCCCTTGTCAGCCGAAATCCCAATAAAGATAAACGTAAAGTCTAAGTGCCGACCGATCTTTTCCTCGCTTCCTTTTCAGCGCGCGCTGTGGCGCACACCTACCTCAACCGTACCGTTTGAACTTCAAAGCTGCGAGAGCACTTACACGAGATGAGCTTGCGGCTGAAAAGCTTCGGGGAAAATTGCAAAGACCTTGACGCGCTGGAGTACGTTTCCCGAATAACACTGAGGTATCCGCGCCGCGGTACCCCCGAGCTTCTTTATCGCTTTTCATCAAATTAGAACCGAACGTGCTCCTTTCTGAAACATATGCCACGGCCCTATTGTTGCTCCGGCGGGGGTCGATTTACTTGGAATTCCCCCAGCGGCGGCGTTTACGGAAAACAAGGCCCCCCCGGTCTGGAAAAGTTTGGATGGAAATTGCGACGATTGTCTCGCTGAAATTAAACGCGTCTGCGTCCTACTGCTGGGAGCTTGGATTTTTCTACGTCCGTGCTCGGAGAATGGTTTTAATAAACCTATGCAACTCTCAAGTTTTCCCTCGAATGCTCAGCGCGGGACGATGAACAGGAAGTTGTGGAGATCCACTTCTACGTATACTGCATCACGGAAGTGAAGACGTTGACTATTTAATGCATAATATTTAGCTGGCAACCAGAGCCTGCTGGAAGAACACGTGTATCTGGATGAATTTATCTGTACCTGGCTGTCGTAGAGTAATAACTGAGGAAAGTTTGTGTAAACCTCAATTGACAGATACGGGGTCCATTTTGACCCAGCTTGTCTAATATGAAAGCGTATTCTGAGAAATGTAGGGGAAAGGTGTCTAAAGCGATCCCCTTAAGGCGCAATTCATATAAAAAATACGAATGCACATTATTTAAAAATAAAAGTAAAGTAGTTTTTGTAAGATAGTTTATCTAACATATTATTGGCTTAGTGTATAAAATGATCCCTAGGAGGGATCCTTAGGAAAATGACCTCGAGGATCATTATGCACCTACTGATAATGAATAAGACGGACATTAAAAAGCATTGATTTATTTAAATAAAAACAGAAATTAAACTCGGTCACAAAATATGTGAACTGTATTTTGGTTTTGTATTTGTATCTATATTAATTTACGTATTACTTGTATAATTCTTTCTCTAATCTGCACTTGATTGCTCGGTGTATATATTGTTGTTTCTTGCATTCATCAAAGTGCTTCCGTTTAAATAAATAAATAAAAAGAAAACTAATGTCTCCACCAGGCGATATCTTTATCGTTTCTCTATCTATTTTGACAATTCGTGTTCGTTGCTAGTAGAGATGACGTACACTTTTGGATTTTTTATGATATTTTATGGGACGTAGGGTAAACTATACAATGATTGGCACCCTAAGCAGAAATCCGAATTGGAATGTCTATATTTTTTTGCGAAGTTGTTATATGGTCTTCATTTTCAGTTATTATCAATGATTATGGATTTCTCATTAAAATAAAACATCTTGAGTACCTATTAAGTCTTTTATTTTAAAAATATTCAATAAAAAAAATAGGCATAAAAGTACAATCATTGGCACCCCAAAAATTTGAGGTTATATAGAAAAACATATGTAGTTAAAAACGGAGTTTGAAGTGTTCAAACAGACTATTTCATTCACTATTAAATACCTACAACACTTAGTAAATCTCTATTTCAATCCATTACTTAGTTATAAAGCGACAAAATATACTTATCTACCCCTTATCAAAATTTTAAGAAAACACATAAAATTCAGCCCTTTGTTCCACTTTGCGGTGTTGCCAGATGTAAACAGAGTACTTCAACTACTGGACTTTGCAATGTTGTAATGCAAGAAAAATAAGAAATTGTAAAAAAGTATTTTCTAAGCTTGTACTTCTTAATATTTCACTTTTTACTGAGGAGTGCCAACGACTAGTGCAGTGCCAGCAATAGTTCAGTTTACCCTACACGAGTCCTGAATCTCACCTAGCGCGGAGCAATAAAATTTATTCCTGCAACGAACGTCCTAATAATAACGTAATCTGTCGTTGTTCTTTTTGTATTTCTACAGTGCTTTTCAATCCAATTTGTTCTACTCTTTACGTGGTGGAATAAACTCGTATTATTATTATTTCACTGCATTGAACTGAAAGGAAACTTCCAACCAATCGGCAGTTGAATCTCACCCAATCGCAGTATCTACCCAGCAACGTACGAGCGGAAGAGACGTCGTTCCACGAATGAATAAATTTTCCATGTAATTTTTCCGCGAAAACGAAGACCAGCTCCCTCTGTAATATTCTGCTCGGGTCGTCGACAAGAAGATGGTGAAACGCCGGGGGATCGCATCAAGGATCGGTGAACGCAACCGCGGGATAGGTTTGCTAACGCCATGGGAGGTCGGCGGGGCCAATATTCTGTTCCTGATGAGTTAACCCAGACAGTTTTGAATATTAGATTAAACGTCGGTCGATCCCCTGTCATTAGCAGGATGCTCTAATCAAAGTCGATCCGAAGTTCGGAACCGTTCAGCGGGCGGTGGTGCGTCTTATTAAAGCGGAGACAACCCCCCGTCTTGTCCCCTACCCTCCCCCCCCGCTACTACGTATTACCTCTTTGACAGTGCCTCTATCAGCTACACTTTCTATCCTCTATCCGTTTATTCGCATCGTCGGCTGCCTGTGGCGTGTTTCACCCTGAATTACGGGATCATAGTTGTCGCATGTGCTTAAGTAGTCCATGGAACAGGTTTAAGTGAATCATCCTGTGCATCGTTAACGCCATGGAAGCGCCTCTCTGCAACGAAGCAGCGGATTCGTCCTTCGAGAACGACTAGTTTCGCTACTGGGCACCTACGATTACGATATTGAAAGTATCGTTCGTTTCTAACACAGCCGGCGCATTTAATTTTGTTCTCTTCTACTGCAAATAGAGGGCGTAAAGTGTGGCTAAGTTCATGTAATGCATACCAAATATTAATTATAATATACAACTTAAATAATCATAAGCTTTCTACCATAATTGTAAGTGTACAAATACTTCATTGACTTCCAAGTTCTTGTTTTTATGGCATTATTCTTTTGTAACCCATTATGAAAAGTTGTTAATTTGTACATTACCCCTGTACATAGTACACTATTAATGGAAACAGTTATTGTTAGTGTATCACTTGTTCGTATAAATTTATTGCAAAAAACTTGATGCACAAATACTTTTTTGACTCACTGTACGTGTCTTGGTCATCGTGCAACGATATGTTCCCCGTGCCAATATTGAGTGAGGGTCACGTGACAGGTAACATATGAAAATAATCCAGTGATACAATAAACGCTTGCAGTAGTGTACAGGCGTTATAAGCTATCCGTACACGTTTCCAAGGCTTCCGTCCATTCATGCACCATTTCTCCCGCGTTTCCCCCGTACCCATTCATGGCCCGTTACTCTTGAACTGCAGGTGCGAACGCGCACGAAAGCCTCGTTCATGCTAATTTTATCGCTCGCGGATACGCCGTCGAATTACCGCTGGCGAGTCATTACCGTGGATTTTGATAATATCGTGGCTCGTCGATTATCCACGGGTTTTGTTCGGTGCTCACGGTAAACGAGCCGCGCGGTACTTACGCCTGAACAATGGCCGATTGTTTGCTCGTGTACTTGCCGCTGGCTGTAAATCAATGAAAATTTAATCGCTCGATAATTTAATCGATACGTTAATTACAACTAATTTTATTGATAACCGACCCGATACACCGCGCGGCTGGATGTAAATCTTGCGCCTCTCTGGCTCCCTCTGCTAAATAACTTCGTAATTTTGACGCTGTCGTGCGCCAACCGACCGCCGCGGCGTTTTCGCTTCCGTTGTTTCCCGCTCTTTGCGGACGTGTTATCCCATTGGATTTCGGTCGATAATTGATTTACAAGTTTCATACGTCACGAAACATACGTTTAATAAGTACTACCTATGTAGTTGTGGAACACGAATGAATATTAATCCAACGGAAGAAATGATGCAGGGTTAAAAATATTCTCTCCTATAAATAACTTTTGACGTTGTCGTGCACCACACCCGCACGTGCGGAGTCACCCCTAAAGAAATGGATGATTTTAGTTTCAATTTTTGAAGGGTGACAAATATTAAAATTTTGATTTTCTTTAATGCCAGTAGTAGGAGAAGTTGTTCAACCAATAACATGTATCCTTGGAACAAATTTTCATTGCAAAATTTGGACACGGTGACAATTTTGCGTAAGATGCGGCAGCTGTCCCACAAGTACCCTATTGTTTTTAGCAAACGCGTTCTGTATGAAGCAAAAGGTCTAAATACTTAAACATTCGAAAAATATTAAAAATGTTTTATCGCAAATGAATCATCGCGGATAACATAAACTTCATTTCGCCCTCTCCTGTTTTTTCCTTTTGGTGTATATAATAATTAATTATAGATACACATTCTGGCCGATGACACAATTCTCTTTATTTAATCATATAATATCTATTCTTGTCTAATTATTTGGATTGTTTGCGTCTGCATGTTGAGAGGGATTCTTTAAGTAAACACGTAATAACTTATTCGTTTAATCGATTGTGCAATTTACAGAAAATAATTTAGAGAAATTTAACTTTACGTTATTCTTAGATTTTTACGTTTTTTACCATAACAAAAGAGGCGCTTGAAACTGCGAATTTATTTTATAATACACGTGCGATATTATATTCCTCTGGACGCTATATTTCAAAGACGTTCACATAGATACGTTTTCACGGTACTGCAACTTGCATTTTCTCGTTTACTTCTTGTCGCTGGGAACGGAAAGAAATGGTCCGGTCTACAAGGGTGGAAGAAAAAGGATAGAGAGGACGGGAGGAAGGATTTCGAGTTGATCTCTTCTCCGTTCTTGAAGCTTCGTAGGACAAAGAAGCACTTGCACGGTAGAGAAGCAGGAGAAGAAGGACAGAAAAAGGTCGGTGATAAATGTTTCAGAGGCCGACGCAATGACAAAACGTTTTGAGGTCGAGAAGTCACGATTCGGAGTAAGGACACCCCTTTGTCTTTCCTGGCGACACGTAAAAATACACGGCACGTGGTCCATCGTTCACGATCGTTTCATTCGATTAATAGGTTACGTACATTTAGGGTTTGTCGGTTTTAAAAAACCGCGTTTAAAAACCGGTTTTTATTTATAAATTTGTATTATAAACTCGAATCTTTTCGAGCGGCTCGAATATACTTATAGCAGATCGAAATTTTCGAGCGGACCGACTGTGCCAAGTAAGTAAGTAAGTAGCTTGAAGCTTGAACGTTTCGGCAATACGAATGTTTCGAATATTTTAGGTTACGAAGAAAAAAGTAACAAGGAAAGAAAGATAACATAAAGAGAAGTGTATGAATACGTTCATAAATACACAAAAAAAAAAATGAAGAAAAAAAAAGAAAGATTTGAATTTAGTACTTATTTTCAAAAGTTACAGAATATTTCCCTTTACAGCTTATATTTTAATAATTCACATTTCTTATCGAGAACCATTATTTACATTCCCGTAGATAAACGTAACCTAAAATAATCGAAACATTCGTATTGCCCGAAACGTTCAAGCTTCAAGCTACTCGACACAGTCGGTCTGCTCGAAAATTTCGACCTGCTCCAAGTACAGTATTTCCTCGTTAGCGGCTCGGTGGTCGGGACCGGCGTTGACCCGGTATCGTGAACGGAGCCCTAATTCCGAGTGTTCGTTTCTCGCTTCTTTCTGGCCGAAGGGGGGAGCGAGATGGAACACTGCGTGCGCGGCGAGCGTGCGCGATGGTCGCGAGCGCTTACCGTGAGCACGAAAACCGCTTCGCAAAATCTTGACGCAGGCCCGGCTCACGGTAAGCGCTTGCGACCATCGCGCACGCAAAGGACAGAGTGTCAGGCGTCCGAACAAAACATCAACGCGTCGTCTGCCTCGTACCGTCCGTCCTCGCTCGCTTTCAGTGCCTCTCGCTCGCTCTCGATCCATCTCGCTCTCGCCTTCGCCGGACAAGAGTGAGACAGAAGTGGTGGGGATAGCGAATAGTCCGTATCGTGTACAGCAAACCGAGCCCGTAACGAGGAAATACTGTATATTTGAGCAGCTCGAAAAAATTCAAGCTTCTCGGTTCTTTCGAGCCACTCGGTTTTTACTCGGGGTACTAGGCTCGGCTCGGCTCGCTTTTTTCTAGTACTCGAACAGCCTTAATACCTATACTACCATCTTTTCAATACAACTCATAAACTGAACTTTATTCGTTAGCAAATGTAGCGACCACGAATTTCTGTCAATACTATATTTTGACCAGTATGACCGCAACCACCGTATCAATCTCCAGCACCACGTCCCTCCATTTCTATTAATTCCATCCACTGCTTGTAGGCTCCTAATACAGCGCAATAGCGTTCGCCGGAAAGAAAGCGCGCATATAGATTTACTACGATACCTACGATACGTGACGTTCAAATGGGGTAAACCTGAAGGAAGCTATCGTTGTACATAGTTTCTACGAGGAGAAAAGCAAATAAAGTACAAGGGGGTAGCGTGGGGAAAAAAGGACAGAGAAAGGGTGATTCAACTCTTTTATTACTTGCTGTCTCTTGATTTGCCCCTACTTCCAGGGAGGCAAGGAGGAGCCAACGTTCAGGGTAGTCAGATGGCATCCAGGCAAATTTTGAGCGAGCCAGCAGCTCATAAAAGCTCGGCCTCCTATCCGAACAACCCCTGCTGTCTAAGTCCACCCGGGCGGAGCGGGGAGGGGGTGAATGTGATCCGCCAAAGGCGTATTTCAACGACACAGGGATGGGGGTGTCCGTCGACGTGTTTTGGCCAATTCTGTGCCGTCTTTGGAAGAACGGGACTCAACCCCCGCGGACGTCGTAAAGAGCTGCAAATTGCTGTCCACGAACGAGCGGACGGAATATATAAAATTTGGCCCACCGCCATTTTCACCCTGACCACTTCTTTTTTTCCACGGAGAAACGAAATCTCTGGCGAATGGGCATAGTTTCGTCGATATTTTTTTGTGCTTCGGATTCTGTTACAGACTGTCGTGGTACATTAAACTACATGGCAGGTGAAATTTGCTGAATGGAATATTCGAGGAAGCTCACCCGTGTTTGGCGAAGGGGTAGTAATTGTAAGCAACGATTGTATCTGATCCATTTACACCTGGTACGTTTAGATGTATCTAAATGACTGCTTAAAGTAATATATTTGTAAATATAATTAATTTAATTTTATTTAACGATAATCCGTCCGATGTGGTATATCTTTTATTTAGATATCTCATCTAAGGAAGCGCGTGGGCGTGCGAATTTAATCTCTGAATATTCAGTGGATTATCAAAAGAGTTTGGATTTTTGCAAGTGAACGGTGAGATAAAGGATAGCGAATATGTTATTGTCAGCGTGGAATATTTCTGCGTCTCGTGCAGACAGAAAAAAAAATTCAGAACTGTCCAGTCTTCGCCGAGCCTTGCCCGAAATGTTCCCTGAGTAGGACAATAGCTTAGTCCCCATGCGATTTCCAACTTCGCCCCGTACAAATTCTTTTCGTCCGCTACGCGCTGCCTTGCCTTCCATTTTTTATTTCTCCTCCCCGCTTCTGTCTCATTCCATCTCTTCCCCTAGTTCTTTTTTATTATCCCTAGAGGCAGGGAAGTTTCAATGGACTTTACTCAATAGACTACGCTTCCTAGTTGGCTCGGAGCTAATAAACTATAAATTCACCCCCAACCCTCCCCCTGCCCCTGCCCCGTCTTCCGATACTTTTTTCATCCCATAGCCGGCTCTATCGTAACTTCCTCCGCAATAAGAGCCCCCCGCCCCCCTCGCTGCGCCGACAAATATTCGGGAAGATAAACACGCTTGATGTGTTTGTTGTACGTTGGAATTCGAACTTTATACGCGCGTATAGTGCCGTATAAAAATATACAGCACTCGATTGGTCCCCATAATAATATACTTTTATGATGAGCATTCCTCTTTCCATGGTTACTATGCGATTATCTCGGTGCGCGGAATTTTATGATACAAAACAAATACGTATACGTGGTGACCCAGCAAAAACGGGACACATTAACTAATCTCCTTATTTTCAAACGCACAAAAAGTTGTTCCATATGCACTGCAGGGGAGACCGGGACTGGTAGGCCAGTTCTTCAGTTTTTGATTTTTAATAACTTATGTGGACGAGATATCATTAAACCGGTTAGTATATTTGATAGGGCACACATTTGGCTATCTGATCAAATTATTAAAGTTGACTCAGTGTGAAAACAATTAAGGTATTTTAATGCTTTTCTAGCAACTTACATGCTGGTCAACCAGTCCCATGATCGGGGTTGGTTGACTTACGGTATGGGGTAGGTTGACTATAGGTACAATCAGTTAAGAAAATGGTATTAGCAACTTATCTCAGTGGTAATAAAATAACACAATGTCACAAGAGTTGATTCATTATAAAATATTAATTTCTTTCTTTCATATTTTAATAATAAACTGATTTTTTTCGACTCAAGCATAAATTGTAATGTATTTATAACATAGTAAAATTTAAACGAAAAATAAAAATCGCTCTCTGAATAACAAAATCACAATTTAAACCTTATTAATGTTATTAGTCAACCAGCCCTGTCCGATCATTTTGACTTCAATAATCTATATAACCTTCAATTATTTATGTATAAACAAAAATACTATGTCAATAGATGGCCTAATGAATAAACTTTAAAATAGTCCCTTAGTATACCCTACTAAGATTCTCAAATTATTGGAATTAGATAAAAAACAATCACCTCATCGCTCAATGTTATTTCTTTCATTACGTACTTTGCTCATCTTCACTTTACAGTCCTGCCAGGAAACATTGTTATTTTATGAGGCTGTCTGATAACATCGTAAACAAGTGAAACATAATTTCCAATTTGACATGCACTATCCATTACCTATTCAATTTTCGCAGTGCTGCGGACATGGTAGTAAAAGCAGTGTGTGAAGGAGATAGACATGGAACTATTTCAAACAGTGTGATCAATATAATCGGCAGGAGAAGGAAATAAGCTAACGGCCTTAACGGGAGTCACGCAGGGAGGCTTAAGTCGCAAACAGCTTCTCCGTTTGTCGGAGCTATTAATTTAATACCGTGAAATCGCTTTGTTTTCCCTCTAAACAACTTTATGATGCTGTGCGACAGTGAAAACTCAGCCCTAGTTATCGAACCAGGAAATATCGACGCAGTTTATTAAGTCTACAGAATGTAAACAAATTATTTGTCGCGATTTTCACAGGTGATTTACAGACTGGGACTGGTGGAGATTAACCCCGAGCGGGTGAAAAAATTACCCAGTCTTAAATTGTCGTAAATTTTTAAAAGAGTTAAAAAAAAATATATAACTGACGAAAAAAAACTCTTTTCAAAATTTTGTTAACGGAAGTTTGTAGCGCTTATTGCACCATTCAACTTTTGTTTGAAACATTTTTTCTTTCTGTTGTACTTTGAGAGTTATACGGGAAAAAGTGGAAGTGCCAATTTGACTTCGAGGTTAGTTTTCACCCCCTTAAACGGCGATAGGGCCCAACTGAAACACACCATTGTTCTTGTTTTAAGTCGCTCCAAAAACCTACAAAGTTGCGTTCCAATCAGTGAGACCGGGTTCGCGGTGTTCCCTTGTAAACTGTGTGAATTACATTTTTCGCTACGAACGTTTTAAAAATATTGTAAGTCATTAGTATATAAACCGCAGTTCTTGAGCACGAAATTTTCATCTCGTAACTAGAAACAACGAATAAGTTGCAACATAATTAAGGGCGTTTCCAACGGCGCGGCGGTCCCCTTTTCACGAGCACCAGTAAATCCGTTCAATTTCAAACTGACCTCGTCCTTTCGCTTCGAGGCTTGCGAAGTAATTATTCGCGCTCATCGCCTTCAAATTTCCTCGTCTGCGCCGCGGGCCATTCGTGTCCATTCTCAAAGAAGGCACGAAGCGAACGTAATCTAACCGACGCAATACCGCCCTCTTTCATGCAATTATCAGTCGCCGCACGCGGAAACAAAGTGCGGAATCGTATTTCGTCGTTCAGTCAATGTGGCGCGATGTGATAAGGCGTCCCTTCAACCTGCACCCCTCTACACCCTTGCGCGTCTCTACAGGGTGATTTACAAGCCTGCTGCCTAGCCTTCACTGCACTGTTGCTGTCAAGTGAAATCTATCCACAAAATTACCTTTTTTAAAAAAAAGGTACAAAAATGCGCGCGAAGACGAATGTTAAAAAAAACTGTCGTAAATTTATTATGTGCTATATTTATCTATTTGATGTAACCACTGAAAGAATTTTGGTTTTCAATTATTCCTACTAAGTAATATGTTCGCTGTAGTATGGGGCAGAGTTGGGCAAAATGTAGTAGGGGGGCACGTTTCGCGGACAGTACCCAGCAGGCTGTCGAGTAAGACCCCGCTGAGGGACTTCACACCTAAGTCACTATATCTCGGATAGGCACTATACATAAGTACAATTTTGAACCCTCCTTTACAAGATTTAAAATTAGCTTATAATTTATATTTTAATATTTCTATCTGATACTATAGCCTAAATCAGGGTTGACCTACTGGTGGCTCGCGAGCCACTTCCACATTTATTTCTTTGTGTTTGCAAACTTTCTTGATACGGACTAATCTTTTTTTATACCAAGTTATTTAATCCAGCGTAGAATAGTTATTTACAACCTCCTTTTTTACTATGTTTTCGAAATACTGCATACTGAATTTTATATAATAACATTCTATAATATAATGTTGAGACCGATTCTAGTTTAGAAACAGTTTTAAGATTATTGGTTTTCATTAACTGTTTAAATGGAAAATTGTGTGCAATCTCGAAGATATACTGTTTCCCATTTTATTATATTTATATAATACTTCCAACCTTTTGGTTAGCAGAACACTAATCCGTCAGTTAAAACTGAAAGGTATTAAATAAGTTGATTACAAAGAAAATTGATATAGAGTTAAGTAAACGCGACAAAATCTCAACTTACCCTTTTATAATAAAATACCTTTATACAATAGAACTGTTCACATATATGTTTATTTATGAAAAACTGTATTTTCTTGAAATTGATGTATAATTTTTGCGAAGCCTTATCACAATTTATCATACGCCTCATAAGTCTAAAACCTTGTTTCGTGGCGCGATATTTGATTGATGATGACAAAACTCTAATAAAGTTCTCGATACAAGTATGATAGTTTTCAAACTTTCGCTTACGTTTGCGTAAATAATTTCGTGGAAAGCGTTATTTTAAAATCTGAATTTTGCAGTTGCTGAACAGTGTACACCCAGTATATGACACTGCGGTGTCAAGCATATTAATAATTTCGTAAATAATTTCGTGGAAAGCGTTATTTTAAAACCTCAATTTTGCAGTTGCTGAACAGTGTACACCCTGTATATGACACTGCAGTGTCAAGCATATTGTGGGATCCTTTCTGCCGAGGGGTAGCTACCCTTATCTTTAACAGACAGCATTCCAATCGAAGCGTGTGCTCTCCTTCGGCCCTCATAACCGAGCAAACAACTTGCTACGACTCACACGTTGCCTGAATGGGGTTAGTGTAGCGAGTTCTATTTATTTCATCGCGAAGGACACCTAATCGAATTGATCCAATAAAGATGCATCGAATACGTGTTGACCTTTTCAACTACATGTCTACACTGCGTTCCATATAAGAGCGTACCAACGCTCCTACCGATTTGCAAACGATCTGCGCAGCTCCCACGAATCTGACACACGCGATTGGTCGTGGCACTTTCCCTGCCGGTTTACAACCAATCAACAGTGTATCCCTGCGCGAAACGAGTACGCTCTAATATGGAACGCGGTATGCTATATGACAGTTGAAACCAATCGATCGGAATATTTTCTAATTACTGTTATTAAAATTAACCTAGGGAAGATGAATTAATTTGTCATTTAAAAATGGCACTATTTTTGGTAAACCCATTTAATGCTTCCCAGAAATGTATTAATTATTAGAATAATAATAACTAAAGTAAATAGTTATTAAGAATTTAATCATTTCAAATTTTGGTATTACAAATTTAACACTTTTTAGTAACTCCTGTAAGAGGAAAGAGTAATTCCGAGTTTCGATAAAAATAATGCACAGGGGAAATTTCTAGTCGAGAAATTTCACAGTTAGGGTTTCGTAAAATTTTACCAAAATTTTTCAGCTATATTATTTATTACGATGTTTCAATATTTAACTAAAATACAGAACAAATTTTCACAGCTTCAACTTAGCAAACTTTACCTGAAAACGCAGAAATACAATGATTTTTCAGCATGTTGATTGATTGAACAGTCTCTGTTCCACTTGCCCCGAATTGTCATTTATATTTGTGCGTGGAAACAGTTCTATAATCTGTGTTTGTAGCGATTTGCGCATTGAAACGTGTTTCATCGTTTCATGTGGATTTCATAATTTGCTTTGACAGATGGGATTGCGTGAAATGGCAGCTTGTAAGCGGCAATTAAGCTAAAACTCAAAATGGTTATAGGTGCACCGAAAACAAGGGGTTTCAGGATTTACGTCAATCAAGTTCTGTCGTTAGTTTAAAGATTTTAAGAAACTTAAATGTATTTCTAACTGTAATGTTACTTTAAGAAAGGTATGATGCTTTTAGTACGAGCATATAATATTTTAAAGTGTAATATATAATATGAAAATGTAACAATGTAATAACAGAAATAATGTGTACATATGTATCTCTTTACTGACTTCCCCTTAGGGTTACGTGCTTCCTTTTCCTTCCTCCTCTCTTTTCGTTCTTACAATTTCCCCTAACCTACCTTAACCTAAACTTAAAACTACCCCTTAAACTACTTCTCCGCGCCGCACAGTGGGGCACGTAACATAGGATTCGCGGAAAAAATGTCATAACTTCGGAGTTTCTCAATATTTTTCAGTACTTTTTTTTATATTATTTATTAATAGCCAACGGTTATATGGACAGCAACATAAATAAAATTGAAGCATCTTTAACAAATGAAATAGTAATAAACCGAAGAAACGAAGAGTGCACAGCGCACTCGGGTGATTATGTTTTAATAACAGCCAAAGTTGCAAATAGTTGCAGCCAATTTTTTTATGGCTGTTAGTAGATGGTATCTGCTTTCAATTAGTACTATCTAGAGCCCGGAGGAAGGCGGAGCTTTGTTTATAAACCTAAAAGAGTTAATGAAAACTTGAAATACTGGGTAGCTTCGTTTGAAGCCGTATAGTGGGATTGCAGTGAAGAATTTTCGAAAAATATTTATGTCACAAATAAGCTGAGACTATACACATTCGAAATACATGCGGTAAAAAAATAAAAATATCTAGAGGAATTCAGAAAAAATTCGACAATCTCGTACGAATATTGACACGTTTCCCGTTAGATTGCGAAAGGTTAACTTCAGATCAATTCTTCTTTGCAATTAACACGAATATGACATATCTGTCATATACGTTAGATACGTTGGTCTATTGGATTTCAGGATATAGTGATGGATACATAAAAATACAACTTTCGTTTTAAGACTTTTTTCCTCTCCAGCCCCACTGTGCGCCGTCTCCTCTCCCTCTCCCACGCCACGCTCGCTTCGTTCTTACCCTAGTCTTAATCAATCGCTCTTATTTCCTAATTCTTACATCTACCCCTCTCACGCCCCTACTTTCTCTCCCTCCCTTCGACTTCCATTCCCTCTCTTTCACTCCATTCCTTCTTTCACTCTTTCCCATTTTCATTCGCCCCCCTCCCCCTTCCCCCTGTTGCCACCATCCCTCTCCCTCCTCCTTTCCTCTAACCACTTCATCCATTCCTCTCCTTTTCCTCCTTCGTCCTAAATCTTCTCTATCATTTCCCCTATATTCCCCTCCTCCCCTTCCTCCCGCGAGCACCAAATAATGTGTACGTATACCTAATAGAAATTATAAATAAAAACTGTCGAATATGTACGACGTGTTTTACAATCTGGAGGCTGTGAATTTATTACATTTCTGAACGTAGGCCCCGAAGATCTTTATTAGCAGTATATTATTTACGTCACTTACGGCATGATTTATTATTACTAATATATTTATTGTTAGTAAATTAATTCTCTTGCATTGTATCGTTCACCCGCAGTACTTTTCTCGTTTCATGCATGTTATTATTTGCACAATAGTGCATTCATTTAGACATTGGAGCCATTTTATCAACATACTTATTCATTTGTAATAAATGTACAGCGAAAGTTAAAGTGTTGCATTCAAATGTCATGTATTAGTGAACAGACTTCCTATAAAGAATTACGTAAAGATTGCATATAATAGTTTATTAAGAAACCGAAAGGACTTGACGAGTATTACCGATAGCACCGTTTAATTAATATAAATTGATTATTATCCTCCGAGAAATGCCATTATATTGTAGCTCACACGAGGTCCACATAATGATTATGATACATAGCCCGGGAAACGGTGTCTTATGGCCCATATGTCCTATTATATGTAGTTAATGCACTAGTTTCTCTTTTTATTAAGGGGTGGAGTTTACTGACTAATTGGAACGAATAAAATGAAGATAGATGAGGGAAGAAATAATGTTGATTACGTGAATTACTGCTACTCAGCCTTTCAGTGAATGCCTGATTATTAGTCACCGATCTTTGTATAGATTAGTCAGTACGAAAGAATACTTTTCACGAGAAATAGTGAAACAACAATGGTGCTGTATTTTCAATTATGCACCGTGGAAAACTAAAGTATAAACTTCCGTCTGCTTCCTAATTGTTAAAGAGTAAAATAAAAGTAATTCTTAACGACATAAGTCATTGTTCATTGAAAGTAATTTTGTTAAGTAATTTTTATTAATTTCCCTACTAATAGAACTGCAACATTTAATTATTAAATGTCCATTATGAATATCCAATAGCTACGCCCCTCCTCGTATTTAATTTAAAAGTTGAAGTCGATGTTACAGTGGAAAAGAGCTGTTACCATAGTTTCTCGACGAATACATAGTGCGCAATCAGGAAACAGGTGAAAAGAAGCACAGTATATACAAATTCAATATTTCAAGGTACTGTGCTGCTACAACGTTTGCACCGACATCGCAGGCGAACAATCGCAGAGCCTAGGCAAGCACACATACACTTTCGCGAACGCAGCCTCCGTTATTTGGAAACTTTGAACATTGCTGCGTTTGCCATGGCAATAGAAACATCACTTTATTCTTTAACAGAAGATCCTTAGGTGCCCGAGAATTCTTACTAACCGGTGTAGAGTGGAGAAATTTTGCGATTTTATGGCCAAAACTACGAAAATAAATTTTTGAATTTGACAAAATAAATGCAAATGTCAATTGAAGAACTAATATGAGTTAAATGTTTTAATACAAAGCTCGCATAGACTCTCAAATATGTATGTTCACGCGAGGTTACAACGATCGCAAAGAATTAATCTAGATTTTCGAGTTACTTCAAATAATTTAGGGGAGGGTTGCCTATTCTGGACCACTTTTTTTATTTTTCTCCACGGGCATAACACATTGCAGAAAAAAAAACAGAAACGGGAAAAAGATCTACATTTTATGTAGATTTTATCATGTATTTAGTGTAGTGATAAAATATGTGATTAAAATAATATCTAAAGAAAAACTAAACTAATGACTTCGGTTCATTTCGGGCAAACGGTTTCGTAATTTGGACCACCGGTTTCCTACGTTGAACCGCTCCTAAAAGCCAATGAATTTAACCCTTCGCGGTCGCACGGGATGTATTGTACCCCAAGAATAATTTTCGAGTTAAAATGTCGTGCCTTTACGACTTCCAAAGGGGATTTATCGCAAGAAAAAATATAAAAAAAAAATAAAAAATGTGTTTGTGTGTTTGTCTGTCACCTAACAACTTTCGAAGGGTAAACTCTGGGGTCACGAATGTGTCCCAGCTTATTATGCTTAACTAATCCAGACAAATGTGACTATTTTCACAAAAAAATTTTTTTTTTATAAAATTAGAATTTAAATTTCGGGCGAAGCCGAGTAGTAAAGCTAGTAAATATATAAATGTTTTCTTTAGAAATTTTCTATAATTTCCATTGGCGCCATTGCAGTGCAGATTAGTTTTTGTTTAATTACTGTTTTACCGCACCATAGATTCTACAACGCAATAATAAAATTGTCTCGCATTGTTAATCAAATTCAGTTCGGCATTTATTAAAAGAATAAAGTGAAACCCCAACCACAGAATTATGTGAAAATATTATTAAACGGTTTATAATGCAATAAATTTAAATTTAAATATTCTCTTTAAGAATCTTATCTTATTTTATGCAGAAAAAGAATTTGCATTTGTAGGTTCCATTAAAACAAAACACTAGGAGGCGACTCATCGCGAAATACGAAACTTGCCGTACACGTGTGCACACGAGTGTTCTGCTCGAGAACTGAAGTGAAGTGAGTTACCAAGTTAAGGGTCAACAAGTAGAAGGGTGCTAATTCTCTCGTTATATTCTCCTTTGCACCCTCTTTCCATCGGCCTCTTTCCATCCGTTCACAGCCTGCCTTGTTCTCTCTGTGGAGCGACCGATAATGGACTTTTAATGCGTTCGATTTGCTAGTCGTAGTGGTGGGATCCCCGTACGCTCTTTATTGTAAGATTTCCATATTTTCGATGCCTTCTGTTCGAGTAAAACCGCGCAGAAACGTGGATTTTCCTTTTACTGTCTGTTCCAATCCTAACGATTAATAATAGATGTCATATCAAATGTATAAGTTTCTTCTGTATAGACGTCCGAGTCTTACATTCGAGTGAATAACCTAATTAAACATTAAATAATAAATATTAACGCTGATTTCCATTTGTGACTACAAAGTAGAGCTATTCTTTTGGCCCGGGTACCCGGCTACCCGATGAAACACATGGGTAGACAAAATTACCCGGGTAGACAGAAATTACCCGACTACTCGGGTAGAGAAAAATTACCCGGATACCCGTGAGATACCCGAGTAAATGAGATAGTTGAGAATTCCGATTTGACAGCCGATCGTCTTTCGACTTTCGGTCATTTTCGGCTATCATCAGTAATGAACTTCAAGCAATAAAATGTGATAGAATTTCTGTCTACCCGGGTATCTCACGGGAAGAAATATGACCTAAATATAGCCAGCTTTCTCGCGGGGAAATATCTTTTTCTTTTTCGCATTCAGTGATTTAACATTCAAATAACTTGCACAATTCCTCGCCAGCCCAACGATTTACTATAAGGGGGTCGCCATCCGCGGCGGAAACTATTTAGCACAGATATTCGATGAAAATTCATATTTCCATTCCTCCGGAGTGCTCATAAAATAGACTTCGCCGGTAGATATCGGCATTCATAAGTCTCGCAAGCACGTGAAAAATAGTCGTTGCTCGTGGGACAATTCCGTGAGGTTGACTCATTACTAAGGGGAGGCTTGTCGCAATCCTGTGGGGCTTGCCGCGTTCATTCGATATTCTATCGAGTTATGTCTCGGCAAATATCGATCGAACCGATACACGTCAGTTGTACATACAGCACCCTCCTCCCCGTATCCAGTCGCAGTCACATCATCGTATCCTCGTCCGAACCTAACCGATTATACGGGAGTAGTTGCTCGCTTGGTTCACCGCTCGCCAAAAAATCTGTAAAACTCTTTGAATGCTCGTTCTCTCGCACTGTCGCCCCCGACCCACCCCACTGGAATTTTCCCCAGTTTTGCTTGCCCGCCTACTACATGCATCCGTTAGAACGAAAAATTGACTCGGGGCCTCCAAATACCGAACGTCACTATCGGGTCAACAAAATGCGTTGCTGAAAGGTATCTTCACTGGAGCTGGTTTACGCCTTATAGGGGGATCGAGGGTTAGATCACAGATTTTGTTTAAATTTTCCGTATAATTCGAGCATGACGTATATGTATAATACTGAAGTGAATCGAAAATCGAGTTCAAAATATTAAGTTGGATTTATATCCTGTAATAAATATATTTCTAATGTGTCTTATTTGCCTTATTTTTACGTTACCGTATATCGGGGTGTGTGGGGAGGGGGGAGGGGTGCAGGTTATTTGCATTGATACGTAATTACTCTCATTTTTATACACATTAATTTAGCTATTTTTTCGCATGGAAACGCTTAGAAATTGTGTTAAAATAAAACGATACTATATTGTTTTATTATAATCCTACATTCCTTTCTATTCTCCCTGTCATTTAAGAAGGAACCTGCCGACCGACGAATTCAGACCAGTTCTGCGCAGGTTGACGCTCATTGGTGCCGGGAGAAGCCACTATTGGCTGTACCCCCACCAACGCGTTTTCGGAGCCAATGAGCTCACTCTACATGCGCGAAACGGGTTCCTTCTTAAACGACACGGAGAATACACAGTGTTTCTGATCGTGAGTAAAACAATGTGCAGAAGTGCCCAGTTACACATTCGTAACACATTTAATAAACATTAAATACTTCGTATTCTCCAAACGACAGAGTGCGGACGCGTTCTCAAATAGAATTTTCCGTCTGCGAGTTGGCAGCGTTACATCACGTTTCCAGGGGAAAAGGCTCGAAAGTACCTTGAATGATTTAAATGGATTGCTCGCGTGTCTCAGCGACGTCCATCGATTCCGTTCATCCTGTTTGCTCAGCATGTCCATGCCGATTGCTCGCTTCTTTATTTATTTGCTTAGCAGCAATTACCATTCGAAATTTATCGAATGCAACGTACGAATGCTTCTGCGTTGACGAACATGGAACTAAATTATTTTCATGTACGTATAAATGGAATAAGGAATACACGTTTAAATTCATTAATGTACTTTTCACTTAAACACTTTATTCTGACCTTGAAATTGTTTGTTAAAAATTGTTCGTGCAAAAGTCTCGAATACCACTGTCCAACAAAATTAATTGTTTTTTTCTGTTCCTTAACATTCAATAGCCGTTTCTTATAGACTTTTGTGCACTGAAAACGAATCCGCGAACCGTTTGTCGCCGTCACCCTCAGTTTTTGAGAAATTCGATTTGGAAAAAAAACTGCAAATTTTCAAATTTGAACATCTTTTCTGTCGAAACGGTAATAGTTATTCGGTTGGTTGTTCCGTCAGATTATTCTACGAACCCTCGCGAACAAAACGATATACGTTATTATTGAATTATAAGCATTTAAATATGTTTAAACAACGATAAAAGGGAAAAGGATACCCGAAATGCACCAATTTTTGCAGATATTTTGCTATATATTTTAAAAACTAAGGGTCTGGGAGAAAATATAACTACTCCACGCGATGCAGCAGAAATTTATCTTTCGGAAACCACTAACAGAAGTGGTAAGTCACGTTTTGTTTTCAATACAGAAGCGAAATAGTTTGGCAAAACGTGCGCCGCTGACAGTGGTAGTCACCGCCCTCTGATTCCTCAGAACACATAGAATCACCGTGTAAGAGAATTTTTCTTTTCCGATTACCTCCAAAATTTGTTGGTTTCCACCACACTCTTTTCTCAGCTGCAAATCAATCGAATTCCATAACCCACTCCATTCATTAGAATCCAACAGATGATGGTGTCATTTGTTCGCCAATAACGAACGAATTCGAACTTTCCTACTTAAAAAAATGGGGGGGGGGGGGCTCAACTTTAGAAGCGATTCCGTTAAGGCAGTTCTAAAAGTGCAACCGTACGGGACAATTCTGAAACAATCGACGACGAGTCGCCCCGATCGATGTTCAATAATTATTAATTATCAGAGTTAATGATCTGGCTGATTGGAGGGAGCCGTCTCGAGGACCTCGTTAGTCTTACGCTGGCTGTCTCCACGATATAGATATTTGTTCATTCGTCCTGCCCGCCGTGGCAGTTTTACCGACGACCGTCCTTGTGATCGTTAATTAAATAAATTCACCGCTAATTGTATTCGGGCTTTTCATTACCGACGTGTTGGATCGTTACTGTTCCCTGCGGAGCCGTGAGACGGCCTCTGTCTCTCGGGCTTTCTACCGCGCGAGACTCTCACTTCCGTTGCGTCTTTCTTCACTGACATTATGAATTCACACATCCGTGCGTCCTCAGTGTTTCGAACCGGCGGTTAATTAATTGCACTCGACGCTAATATTTTCAAGCCGAGGTCGCATCCTACTTGCAACGATTACCTCCTCTACACCCTCGAGAATTTTGTTTTTACGCGCGAAAAATATTTGTCCAGGTGTTACTATTGAGTAGGCACCGAGTGATTACTCAGGATCTACGGAACACGAGTTGCAACCGTTGCTCGTTTATATTGTTACTACCTGTAGCTGGACTGTTAATTGAACAGGATCAGTTAGGTAGTTGTCGATGCGTCTCGCGAGCTTCGCCGTACCGAATACCGAGTGCTTGTGAGTCGTAGAATGCCGTCAACGATGTTTGCTGCTATTTCAACTATGTAAATAGATGCATTTATGTTTCGGCACTTTTTGTCACTTGATATCGTAAATTGAAGAGTCCCCGATTGTATGGTAACCCACCTAGTGGCGCACTCAGGACACTTTACGGGGCTGTTTCGGTCTAAAGCCCAAAATATAGGTGATCTTTAGGAATTAATTACAGGAAAACTACTAAATATAATTTAATGGGACTTTTTGCATTTAATTAAGGATGTCTTAACCTATAGAAGTAAATTTTTTGTTTTATTATTCATCATTGCAAACGTCATTAGGGAGTCGTTAAAAGTCGAGGCGACAAAAGTTCATCCAAGCCGGTGGAACATGTAGCACCCAAACCAGTATCGGTGGACTTGTAAGAACACTCGTGATATAAAAAAGCGGAGCTCATTAAAGTGGCATTAAACCACGCAAAATAATTTTCCATGGATCTTTTTGTATATTTCCTTAGGACAGAGCAAGATGACACATTACCCCAGCCACCGGAATCACCCTAATATTATCATCTCCATTCTACGCCCAAGGCGTTAAAATTCCACGATTTTATAACCTATAAGCAATTAAGGCCTGGTTTATATCTTACTTTTAGACGAATCGTTCATATTGCTCTTCCACGTTGAATCTACACGTAAAGTGGATCCTGCCAATACAAATCCACCCTTTGACTACTGTCTGCCGCACGATTTAGATAGGATGAAGCCGTAAGACCTACAGAGACGTAGCTGCTCAGAGAGGCTGTGCCCGACAAAGAATATTTGCCATGATAGCACGTCAAAAGGGTACGAGTGGAGGAAGCGATAACTCAAGTCGGTGTCCTAAAAGCTGCAACGGTATCAGGATGAAATAAGAGGGACGATGAAGAAATGTAAATGTGAATATTAATACAGAGAGTCGGATACTGTATGGCGCCTAAGAGCCGAGGGGAAACTTCCTGCGGGGATCTTCCATCCCTTGCCTCTTTCGCCCGTTCAAATATTTAATGGATTTGGCCACATCATCCCGCCTACCCTTATACGTAGATACGTATAATATATATATATATATATATATACATATATATATATTGGCGCGGCATTTCACTGTGTGGGTACGATGATTTCACGCAGCCCAATTCATATGGTTACGCGAGTACGCGGCATACAGACATTTACAGGCGTTCGTACGAACAATCGTTTTATCGTGAAAGGCCCACTCGATTGAACTCCGGGGGATGTTGATAGAAGCTCTCACTTCGTTAATCGACAACTGATGTGTTTAATGGTATGCATTTGCAGACTGGCGAGTTGGAAGTTATGCAACGCTAGGGGAAACCTGTCCAAAACCGTATACTTAAGGTTCCAGGCCCATAACTACAATTAAATTATAAACCAAATTGGGCAATGAAAACGGTATTTATTAAATGCTTTCATAAACGACAGAAAGTAACAAAAATATAATTGAAAAATCCGAGCAGGCTACTCAATTTTGTAGGATTTTAATAATAATTTTAATAATTTTTGTCTTTTTGAATACAGATTAACCATATGGCTAAGGCACTGTCAACGCCACAGGAACGATTTTGCCGCAGCGCACATTTTGACGAAGAGTAGGTGTACCGAAAACGAATTCATGAATCTGATTGAAAAATTTGTTTTTACCCTTCAAGATGTACGTATTAACTATATTAATCAATACACTGATTTACTTACATTGTTTGGTTGAAAGAAAAACCCGAAAACACCCTTACTTCTCAGGCCATTACAGTGGTTGCCTCCATTAAAGGATAAATTTTGCGTTCGGAGCACGGTAGGATGAACGGAAAAGGGGAAAACGGGTAGAAGATACTGAGGCGCGTTTCGCCGGATTTTGACGGAATTAATTAACCCAGTGGTATAATTAAAGTCCCCGTTTCGTCGGCGCAGAACGCCACTGCTGAAAGTTAAACCGACAAAGAAGAAATCGTGAATCCTATTTAGTTGCAAACTGTGCACAGTGTATTTGTGCAGACGTATCATGACAGAGCGAGAAACACACGAACGAATGGAGAATAGAAAAAGTGGCCGGTTGGGTGGGAAAGACAAGGGGAAGAGGATTTACTGGCTGGGGAGAGAAAAGACTTTAATTAAATTCTACCATTTCCCAGATTATCGCGCGTTTTCCATCGTTTCATCGACACAGGATCAAAGTTTCGGTGGAGGTGCTTCGACGGATCATTCGAAAACGATCTATATTATTTTGTGGCGTCTGTCGTTTCGAAAATTCTGTACTCAAACCAAATGGTTGTATTATCAGAGTTTTGTTTCATCGATATTGAGGTTCCAGGGTCAAGTAATTGCAACTATTTTCCAGGGTTGGAACTCTTCGTACTTAAGGGGTTGCCGAAAAGAAGCGAATGTTTGTGAATTTTTTTTGAAAAAGCGGAAGCATATATTCCTACAGAACTTTTTGCACGTAAAAAAGCAACATTTAAAGAATATTTGGTAATTTTTTCCTGGAAAAATGTTTAAGTTTATAATAAAGTAACAACCGACATCCAAGAAGATGATTTTTGCACGAAAAAATCAGGATTTCAACTTTAAATAGCCGCCATTTTGTTTTTAATTAATATTTCGGAAAATTCTCTACGTCAACCTGAGGATACATTAATATACTAACGAAATCTGTTTTGTTTTTTGATTTTAGATGAACTGGTTCCGAATGGCAGTGCTCACCGCAAAAGCAAATTTTTAAAAATGCTTCTTGGATGTCGGCTGTTACTTTATTATAAATGTAATTATTTTTCTACGAAAAAATTACAAAATGTTCTTTAAATGTTACTGTTTTAAGCGCAAAAAGTTTTGTAGAAATATCTGCTTCCGCTTCTTCAAAAAAAAATCACAAACATTCGTCTCTTTTCGGCCGCCTGACTAGGTATAACCCCTTAAGGGGGTATTCTCGTCTAGAGGGACGAGGTCCTCTATTCAGTCTATTCTCTTTAGAGATGACCCGCAGAAAAATTACACAATTTTCACCGATAAGCATTATCCACACATATTTACTAACATTTCAGTAACTTGTAAAAAAAATTCGGTTATATACAATAATAATTAATGGAGATATGGGTTTTTTTTCAAAACGGTGTTTTGAATTTTAATTTTAACTTTTAATTTTCTACAATTACTGTATATATAATTTTTTTCGTGCTTCCAATCATTTTTTAGATAATAACGTTTGAATACAGAGAAATCAGTGCCTCGCGCGTCCCACCTGTACGGCGTGACGTATTGTCTGTACGCGCATGGTGCAAACCTCTCTATATTCCAACGCTATTATCTAAAAATGAATGAAGAAAAAAGAAACTGAACGACAGACAGTAAACAAGCTTTTTGGACATTATTACTACATATTTGAAGAACAAGCAATAAAATTATTGTTTGAATTTTATCAATATTTGCATTAGATATACAGCATTCATTGTACCACTGTAGAAATTTGAGCTCTTGACGGGCGCCATCGGAACTCGTGGCATTTGTACATTTAAGGCAGAAATTGATAAACTTCAAAGAATAATTTTTTTGTTTATTCTTCAAATATATAGTAATAAATTTCAAAAAGCTTTTTTACTGCATATGGTTACGTTTCTTTTTTTAATTCATGAAAATCACGTATTTTTCAAGTGTTTTTACCAGAGGGTGCCCTTAAATAATATATTTAAAAAAAACCGTTTGCTTCGGAAAACTATTAGTTCTTGTAAGCTGTATGCTGGAATTTGACGTGGGGCAATTTTTAATTTCGATACGAAGGGTGTCGAATTCTGAGGAGGGTAACCCCTAAATTGTATGGCAAAGTTTGTTCGGCAGAGAAATCTTAAGGTCCAGAAGGAATTTAAATATTTCTGATGTTATTGGATCCTGAATATCAACCTCGACGTGACGTTGAATGATGGTAAATCCGTACCATCATGGCGGGTTCCCGTTCTGAATACGCTTATGTAAGACAAACACTCCGATTGGCTATTACAAATCCTGCTATAAGTTAAACGGCTTCATGACAGAATATTTTGAAGTAAGTCACTGTGAAACTAAATCGAAGAATTTCTTAAATTTTATAAATTTCAAAATGTTGGGAAATGGCGTATTAGCCAAGGAGAAACAGAGAAGTGAATGAATGTGTAAAATGATTGTGTAAAAGTACGTCTACAGGACGATACTTCTGTGGCTAGATCAAGTGCCTTTTGTGTCTTGTTAGAGTTAGTTGCAGTGCCTTCAGTTTAGCGCTAGCTGCAACTCCCGCGACGATAAGTCGAATTCAGTGTCGCGGACTGCCCTAACGAGGGGAGGACACCATGTGGTAGCCTTGGCAGGATGGATCTATGTTGAAAATAAGTAAATAGGTGTCCGAGCGTTTCTGCCAATGGACCTTAATAATAGAGATATTTACATGGACATTATTAAAAAATTCATAGTGGCCGTGGGGTTTTAGTGGGTAAAAATCCCACACTACCCTGAAGGAGTCGGGGTGCCTTTTGAAGATTTCCCCAAGTTAAAAAAAAAAATTATAAAAAAATTAATAAAAAAAATAATTTATAAAAAAATTAATAAAAAAAATAATTTATAGAAAAATTAATAAAAACAAAATTTATAATTTTTTTTAACTTGGGGAAATCTTCAAAAGGCACTCCGACGCCCAGAAGGGAATTCCCCGGGGGCGCCAAGGTAGTGTGGGATTTTTACCCACTAAAACCCCACGGCCACTATGAAATTTTTAATAATTTACAAGTAAATATCTCTATTATTAAGGCCTATTGGCTGAAACGCTCGGACACTTATTTACTTATTTTCGAAATAGATCCATCGTGCCAAGGCTCACCAAAATCGGTGTCTACCACATGGTGTCCTCCCCTTGTAAGCTGATACTAATCTTTCGGAAATTTTGTTCAGTATCGTATACACTTGATCTGGACACACAAGTATCGTCGTGTAGACGTGCCTTAATAAATAATGCAATAATATAAAAATTCTGCGATCACTGTGATAAATCACTGTCAGTGATTTTGCACTCCATCCCTAGCCATGATTCTCTGAAATGAGTAGTTCAGCGATCATTTTGCAGTAGCCCTCGTCTCTAGGCGCTGCATACGACGTGATTCACTGCCAATAACGCACTGGACCAATCGTAATCGCGCGCACGTTACCAGAAAAAGAGAAGGAATTTCTGAAGCTACTCGCGTGTCACCGCCTGATCTCACATCCCCACACTGCCGCCTCCTCGCGCGAACGGGAAGGACAGGAATAAAAGCGCGGAACTTGGTGTGGTGATTTCACGTTTCCCGATATTTTGACGATTCTCACGGCGCGCCACTGTGCGCCGGCTATCCGAAGGTGTGACTTACACCTCCCGCGATTCGCAGCGCGTACGCATACCGTGTTTTATACAGTGATTTGTCAGCCGTATGCGTATTTGGCGTCGCACCCCAAACGGGCGCAGGCGCAAAGTCGCGTCGCGCCTCGAAAACGCGAGTGCCAGCCGTCAGTTGCGTTCCGACGCCTACAACGCCGAGGTCGTCTCCCATGGTACCTTGGCACGTTCCGCTCCGGCCCTTGTCACTCGCGTTGCCATATGACCGTCGCTCCTCTTCGAACTCACGAGAGCATGGATGATCGGTAACCGATGCCCTCGTGCCACGCTACACTGCGCATTCTCTGACGTGATACCTCGGTTCGCGCTGCGTTCAAACTCGTCGGACGCACGACGCTCGAGACCGAGGGGGTAGTTAGCGATAGAGACGGCACGGAGAGGGGAGAGGGTCGGGTGACGGAGGTTTGGCAGGACTTGGAGATTCGATCGTGAGTCGATGACTCGTCACGTGGTCATATAGCAACGAACGATGGACCCGCGCTTAAGAGGGGACCAGGTGAAGTTGGCTGGTGCGGGCACGGCTGGCTGCTGGTGGATTTCTTCGTGACTTCTGGCGTGGTCACGTGGTAGGGAAACGGAGGCGAGTGGTGTGTACGGTTTACGCGCGTGATTACAACGGTGCGTGATGTTATTATGTGAGACAATGCGGTGGGGTGATTGGTCCTGTAATCTGTTGCGACGTAAGTTCTTCGTCCTTTTGGTTCTGGTCGGCTGCGGCGATGGATACTTGAACATCTTCATCAGCCAGTCCCAGGTCATGAAGTTGTTGGGTAAGTGGGTAGATGCATCTATTTCTGGGCTGTGAGGAACATGTTCTTTGGGAACGACCAGCTTAGAATGTTTAATTACTAGCGGTCTAAAGAGATGAGCAAGTTGACTGGATAGAAGTTAGTGAAATAGGACGCGATTAGAAGTTAATGAAATGAAAGAGATCGTGAAGTAAACATTCGCAGAACACGTGGAAAGATTACTAACAAGGGGAGATCCAGAACCTGAAATTTCAAAAAAATCTGTAGGGGATTTCCTCCTGGTTACAACGCAATTTTTGTTTGCTGCCCAAATTCACTCGAAGGGGGTGAAATTGACCCTTGAAAATTCGACTATTTTCCGATTTTGTGTTATAACTCGAAAACTGTAAGAGATAGAAAAAAACGTTTCAAGACAAAAGTTACTTCTTTTAATTAGACCTATCATTTGGTAAACAAAAATATTTTACAGTTCACGAGTTATAACAGAAAATCGGAAAATAACCGGATTTTCAGGGGTCAATTACACCCCCTCAGAGTGAATTTGGGCAGCAAACAAAAACTCCGTTGTAATCAGGAGGAAATTCCCTACGTATTCACAAAGTTTCAGAATTTTTTGAATTTCCGGGTTCGGGATGTTCCCTTGTAAGATTAAGGCGCTTACATCATGGTTTATTGTTACTGCGTCCTTTAAAGGTTAATGATAGGGTGCATAAACATCTAGGGAGGAAAGGCATTTATGCTTAATGTCGAATCACTTTTCACTTTTCTAATAGACTTTTATGTAATTTGAAGATTTCTAACGAAGTTTAGTGTCATTGATAAAAGTGGTGCTTCTGCACAGTTTACTTAACCCCCCCCCCATTTAATCACTCTTTGTTTTGAAGTGAATTATTAAACACTGTTGCCTTTAAATTGATTCAAACATAAAAACACTTCGAATGAAACAAAGAAGTTCGGAGAAATTCAACAATTGATTCGTACCTTCACATCCTGAGGAGTCAAGATACGTCAGAACTACCAGCTTCAGATTTTTAATCTCTGTATTTGTTGTATAATTTTACTTAATTTATACTATTTGCAGGAAGTAGCGTCATATTCGTCTAAGAATGGCAAACTATGTTAGACTACATAAAGCAAACGTTGCTTTTTCAATTCTCCACACGGCGGCGTAGGCAATAATTACAAAGAATTACAGACCCTTATTGAAAAATTTTTAAATTAAAACTTTATCCCATTCAAACGTAGAGACATATCTATCGAGAAAAACAAAATTCGCATTAGCCTATCGTGAACTTTTAATTAGGAACGTGATATAATTGTGCGTGACTGGATGGTAACGAGTCCCAGCTGCGTATAATTGCCAAATTAACAACGTCCATGGCGAACGAGGTCGAATTTAACAATGCGCACCTGTGCGAATCACATCGAGCCTCTATTGTCTCGTGGTCCTTGATATAATATTGATTAGTGTTGCGAAAAAATTAAACGGTCCTTTTGATTAGATGGGATCGCATTACAAATGGCGATACAATCGGCAGATATATTATTCTGGAATAATAATTGTCAAAATATGGGATGTGTTTACATACTGTATTCATCGTAATGGTACTCGTGACTTTTACACTACTTACGGTAATGGAACAGACAAAAGTTACGTATAAAAATAATTCGCTATTAACTGCCAATAAATTACAATAATTAAAATAATAATAAAACGAGGCTATCTTCAGTTTCTTTAATGGAACCATATTATTTATTCCATTTTGTATCGCAGAGGATAATACATATTTTGTGTCGTAGAAAATAATGTTATTTTCATTGACATTTTTTAGGGAAAAAGTAGCTTAAAAGGAGTCGATACTGTTACACTATCTATGTGTATGTTAAAATAAATAAGTATATGACGTTAGACATGTTAAAAATGAAATGTAAATACAGTGTACGTATTCCTTTTATTCTAATACGTGAAATATATATTAAAATTTTATTGGAACACTGTTAACAGCTTAAGGGGGTGTCTCACTGGGCGTTGAGGTGTGTGCGTACGCTGAACAAGCTAAGTTAAGCGTGCCCGTACACGCGTGTAGTAAACAAACCTTAAATTACAACTTTCGTCCTGGAATCGGCCAGAAGGAAGTTTTTGCGGGTACAGTTGCCTCCAGTAGACGTCTGTGCAGGGTGGTCTGGTGCGTTTGAACCTTAATAAGCACCGTACGTTGAAATAATAATGAATTTATGACTCGAGAAATGACAGAATGAGGCTTCAAGGATTCTCCGTCGATGGTATATTCGCGCCACGTACCATCAGAACGTACTAAATGTATGCATGTATACTTACTTTCTATTCCATCCGATATCACTTCACAGTTCTATGATTCATACGCCTCTAACCGCCTGTGCATAGCGAGTGCATGTGCACAGCTTGGGCGCGTCAGTTTTCCGCTAGTGCAAAAAGTGGAATAGCTGTATTTACGAGCGAACGGTCGCTCGTGACTCTTGGAAAATCGAGCCAATCCCAGCGGCGCATCCCTCAGAAATGGCTCCATCCCTTGTTTCTGGTGTCAATGGTCTTACGGTCGGATATCTACGCGCTTTTCCATGGTTTCGCACTGTTATATAGCGACCATCCCCCTATCCGACACGTACAGCCAAGGAGAGGGAGGGGTGAAAGGGGATAAAAATTGAAAAAAGTCCCGTGAATTTTTGTCGGACTAAAACCAGGCTAGGTTCCCTCTTAAATTTCGTTCTAATTCCACTTTTGCCTGAATTGCTGGGTAGTATGTAATGGAGAGATAGATAGATTTTCATGTTAAAAGTTTAGTTGCATTTCCTTTGCCCTTTAGAGCTACGTATGGATTTAGTCTTATCTTTTGAATTAGGTAAGTATTTTGCCATTCCATAAATACTTGGGTTCTTTCAGCACGTATGTCAGATGGACTTTAACAACTTTCTGTCTTTGATCCTAACTATATTTCTTCTTTCGTTTTCTACAATTCTTGCTTGCTTTTCTATTGAGTTCCTATTCCCCCTTTAGGAAACCTGACTGATGTTCTTCATCGCTACAGTTGTGTTGTTTTCTTTGTTAAAGTCGTAGAGGTTAATCAAAATGTCGGAAATGTTCGTTTGTCACGTCCAGTATAATGCTTTGTATTAAGTGGTGTTCGACCTGTTTGTCAACGTTCGATATAAAACTGTTCGAAATGTAACCTAAGTAGTGTTTATGTCAAATGGATAAGCGATGCTTGCGTCGAATTATATTGTTGTTAGTTCACTTCACAGAAAAACCACATTACTTATGACTAGACTGCGGAAGTTTATGCAAGTATGATATTTATTACGATAATTACGACCTCCCTATTGTAAGAAAATCTGTTGGGAAATGAAAGCAAAATAGTATTTTAGTTATGTTTGTATTTGGCGCTTCGCCGTGTATTCCTTTGTTTTTCTTATACACCTATATATATATATCGGGCTATCCCCGCTACTTGGTTCAGAAGGTAATAATAATTATTTTAAGTGGCCATCAGTTGCCCTAGTTGATAGGTGGAAAATTGATCTGTTTCCACATCCTTCGCGTTCTCCAAAAATAGTTCCCACCGTGACAAAAGAAAATGAAGCCCCTTACATGAATTTATGATGTGCAACGTATTCAGGCGTCCCGAATGCTTACCTCCGAATTTATCAGCCCCGAGCCCCAACAAAAGGAGCAGCCGCGCTCCCGTTTTTTCGGGGTTTAAAACCGCGCGCTGTCACCTTGAAAAATGTCTGACACGCGACGATGCAGCTTTGAAATCGTTAGTCTTCGTCCTGCCCGTGTCCTCGTGCAAGGATATCGAGGTGTCGCTAAGCGGAGTGACGTGCAACCGTTCCACGACGAAAAGAATGGTAGCTTTAGAGTCGATTTCTCAGGTGCCTAAGTACCCGTGAAACCTAACGGACGACGTAATCCTCGTTAGATCTCGAATCCCAGGCCCCTCCCTGCTGTCCCCTGACCGTCCGCACGTGGAGCCAGCGAGAAGGGTAAGGGAGAAAGGGTTGATCGTGTCGCGCGAGGAGCGATCCACCGGAGGCGAGTTTAGTCGGCGAGGCTCTCGAAAGTCACTTAACTTAGATTGCACCAGCGAAATGACTTTAGTTCCCCCGGAAAACTTCGTTCCGCTTTCAGAGCATTGCTTGAAAGCACCGAAAAAGTGGACGGTTGGGGGTGAGGAGGAATGCATGGTGACAGAGGGCGAGAGGTAACAGACGACAGGGCTTACAAGAAGTGCATCGACAAAGAGGCGCAGAGAGGGACGACGAACGGGGCATATTTGTGTGTGGGGGGGGGGGGAGGATTTTCGCTACCCCGAGGCAGCTAGCGAACCCAGCGGACGAAAATGTAAAGGTGCGCATCGACTTTGCGAGGCTTCCCCGCGATACCCTGCTTAAGGGGGGAGCCTGGTGTAACTAAATGAAAATCGAGGCATTTTTCGGGAATTTTTTTTAAACAAAGTATTTGATAGATCTTTCTGAAACTTTCAGGATATTGTATTAACAGGTTAAGGTATATAACAAAAAAATTTTATTAAAAAAGAGCGGCAAAAAACAAAGTTATGCCCAGTCCGTTGGCGACGCAATTATTGCACTGCGGGCAACGTAGCGTCTTTTGGTTTCATCTGAAACCAAAAATCGAACAGTTTTCTTTTAGTTCATGAGTGTACGCACAGAATGAAGAAATTTGAAACTTAAAAGATGCAAAATGAACAAATGGCGGCCTTTTGAATAAAAAGTTCACTGTTTCCAACGAAATTTTGCCTTAAATGTCTAAAAAAAAGTTCGAATCAGTACAAGCCCAAAGATTTACTAGAAAAAAGTTCCAGAATCTAGCTTTTCTTAAACAAGAGCACTTAAACGCACCAATAATGGACACTCAAGGGTAATATGAATGAACACTATTATAAAATTATGTTTGGACTTGAAGCAAGAAATTAAAAGAAGTCTCTAATTAATTAGCTGCTTATTTTAATAACTTATTTTACTCGTTTTAATAAAAAATGTTCATTCACTGGTACGTGTTCATTTACTGGTACATCCGCCCTATTCAGGCCAAAATTCTCCCTGCTGCGCGCGTTACTTATATGTACATTAGTATTTATAATGTTACCAGTAATATTAACTTACACATTTATAAAGGATATTAACAAGAATTTATAATAGAGGCAATTAGAATGAACGAAGCAAAAATGACAAACGAATTTCAGAATAATTTTATTTGAAACTAGAATCAATGTGCACGTATCGATTTAACGTATGACAAATGTAGCGAGACAGTTAACGTTTTAATCTGCTAAAGCGCTAAAAAATACGCGTTTCTGTTTACGAAAAATATGGTTCTAGGCAATGGGATGTATACGACGCTTGGCTTGGACCGCCTGCAAACTTTTAGGAAATTACTCTCGCTACATAAATCTCTCTGTCAAACGAGAGAAATAGTCGCCCCAGTACTTTTGAGTTATCGGGTCCCGAAATTGATTTTTAATTTGCTCCCATGTACAGCAGTGCGTGCCGTGCAATTGGTTCCCGCGTGTTTGCCGTCTGGACCGCCAAACGGACTGAAATAGTACAGTCCTCAACATTTTCATTCGCGTCGACTGCCCGTGCCGTCTCGCGAAACAACTCGCGCCGTTAGTTCTACTCGACCTCTGTCACTAGAAACGACAAGGGGAAATAACATGACTGCTGCCGCTGCGCAGATAAATCTGGTAAATTTTTAGGCGAACCTTGGTCCGTCCAGCTATGAAATGTGTCAAGTGCCGAACCGGGGTAATTGTTGGTCCTTTCTTCAGTTAGATAGTCGAGTAATTCGAGTATTCGAATATATGTACCTACGTTGAATTAAATTCGAATATTGTAACTCGAGTAATGTAGTCGACTATGATTCGCATTTTCGAATACTCTAATATTTCCTTCGAATATCGTCTTCTGTCTTGAGAAGAAGCCGGCGCTATCCCCGCTACTTCTTTTGTAGTTGCCGCGGTAAGTAAGAGGTGCTAGAGAATCCTATTCTAATTGTAAGTAATTTATGGCTCGTCGCTGTCGCGTGCCCCGTCGCTCATTCGCAATCCCTCTCACTCGCCACGGTAGAGAGGAATGGCGAACCGAATAGATTACCCATTTTGAGAAGAGCTCGCGCCTGATCCCGAGGTGCAGGCTCGTTTCAAAACAAAATTGGAGGTACCTATTCACCGGGGAGCATGTGTAGAATACATTTTACTGATCACGTTATTTGTTTGTTAAAACGATTCCTTACTCCCATATTTTGTATTATTATTGAAATCAGAAATGAGAATATATAGATGGCGAACTGGCGATGGTTATTTCTAACCCTTCGTGGTCACACTTCTGTAAAGTTACGCGGTGGTCGCACTGAGTCCAATGGACCCGGCCGATTTTTAAGCAGGTACCGTACGAACATTATCAGTCCAGTCGAGTCCCCAAAAATTATAATGCGCACTTTGAACATTGCAGAATATGGAATAGTCGCGATTTAGTAAGAAATGAAATGACAACATGTACCAAAAAAATCGGAATCGGATTCATTTAATATTGTTTTATTGGTATATCTTCGTAGCGCCGTGTCGCCGGAGTTGTCAAATTGTGTACAGTCTAGCGTGTCCAATTTTTGCCCTAAATAAAAAAGCGGAAGTTTTTCCTAATTAACATGTATTTATATCGCCAATGAATAAGAAACATTTATGCAAATTTTGATCACAAACAATTTTTTTACACCTTTCTGACGAGTAACCTCTTAAATGAGCAGAAATTGGGACATTCACCTTACTGGAAAGCCACAGACGGGGTTTAGGCGGAGCTAGCGTCGGACAGCTCCGCCTGCCATATTGGGCCTTCTTTCTGTGCAGTAATAGTACATCGGATTATCTTACCAATATCCAAAGACTGTGCCGAATACACGGCACAACCGGTGGTCACCCCCTTGTTTTCACGACATCGCTATATCTCAGCAAGGCACAATGCACGTTCGACGGCGCGGACGTCTCGCGGAAGATCATTTATCATTCAGTCGCCGCTATAAAAATATTGACGTGAACCCTTGCTGGCTGGCGGTTGGACGGGTCCTGGTGCGTGCTGCCAGGATGCAGGCGCGTCGTTTCGTCCCTATCAATTTCCACGAGTACACAGGCTGCAAGGAGCGTTAGCCAAATTGCAGCAGTTTGCCGACGGGTAGATCCGGCCAGACGATAACGTAAACCGCCATGGTTTATGGCTGAACGATCTCCCGTGTCTCGTGTTTGTGCACACGCTCGGGTGCGTGCGAAACGCGTTTGTACCTGTGGATTCACATATTCCCCCGATATGTGCATAAATACAGGGCGCACGTAGACGCAAGTGCAAATACATTACGTATTGATACACAGCCGCCGAGCGGCAGCACCGACGCGGTACGCCTTCTCAGTACTAGATGGCGTCTTAAATAAACGATGACGAGTGTTTTAGAAACGATTGGCATTTCGTTCCGTTACTCTGTGGACACCGCGCATGGAAGCTGTTTCGAGTACATTATTTTGCAGAAATCTGGAAGAAGACTGACATTATTTATATCACTGTTTGGCATTGATAGCGGCGTAACTAAAACACAAGTATAAATTTTTAGTTCTCTTGCAGAAATAGACTGCACAGCTACAATTTTTATCGTGCAAAACGGCACTTTTCTAGCTTCATTATATAGTTTCACACCAGAGAGCAAATGTGTGGTTATCAAGATGGCCATGTTTTTTCAACCGCACCGACTCATTTTCAGTTGTTTTGCTGCAGCTGTAAGTGGAAAGTTATGTTGCCTTCTCGTATAATGACACATTTCGTGTTGTGTCGATGTTTGCGTTGAAACCTTTGCGATCGAGTTACTTCGTTGGTAACGTTTCATTGTACGTTTTATTTTATTTCATCATGGGTTATAACTCGCAAAGTTAGAATTACATTTTTTCGAACAACGGCACAACTTAAGAAAAGGTGATAGACATAGGACTGGTTACGTTTACGGTCCCATGTGTCGCACAAAATACGGGAGTGCCTCATTATGCGCACGACCATTCAGGACCGCTGCCGTGCGATTTTCGGTGCACGATCACGATTTTTATCGCGGGCTCGAGCATACTCATCGCCAAGGGCAGTAAACAAGGCACGTCGAGAGTTAGTGAGATAGATCTTGAGATGGGGATGTTGATCGTGCGTTTTCTGAAGGATAGGCCACATGCAGTTTATGATATAATGTACAGGGTGTTTATAAATATGTGGGACAACTTTTCAGGATGGGTTATTCATAATAAAATTATAAAAAAATTTTTGGAAAAATATTCATGTTTGCAGGTTCCTTTTTCTCTTAAAAATGTAAAAAATCACAATGTGAATCTTATTTTTAACATTTTTAAGAGAAAAAGGAACCTGCAAACATGATTTTTTTTTCCAAAATTTTTTTACATTTGTGTTTCGTTAATCAAGATAGAACTATCCCGCACCCATACCAACTGAAAATTCAAAATTTAAATTTTTGCCTATATAGTAATCGCCCGTTATGAATGCGTCGAACGGGGCTAGCGGCGGACTCATAGTGGGTTGCGGACATGGTTCCGCGCCGCGCGGCCAGTGGCTGTGTCGACCCTTTCGTTTCCTCTCGCTCGTTGTCCGGTTCTCTCACTCTCGCCCGCAGGCTTCCAAGGAATGGTGGGGATAGTCGCTGGTCTCTCAACGGGCGGAAAAAACGGACTCATAACGGGCGATTACTGTATAGTATTGCTCCGCCCTAAGATTCACGATGTGAAACTTATTTCTTACATTTTTGAGAGAAACAGGAACCTGCAAACATGAATTTTTTTCCAAAATTTTTTTACAGTTGTGTTTGGTTAATCAAGATAGAACTATCCCGCACCCAGGCCAACTGAAAATTCAAAATTTAAATTTTTGTCTATATAGTATCGCTCCGCCCTACTGTATACGCAGGTACCACTAAAACGTAAAACTCTGGAAAAGATTTTACTATTAGGTATCCCTAATAATTTCCAAGGAAATATTTAGCAACACTTTACGTGGTCTACCTTGTATAAAGTCTGAATTGCTCACTTGCCCGTGTTTATGTTGCGGAATCATGTTTTCTATCTTCCCCTCTCTATCTCATTAACCTCGCCTTGCTGCGTAAACCTTTAGCATCACAATGAGTTAATTAATATACGTATTTTCTGCATAATTAAACGGAGCTTTCTGTACACCGTATTATTCGCCATGCTGTTGGTTGAATGGTTGGCGCGACGCAAACGTTTAAGCAGTCACGCATTGACGCTGGAAAATACAACGGATATAAATTCGAGAATGACTGACGTAAAGTAAGTGAATTTTCTGGCAATGCACCGTGACATATCCGCGCGTGAAAGCTAGGTACCAAATTACGCGTGTCGAGAGTGCGCAACCATTTTTTGCGGTAAAACGATTTGTCGATAATACAGTATTTCGATTGATGTTGTCGGGCTTTGTAACGCAGTTCGTAACGCGGTTAGCCAAACGCTATTGCAAGAAAAGAAAAGTGAATGTCGACGAACTCCAAATAAATACGGTCTGCTTATTGGCATTTTCGAATGGAAAGAAATCAAAGCATGCACAGATTTCAATCAAATATATTTTAAATACCTACGATTTGGGAATCAAGGGTCTTTTGATATTCATTCCACGACCAATATTTTTTTATTTTCTGACTACAAGAAATATCTCTGCTGTGGTAATCATTAGAAAGAATTGTGGGTTATAACTTTTTTGCGAGTGAAGGGATGATTTATATTTCGAAGTTAATTTTATCTTTCCAACTAACAATAAGTAGACTGTTTATTTTTTAAGAGCCCAAATGTTAAGTCCCAATATTACCTAGTAGTTTTAAAATGGTGTCCACTAATGGAGTTTTGTTTCTGCTATGTTTGTTAAATTTTGTCCTTAATAAATAAAATACAAATAGATGACAATTATCCTGATTTTGAAGAATGTGACATATACATATTATAGATTCCTTCATTCTACAAATGTTACAAATACGTTGCAAGTATCTGTCAGATTTTACACCCATTTATTATCGTTAGCAATACACGTCTAAAAGATCTTGCATGTTTTCAGGAATATGTGTGTAGTTCCTTCCTCATTTCCATTCAATTTTGTACCACTCCCTTCGATAGCATTTACAACAATGAACCAGAACCGAAACCGATATAGGCCAGAACCGTTTTCACTCGTAACTGTTTCAAGATTATATCGCTTCTCATAACTGTTTCGAGAACCGAAACAAACCGATATCATAACTGTTTTCAACCCCTGCTCGTTAGCCTGAAAGGTATATATATATGCCCATCCCTCCCTTAATGTCCGGGAGAGATGGGCAATGACACTTTTTTTTCATTTGTGAAATTTGTGTATTAAATAATAATTATTCGTTTATTGATATTAACGGATATGTAGACAAAGGATTGAAGTTTTGTTGTACATCATTTTCGTCGCTTTATTTCAAATAGGCTGGCTGTAGGAGGCTCCAAACGAAAATATGACCATCTCACCCGGACTTACCCTACAAGTTTCGCGTATGCCCTTCGGTTCGACTCGGGTGCACGCTCCGATTCGATCCCCCGCCATACGAAAATTGTTCGCAACACCTAGACGATTTACTATCAGACGTTATTTCTCCATTATACCGCGGCGGGCGCGCGTCGAATAGAAAGAATTAATTTGACAATGCGCCGGGTCGTTATTTATCGCGGCGAATTCCATCGCGCGGCGTCCAGCGTGCCATAAATAACACCGTCGAACGCGTTCAGCCCCGCTGATCCTTTCATTCCCGCCCGTTTCGCAAGACTGGGGTCCCGTCGCCTATCAAAATTGCATTATACAATGAAAAAACTTGGAATCGCCCCGGCGCGAAATGCGCGATGGACGGATGTCCGACTGGAGGCCCGGCAAGGAGGCCCACGGTACCATAAA
The DNA here is from genome assembly GCF_050908995.1 of Andrena cerasifolii. NCBI lineage: Eukaryota > Metazoa > Arthropoda > Insecta > Hymenoptera > Andrenidae > Andrena > Andrena cerasifolii. Next base: position 9,760,182 of record NC_135119.1, on the reverse strand, counting down.
ATCCTCGTTGATCGATGAGGGACGAACGTTGCGTCGCTTCCTCCGCGTTGTCCACTTGACGCTGAACACGGCGGTCGCGCGCGTGCGGCAACACCAATCGCGATTAATACGTCGGGCGGCAAGTTTGATGATGCCTTTGCAGTCCAATCGGCAAATGCTGCCCGACACGAGCGTCGCGACGGTCCCGTCCATCCATCCATGTACACGGGAAGTACATAGAAGGTGATTGAGGGTGGTTGGCACAACTGGGCGTAGATTGATTTCTTATGTAAAAGTAAATCGAGAATGTGTCAGATGTACGAGAAAGTTCTTGCATATATTGGAAACGGTGGCGTGCTTTACTACTAGTATTTTATTCTCCTTATTTGTTTATACGGGGTGAAGCGTGCAACTAGGATAAGTCAGCTCGTTTAATTGCCATTACGAAAAGGTGAAGAGCTTAAGGGGTTACACCACCTGGGCCAGGTCAAGAAATATCGTAGCTTTGCGAATTTGGCAAATTTGTCAATGAATATAGATACATCTATGAATAATATATACGATTTTTTTTTTCAAATATCAAAACAGTCCGAAAACTATAAATGCGTTTTTCTCGAAGCCACGTTTTCCGAAACGGTGTGAACGCTGTATTTTGAGTACACTGCGTTCCGTATAAGAGTGTACCAACGCCCCTACCGATTTGCGACCGATCTGCGCAGCTCCCACGGATCTGACACACGCGATTGGTCGTAGCACTGTCCCTGCCGGTTTACCACCGATCAACAATGTATCCCTGCGCGAAACGAGTATGCTCTAATGTGGAACGCAGTGGATTTTTATACGCAGTAGAACACTATGGATTTTTATACAATTTTGCACAGATGTGCTCAAGTGATTGAAAAATAACAAAATAGTCTTTATTTACGCATAGGTCAGGTAAAAAATAAAATATCGAAAGAATTTTCGGTCGCACGATAGAGGCACATTTAAGAACATCTGTGCAAAATTGTATAAAAATCCATAGAGTTTTACTCAAATTACAGCGTACACCGTTTCGGAAAACGTGGTTTCGAGAAAAATGAATTTAAAGTTTTCGAAATGTTTTAATATTTGAGAAAGCAGTTGTATATATTATTCAAGGATGTCTCTATCTTCATTGAAACAATTTTATGGCTAAAAGTGCTTTTGCAACTTACAAATGAGTTCCCAAAGATGCGATATTTCTTGACCTGGCCAAGGTGGTGTAACCCCTTAATAAATACCAAAACGATTTATTTCATTATACTGTAAGAAAATCTAAGATGTAGCAGAAAGAATTTGCTGAATATATATATTTTCAATGAAGAAGCAAGAGTAAAGATGGGATACTTCTCGACTCGAGGTCTAGAGAAGACTGCCTTTCCGTCCTGTGGAAAGTCCTCGGTTGTCCTTTTGGGAAAAGTCCTAAGGACCCCGATAATAATTTTATGACAGCTATGGCGTCGGGGCTAGTCGGGCCCAACGTCGCTGCACTCGTCACGCTGGCCACATCTGGTTAGGCTCACCCGTGCAGCCCCTTTTATGACGTGTGCCTAAATGTTTCTAACAATATGTTGTATTTACTGAGAGAAAAATCTTTAAAAACAGCTTAATTTCTCGTACGATCAAAGTGGAATAACCCCTCAAATAATTTTGCGTTCTATTCCATCGATGAAAGCTTGAGGGAATATGGAGGAAGAAATTTTCCTATACAAATTGTGCAACAATTCCTTAATTAACAGACCACTAAATGAATTTAATTATTAAAATATTGAAATGTCACCAGTTGATATCCGCAGTGGCATTATCAACCTTAAGCCGTGAGACAGTCGAGCGCTCGCATGTCCGACGAATTTTCAAAGTCGATTCTCCCGACGAGAAAATCAAAAAATTGTTTTCCACATTTTCGTATCGAAAAATTATATTCCACATTTTTTTTATTCGTTTTTACTTAAGGAATTGCCCTATGCTAGGTTGCATCACCCGTCCTCATCCACCCTGTATCACTGCATACAAACAAACACAGGATCCACGCCATCGCGGTGAAGCACCATCATACGCGTGATTCCGTTCATATTTACACTTGCCTCGCAGAGGCGGGTGCGCATGATTTGCGCAAACACTCGCTGGACACAGAAGACGCGTGAACATTTATTCCCTCGGCCGGATCATCGACCCATCGTCGTCGATAAAATGGGTTAAGTTAAGCCTCACGATCGCTTGTTTGCACGGCGGCGTATTAATATATGCTCATCAGCCGTTTCTCTGTTTGCTGGGACAATTTCGTTGGCTGCCGGAATCCAAACGCTGTGTTGGGACAGCAGGGCCACTGAAATATCGTGGGGACGCCGCGAACATGAGAATAATACAAATCCCAGACGTATATGAAACGCAGCCGCGTCAACGCGCAAACACGAAAATTATCCGAGTTGTTTTAACGTTTCCAGAGTTTTGTTCCCCAGTTCTGCTTATAGACGTGTCGGCGAATTCGCGTCAGTTGGTGGGTCGATTATATTAGTAGTTACCTAGGTGGCAAACGTTCTGAGGGGCCCATTTCTTCGGGAAAATGAAGAGATAGTTTACTAAAAACGGGCCAAGTGTAATAGTACGAAAAAAAGAAATGTAGTATTTGGATACCTATACCTACTCATAATTTTTTTGGAGATGGGGCCCTGGGGGGCCTTCTGGGCAGGGGCCCAGGCGGCAACTGCTCATCAGCCGCCCTGTTAAATCCGCCACTGTCCTCCTGGCTGGCGAGCACGATGCCAGTTTTATGAAACCTGTATCGCGATCTGTATCGATACATATCTCAACGTGTATAGGGCCCTTTAACGGTTGCTTTATGTGTACGAGATTTGTTCAATTCCTATTTATGTATATATATACAGGGTAGTGTGGGATTTTTACCCACTAAAACCCCACGGCCACTATGAAATTTTTAATAATTTCCATGTAAATATCTCTATTATTAAGGCCTATTGACTGAAACGCTCGGACACCTATTTACTTATTTTCGACATAGATCCACCGTGCCAAGGCTCATGAAAATCGGTGTCTACCACTCCCCTTGTTAGTGTGATGACTATATAGACTATAGAGGGTGGACCATGCAACTGGGACAAGTTGTGATCCTTGTTTGGTTAAAATTATAAGGTGGAGGAAAAAATAGACTGGCCTAAATCTGCGCTGTTCAGTGGCGGGGCTTCTTATGCGCCTGCTTCCGTTCAAATCAGTTTGATTTTTCGACCGATCTGAGGTTACGGCAGCAGTATAATCGTTGCCTAAGTTCTCAGGGAAACCGTGCGACGTGCGACACTAAAGAGGCATTGGCTCGCTGTGGTGGCGTGTGTCACCACTGTCACTAATCGCGCGTCATGTGTAGCGTTTGAGTTTCCTTGATGACGGAGGCGGTAACCTGTCATGGTCGCCTCTTTGATGTCACGCGGTATCCCTGACGACGCAGATGAAAGTGGGAGAGGCCCAAAGGACTCGCGAGCCCCGGCTTGGACAGCGCTGGGTTAAATTTGAGTTGCCAGATTTGAACCATACATGTATACAAACATGCAACATACAAACATACAAACATAGAAACATAGAAACATACGAACAAACAAATAGAGGACCGAAGGTGAATAAAAACGTTTAAAAAGAATCCATTTATGTAAAAAAAATTCTAAGGTTAAACTTAAAAAAAGTGCATTTTGTACTTACATCAACGCATTCACGAAACAAAATTGTTATTAAAACATTCAACGTTTCCCTCTATCAATTCCCTGTAGCTTTGCGTGGAAAAGAGCTAAGCTTGTCCCAGTTTCTAGAACAACCCTGTACATACATGTGTTTATTTTTTGTATACCTACTAAAACCATCCTGAGCCAGAATCGTTACACGTAGGGATTGAAAAAAGTAGCTTGCAGATATTTTACTATTTTCCATCCATCACACGCGTAAGCAACTTTGAATTGGAGTATGGAAACACGAAAATTATTCGCGTTATTTCGACAGTTTCGGTAGTTCTGTTTTCACTGGTTGCGTTGCAGATGTGTTAGCAAGTTTCACGTCGGATGCGTTCGTCGGCGGACGTGGCGTTTGCGTGGAAAAAATACGCTCACTGGCTGGGGATGCGTATTGCTTTCGAGCAGATACATCGTTCCTGTAGGAATACATTAGAATCCAGGGATCAATAAACCCTCTAATGGCGGGGAAAATGGTATTAGGGATTTTCCTTTAATCCGTGAGCTGACCTCATTGCTGAGAATCTACGGGTAAGAGCGCGTCCCCTGTAATTGCCCAGGATACTTTGGTTGATTGTTTCACTCGATGTGTGTATTCTGGATAACCATTATTAGCGGATGAAGTTGGTAGGATCACGAATTTCAGATGATTGACTTCTTTGCTGAGTCAGACAGCAGTGAGCACGTTTTTCTTCAATAATAAGGCGAATGTTTCTGTTGCTGTAGTTGAATTATATGTACAGAAGATGAGTGAGGACAGGTGGTACCAGCGGGCATAGGATGGTTTCTTGTACGAAAATAAATCGAAAATGTTGAACAAGATTCATAAGTCTTCGTTTTTTAGCATATTAATTTTATATGTATGTACAGTAAATCCTCGTTATGAGCTCGACAAACGGGGCTGGCGGCGGGCTCTTAGCGAGTTGCGAACACTATTCCGCGTGGCCAATGGCGCGAGTGAGAAAACACAAAAACGAGCGAGAGGAAACGAAGAAGCCTCTCTCTCGTTCCCGGGATCCCCCACTCTCGTCCGAAGGATTCCAAGAAATGGCGGGGAAAATCGCCGGGCTTTAAACGCGAAGTAGAAACGGGCTCATAACGAGTATTTACTGTACTTACTGATCTGGTACGCATTCAGTCGACTAAGAATAAACAAAAAACGAAAACCTATATATTGTTGTTTATGAGTATTTATTTAGTTATATAAAGAATGTTTAACATTTTAATAAATCAACTCAAAATATGGGAGAAAAGTATAAGAAATCTACCTACAAGCAAAAGTGTGTAGTGGAAGGAACATTAGATGAGTTTAAACACATATGATTTTCCTTCATATTTTCTTCCACGATTAACAACACAAGTATTTGTGAAAGGATAATTATAATTCTTATAAGTAGATACATAGTATATTAAATTCCCTCGACATAGAAGAAGGTAATCTCTGTATTAAATGATTCAAATGTCAGTATAATTATTACTTATAAATACTCATAGGAATATACAGTAGAATATCATAATATTAATTATTACTAAATATGTAGTTCAGCTTCTTCCACTTTTACAAGTGAATACGAAACCTGGAACTGCTGATAATATTATTTAATTATCAAGCTATGAGTCTAATTATGATTCTAAAAGATTGTTGAAACCAGCACCGGATGTACGAGGACAGAAAAAGGGGTACAGAATTAATAAATTGATATCGCGGTGTAATATAACTTATTTACGCTTGAGTGCCATCGAGCTTACTCCACGTTTTTAGGACCATCGATCGAACCGAGGTGCCATCGGTTTCCTGTGACATATGGTACGTGCCAAACGCATGGTGCACGCATGACGGCCAAAGTGGTTTAGCACGTTTGCACATAGACATATATGTGTAGTGAAACGCCCGGAGAGAAGTGTGAGAGAGAGAGAGGGAGGAAATGTATACATATTTAAGCATAGAGTTATAACGGAGGTTGGTAAAGTTAGCGCAGCAGTGCTCTAGAGTGACAGAAGTTTTTCAAATGAATATTACGAAATTTCCAGTTAAATTTTAATTTCATTTTACATGCTTATTATTAAATACATTGCATGCCTATAAACATGCGGAGTGTTCGAAACGATCTCAATGATATATTATAATTATATAGTCGCTTATACATATAACTTGAAAATATACAAAATAGATAAAATCATGATTATTTTTAATTACTAGAAACACACACTCCTACTATAAACTATGTTTATATTGTTATTAAGAATTGTTCCTTACAGGTCCTAGTTAATTTAAAAAATTCATATAATTTTATTACAACGAAGCAGAATAAACAATAGTGCATATAACGATACCTATTCTGATCCAATCGTTTCATCATCAGGAGTGCCCCAAGGGTCACATCTTGGGCCGTTTCTCTTTAATATCTTTATTAATATTAATAATTTAATATATATATATATATATATATATATATATATATATGATGTTTTCTTGCACAGCAAGTTCCTTTTATATGCGGATGACTTTATCTATAAAAAAATATCGGGGCACCCTGATTATCTTGAAATGCAATCGGATCTGGATAGATTTCTAGATTGCTGCAACTTAAACATGCTAAATCTTAACTTTTCTAAGTGTCATGTCATGTATGTTCTCTCGTAATATGAAAGCAATTGTTTATGCGTATAGTTTGGAGAATTCTCTCCTAAACGAAGTAAATGAAATTAAGGACCTTGGGGTTCATATTACATCCACGCTAGATTTTTCCAAACACTATTCAGTGATTACTAACAAAGCCTCGAAGACTTTGGGTTTCATGAAACGTTTCTCTGCTGTTGGAATCCAAAAATTTACTCTTGCTTTGCAACATTAGAAGATGAATCTTTAGGTACTGCTCGCACAACACAACATTAAACTTCGCAATAAAATTCTACACGTCACTCGATCAAAGTGTGCCGCGTAATTGCTATTTTCGCGACACACGACAGATTTTTTGTAATTTCAAAAAGGCATGGTAGATATGCGTTGCTTCGTCCGTGCACGATGCTGAGGCAGTAAGTAAAAATATGGACGGAAAAAGTAACGCGCCAAATAGATACCGATTGACGTTCATTTCTATTCATAACATTCCGAGGCGTGCAACTTTTAGGGGGAACAGTTTTTCGCACACTGCGGTGCGCGGCTCGCGAGGCATTTCACGGTTGCAAACTAGCGCGCTTGCACAAAATGGAGAGGCGAAAGTGCTCCCGCTAGTAAAATATTAGACTTTCCGTACGAGGAGTGGTTTGAGCCTGCGATAATTCTCTCTACAGAGTACGGCCAAAATTCGTGGTACAAGCGAGATCACAGTGCACAGTCACCCCCTCGTGCAAAAATATGCCAAATATTCGGAACAAACTTTCTCACGCGTCGTGTTCGACAAAAAGGACTTTGAAATTTCTTACAGTACGCCTGCACTTGCGCCTACCGCTCGTAACTCCATATCTGGATATTTAAGGTGGGGTTCTCTTTCGCATGCCCGAAGAGTCATGGGTATTTTCGGGAATTTATACAGAATAAACTAGCGATTGGTTTTCAAATTTTAAGGTTAAGGGGTCGTGCTCAGTCAGGAGGCCGAAAAAAAGGGTGGTCTTTGGAAATTTTTTACTCAAAAGCTATAACACATTTCTCAAAAAATCTTTTTTCCTTTTAAGGATTGCATCTAGCACCGTTTGTTAATTTTTCTGGTTACATGTTAATCCATTTTCCTGCACACATGCGTGTGAAAAGTATACACCCACAAGTTCAAAGTACGGAAAAAGTGGAATTCTTATTTTCGCATTATACGAAAGTTATTATAGTTGAACTCTTCTCGCATTTCGTGCAAGACATCAACTACATAGTGAGTTCAGTATTTTCAACATTTTCAAAGTTATCAAAATACAGAGAATAAATACTTAATTTTCTCCAACACCTTTGTTTTATAAATCACATTCGATGAATTTCGACAAATCGATTCACGGTAAGTAAGTGCGCGCGTACTAAAAGAACAACTTCGAGTAGTTCAAGTCGTTTTTTCTCAGAAACGTAGCGTTGCGCGAACAGGATTAATTTCAAAGCCGCAACAACCAATTTATACACGACGAATCATCCTGTCTCAGCTTTTGCCACTGCTGCACCCTGTATAGGCAGACTAGAGAGTTGACGATGGTAGCAAAGCGTCGTGTCGAAAAAGCACTACTTCCCCAGCCGGAACGGAAATCAGAATGCGTAGAAAATCGTTGGATGACTGTCCACCGAGTGCCTGTACGTATATTGCAAAACGGTCGTGCCAGTCGAACTCTATCACCGTATAAAATCTGCCTGCAGGCGTAATACCCGTTCCGCCCTCGTCCAATGGAAATTGCTCGTGATCCTCCAACATTTTTTATGTCTCTGCCTCTCGGCGCAACGGCCGTTCATCCCGCATTTTTGTTTTTTAGCGCTGTCTTTCCGCGACGTTCCGCGGAAATATTTCCCTTAATACTGCGTGACTTATCGCTTCTCGGCCAAACGGTCGAACTAGATAGGGTGGAAAAAAATAATTTGTTGGTGTTACGCGCGTGGCTGCATCCAACCAGTGCAATGGCATTTTCTTCGGTGCAGGTATTGTGTATTTCGTTGCCGTTTCTGGATTTTAAATCTTGCGTATTTTTACAACTGGGATAAAAGAATTATTCTCTTCTTAATTTAAGAAATATTGTTTGAACAGGTGCAAACTTCTTGCGGAAGCTTGTTGAGTAATTTTATTTTTGTCGGAGTGCGAGCTTCGAATGAATGGATGTCAGCGCTGTTTCGAATGGTTAAAAGGCGATCGCGAGGGTGTTTATATATGTGTACGTGGGGTGAGTTTCTTAAGGATGACCAATGTGTGATAAATGCGTCTTTTAGAGTAATCTTTAAAGGATATACAGAAATATAGAGAAAAAATGTAGCGAGTAATATTTAAACTTAAATAATACTAAATAGTATAGTAACCATATACATATAATATAGAGGGTGCGCCGCGGCCGCACAGTGGGCCGGATTTAAAATTTGCCGCCTTTTGGGTCTTTTTCTTAAGGGGTCATGCTCAGTCAGGAGGCCGAAAAAGGGTGGTCTTTGGAAATTTTTTACTCAAAAGCTATAACACATTTCTCAGAAAATCTTTTTTCCTTTTAAGGATTGCATCTAGTACCGTGCATCCTAATTTTTTTATTTAAAAATATTTATCAATAACTAAGTTACGGTCCATCACTCGAAGGTTCTCTCAAAAAAAGGCGTCTGCGGTGACCACTGCTGCTCGAAAGTCGATCATCTGAAGTAAAAAATTCAAAAGAATTTACTTATTATATTATATTATCTAGTATTTGAACGAAGGATTTTTCGAAATATTGATTTGGGAAAAATCGCTGATGTTTAAAGTAAAGGTTTCAATTTTTATCATAAATCCTGCCTGATTTTCGTCAATTAAAAGAAAACTCAGCATCGGATAAAAAATCCGATTTATATTTGTATGATCTGATTTCTGATTTCTCGAGAAACAAAAAATATAGAGAAATCAGGAACAGTAACTACAACGCAGTAGTAAAGAAATTATGCAGTGCCATTTAAAAAACTGAAAGTCACTTTGATATCTCAGAAAATATAAAATATTCAAAAACTAAAATGCGTCTGTTTAACAAGCCCCACCATGCGCAATATGTTGCATATAAAACAGTTTTCATGAAATCAATAAGTAACGAGATACTTCATATCTCCATACTTTTCAAGTTACCCCCACCACCAATCCTTAATTCGACAATTATTTTTACGCAGTTTTGTAGATATAATAAAGGGGATGCAACTTTTATTTTAACTTCTTTTCGATATCCTTCACCGTTCTCGAGATATTCCACGAAATAGAAAATTCTGCATTTTTTTCAAGGGCTGATTTCACCCTTTAAAACCGCACTATGGCAGCAGCAAAAAATATGGTTGTACTTTACTTGCACCACAAAGTTGGATAATTTTTTGAAAAGCCGCGTCGCCTAACTTCCCTCGTAAGTCTGCTACGAACCCACCTGAAATGGAAGGAAATCTGAATTTGAGCAGCACAGTTACAAAGCACCCCGTTGAATGCAATTTGAAACGAATGGCGCGCGCGTTAATTATAATTTCGGTCGACTCGATGACTTTCCATAAATCGCCAGCTTCCAACGGGCCTCTGCGGGTTGGTTCCTCCTGCCGAAAATATACGGTGGAAAAATTCGACACGCTTGGGAAAATAAATAATCACACGGTCCGAATGAATATTCAGGAGGGGAATCGCGTTTACGTTTATCGTTGGCTTCGCAGTCGTGTGCCTCACCCTTTCCTTGTGTCGGTTACGATAATCGATATTCGGCGGACAGATATTACTCGCTGTCAGAAGTAATACTGACATTTAAGCCTGGCATTTCGAAACGTATTCTTTGAATATTTAATGCACGAGGCACTGGTTCTGCGATTTATTACCACGTGATCAGCAGCAATATCGCACGATGGTTCCGTTCGAAGCTCTCGACTTATTCCGAGTGTTACGAACCACTTGAAACGCTAATTGTATCGATTTTACCCTGCTCGGGGAATAAACTTGACAAGAACTATTAACAGAAGTTACATAAGTTGGGTTGCAAGTCCTGTTCGGATATCCTTAAGAGCCAATCGCTCTGGCGAAGGCGAATGTGCCGGGGCACTTGTTAATTGGCTCTTAATCATTTTCAGATAATTTCGGTTCAAGTATCGTTGGTTTCGTTAAAAATGCTGGCGTATTCAGAGGAATAATGTAGAATTTTATATGAAAAAAATGTAAGATAATAAGTTGGTTGGGTTGACTACTTACAAGGGAAGCTCCCCTAGATACAGGGTGGAGGGAACGACTGCCGGCCTTAAGCCCCTATAACTCTGGGAGTTTTTCGAATTTCACTTTAATATTTTAGGGACATATTTTCGAAACCCTAAACTATTAGAAAATAAAAAAATTTAATTTTTTTCGGTAGAATACCCCCTTAGTGTACCGCGTGATACCATTGGCGAAATTCGAAGACCGCGCGCAACATAACAGTTCACAGCGTGTGCTTAGCAGGTGTATCAATAAGAAAGGAGTGTCTTTCCATATGATAAATCCAGCGCCGAAAGTCTGGCACGGAGCAAGACGGGATTGTCGGGAAGATTGTACGAGACGTAGGTGCATCATCGCCTGAAGTTGGCAGGATAACCGTGCGCAGAGAAGGATAGGAGGGTGAGAAGTTCTTGACGTCTGAACGAGGATCCTGTCGAGGCAAATCCAATTCGACAAGTCTCGTACATAACGTGCAACGCGCCGCCGAGGAAATAAATCTAGCGACGAGTGTCTGAGGCAGCGATGTGCCCAGAACAGCTGGAGAACCACGCTGAAACTTATGAGAAGTCGTCCATTGTCATTAATGCGGATATCAGCAGGGAAGGGAGAGTTCGATTTCGCCCCTGCAGGAGAACCTTGCGGAAATCTATTGTCGACTTTGCTACGTCTAACATTTGTGGCCACAATTACAGCTTCCCTGCAGCATCTAAGGGGGCGCTGTGAGTGTCAGGCGACGAGGGAAAATCGTGGATTGATTTTCGATGAATGTTCTTGAATTGGGTAGAAGGTAAATTCTATGTAGGTACATGCAGTTTAAGTGACTCTGGTAGAATGAAGCAGGGATGGATGTGGAACATCGAAGTGTATTGAAGAAATCGGAGCTGAGAAAAGGATGGAATAGCTACCTGCTCAAAGATCCTTGGGAAAGTGTAGGATGAATGATACAAGTAATGAGAAGGGGAAAAAGTAAATAGAAAGGGAGGAAGTAAATATGCAACGCAAGAAATAGTATTTTACTAATTGTGAAAAGTATATTTTAGTACCACATTGCATAAAGAATCTTGTGTAATTGTTGTATGAATTTATTAGGATGTAACTAATTTATGCTGGTGTAATTACTTTGAAAGTTTAAATGTTCTTACTCATATTTCATTCTGCGTAAACGCAGTCACGCTCAACGACTGATGTAGAAAATTTTACATATTTCACACTTTCAGTTTGCATACAGGGTGTGATGTAATTGATGGTACAAGCGGAAAGACGGTGATTGTATGTATATACATGAAACGAAGGGTAAAATGTTTTCATACACGGCTTTCTTTTCGAGAAAAATAACTTTAAATAATATATTTGTCCAGTACCTACGTGTGTATTTTATTGCATCTCGACGACTAGGGCTGGGACTATTTGTCGAATTTTTCGGCATTCGAATATTCGAGTACTTCAGTTGCTCAATTATTTGGCGAATATAATTGGATTATCCAAGTATTCGAATACTATTCGAATATTTAAGTATTCGAATATTTAAGTATTCGAATATCCAAGTATTCGAATATCCAAGTATTCGAATATCCAAGTATTCGAATATCCAAGTATTCGAATACTATTCGAATATTTAAGTACTCGAATACTATTCGAATATTTAAGTATTCGAATACTGATGTATTCGAATAGTATGGTGTGAATTATAAATCAAGTTCTTTAGGTTCATTTGTCAGGGTGAAATCTTGTAAGCTAATTTTGACCCACTTCACACCATAATATTCGAACACATCAGTATTCGAATGTTATTATACTCAAATATTCGAAGTTTATTCGTAGCACTCGAATATTTGTAAAATATTCGAATATTAAATTATTCGAATAGTCCCAGCCCTAATCTCGACTCGATAAATTTCGCCGCAATTTTACATTACTCATATTTTTATTCAGATTAATTCTATTTGGTGATCAAAGTAATACAAGAAACAGGTCGTTCACATTTGAAACAGTTTATTTTATTAGTTTACTTTTAAAATCATTATTAGTTTAAAAATGGTTGAAAATACCTATTTTTACTGCATGCATAATTGTGTTTCCTAATATTTTGCGTGCCTAATGCTTCAAATGTTACAGTAATTGTTTGTCTTAATTGTTCAATGCTCGCTATACCTGTCATCACTGAACACGATAGATTTGACGTAATCGATAAATAAAAATCGAGCTGTGAAATCCGTCGAGTCGAGATACAATTTTATTAATGTATTCGATAAATATCTAAAGTTAATCTTCTCGAAAACAGAACCTCGTATGAAAACATTTTATTCTTTATTTTCGTTTGATTTCTTCATGGTGAATTACTGAATCACCCCTTTCGGATTGTACCATTAATTACATATAACCCTGTATACAGTAAACATGTTTTGCATTTGTAGCAATGGGCTTTTCATACAATATTTTGGATTTTCACACGTACAATTTCATTACACATCTGGATTAAAAAATTTCAGATATACACAAAGACATGTATCGATGCCAGACAAAGAAATATTAAAAACTAAATTTCATTTAATCTATCTTCAGATACGATCTTTCTCACATAATTCCATAAACAGCAGTACAATTGAGTAAATCCACTTCTGTTTAACATCGCGATTAAACAACATATTGTAACGAATCTTTCGTAAAATTAACAAGGGCGCGAATACGGAAGAGTTCCTGTTCCTATCGTCAACTCGAGAAACTTCTCGTTTCATTTTTTTCGTATCCCCTTGATTCAAGCGAAATTGTTCCAGCGGGTATTCCCCAATTAAAAACTCCGTCCGACTGAGCTCCGCTAATTATCGCTGGTGCCCTGCGATAGGATGGGTTTCTTAATCAGCGATGGTTAATTAAAAAGCCGTGTTGATCATCGACAAATTTCGAGGACGAAACGAACCGTCTCTGAAAAAAAGTGGCTCTTGTGTATGCGTCTGCTACGGTCTCATTGTTTTTTCCCAGCATCGACGACGAGCAACTCTTTTATTTTTATTGTGTCACGTTTGCTTTTTGTGCAAAACAAAATAGTGGGCTGGTGATCGAGTCAGGTACGATTTTTCCCGATTCCCAAGGGGACTACATGAAATGTTATACCGACCAAATTTAATAAACTTTGCAGATAGATAGGGAGCAAAGAAATAATTGATCCACCCGTGGCGTCTCAGGCAGACATTCAATACTTTGCGAGAAACTTAAAAATAAAAAATCGCCTAATAAAAATTCGCTGGGGAAAGTATACGAATGTTAATTCGTTTCATTAGTTTACAAAGCGACGTCCAAGCAGAGTTCGTTCTCAAAGTAAACATTTGGGGAATCTAGAACAATACTTTCGATTCTTTACAGAAGATATCAGTGTGAGAATACATCAACGAAATCCCTCGGCGTGACAACACGATATTTAGAAATTAATTAAAGCAAAACTACTAAATATAATTTAATGGGTCTTTTTGTATTGTATTAAAGATGTCTTAAACTATATATATATATATTTTTTATATTTGTAATTAATTATTGCAGACGGCATTGAGGGAGTCGTTAAAGTCTAGGCGTCAAAAAATTCATTCAAAATGGGTGTAGTGGAATGCGTCCGCGAGGCGGTGTTGCCATTTCGTCTGTTCGCGCGCGCGTAGGTTGCAGGATGACCCTGTATATACTGTACAAATATAAACGAAACAAAATGAAAAAGCAATGATGTTCTAAAACGAACCTCGAACTATGGATTTCTAGATCACAAAATGCCTCGATCCTACCAGTGGGTTGTATCATCTTGTTGGAAAGAAGTTTGAAGTCGTAAACTCTTAACGAAGTAGCAACACTATTCCTACTGTAAAATATCTCGCGAACTACTCTGCCCTATCTACCGCAAAGTTACATTACAATCGATGTGTAACGCTTTATGTTGTCCCGTAGCGAGTTGTTGCCTGTTGCCAATCGACAGCTATTTCCTCCAAATAAATTGATACACGCCTCTTTCTTTCTCCTTGCTCCTTCACCCCATCGCCTCTTTCATCGTCGTGCTTTCTCCAACGTACACGCTTTCACGTTGTGTCGTGCTATACAGAGGTTTATCTTATTTGGCCTCTGGCCGTCAAACGGAGATTGTTGAGGGGAAGCAGCATGAGTTGTGAAAAGGAGGATCCAAGGGGAAGCAGTTGGAGTTGTTGGTGGAATAAATCTGCGTTGGACGTGCGCGTCGTATGTCATTTGGGAAGGAAGGAACTGCTGCGGAAAGACTAAACGGAGTCGAAAAACGAGGAGTTAAAAGGGGGGGAAAGGGTTTATGTAACGTGGACTGAGGAAAGTTGAAAGGGTAAAAAAGAAGCAGGAGGGTTGTACGATAGATGTATTGCAGTATAGGTACTATTGAACAACTTCTTGTTTGCAGACAAAACTAGAAGTTTGCAAAGGGAATTTTGAATGTATCAATTCTAGTCAGTAAAAAGATGTCACACGTCCGCAGCATGTGTTCAGAGTAGAAAGTAGTCGTATATTGAGAGGGTAGAATTGAAAAGTGAGCAACGATTATGCATTATTAGAAGTTTTCATGAATGTATTAACAGCACTGGAATAATATTTCTTTAAAGTTTATCATATGAAGGGCCTTTTTGTTGCATAAGAGGGGAAGTATATTCAATGAATTTTTAAACATCCGTATAAGTTGGGTTTTTTAAATAAAATGCCTGGATAATTTTGTATATTTGTGTGAAACTTTTGTTGAACCAAATAATTCTTTGTACAGAAACGTTTTAAAATAGTAGGTTTCCATAAAGTAGGGGAAAGCCTAGTGAATGTTCCAATTTCTGTTCATGTCCCCATTTCTGATCATTTCGTATTTTTATTTTCTTGTTGTGTTCAGCAATACCGTAGAATCTAATTACAATAGATATTCATTCATTTTTATTTAGCTACTAAAACTATTGAACTTTCATAATATAACTACTTTTCGTTTGCTAAATAATTGGACAACCATTAAATTATTATCCCAGCATGGCCCTGACAATATAAGATATACGGGCAGATGACTCAATAGCATTCTCGTTCTTCGTTCTCGGTACGATTAAAATAAATGTAGAAAACCTAAATAGGAAGTGAATCAAAGAAAAAGAGAAATGCAGAATTTGCGTCACACGTGGAGATAATAAATATAATTAAGGAAAAGAAGAGGAAATAGAAAGCAGAAAGGCAGATGGACGGAGAGGAACCTGATAGAGGAAAGAGATTAGAGAATGAAGGACAGGGGCACGTGTAAAAGTGGACAACGAAAGGGATGGCATTCGAATTGCAATTATAGATAGCAAATGGACACTCGAGTGCCACTCCAAACGATTAAATGATAAAATGGAACGACGACAAGAGGAAGGGATCGACCACGTCCATAATATCGTTGATGATGCCGATTTGATTAAAAAGTATTCCGACACTCAGCATTAATGATAATTGAACGTGACATGTTGATAATATTCTCAATATATCCCTGCACTATTATTATGCATTCGTAGGTACTACAATTGATAAAATTTATACTGATTTTTTGTAAGGGTACGTTTGGAACGCATTCGGCTTTGACGATTTTCTCCAACCGACTCGTACGTTCGCACGTTTAACACGAGCCAAATTTATAAAAACAGACGCAGTTTTCTCCCTGATGTAATTCTTTCCTTGATAATGGTCGCAATACTGACCGAAACGTTGGAAATTTAATCTTAAAAATTGCACAATAGCTTTTATTTAATCTCTTCAAAATAGACCGAACCGGTGCGCCGATAACATTTACTTTTAAGTTTTAAAAATTCTTTACGGTCGAAATTCTAAATCATTTTACGTATATTATACTGCTTTGTTTTTGCTTTCCACGATTATTTTGTTGAATTTTATCCGTAAGCTTTAAATTAGGAATAATATTGATTATTATTGATAATGATATTAATCTTAACATTAAAGTGAGTTGCTTTACGAGTAATAAAGACGAAATAATAATAATAATAATAATAATATAGGAATATCTGCAGAGTCGAATCATATTTAGGGTTTATACAAAAAACGACTGTTGAAAAAATCGGTTATCAAATTCCACTGACCCCCCAAAAAAACGGTTTTCGAATTTTCACAAAAATATATTATTAAAATAGAAAATAAATATTTGTACTTATTTTAAATTTTTCAGTTTTCTTAATATTTATTATTTAGGCATGGAATTACAAAAATATGACAAAATAAAATATACTCTATCTGTACAAAACTAAGTAAATAAAAAAAAAATTAAAAGAACTAAAATCCGTAGAAATCCATACAACTTTTGAATTCATTTAATATTTATGGATCTACAAAAATACACTACATACAAAACCAAATGCAAAAGAAACTAAAATAAATAAAATCCGTACAAAATATAAATTATAAATCTTTATTTCATTTAGTATTTTTCTTCCAAAAATACGAACTCATGAAGATTAGTGTTACAGTAAACTGTTACCTACTACCTACAATATTCTTATGTCCGAGGCGATTTCAAGTAAAAATGTTAACGTTTTAAATTAAACAATTAATTCATTTTTACATTTTAATTCTACTATACAAAGCCGGTTCTTTTAAATTTAAAACGCGGTTTTCGAATTTTAAAAATTTACAAATAAACCCGGTGTTTAAAAACCGACAAACCATAATCATATTCGATAATTCCAGTGTTGAAAATTCGAGTACAGCCCTAATTCGAATGCAGTACTGGAGTACTGCCAGATTCGAATTTTATTGGATGCACATTAGAATACAAAAATACTCGAATTTTATTAACCGCATAATTGCGTACTCGTACTGCTAGAACAATTCGAGCGGAGTATAATTCATCAGACAGCCTCAGCCAATATCCAACAACCTGACTTATTTCGTGTTCGCAGTTCCGAAAGCAGAAAAGAACGCAAAGCTCTGCGAGAACGGAAAAAGAAAGCCGATCGCAGTTTATTGTCCCTTCTTCTCCCTAATTTGCACAGCTTGCCGTAAATTCGCCCGAGTGAAGGCTGTTATTAACGCGCGACAAATCAGCTCGGTTAAATCGGCGCGTCTCGCTGCGTTTTCCGCGTGAAACGTGACTCCGAATGAACGGGCGGCGGTGACGATAATTGTCGATAATTACGCCTCGCGTGTCACTTTTAAGCCGCTCGAGGGTCGACAATGGCTGTTTTTTTTTTCGCCCTCCTTTCATCGAATAGTTGGGCCCTTCTAACGGGACCCCCTCCCAACGAGCCATCGCAGTTTCTGTTCCACCGAGCCGCGTCTCGATCGATCTCACGGCGAGTGTCGTCGCGTTGATTGAGTTTCACGACTTGCACTTACCGAAACCACTCGTATCTGGCTGGTGCCTCGTTCCGAAGTGCAATCGAATCGATCAGCGCGACGATGCTCGTCGAGGATCGGGCGCCAGTTATTTGAACGAGACGGCAGACCAGCTTAATGAATGTTTTCGTTGATGCTCGTGTAAGGTAGGGGGCGCTGCCTCTTAAAACTGCCGCGGACGTTGCCGGGGAAGTAGTGCGGAGCGGTAACGATCGGGATCCGTGAGTGAGGATTTGATTGGAGATTTTCTGTGGTTGTTATCGTGATTTTATGATACCATCCATTTGTCCGGACGGCTCTGCGCAGCCGAATTATGGGATTTCCGTGAAATCTCTACTGATGGCTGTTCCCATCCCCGTTTTAAAGTAAAACGTGGAATGACGGTGAATTTGGTTTAGTAACGTTTTTGCAGGATGTGCTGATTTACTTTTATTTACGTGCGCAGCATGTCGTCTTGTTTACAGTAGCGCGAGTAGGGTGCTTGAGGGGGAACGTTTTTGCAGTGAATCTGATTTAAAGGTGAGATACTAACGATGAACTAAAGTTCAGATATATTTATATTCATAGCCATTTGAATTTTCTTTAATAAACATGGAAAATGTAGCCTTATTGGATCGTTTAGGGTAATACACACATTAGGGTGCCACTTATTTTCCGACTTTTGATTTTGAAAGGAGACCCCACCCCTAGTTTTTTTTTTGGCTGTACTTTTGAATGGCCCCAGTGGCCGATCGACGCGAGATTTGTGGGGAGGGATGGGGAAGGTGTTTGGACTCTAAATCTAAAATTGTTGCTTCGGGAATTTATTAGTTTACGAGATATTAATAAAAAACTTTTAGTATTTCTGTTGACTTATTCGGACATTACGCATTCCACTTTCCAACTTGTTCTGAATATTAGTATCGGTTGGGGCTAGATTAGTGCGGGGGCGCGTAAAACGATGTAAGTTTGGAGATTTGAACCAGAAACTAGGGGATGCGCTCCATCTTATTATACAGGGTGGATACCTATTACTTTATTGATAGGCAATACTCTAGGGGGGTGATTCTATGGGTCAAAATAAGACGAAAATATAGAATACAATTTTTTAATATCGTGCTTCTTTTTCGAGAAAATTGGCTTTGAATTTCAGCTAAATATGCATGCCATTTAAGTGTCTGAGGGGCACGCGGGGGTAAGGGGAATGCGTCCAGATGTCCGTAGGACAAATTTTGGGAGGGCAGGATGAAACTCCGTTAGGGTTACGTATATGCAGTTCAAAAAAATAATTTGTAAAAAAAATATTAACAATAATTTTTTATTAATATTTCGGGAACTAATAAATTCCCGAAGCTACAATTTTAGATTTAGGGTCCACACCCCCTCTCCACTCATCTCCTCAAGCCTTGTGTCGATCGGCCATTGGGGCCATTCGGGAGTATTTTTTTTTTTATTTAAAATTGCGCTACACCAAATCTCAGCTCATTCGGATAATATTATCCCGTGGCGACAACACGTGTAAATTAACAATATATATATGGGGTAAAGTGGTCGATTTTGCATTTTCTTTTCAAGTTGAATTTTAATATACTTTAAGTTTATATTAAGTATTGATATTCGTCTTTTATTAATAGTAATGTTCAAATTATATTATAAATCTATTTTCACACATTTTTATTGAAAGGGAAAAATTTTATTCGACTTCAAACATTTTTCGTCCCACTTTGCCCCGGTCTCCCCTACCCATGTTTTTCAGTTCCCCAAAGGAAAAACTCCTCCTTAACACCTTTCCAAGTTCAAGAGCTGTTACAACATACAGCAAACGGCACCCTCGTGCTCTCCACTAGCGCCACTGAATCACAGTAACAGACGATAGACGGCGAGTCTGTTAAAAAGGTGTTTCTATATTGTGCAGCGTTTCCCTCAACTTTCTCAATTAGCCGCGTCCGCTGTTTCGTCAGGGCTTTAATTTGCATTGACGTCCTTGGCTGGCGTTTTCCACGCGGTAGGATCGTTCTCGTTGCTGTTTTGGACAATCGGCTGCTGGTAAATAGTCGCGACTGCAAACACGTGGGAAGAGAATAAGAAGAAAAATGGCTGAGCCGCATTAACAGTAGACAAAAGGTGAGTCCGGAAAAAGGGACGTCGAACAGTGGGTCGTTCAATAGAAAAAAAAATGTAAAAAGCAATACTTTTTTTGCGATGATCTGTAACACGTGTGTGTAATCCAGACTATTTGTATATGAACACTTGATTACAACTTTCAACAACCCCATTAAGCACTATTGTGTAGAATAATGAAAATTCCGTAGCAACTTACCACCGACACAGCTGCATGGATAAGAATCTAACAAAATCTTCCCGTATTTCTACGACATGTTTTCTGGGTCATTTAAAATTCTGAATGCATAAAGTTGATGAAAAGGTCTTTCCCATGAATAAAAGCACGCTGGTAATAACGAAGAAAACTACAACACTTTATCATGCAAGCCAGCGCAGTGGACCTTATGAACTGAGTCTACGAAAAATAAGGGCAAGAAACGTGAATAACTTAACCATCGCATTGCAATGAATTTCCCCGCCTTAATGTAATCACAATTACATTATGTTACGTGATACATTTATACTCAGATTTTGCTGCCAGCTCGGAAACCACACTGCATCGAGACTCGCCCCTGCTTTTAACAAAGCACCGCATAAATTTCTGTGCATTAATTTTAATTTAATTTTGTAAGTAGATAGGGAAGGAAAAAATATTTTACTAATGCTTGGTTTTTAGACACTTAATAGTTTACGAGATATTTAACAATAGGGATGGTGTTCACGTTGCTACTTCGTTAAGTTTTTACGACTTCAAACTTCTTTCAATTAAGATGATATAGCCCAATGGCAGGATCAAGGCCTTTTATGATCCAGAAATCCATAGTTCGAGGTTCGTTCTAAAGCGCCATGCCATCGCTACTTCATTTCGTTTCATTTATATTTGTACAGTAAATAGAATTTTGTGATTATTCATTTCGCACTTGAATTGGCTTCGTCTTCAGTTGCTCCTCGCTCTCGGAGGCACCGAGCCAGGCCCAAGCTGTGATGCCAGATCGGGGACGGGTTCCCTCGAGAATTTCCCCTACCTCGCGCACACTACGCCGGAGCTGCATGTCCGTGAGTTGGCCTCCGAAGCGCCGAGCTCACGGACGCGCTGCTCCGGCGTGGTATGCGCGAGGTGGGGGAAATTCTCGAGGGAACCCGTCCCCGATCTGGCATCACAGGGCCCAAGAGCGAAACGTCTTCTTGGTGGGGGAATCTGTGAAGCCACTATCCCCACTCTTTTACGGCTGCCGCGTTTGCCGTCGCTCTTGCCTTCGCTTCGCACGCGCCAGCTTTGAAAATACAGTTTTGAGAAAAACGCGCTTAAAGCTTCGGGTACCGTTTTATTAATTTTTTTCTTTAAAATTTCTAAATACGTACAAATATATGTACACACTTTTCCATTAATATAATTTGAGGGTGTCTCTTAAAAGAATCATAAATATCGCGCTCCTTTTCAGACCATCGCAGACGATCGCCGCCCCCTTCATTTTAAAGTAAACCAGAAAAATTAATCATACCTGTTCCTTGCTAAATCCTTGTTACGCGATGTCTATTGTTATGCTTATCTTGTAAACTGTCAAGCGTCTCCGTAGAAAGCTAATCATGGGTGAAATATTTGTTGGTTCCCCATCTACCTGCAAAGTTTCATCGAAACCTGCACCCAACAAGCGGCGCCCTTGTGAAAACACAAACTTGCATCTCTCGGGATCGGTTGCCAACGAACCGCGACCGGGAACAGCCGCGCGTAATGGCGGACCCGCGACTATTTAAAAGCATCCCGAAATAATTGAATATTAAGAATTCTGCTTGACAAACCGGTAAGTGGCTGAGCGGCGCTGGAGGGTTGGAGGGGCGACGGTTCGGAGTGCGGCGAGAGGATTGTCAGAGCACGTGAAACGGGTTGCGACTGATTTTAATTAAAGACAAACATCCCTCTAACTCGACGACGCTCTTTTGCGGCCCACTCGGGAAACAATGATTCTCCCTCCGTTATGGCGGCTTATTCCATCCCCCTCTGTCCCTCAGTCACTTCTCTTTCGCATTGACTCTCACTCGCGCTTCACCCCCTCCCTGCCCCTCCCACGCCAGAGATTTCTCGCGGCACTTCCTTTTTAGTTTTTCCACAAACGATCCGACGTAACTGCAGCCTGCGCAACCCCTTCGAGCGACGCGAAACGGTGGGCGGAGGCAGCCTAGAACAGGCGGAGGAAGGAAATTTTCAGTGAGGGAGGAGAAGGGTAGAGAGAAAGCGCGATGGTGTGAGGAGTACTGCCGTTGGATGGGCGCAGATAATTTTCAGACGAAGTGCTCCAGACTCTCACTGGCGAGATAATTTGCGAAAAGTAACGCCAGCTTGCTGAAATGACCCTCCACCCCTCGCCCCCCCCCCTCCCCCGACCCCGCCTTTCACTCCTCTCGCTTTCACATCTCTCTACCCACGTTCGACGTTAAGGGTGGATACTGGCTCCTAAATGGGCCACTTTGGCAGCACGCTTGACGTTGAAATAGACCGGGCGCCTTCGTAAAAGTTCCGGGAAGATTATGAAAATATCATGCCGCGATTATGGCAGATTAAAGGAATTTTGGGTGGGGGTGGGCAAAGATGGAGGAGAATATTGAGTGTACACAGGCCTCTCCCCTCTGCAGAAACGCCGTAGGGCGTGAGGCTCCCTGAATCTGTCTTGTCAGACCAAATGTTTCCGGAGAACAACCCACTGCCAGCTTCCGATAAAGACGCGTCGTTTACATGTTACTAAATGGGGAGGATATTAAAAATAAGGGACTGTTTGCTCCATCTTGAAGCGGACGTTATTTCGTGCAGAGTTTGTGGAGAACAGATTTATGTACAAAGTGGCTCATAATGAGTGGTAGGGCCGCGGAAGTAATTCCAGATGTAAAAGTGACTCAAAAATGTAAAATAAAATTTTTTCATGGGAGCCTTGATTTCTGAAAAAAAAATGGAGCTTCAGATCTAGTTTGGGACGCGTTTACTCGACTGTGAGTTGACAGAATGTTGTAGTGAATATAGTACCTACAACTGGGAATGAAGTTTAATGATACCTAGGTGCAAAAAGATGTCGAAATTGTAGAGTAACTTTTCCTCGAACGAGCCGTCGTTTTTGAGAAAATCGATTTCGAAAATGGAATCTATTCTTGCGGTTATTTAGCCAAGACTGCAGATAATTGAGTTCCATAATCGATTTTCTTCGAGACAGGCTTATTCGTAAGACCTCGATTTATTTTTTAATTCCTCTTCATTTCTTCTGTAATTGTACAATATTTTTAGCTACGCTTTAGGCATTTTTAATTACCTGTACACGTCCTTAAAGAATTATATCAGATTCAACTTCTTCGAAAACGAAGGGTACTTCGCAATATTTTATTTCAAATTTCTTGTTTCCTTTTGTATGTAAAATCATTTCCTGTGATATTTAACCAAACTTTGCAGGCATACATATTTCATTTACGACAGAATCTTAAATAGAGAGAAATCCGGAATAGTTTTGTCTTCAATATTATGCAGATCGCGAAAGTTGCGCGTTGCTGTTTTCACCCCCAAATAGAATGTTCCATATTTTGCAGTATAAGAGGACTTCATAAATGGCATTGAATTCTGTTCTTAGTTTTGCTTACAGCTTATTTTAGGAGAGTGAAAATTGTATCACAGTAGCTTCCGCATGGAATATTATAATTTTCTGCCTATAAATTAGGAAATACTTAATAAGAATTATAAATTGAGGCTATCAGTACAATAGTGGCGTAACTCTGAAACTTTTGTTTCGAGATAACGACGAATGAAATTATTGTCATTTTAAAGCCTTTGCTTAAAATTTCTACTTTCAGGTGCATAAGTATGATTTTTTACACACGTGCATTGGCTTACTGTATTCTAATAAAATGGTTCTCACTGAAGTGAAATGTTGAAAGCGTGTTGAAATAAAAGGACGCGTCTGAGGAATTCCGGATCGTCGAAAATTGCACAACGCGCCAGCTCCGTTGGCAAAGCAAAGTGAAGCTTAATGAATAACGAATGAGAAAGGAAAACGATGAGAAACGGAGGAGCAAAAGATTAGCCGCCGGCGATATTCCCCTCGTTTCATCTATCTTCTTTATTGCAAATTCGACCAGTCAACGTGACGCCGTACTCCGGGCGCCAGGTTACGACAAATGAGTATCCTGAAATTCCATTCGACGCCAGCAGAAACGCGAAAGCGTGAATTACGTCGCGGTAAATGGCACGGATGTAATAAGCCCAGCGAACTATTGTGGATTAAATTCTTAACAAGGAAGCCGCATGAAGTGTAGCAAACCGATTTTAACGACTGCTTGCGGACAGATATGGAGCCGAGAAATACTTAAGCCACGCTTTGTTTTTCGAGCCGACACCCAATACTTTATAAGATGCAACTTAGCAATAATGGTCGCGTAAACAAAAATTTATAGGGAAAAGTGCATGGTTATTATTGGATATTATTCCGAAAGGGACCGGTGGCCGATCGAGATGAGGTTTGGGGGGAGGGTTGAGGAGGGTGTGTGAACTCTAAATCTAAAATTGTAGCTTCGGGTATTTATTAGTTTCTGAAATATTAATAAAAAAATATTGTTAATTTTTTGGGGGGATTTTTTTTTGGACGATGGTGCAGACCCGGGAGCCCTCCCGCCCCTCAATTTCGAAATTTTGTAGTTCACTAAACCATACAAATAAATAAGGGTAGATGTCCCAATTACTGCCACCTTAAGCTCATCCCGTAACTTTCGTTAATTATTTCAAAATTAATTAACCTCAATGTCATTCCAATTTGCAGCATAAGAATGCCTAATATCTGTTTTATCTAAGAAATTTTTTTCATATAATAAATATGTGTTATTTGCTCAATCAAATAAAAGTCACTACTTTTATGCGTTTATATTGTTACAATGACTCTTAACTATATTAATAACTCATTTATTGCAGCAAATATAAGGTGAACGGTAAAATTACCATTCTTTTTGCGCTACACTTTTCTCTTATTCTCTACTTACGCCAGTCGCATTTTTCATAGGCTAATGGTAAATTCACATTTTAATATTAATTTATAAATATAAGTATGCAATGCTTATTTATTATTATCTAAAACGAAAATCAAATTTATCATTACAATTTTTTTCCTTCACGATTTGGCAAGCATTATTTCACTATTAAGTAAAATAATTAAACTGACAGTAATAGGGACACTGACAGTAATTGGGACATCTACCCTATATTGCGTTTCTTACACTCAAATATGTACGTTTTTATGCATTCTCCTGCTAATTTTCACTACCAACATAAGTGTTCGCTGAATTCTGCGAGTAACTACAGTATACACCGCGCAGCTAGCTTGCTCGTCGACGAAACCAAAGTTGACAACGATAACAAGATAGACGGCCAAACTCGCGCTGTTCCAGCGATTGCCGCGATAACGAGATTTTCCAGAATCGGCTGGAATGAAATTAACATCTATCGGTTACGCGGCACGAGGAGTTTGGTTGACTCATGAAAATGTAACGGCAACGGTTACGCGGACTCCAGCAGTTTTCACGAAACTTCGTCAGCCGTAACTAAATTCCATCGAATCAACGAAACTTTCCTCCGTTACTGGTCACCGAGTGAATCGAGGAATCCCGGAAAAGTTTCGAGATTAGCATCCACGATCGTATAAACGGGCTGGGAGAGGGATGGGGCCAAAGGTATATCAAATCTCAGCGGATCTCGATACTCCGATCGGTCGGATTATCCGGGGAACGAAGTCAACGTTCTCGTGCGGTAGATCCGATTTGCTTCCTCTCTTGATGTCTATCGTCTCTTTCGGTTGTTTTATTATAACTGAATTGCAATACAGCTTTAAGGCGGCAGTGGACTATTTCAGCTTCAAAAAATCGATTTTTAATGATTCTGAAAGTCCTATCCTTTATGAACATTTCAAAGAAAATTTCACGAAGAAATTCAAATAATTGTAGAAGTTATAGCTAACGTAATTGAGTGCACCGTCGAGTGCCGGCCTCGCTGAGCGGTATTGGCATAGGGGACTTAACTTTGAAGCCGTTTTTCTCGAAACATCATTTTCAGACATGGTGTACATCATAACTCTTGAACCAACGAATATTTTCACTTGAAATTTTGACTGGACCTGTAGAATTCCTTCCTCTACAGAGTGGAATTCCCGCGTCGACATTGGATGCTTCTAAAACATTTTATAACTAATTAAAAACGATTTTTTCCGTAAAAATGTGGGGAAAAAATTAATTCGTGTGTAACTTCCACAATTTTTGTACAAATTCATTGGCAAAGTTCCACTCTGTAGACTTTGGTGTGTAAAGTGGTCCACCCAAAGCATTTTGCTTTCAGATGATTGGCTCACCTGAATCGATGTACACTACCTGCAGCGGCGCGCTGTGCAGGGCTATCTTCAACGATTAATAACTTTGACAATTTTATACATTCCGTCGATTTTTTTTGTTGTAATTACGTGCAAACGTGCCCACAATAGATTGTGAAAAGCACGACTATAACGATTATTTGGTATCAAAGTAATTTAGCGTCAAAGAAACTAACGATTTTACGCGTCTAATAGTGCACTACCCCCTTAACCCTCGGGCGGGCGCGCCAATGAGAGTTACACGACCAGGCGCGTGGTGAACTCAGTTCACCAGTTGAAAATAATCATTTTAGTCCTGTTAAATCCCCAAGGATGAGCTAAACTCGTTCAGGGTTTGTTCACTTTGCAACTGATTTGCCGACTACGAAGGACCACCCTTACTATATAGAGACAACGCTTGATTATTTTCCAAATGTTTATTTTAACAACTGAACTTAAAACAAGGTTAAGGACGTGATTCGATCCGTTAGAAGCATTACTTTTACACGTGAAAATTATCGTATTCTGAAGTTTCATATAGGTAAAGATTTTGTACATGCTTGTCGAGTACTCGGTTGTTTAAAAAAGCTGAATACGTATATGAACTTATCAAGCACCGCATTACCCGAAATAATCGAGCTACCAATAACAGTCGGACTACCCGTGGGCCCGTCTGTCCCGGGCCCCCGTCCGAGCCCGCCCGACTTTACCCGACCCGACCCGACCGCTCGGGTACCCGACACGTTCGATCACCCGCACATCCCTATATCATACCCTCTTACACACTTCTTATTTAGATTGATTAAGGAATGTTACAAAACTGAATGTTATAGTACCTACTTCGGCGATCCAAGTTTCAGTTTTGCATTATGCGTGGAAAACCAGTATTTGCTGATATACCTACTACAATATGACCTTTTTCTATTAACTATCGTAACTGTAGCATTGCTTGCAAATTAGACAACATTGTAAAGTAAATTTTCACAAATTTGCCGGCAATTCTCATTAATAAAATCTAACGAGTACCATCGAAACATTTTAAAATGGAATAAAACTTTCATCGTCAATTTCCATGTAACAGAGAAAAAACATGCGAAAAACAACGCAACTTATTTCCATTCGCAAATCCCAAGATTCCGTTATTTTTCATGGAGCCCAAACGCTGTTTTTCTTTATTAACGAACTTCTACATTTTCATACAAACACATCGGGAACTAACGAGGTTCCAGAACATTTTACTCCACCCTTTGCGCCAGGGGAAACGATCGAGTCCATTTACGAATGAATAAACAAAAGGGGACTGCTGAAAAGGAAACAGAGAGTTTACAGACGCGAGATTAGCTCAAGGATGTGTAGCGGAGCGGCGTCGCAACCCCCCATTGAGTTTTTCACCCTCGATTCTCAAGACGCTACGAATTTCCGTCCCAGACGGCCGTATCGCCTCGCGCTCCCCTATTGGCCGGGATATGTTTCCTACTAGGGATGTTATGTCCTTAATGTGTTTACCTTGGCTGCTGACCCTGATGCACCCGAACTCAACATTCGGCTCGGAACGTACATATACCTATACATACATACGTAAATAGATTTTTCATTCTCACTGCTAGAACACGCAAGTTTTTGTCACGGTGACACATTAAATGGCAAGCTGTTCATCCATATCGTGAATCGCAGCATAATTTATGTTAGAATATAATGTTTATTTATTTAAGAAAATAAAAGTTACACAGTCGGACGTCAGTATAATAATGATAATAAGAACTGTATAAAACTTAAACTAAAAATAATAGAAAAATAGTCTTTAGCGCGATACAAGTTATCCGTTCAGAGGGTTTTCTCGGACTGAGAAGCGCAGGGGTCGAGAAGACCGTTTTCCCCTCTTTTGGGTCTCCTGTAGCGAAAGAAAGGAAAACTCATAAGTTACCGGGTCCTTAAAGTCCCTGACACTCTAACTCTAGGAACAGTCTATCGTTGTACATATTCCAACAATTTACAACATAATACAACAATTAAAGGGAGTTAGTCAACTAGCCCCGGTCTCCCCTACTTGCATATCCCGAATCTCCCGATAGAAATTTTCCTCCTTTCTTTTTTACCTATAAATAATGTCTACTGAGAGTTCTTAACTTCTCATTCGTAGCTAAAAAAGGAAATGGAAACTCAGTCCGCCCCCATACGTGTGAAGACTATTCGGTTACTTGCCCCGCGCTGAGGAATAACGCCCATCAGAATTGCTAATGCCCATTAAACGGCACCATCGCATTATCTCGATGTAACTTTGAGAAACGCATCAGGTTCGTCTTACTACTCATCGCCAGTCTACATTTAAGATGCAAGCATTCCCTCGACATTAGTAGTCCGAAGTGAGTGGCAGTAGTGGCTGCCCGTTCATACGACAGACATGATTTTCTACTTAGCGCCAGCAGAAGAGGTAGTCATCGACACCTCGCTGAGGGATCCCATAACCCATCTTCCTGGTCCCTGCACTCTGCCCCATATGCCATCTCGAGTCCCGCGGGAGGAAAACCAGGCCACCCTCTTTGCGGATTTTTCCTTCCGCTATCCTAGAGCTAAATTGATAAATCGCTACGTGACCCGCTGAGAGTTCGATCGCTACGTGCAAGGGAATTTGCGTGAAATGTCTGATGGATTTGATTGCGCTTTCATCGCGTAGAAAGTACAGAGGTGGCTTTGAAGAGATCAAGGTGAAACGAGGCGAAAGATGTGATCTTTTCTATTCGCCGTAGTCTAGTACATTGCCTGCTCTTGCCTTCGATCACTTTTTAAGTTTTCAGCTTCAGAGGGAGATGGTGCTCAGGAATAAAACTTTATTATGTGTACTATCAGGTTCTCAGTGGTAAAGTATTCACCTGGAATATTTATCCGGGACAGCCTCGGCGAGATCTATTTGTTTTTAAACTGGTATATCCGCTAATTAAGGAAGCTCAATCCAAAGTGGAGGAACTACGAAGTACGAGTGTAATTGAAGGGTCGGATGCAATAAGGGGCTGGCGCTCCAAATTGGGAAAAATAATTGTCCAAACGCTAAGAAATATTGGAAAATTAAATGTTGTTAAACTGAAGTTTAAAAAATATAGTGTTGTAAAGCTCATCGCGACACACACTTTTTTTATTTACAGTTTGTTTATCCAATCATTACTATTCGAGCTAAAAATTATAAACAAAAATATTTTCATCGTCCATAATGTTTATTTCTTTAAACATAAATTGAGATAACTTCAGTTAATATTAACGGATCGTTATGAGAATTAAAACAGGGACCAAAAATCTAGGGACCACGGTTTAAAAGCCACTGACATCCTGTATTAGGTATATTCCTATTCTGAAGTTATTATCCCATAAATACTATCCACGTCGCCGTATGTATTGTATTCCACATTACCTACAAAATTACCCTTCACAATAACTCATTGAAAAAATGCAAACGAATGCACACGCATATAAATTGCAATCAGCTCCGTACAGGTGTATAACAAAGATGCTATCCTATTTCGCGTTTATTAATCCCAACGAATAAAATTCCGCTGCCTCCCTATTCTTCCGAAAATACTCAGCGTCGTGCACCTCTCACAGCAGGATATTCTTCTTCTGTGCGAACAGAAAGGGATTCCCGTGGGGTAAAATTGTACAAAATAAAAGGTTCGGTAGAAGACGCCATAATCTCGGTAACTTAATGCAAACCAACGTTTCATAACAACCCGCACCACGATTGCGTCTATTTCTTGGCCACTCGAAACCCTCGACGCCGGGAACTTAATCCAGCCGAGTTAGCTGCACGTGTTCCTCGAAGGATCACATAAGATTTATCTTCCTGAAATATTTTCCCGGGAGCATCAACCCACCGCCGCGTCGCGCTCCTCGCTACTGGAACGCAGTCACACACCCACAGACACAAAAACAAAGTCATTTTTTCCCCTGACACATAGTTAACTCTGCGAGGACTTCTGGGGCCGTGACTGATGCCACGTATTTCTGGATTCACTTACGGTGAAAATCGCGCGAGGTAATAATATCTTGCAGGGATTACAACTTTGGAATGTGATGAATCTAAAGGCATTTTTTCAAATATCTCTTATTGCATTTCGAACGACTTTCATGGATACCTACATACTATTTTTGTTATGTAGCTACAGTTACTTAACTCCTTGACCTACAACATCAAACGAGACTCGTGGTTTCTCGATCGGGCGAAACGTAAACACCAAGGGTTAAGGCACATCCAGGCGCTAATGCAAGAGTCATGAAACACTGATGCATGCATCACGATACAGGTCCTAACCCAGACCTAACCCAGACTCTAGCATCTTGCCCACGCGCCTAGCTGGTGAAAATATATAAAAAAAAATTACAAAAAAAAAATTTTGTATCATCTGTTCTTTTGTTTCTTTGTTTCCATGTTTTTATTTATTAATTTTGGTACTTTTGTGTTGTTTCAGGAATTATATTATTTTGCTGTGCTTTTTCTGTTCTTTCGAACAGAACGAATTTACAGTCGAACATGCATACAAACACAGTCGAGCACTAACGCACACATACGTATTTATGCTTTAAATCATTTTTAAGTAGTAGTGTGCTCCAGTAGCGCGCCGGTCCCCCAAAGGTTAAAAGAAATATTTCTCCTGTACAACACATTCAGGGCACGGCGTAGAAAAATGTTTGAAAGCAGGAATTCTTTCATCTCAGAATATATACAAAAAAACTAAAGATATAAAAATATGCTTTAATCTATCGGCTCACGCGGAACGAAACGTCACCAGAATTTCACCAGCTTCTTCGAGTTTTTGAAGCACTGTGCATAGCAGAAGCGGAGCTCTGAATGCGCTGGAGTCATCGTGTAGTTAACATCACTATTTGCATCCGTAGATAAAACCTCTTTCGCGGTTTTGCGCGCGTAACATTCCCGCAGGAATTTCCCTATTGGTACCACTGATAAAGTGACGCGTAAATATGTGAACGATTCTGCGCGGCGTGTATCGCGGAACACAGATACCCCCCAACCGCGTAAAATTCGCTCGAGGCTGAATGTAATTATAAAACGTGGCGGCCGCTCTCGCGTGTTGAGTTTCAGGGCTCGGCCGCGATAAAGCTTTTTTTTTATGAGTTATAATTTGCTGCGCATCGCAATGGGGGTTTAAACGCACCCGCCCGCAACAGGGCTGGCTATTGCTTTTTATTTCTCGTTAGTGTTCATAATAAACTGGCGGCCACGTTACTGTGCCTGCGTGGATTGCCGCGTTACGGGCAACCATGACGCTGATGGACGGCACGTTCCCATTTTGCCAATCGAACGGCGGCGCAATGGAATGAAACTCCGATGGATTAATTCGATCAACTTAACGCTTTGCTTGATACCCGGCAAACTGTCGTCACCAGCTTCGCTTTTTCCTATTGGTGTTTCGCTCGTAAGAATCCTGCCGCACAGTAAGTTGGCTTAATCTTCTTAGGACTCTTAAGGCTAGGCTACACATACCACTGTAAGTCGCACGACAGTCGCGCGGGAACCCTGTGACAGTCGGCCCAACGTTACGACTCAACTGTTTCGTCGCTGGGTGCGCGCAGACAGCCGACATTCTGTCGTTGCTAATCTTTCTTCCGGGGGGATTGCGACTCTCATTTGTGTGTTTTGACAAGTAATAAGGTAAATGCCCCAGTAGCTGGACACTAGTGTAAATAATACTGATTGTTACATTTAATATTCTCTTTATCCATAAGATAACTATTTTACTCAATTATTCAAATATTTAATAAAATATATTCATGTACATATTTTTTGTTTAGTAAATTTGTAACACTCGTAATAAAAATAAATTTTCTTGAACCCTCCAGTTTACGCCATTTTAGTATTGCTCTTATCTGATTTGCTAAACAGTCTCGACTTTTTCTTAAGCGAATATAATTAATAATGTTTAGTATATTGGTGCAACTAATACATTTTTAGGAAACTGGTACCTTGTAGTGTTATTTTTCTGTGCAAAGTATTTGTGATTAGGCAGGTTCAAATCCAGAACAGGCAGGGATTGATGCGTACCCAATGAGCGCTTCTACTTTCCGCCACCAGATGTCACGGTGACGGATGTCAGATCCCAATACCAAAGGTTCTGCACTCCTGGCTTAAGTTATTTAGCAGGTCGACGTAGTGTAGTTCAGGAGAAAATTACACGAATTTTTTCACTGAGATTCGCCTCGTCATAGGTTTGCTTTCTTTCGGGGAAGGTAGAGATATTTTCTTCTGAGATTTTACGTAGCCATCTCTGTTTATGTGTGTCGCCGCCATTTACTTCTGCCACTTTGTTTCTGCTCTGCTTCTTTCGCCTTTTGTAACGTACGTTCGTAATAATTATTTCGTATTTACTTTCTTCCGACTTGATAGGGAAATGTTACACCCACAGAAGTCTGTTTGATGTAACATTTTCACCATTTTCATGCACTGTTTCACGTTTACATTTTCTTTTGTATGTTCCACTTCCGAATTTACATTTCTATTTGTTTCAAAATGTACCATGGGACATTGGGATATTTATATTTCCTTAGAAAGAACGTCACTGTTTTCTGTGTTTCGATTCAGGGTGCTCAGTGTCGAACGCATTGCACAAAGGGAAATAGAATTTACTGCTTTGGCGTAAGGCGTAGTAGTAGATATCCGTATATAGTCAGACGGTTCGTCAGAGTTTTAACGAAGAACCGCCAAGAATCAGTAGTAATAGTGGTATTGGTATTTATGTCAGAACCAGAAGATGATATGTACGGCCAAGAAGACTTTCAAATATTTAAGGAAATCAATTAACTCATCGTGTTATAAAATTAATTAGTTAAATTAATTTTCGTTGAAATACATATCTATTAGTGTGGATTTCTTATGATATTTATGCACCGATATGGTTAAAATATTTGAGATATCTAAAACGCGACAACTGAATATTTTTCAAAATATCGATATTATCATCAATTGTTATTTATGCATATTAAAAATCCACTACGATATATTATTACTTCTGTTGTTAATTCGGTACGTGGTAGGTGATAATACTTCTATTTTCTTTACTTCCCTAATTTCTAGCGTAGCATAATTTACACGCTGATATCACAATAAATAATTAAACAAAGCAGACTTAAATTACAAACGAATCTAGAAATACGTGGGGTCGGTTAGCAGGTCCCCACCACGGTTAGCACGAATCCTCGAATTTAAACTGCCCTTAAAATTGCTCTCGTATCGGGCTCTATCTGATGGCACGACTGTTCGTTGGAAAATATCGCTGTGCGATTCATATTCCCAGAAAAGACACTCCATTCACGACGTGCTTTACATCGTCCAGATTTCAGGAATCATTTCCCTCTTCCTCTTACCCCTTTCTGCCGAGATGCATACGTATCCCGGATTCTGGATATTTCCCATCCTTAAAGGCATTTTATCGCGACGCTACTCTCTTCCCCATCCGCCCTTCCGTGTGGAACCTACGTGTACGTACGTTAGATCAGTGTCTCTCAAAGCGGGTGCTGCCGCCCCTTTAGGGGCGTTTAAATTATCTGGGGGGCATTAGGCATTAAGGGGGAAGGCCTGATTTTAGAAAATCTTTTCAAAGAACTTAGGTATCTATTCTAACTTGTTGCAAACTTTCGGGAAGATTTAGTACATACTTAAAAAAATAAAAAAAAACATTTTTAGGAAGTTCCCCTTAAGGGGCAGCACGAGGGCGTTAGACATAAGGCGGCGGGAATGGGGGTGATTCGGATTCAAATAACACAAGGTTGCACATGATTACCCAACAAAGATCATTATCAGCGAAAAAACTGCAATCGCATACGCAGATCTTTTTACATTAATAGAATATTTTTTGTATCAATTATATGAATAATATTCGACGGACTGCAATTTTATAATCCTCGGAATAGTCGTAACTGTTGTGATGCACAATGTTGCGTCGCTGCGACGCGACCCTAATCGTTAGAATATAACTCGTGGAAATATTAAAATGGAACACCCTGTATATGCTAGGGGATGGTTGGAATAATTTGATAGAACCAAGAGGGCGGTGGCCTGAAGGAGTTTGAGAAGCACTGACTTAGATAGCGAATGCAACTGCCACTCGTACGATCGTGCGCGTACATAGGCACGTGTATATACAAGGTGGTCCGTTAGTCTTGTTGCAATCGCAAAAGGGGATATTTTTTACGAACGAATGCCTCGACAATGTAGCACGATATTTATTCATTTCGGGGTCTTGTTTTCGATAAAAATCTGGCGCACAAGTATTCTAACTGGCTGAGACTTGGCAGAATGCAGTGGTAAATGTGATGGAACGGTTGAAATAAGTATAATGCAGTTAACTCTTTCCGAACTGAACTTTGTTTTCGAGAAAGTCGATTTTGAAGAACCGTCCAGTATTCGCGCCTTCGACGAAAGTTCCACCTTCAAAGCCCCGATTTTCTCGAAGACAACACCTGGCTAAAGACAGTCCTTTCAAAATTACAAATCATTTTTACACAACGATCCATTTCACTCAGAATTATTGTGCTATTATTGTTACACAGTCGCACGCGTGCTGTGCGAGTTTTCGAAATCGAATTTCCCGCCACGGGAGCCTAAAATGAAAAGGTGTTATTCCATAGTTTCTACTTATTTTTTCGTGAAGCATATTTTTGGCGAAACAAACGTGTTTTTTTTTTTTAAAGCGTATGATGTTAATAAACATTGCGTCAAAGAACAAGCCTCAGCTCCGATTTATTTATTTGTAACTAAATGAAAAAGAAATGCTTCATTTTCGACAAAAACGGCTGCCTAGTGCCCATAAGGACCTAGAAATTTTCGAAAAATCGATTTTTCGATTTTTATATTTCTTCGAAGGATTTTTATATCTTGAAAGTATTCCCTGAAAGTGTCAAATTAATCGGACAAAAATTGACAAAGTCATACGCGTGTAAGTAGGTAGGTGTTCGTCGATGTAGCTCTCAGACCCAAAACTTTAAACGCGTTTCCCTCAAAATCATGTTTTCAAAGACGGTGACACACATAACTAAAAAATTAATGTACCGATTTACTCGAGGCTTTGCAGGCTTATTTTAGGGTTAAAAGTCTAAGCTATATCGGAAGCTTTTCCTTTTCTTTGCCTAGATTTTGCTTTACACTCGAAAAACGAGCGATTCTTCTGCCAAATATCGATGCTTCAACTTTGCACAGCTGCCATTTTGTCTCAAGATAAGTTTTCCAAAATCGGGAATGCACCATGAAGCACCCACCCCTTTCGCCTTGCACCGCCACCAATAACAGACCACCCCGTATATCTGTCCGAACGGGGCAGAAGGAAGAGGCTGGCGGGGGAGGGTTTGTCGCAAGCGTGATATCGAATTGCGTAGTCATACGTGAATCCAGACGGATGACGCACCGATCGCCCGAGGAAATTCAGATCGTGTACCTGGCCCGTCTACGAGATTCTCCGTGAACGAGAGCAGGGACGTGTGCGGCGGCGCATAGCTTTCGAAAAGTGTTCGTAGATCATGATCCAGGAAACGTGGCGGATAGGAGGAACACAGAAGATGTAACGGTGCGGTGAGTGGGAAGAGGGTGAAAGGCTGAGGGCGGAGGGGCAGGTCTCGGTGGATCCTGCGACACAAAATCCGTCCGTGAAATACCCACGGTTATTTCGCGTTGTACACCCTCGAGATACGATCTTATCGTGGGGCAAACGTAGCGACTGTAATCATTGGATAAGTTTCTGCCGGGGGCGGATTGTTAGAGAAGTGACCGTGTCAGAGGTTTACTTAGAATCTTTGCAGTGGAGGAGTTTCTAGCACGGATTGGGGACAAAATGGAGAGGGATTAAATGGGACTTGGTGATTTGGGTGGATAATTAGTGCTCGGAGCTGAGGATTGAAGTAGAGAGGTTGTGAATTGAATATCCGTCTTGTCGCGTGATTAAATAGCACGGTATTAGATTAGTAGTAGTCTAAAGGCTGCGTTAGAATTGAAGTCTGGAAGGTACGTTGTGTGATCGAAACTGAATTGATTTTGATGGCGGGAAATATATTTGAAAGGGAAATCAAAGTAGGGTAAACGATACAGTAGTTGACCACCTAAGAGCTCCAGTTTAGGTAAACGCTACTGAATAAGTAACTCGAATTTTGTAAATGAAGTTTTGTTAGGCCAGGCGGAAAGCAGGGCTGTGGAGTCGTAGTCGGAGTTCAGAAGGAATTTCTGATTACCGGAGTCGGAGACGAAAAAATATATGCCGACTCCAACATCGACTCCATATTAGTAAATATTTATAAAAATCCCGAGTCTGTTGAGCTCTACGTGTTTATACACGCTCGCGATATATTTTTGTTTAACACTCGTACGACGAATGCGCGGTCATTTTGGCCCAACTTTGACAAATAGGTGATCTTTAGGAATTAATTAAAGGAAAACTACTGTATATAATTTAATGGGACTTTTTGCATTCTATTAATGATGCCTTAAATTATGGAAATATGTTTTTTGTTTTATAATTAATCAATGCAGACGGCACTGGGGAGTCGTTAAAGTCGAGGTGTCAAAAAATTCATCCAAATCGGTGGGACCTATATCTCTAAAAGTTATTATCCGATTCGACTGAAACTTTTTTTATTTTGAAGAATATTCTCCTGGCTAGGCGGGAAACCAGACAAATTACAAACATGACATTTTTTTAGAAAATAATGACACTTGAACTCTGAAATCACTTTTTCCATATATTTTTCGCCATCTTAACGCGTTTAAAAATTATAAATTTTCCTTTTTGTTTTAATTTTACTGGTCTATCCACGAGCCAGAGGTATATTCTTCAAAATAAAAAAAGTTTCAGTCGAATCGGATAATAACTTTTGGAAATACAGGTCCCACCGTTTTGAGAACACTGTTTCGAGAAAAACGCGTTTAAAGTTTTACGTGGGCGCCGAGTGGCCGGGTGTTACCCATGCATTTGGCGCTACTCAAATGCCTATAGCTTCGGGAATTTTACGAATTTCAACAAATCTTTTTAAACACGCATTCCTAAAATGTTGAATATTCGAAAAATGAAATAAAAGAAAATCAACTTTTAGACCGGACCCTCCCCTTAAGCAGTTCCTAAAGGATGACAACAATTTGAACATTCTTGTAAAGGTTCCCTGCGATATTTATGTTAAAATAAAATTGCTTAATACTACACTAGCGTTGCACTTTTTGCAATAACTCACGTGTCTTAAAATAGATTAAATTCATTTAAAGATCATAGGTACAAACTTCAAATGTTGAATTATTTTAAGGTGGACATATGTAGATCATTTCAAATGAGTGTATTAAATGTGTGTGTTTTTTTAAATATTTTAGTACTATGAAAAATTTCTATATTTTGTCACAATGTAATATATTTTTTATCACACTTGGCCATAAAGTGGTATATTTTTGCAAAGAAAAAGCTGGCAACCCTAGTACACGTGTCTGTTACACGAAATTCCGGTCAATATCCTCATCTTGCAGACGGAAGGTCACACGTACTATACCTTTGTTCAGTTAATTCATGAAGACGGGTGAAAGGGAAACGTCCACGTGTTGGTTTGCATCGACCTACAGCTTTTTCATAATTAATCGACCAATCGATGCGCATGGCTGTTCTGTTTTCAGGACTCGAAGCTGAGTTGTACTACGTCAGGGAGGGGGTGGTCAATACGTACGCGATGAACTTCGTTGTTCCAGTACATGCAAATATTGCAGATCTTGAATTCTCCTGGCAGAGCCTCGCTGGACAACCGGTAAGTCCATTTGCGAAAAAAAATCTCATTTTAATTTACCGCAAAAATATCTACACTGCCGGTCAAATGTTCGGAATTACATGCTGATTTTCATTAAAGTCACATCGTATGGCATATTTTCGCCTGATTCGAAGGCAATAGTATGAACAATGATTGTAATTTGTAATACTCTTTATTTCAAAGTTTTTTTTTAATATCTCACCACGCGATCTGGGATGATGTCAGTACACACACAACCTATCCCGTCCATTTCACTGTGCAGCTATTTCTGCTCCACCTAATCCCTCTGTTTCACGGGTTATCTGTTACCTCCGCCTTGTTCCCTAAAAAGATACCCGTCCATCTCGTCTGCAGCTTATAATGACAATTCGGGGCACGATACTCTCCCACGTAGTACGTACATGCCCCTACATTTGCTGGGAAACGTGCACACGTATATAAGCCAGTGGGGGCCGAGGAAAATGCTTGCTCCGGCCATTAGCGAGGTGCAACAATGCGGAACAAAGTAAACACATGAACCGGCCGAAATGGTAACTCACGGCATGCTCGTTTGCGTTCCCGAGACCGGGACGGATAGCGGTGGTCCGTCACGGCGGTTCACAAGGTCCGGGGGCTGGAGGGGGTGAGTTTGTCGACCGGTGGGGTTATACAGGAGGGCTGTATCAATACTCTATCAATATGAAATACAAACAGGCAGTATTCGAACGGGGGCGGTGGTTGGGGGGCAGGGATCGGGGAGAGGAGGGAGAAAGGGTGGCTGATATAAAGCGTGCAGCTCGGTGTTGCGTTCCCTTCGGTCACCAAGGAAACCGAACGAGACCCTGAGACCCTCAGAAACGAGCGTCACGAGAGAAAACGCGAAAAGTCGTGGCTCTCCCTTCCCCTTCTTCTGTAGCCTCTCGCTCTATCCATCGCTCTGGTCGAGGGAACGTTAAACGCCAAGGAAATCGGGCCTACGTGCCTGTCGTTACATGCTTCGGTTGCCGTGAATTCCGTATTAATTTCTGACGAGGGGCTGCTCCACTTTATTGCCGGAAGTAATTGTTTGGTTTAGTGTCTTGAACGTCGTGGAAGGGGGTGGCGGTGCTTATTAATGGTAATTGAATACGATGTTCTTTAACCCGTGCGGCGCGTTGCGTGTTCCATGGAGGATGTGATTATACCACCCGCGAGGATCGTAGGCTTGTTACGGGGGCACGTATTATCGGCTTTTTGGCAACGTCGTCTTTAGAGCTTCGTGCAATTACTAAATTTAATTCTGGATATTCTACTTCTGCACATAAACGTGTGAGGAAGTTTTGGTTTAAAATAAAATTTTGGTAAATTCAAGCGGGGATAGATGTAGGTAGGGGAGACCTGTACAAAACCGTACACCAAGGCAAAATCGTATACCATACTTATTTCTAACAATGAATAAAAAAAATAACACTGTCAATTGTGTTTAGACATATTGTAGTGTTTGTCGACGGAGATTTGTCACGAAATACGTATGCTCCAGCGAATTATCAAATCTATTTTGTTCTGAAGCGTTTTCATCTTATTTTCGACTGATTTCAAAAGTTTACTGTAACGTTTTGGTAATTAGTAGATAAAGATATTGGGTTGGCAACTAAGTGATTGCGAATTTTAAATAAGAAGGAAAATTCAAAAATTTTACTTGAAAATATAACTTTATTAAATTAGGTATTGCCCGTTTTTGTCGACGACCTTTTGCCATCTTTCAGGCAGTCTCATAATTGCATGTTCATAACACTTCTGATTTCTGTCAGCAGAAAACTGAATTAAATAAGATTTCACATCATCAGCGTCATTAAAATTTTTACCATTTAAGGAGTTCTGCATGGAACGAAATAAATGGAAATCTGAAGGCGCAAGGTCAGGGCTGTATGGTGGATGTGACAACTCATCCCAACCTAGCTCCAATAATTTTTGGCGAGTGACCAAAGATGCGTGGGGCGTTGCATTATAATGTTGGAAAACAACACTCTCCCGATTTGCCAATTTTGGCCGCTTTTCTTGAACTGCATCGCTCAGTTTGGTGAGTTGTTGAACGTAGACGTTTGAATTAACCGTTTGGTTTCTTGGTAAAAGTTCGAGCTGCAGAATTCCTTTATAATCCCACCAAACTGACAGCATAATCTTTTTTTGGTGAATCTCAGCTTTTGCTGTTGTCTGGGCTGGTTCATCCTGCATCACCCACGATCTTTTTTCGATTGACGTTGTTATAAACTATCCACTTTTCGTCGCCAGTAATCAGTTGGTTCAGAAATGGATCAATTTCGTTGCGTTTCAGAAGCGAATCGCAAATACTAATGCGTTTTGTCAAATGAATTTCCTTAAGCTGATGAGGGACCCATAAATCGAGTTTACAAATAGATATAAAAATTTATAACCATTGTAAATCAGCAACATACATGCAAAGTTTTGCGATATTAACGGAACCGCTGTTTCTTTTATTCTGCGCGTGATTACCTCTTATCAGAATGACAATAATACTACTGCAGAATACGCCCAGCGAATTCGTCGAATCCACGAATTTCTACGCGGCGAAACGTCGATGGTGTGGAGTTACATGTTGTACTCGAGTAAAATTGCACGGCTGCGTGACGCTCGTCGAAAGGGGTTACATGTATCCCGGGTATACTGTTTCGGTGACGCTTTATCGTCGCTGCGGGAGCAGGAGAACTAGCCTTATCCCGCGGGAGCATTTTCCATCCCTTCGTCGCGTTATCTCGTGGATATCACAGTAGGTTCGTTAACCGCGAAATCTCGCCATTCTCACGGCCACGGGAACGCCGTTTCTCCTTATCTCCTTTGCCTCAAGACAGTCCCCGTACCCCCTTGCGCCTGCAACACCGGATCCAGATAAAGAAAAGTAGGAATTAGTTCTATACACCGAGGTCCGTAATTAATGGGACCTCGTTACGCTGCAACTTTCCAAATTATTTCTAATAAAACTGTAACGCTCGCCTTTTATCTAACTGATTTTTCTTTCACTTTCTCCACGGCATCTACTAGTAGGTATCTATGTAATGGAGTGGTAATAAGGTAACCCTGATCTAAATGGAACAGAGTCTTTATGCCGAGTAACCTCTTAAATCAGCAGAAATTGGGACATTCACCTTACAATACAAATTTAAATATTCACTTCATTTACAGAAATCAATATTTATCCTGTCACTATACGTGGACTTTATTTGAATTGCGTGCAATAGTCTGAACAAAAATTTACGTTACTTAATAATATTTCAATTTCGAATTAACTGTTTAACATATAATATTAACAACTAAACTTTCAAGTTTAATTAAAATTTATTATTTTTTAGAAAGAGATTTACTTCTCTGTAAAATATCTAATACTTTATAATAAATTCTACCCTTTGCGACTTAGTCATAAGCATTCGTACAAAGTAATTTTATGACAAATGAATATTTCACTATATTTGTTTTATTCTGCCCTTTAGTAAAGCATTTCCATGTTCTTAACTTTCCATAACAAAACCCAGTACTTTGAAATATCAATTACACTGTTGATGACGTACTTGCACTGTGTAATCTATTAGCACACATCAACTGTTGAGGAACGTTCGTCTTTCACGTATTATAGCAAACTGAATTTTCGTTTTAGTAAATATGCTTAAATTTTTTTAAGCGCTTCTATCTATACTGTTCATACTTTGACGGTTTAAAGAGTTCTTTATTCAGTTTCATAAAATTCTCCGTAATTCTTAAATCTGCTAAAAAAAACTACTACTCCACTGACAAATGTCCCGGTCATTCACATGCTTCATCAATTTTGAACTCTTTTGTTGTTAAAGTTCTATTGAATCCGTTTGATAAAATTCAGCAGCGAAGAATTATAATTTCCGAAAAGTAAATACAGCGGGGAAATGTCCTCGCATAAAAGTGTGAGCGAATTGAGAACTGGATAGGGGATGGCCGAGGGAAAGTCACAGATGGCAATTTACATTGGAATTGTTCGACACGATGGAACGGAAAATGCGATGGAATCCAAAATGTGATTCCAGAAAATTGTCTGCTAAGCGAGACGGAACTTATTCGATCAACGAGGAAGGTGTTGCATTCGAGTCAAGATTTTCAGCAGTAATACGAACTTATCTCGAAGCCCGCGCGGTGTTCATGGAACATCGATCAATCTCAGTTACACGTTAATTTCATCCTACCGCTTCACAGGGTGTCCCCAAACAAAACGACTGCAGCTTTGGAACCGATAGAAAATATAATTTTGAGTAGGGGAAGGTTGCCTATTTTCGACCACTTTTTTATTTTTCTCTCCTACACGGGCATAACACATTGCAGGAAGCAAACAGAAACGGAAAAATGATCTACATTTCATGTATATTTTATCATATGATGAATTTTGTACTTGAAAAAGTAGTTGTGGGGAAAAAGCGATTATGTTCATTAAAATGCACCAAAATTTTGAAATTTCAATATTAAGGTCTAAGTTTACGTTGAATTCTTAAAGGCGCGACATTTGAACTTGAAAATTGCCCGGGTTGCGATGCACCCCGTGTCACCACGAAGGGTTAAATCGTTGCAAATTAAGAATATCCATGGATTTCATTTATTAATGTTTCCTGGTTAAACATTATGGCGTATAAAGTTTTTCAACAATTTAGGATAACTAATTTAGAGACACTCTGTGTACAATAGTTGCCCGTGCCCCGTTCGCCTGTAATTTTGTCCCTTTTGGAATGGGACTTTGTTTAACTTGGAAGGAATTTCTGCCGCCTGACTCACCATGTCATTTCGTGCCATATTTATCTGCATCCTGTGATCAAGCCGGGACTATATCCA
The DNA here is from genome assembly GCF_050908995.1 of Andrena cerasifolii. NCBI lineage: Eukaryota > Metazoa > Arthropoda > Insecta > Hymenoptera > Andrenidae > Andrena > Andrena cerasifolii. Next base: position 9,717,228 of record NC_135119.1, on the reverse strand, counting down.
GGATCGTGCAGCGTCTAATCTAATCTGATCTGGACCAGAAAGTTCGATCTCACCCTCGTGACTCACGGCACTTTGTTTCTTTTATCTACCGAACTATCGCTGCCGAAGCGAGCGTGCCGCGATTCAGTTGCTGAGGTTCGATGCTCGTCGATGCCTATCTGACATCGTCAAACGTACTCCTCGTTTGTCAGACGTGGCTTCATTGTTGAAACGCGATTAATAACGAGGTGGCGTTTAGTGCCAGTGGAGCGGATTGAAGTGAAAGTAGATGAGACGATAAAGATTAAATGTCGAGAATAGCATCCGCGAAACTTTTAATTTCTATGATCTTTTGTGTATTTTGAGTTAATAGTGCCGTTTTCTTCCTCTTCTTTTCAAAATAATTTTATGATCATGTCGAAGTGTACTTCTATATCCATGTACAAGGTGTTTCGTTTATCTTGAAGAACCTAAATAAATTACAAGTTTCTTCTTCTTAAATTATTTATCATAAACTTTTGAAAATCTTTAAATGGTCACTATATCGCGCATGGGTCCATTTGGTTTTCTTTGTCAGTTCTAAAATGTTACGAACAAAACTATATAGGAAGGGATATAGTATATATTTTATGACGTCAAATATAATTAATCTGTATAAAAAATGGTATGTACATAAAGAAGTCACGACTCGGTCGGCTCGCGATGGATAGTACGCGACGCGACCGCCAGGCGGCGACCAGGCCAAGCACTTCTCGCGCTTCTTCTGTGCTTTGTTAAATTTCACAATGCACAATAATGAATGATTCTCTATTATATCATAAATTTATATTTTTTAAAAACATTTTTCATACTTTTTCATTAAAAATGAAGTATTTATTTTATAAAAAAAACTACATTTTTTGTAGTTATTACATGATCCCGCCATAAGGCGGTGCCCCAGAAGGTTGCCCTGGGGAGCCCAGACGTCCTACAAATTGAAAACAGACATCGGTTTCGGTTTCTTCATCCCCAAATTAGACTAGTCCAATTTTTCCAACTGAGTTAAAAATCTATGGACCAGAGGGTTAAGCTAATATATTTAAAATTTAATACACATCAAAACAGAGTGGTATAATATAGAAATGCTAATGGGAGAAACTTCTAAACTGTATTTACTAAACACATACATAGAAAACCTAAACGAAGCTAGTGATTCTTTTCCTAACCTTCTGAAATTCAGACTTCACTGCACCAAGGCCGTATTTAAATAGGCAATTACAAAGCTCAGCATTCAGATCAAAGAAGCGTCGGGAAAGGAAGTTCTCCGGGCAAAACTCCTAACGGGAATCGCGCATAAAGCGCTGGAGAGTCATACAAACAAGAAGGGGGTCTTAAATTCCCAACGATAGCACCCTCGATTAAGCTCCGGATTCCTGAAACAGCGAATCGAGTTGTCCCGCTTTATTTTCTTCCCTCTATTCGGTTTCTTTCATCGTTCCTTTCGTTCTTTGTTTTCAGTTCACCGAGGCGAGCGAAAAGAAAGTTATTGGTTGCAGCGAACGAGGGGGAAAGGCGCAGGGGTGGGGGCGGGGAGGGGGGAGGTATAGACTGAAACGAAGTTTCTCATTGAAGTGGGGTGGCACAGGCGGAATTGGGGATGATTTGTGAATCATCCACTTGTTAGGCGAAAGTTCGTCGCCACTTTTTCCCCCCGAGCTAGGACCTCGGATGGCTAGTAGGGCGCGCGACGTCCTTACCGTGATGGAGGGGCGTTTCGCTCTAGAATTGTGGGGAGTTGCTCTCTATCCTCTTCCCTTTTCTATTTACTTATTAGTCTTTCTATTGCTTTCAAATTTCTGCCCTTGCTCTGGACACTTCTCTGTTTCTCGTTTCTTACGCATGTAATACCTCTTCGCCCCCTTCGCCCCATCCCTTTCGAATATTCGTCTGTGAGTTCACCTTACAAAATCTTTTGCCCCCGTCTCCTCGTTAAACTGTTCGTCCTCCTTCTCCTTTCGTTGAGCTTCCTCACTCTCGCTGTCGCGGGTTCTCTCTTCCCCGTCTCGTTCCACGATCGAGTGGCCGGGCGGGACCAGCGTGGGGAGAGAAACGCGCCCACCCCAGGGCGACAATTACTTGTAACACCGTCGTCGGTCTCTCGGGGCCGATGGGAACTCGATGGGGCGTACTTTCGGCCAAAAAAGGATATTACTGCAGCCTAGATCGACTCTACCCCATTGCGCGGAAGGGCACGACCTGTCACCCTTGTCTTATCGCAGCTGAATGTGGCTGATGACCCGTCAGAAGCCGCCCTTGATTCGAACGTAGCATATACCGACGGGGACGCAGTGCGCAAAAGATAATAGCGGATATAATTTGCGTTTCCTGCAAAATATTGTCGAATAGGTATGGAATGCTGATAACTTATGTGCGCTTAATTTGTGACCGAAGAGGAAAAGAAATCCAATTTTATTTAAATACAATTAATTTCCAATTTCATTGTTTCATGTTGGTTCTTCGTTATACATTTTCTGTTTGTATTGTAATTTAAACAGTTTGTACAGCATGAGAATGTATTTTAAATCACGGGATCATTTTTAAACAAATACCGATGAGATTATTCACTAGTATATTAATATAGCTGACGCAATTATTTTTGCAGGTACTTATTATTATTGCAATTTTTTACATCAGTGCTTATTTATTTTTAAGTGTTGGAGTATCAACCTAATATTTGCATTTTCACATGAAATAATCAAGAAACTTTACTGACAATAATCTCCCAAGATTATTAAGAAACTCCAGGATTGTCAATAAAATTTTCAATATGAAATGTGATGTGAAATTTTTGAAAAACAAATTATCAAACTAGGGAATGATAATTCGCAAATTTATTTGATATTACTTACATGTATGAAAGTCTTGTCTAAATATTACTTAACTGAAAGCTTATTTTTAAATTCCAGTAAATAATTACGAGAATTCGCGTCTGTAGATTTTGCAAATCTGAAAACTACGATATTGGTAATAGGTATTAAAAAATCTACACACATGCTAACTATATTTGCTATTTGAGTTTACAGGACACTTAAATTGTAATAATTAATCTGTACTATTATATAAAATTAAAGTTGCATACTTTGAAATGCGGTTTCTCAGTAAATATGAACTGTACCCACAAGTGTGTTACATCACTTTGTTCGTCTTGGCGAGAGGAAGGTTCTAACGTTTTTATTTTTTTAAAATAATGATTTTTAAATAATAGTAGATCGCGAGGCGACCGCCAGGTGGCGACCGGGCGAGCGCTTCTCGCTTCCGAAATAGCACCGTGGCGGGAATAAGTGGCGGAGGGCTCTCGAGTTTACAGATTGCGGAATACAGATTATGAATCAGTCATGCTAATATTTCGGGCGAAGCAGAGGCAGGGATGCTAGTTCACTATAAAGACGAATATACAAAATGTTATTCACTTAGAAAAATCATTTAGACTGTTGAAAGTAGGGATGAACCGATACCGTCAAGGTATCGAAACTTTTATTCATAACTTGTATCGAAAGAAAAAAGTATCGATATCTATTCAGTATCGAATCAAAAGTATTGATACCTACTTATATCGCAAGAAAATTAGTACATATTTTTGTTTATTAATATATTTTATTAACGAAGACGTATTTTATTTTACTATTATTTAACGAGGAGTAGCCTTTATTTACAACGAAGTATATAAGTAAGTACGAAGCAGTCTATAATAATTAATCTATATAACGGAAGAGAAAAAAAAATAAACAGTCGTTTCGCGGCATGGAAACAAGAGAAGTGGAACATATAATAAGATAAATACATAATTGATAAAATGATATATACGGATGTTTATCACACCAAAAGAATGCAGAAAAGTGTGTGACGAAGTCACGTCCCGCGCCGCGCGAGCGTACAGCGCCGAGACAATAGACCTAGTTCGTGCCGCGACCGCCAGGCGGCCGCGGCCCCGCGACTGCTCTCGCATGCGAAATTGTACGGCCTCACGTCATAAAGCCCCGACGAGCGAAGTCAGTAGCACTGGTGCATGATAGCTAAACCGCTTCAAGCAGTAAATCCAGCGCTCGATTTTTGGAACTCCCGAGGTGTGCGAGTTTCGGCCATCGCCATATTGTGCCATTACCAGCCTCTATTCGAAATAGGCTGAGAAAACAATCTTGCGCCCTACCTACGTCGTCAGAGAGGAAGTGTCTCCGCGCCATTAGGCCAGTACCCCATTGCACTCTGAACCTCTATTATACGACTCCCGCGCGGGTGCGCCTTATATGCCCTCCAGGGTAGAACGTGCAACAAACTCCGCATCCCACTTCCCAAGCTCGCCGCTGCCGCGAAAAAACGCTCCGTCGCGACTAACCCTAGCGGAGTTACCGCACGAGACTCATCACCGCGACCGGACACATACCTCGCACCTGTACTAGAGACAGACCAAATAAACAACCGGTAACCCGTCTCGCCAACGGAGACCTTCACAAATGAAAGGAAAAATAGTATTTTATTAACAAATATTTATTTAACATATAAATTTATAAAAAAATGTATGTTCTGATACGAGTACCTTTTTCCGATACCAAGTACATATCGCAGCCGTAGGTATCGATGCTAAAATTACTCGGTATCGAAACGAAAGTATCGAGTATTTACTCGTATGTACTTGGATCGGTTCATCCCTAGTTGAAAGTATTTGAATAAAATATCATTTAGATAGTAAAACTTCGATTTTTCCTAGAAATTTATCTATCAACGAAGGAGAGCAAAAGAACACAAATAAACAAAAAAATCCAGTTTACTCAGATCCTGGTTCCACGTTCCCAAACCCATATAGCATTCGTTATAAATTATTAAGCATAAAACTTATTCAGAAAACTCGAACGCGTCTTTCGTAACCTAAAGTCTAATTAAATCAGTGAAACAAGCCGAAAACGAGTACCCGAACACATCGTATTCATAAGTTCGGTACATATAACGATAATAAAATCGAGTCGCCAGCATAATTTATTCATCGTCTTTCCCTGGTTACATAAATTATCTCCAATATACCGCTGCCCCGTCTCAATTGAAAATAACTGTTTCAAATGAAATTATACGGAGCTACCAGTGGCGCCCCCCCCCCTTGTTACAAAACAAACTCCGTATAAAGTCCGCTCGAATCCTCGTTATCAGACAGACGTTCATTTTTCATTTTAATAGCCGCCTCCCGAACACCAAGCCCGAGCACCCGTTAATTAATTAAATTGAGACCGCAAACAATTTATTACGTCACGCGATAGGTGTACGCGGGAACGTGGCCTCGCGCGCACGTGCATGTATACGTACGCACTCTTCCGCGCACGTATGCGCGCGTGTAGGCATGTTCACACAAACCCTCCGTGTTTCTGGCTAACGCGGACGAGGTTCGTCTTCGAGACAACGATGACGGCAATTTCGAATTAATTGCAAATTCGCTGAGATCACGGGCTGGTGACGCTAGGTGATTAATGCCCGCCCCTGTTGTTAATCCAGAGATCGACCACACCCTTTCCTTCGCCCCTCGTCCTTTGGTAGCACCGCCAACGCCACCCCCCTACGCTGCTTTCTTCCTCGATGCGCGTCACGCCGAGCCACAACGTGCCACGCGGCGCCGCGTCGCAGCGCTTCCGTATGGTAAGTCCTGTGGGATAACAGCCCTGCGTTTCGGATAACAGGGAATATCACCCACGGGGACACCCGACACCAACGGTCTACACGCCGCCTAGCCCGTGACAAACGCACCCACCGCGGATTATACGACATAATCGCTCGAAAGCCGAACATCCGACGCGGTGCGGCGGACGGACGACGCGATGGACGGACGGATGCGACGCATTGTAATTTCCGTGCCGTTGTTGAGGAACTTTTCGAGGGCTGGCAGGCGAGATTGAGGAGGTGAACTTTCGACGGCAGGGTTTGTTGATATGGTTGTAAATGATCGGATGGCATAGCGGTAGTGGGGAGTGGTTTATGATTAAAAGCTGATGAGAGTTGTTTTTAATCGACTTCAAAAAAGAAGGAGGTTACTCAATTCGTCACGTATATTTCATTACGTGTGTACAGTTAGTAAAAAAAGTATTTGGACACTTTTTAAAATCGCATAACCTTTTTTAGAATTGATCCAAACGACACGAGTTTTTTTTTTAGAAGCTAGAAGGATTGGTTTGCTAAGTGACGTGTTTCGTAGTGTTGAAAAAAATGAAATTGGTCGGAATAGCAAAAAAAAAGAAAATAGTAAAGGTAGTTTTTTTAAATCTTTTTTGCGAGACTGTAATGAAAATTAAAAAAAAAGCGTTTGTAGATTGAAGTAAGTTGTATACATTCCTAAAATTTCATCGAAATTTTTAAATTAATTAATTCCCGAAATCAGCGATTTTCGACCTTATTCTGCGATCTTTAAGCGTTTATAGCTCAGAGCAACGTCACCTAATTTTCACCAGCACTATACATTTATTGGTAGGTATATTAATATAAGTACAAATACGGGAGAAGCTCTTACTATTGGTGATCTCAAAGATGCAACAAAGGTTAGGCATCTCATTAAATCAGCAATAATCAATTAGTCGATTAAAAATTTTATCAAGGCAGACTAAATTAGAGACTAAATCAACGACCTTTGTTAAATTGAAAATTAGTGATATAGGTTAATGTAATATGTTGATAGCCCCAGGATACGCTTTGCAAATTCCACAAACTTATATCGTGTACTTTCAAGAACTTCGGCATTTTTTACGCAAAGGATTCCAAATTAAGGAGGCATATTTAACGAACGAGTTCCTTCAGGCTCAGCATCGAGACAAGAGGTAGATTTGGAAATTGAAATATCCCACACAAAACGGTGCGAAACTTTGTCCCGCACCGTCTGGGGTGTTCGGGACCGACCAGCCAGCGGGGAATCATCGTGGGAGGAGTCAGGCGTATCGAGTAACTTTCGATTTCGAGCAAGTTGGTAGCACATGCCGTTATCACGCGCGATATCGTTGTACATTAACTTTTCGTGTTCTCCGCGGAGTTCCGAAACTTAAACGCTCGCTCGACAAGGCCTTAAGACTCGAACGTGGACCGCGTTTAAACTGGAAATTTTGTGTATACTGCATAATGCGATCTTATTATGTTAAGGTATACGGTAAGCTGCGATGGTCTCGGCAGGGGGAGTGAATGCATAATACAGTCGCCGATCGGCAGCTTGGTAGACAGTTTGATTCTCGATCTCGAAGTAGATGGGAAACGCCGGCTGCGCGCAGTATCCACTCGCACGATCGGCAATAATAATGAAGTACTTACTCTCTCCGTCTGTGTATACTTAGCCTCGCGAACGAATGGGAAAAATGGAAGATTACAGTAACTCGATGTAGCTACCGATAGGCATTATTCAACGGAATAGACGTGGATTGAGACTGAGATTGAAGGATCAGAGTTTAATACGAGTATTAGAGTCAATGCACACGAACGGCGCGGCGTCGCACAGTGGTTCGAGTATACTACATGCTAGCTGGACAAAATTATTTTTTCGCGGTATTGGGTTTATATGGGGTTCAAATTGTATCGCAGTTTATTGTTTCACCAAAAATATCAATAAAATAAAAATATGACTAATTCAGTAAAGGAACAAGAGCAAACCCACAGTACATATTGTGCTTTAACTATAATTATCAGTTATAACATTATGATTATTCCTGTAATTTCTGAGTTTTCTGTGGAATTTGAAAAAAAATTTCGAGCAACAGTTGACTCACCTAACATAAAATGGCTATTAAAACAGTATTTTACTATATGTTCCACGTCGTTCCACGCAACAAGGGTTGAATGTACGGAAAGTAGAGACTTTCTAGTTTTTTTTAATCACATGATCGGTCTGCAAAAATTTGCAAAACTATATTTTGTGAATTGTTTTAATTGATATAAATATAACAAATATTTTAAGTGACAAAGTATTAAATACCTCCCACTATTTTCCCAACTACTGAATAAACACGACATTTCATACGATTTCATGAAAATACAACCCGTTCGGCCTCACTTTACACCCCACAATTCCCGAACCCTTCTTCTAACCAACAAAGAAATTGACTCACCGATAACGAAGAAACCCAATCTTCCAAATTTATTTGCCGATTCAGTTGGCACGTTCCTCTTCTGTGGCGAGCACCAATAAGCCCGTAATAATATTCAAATACCACAAGGAGACATTAGCGAGGCGGAAGGGAAGAAGATTCTGACCGTGGGAATCGCCGAGCAGCAGGGGAGGCTGAAATGAGTTTCGCGAGGGAAATTGCTGACCGACTGGTTCCCGTGGGATAAGTTGAGGCCACATTTTTGAATTCTCTCGCCGGGAAATTTCGTCCTTTTCCCGTTGCCGCGTTACTAATAGCTTCATCCTCGGGTACGTGGCGTTGACGTTTTAATAATTTCATTTGTCGCGCCGAGGCCCTCCATTTTCCGCGGAGTGGAAGGGGATGGGGTGGGTTCGCGAGGCCTCCTCCTCCTCCTCCCCGAGGACTGAATCCGTGTCTCTTTCTCCCGCGAGTATATTCAATTTCAAGTTGACGGGATTGTGTGTACCTAGCGCGCGAAACACCGCGATTTAACCCCTCCGTGCTGATTCTTCGGGAAGCTCGTTATATAATTCCCGCGCGGACAAGAACTGTCGCCGAGGAACGAGTGGCTCCCAGAAACACCAACTACCGCCTGAAGTGGTCGCAGTTGAGCCGCGTGACAACATCGACGGATGAACAGGCGGCGATTGAATAAACGCGGCGGAAGTGCCATTCGGTGAAGCTCATTACCGCCGAGACGCCGATAGAAATTCAAATGAATATTTGCGTAAACGTTAATCGCCCGCTGGGTAAATAGACGGGCCCTTCGAACGAATAAATCTTAATTTCTTCATCTCCTTTTTTTTCTCCCTTTCTCCCCCAGATCTTTTTGCGCTATAAATGGACCCTGAATGTTTCGCTTTCGTTTAATTGTCCAGACTATTGAATGCATAATTAAGATGCTTAGCGGGGTGGCGGGAATGAACGTATTATAGTGAAGCATAATTAATTGAATTAATTAATTAACTGGGGCGTAATTAACTGGTCCTTGATAGGTGACAAGCCGGTTTGTTTCCTTCTGTGACGCGTTGCTGGCTATTGCAGATAGCAGTGGATGTAATCATCAGTAATGGTTGCATCTTGTGCCTAACTAATATTAAGTATAAATTAAATAGGTAGATACTAATCTATTTCAAGTTGTTGCTTTTATAGGGGTGACCGGGTAAAGCGAGCCTCGGGGTAAAATGAGCTTTCTTAATTTGTTCTTTAAAAATAGAATATATTTACAAATTTTTGTGACGTAATAAATGTATGTAATGAAGCAACGATAATTATATGCACATTCAGATATCGAAAATGTAAATTCATTTAAGAACTTAAAAATTAATTTTTAGAGACCTCCGATTGGTTTTCTTTTCAATTTCACTTTTTGGATAAATGAGTCATAAATGTGTTATTTTAACTCCAAATTTTGTATACTAAAGATGCTAAATGGCGCCAAATTTGAAAACCTTAACACAAGTCAACAAAATACCAATGGTCCATTTATGAAAATTAGAAATGTTAAAAATTAGTCAACTTAGCCCCGGTCTCTCCTATATCGTATTACATGAAACAATTGAAATTCCCCACGCTAACCTTAAAGGTCAATGGCATGATTAACTACTGAAATAATGCCAGGGTCTCGGTTTGTGACGCTATTCGACCGTCCCCGAGCGAACTCCGCATAAAAGTCCCGTGAACAGAAATGGGATAAAGGCAATGTCCATTCACAGATCGACCGTTGAGAAAAATCCATTGTCGTTGCCCCCCATTCCGTCTCCTTTGCGAATTTCCTCCATCCCAGGGAGGGATCTAACGGCGAAGTTCCCTATAGAAAACTCTCGGATTCCATCATTAATTTTCTCGAAGGTGGGGGATTGGGGAGGAGGTCAGGTAGGTGGATGAGCGGAGTTATAGTGAAGATAGCAGCGCTGGTGATGGTGGCATTGAGCGATCATCTCATCTCAGAGTAGAAAGTTAGATGAGGAAATTTGTCGTTGCCATAGGTTCACTCATAGTTGGCAAACTTTGGGAGAGGTTGGACCGTGCTAAGTCTGTGCCTGTGCAGCACAACTAAAAGGGTCCCTTATAATTCCGTGAATAATAATTTCTGTGCGCTCAAATTTGTGAATAACATTGGTAATGGGATATTACGAATTGTTGCTAAGGAGTGTCGACATCTGACAGTAATTTTGTGCTTCTTGCTCTAATGGGCGGTAACAGCTCGCGTTGGTATGCCAGGAAATGAGTGGACACGTAATATGTTGAAAAAGTTTTGCAGGTATATTCTGATCTGATATATGCGAGTATGTAATATTCGAAGTGTTATACTTGAAAATTTTGAATAATTGGAGAAATGAATTTTAGGAGCTGAAAAGAATTTCGATTATTCCACTAAAAATTGACTACACTCAATTTATGTGTATATTGTTACTTTAATAAATATAATTCTACACTATTGATTAGGTGTAATAAAATTAATACAACCCTATTGACTATTCTAAGACTTTATTAAAAAGTTCCTTTTCTTCTTATTAAGTAAATTTAATGGAAGAATTTAGAATGAAGAAACTAAGTTTATTGTAAATTTAATGTGAAATTTATTCTGGACACCAGATTAACAACAAATTGGTGCATAAAGGAAGTCATTTTCATTTATAATTGGGCACTTTAAGGCCAGTGTAATATTGAATACGTTATTATAAAATATGCAGGTGACACTCCTGCGTATAAATTTTCATATCCAAAATAGTTTACTGTTCGCAGTAATTTGAGCTTCTTAGAGCTTGTTATCTCGCGACATTGCGTGTTCTGCGTCTGGTGTAGCATATTGCTCTGCACCATTTTGCCCAATTTCAGGGTACTTATATGATAACGATAAGGTTTATGAAATTTTAAACTAGTTGATAAACTCTACGAGTTCCTCGCCAGTGGTGGAGACTTCGTGAATTAACTACCAAGAAATGGAATCCACTGAACCTCTTGAGGAGTACTGCGACAGAGAGAGCAAATGACAGACAGATAAAAAGTTCACCTGTTGATATCTCGAAAACGTATCCATAGAAAATTTTTTGGACCTTATTTTCGGCGAGTCAGCCGGCCATTTTACATAAGAAAAAAACATGTGATTTCCTCAATTATGATCCGAATTATGTCGTTTTTGCGGCCATTTGCATCGGGAAAACATAAGGAATCGATTAATGCCACTGTCGCAAAGATCTGATGAGAAATGCAGAACTTGAAATTCGCCATTTCTTAGTGTGCAACATTGTATGGCCTCCGCGGTCTCGAGCATTAAAGTCCACAAAACTCAGCGAGGTGCGACTTATTAGCGGCATTGCTTTTGAGTCCTCTAGCGAGAGAATCACCCGGTACATCGCAGCTTCGCATTACTCAAAAAACCTTGAAAAGAAAGTAATAATATTGCCCGAAGACGTACAATATGTACCAATGCATACATATTCTCCTAAAACATGTCCCTCCATATTCTCTATAATCAACAAATATTATCAAAAATGTTTAAATAGGGAGATTAAGGGATGTTTGACAAATGTCGTTCTGTCAACCATTGTCGTACTGCGTCGCGAGGAATCCGAAGCTGAGGTACACTCGAGAACTGTCGACGAGATTGAATTATTACAGGAACTCAGAATCCTACGACAGGATGTGTTATGCCAATTGCGTTTGTCCTCGGCATGTTCGGTTAGATGGCGCCTACGTCGTCACGCTTGACGTCAGAGTCACAATCGGGTGCATAATTACTAGGGCTGGGAATTTGACGAATTCTTCTCTATTCCGAGTGTTCGAATACGCATCGAATAAAATTCGAATATTATACTATGCCAAGCATGTATTCTGATATTCCAGTATTGCGTTCAAATAGTCATGTATTTAGATGAAAACATTCCGAGAGTGATATTTTTTTACAGTTCAGCCAATGTAGATTTGTAGAACATTAGCAAAGTATTGGAAACGTATTCTTCATATTTTTAGCAATGAATGGTTTAACGATCGAACCGAAAATGCTTTAGACCATCTTTAGTATTTAAATACTCAAACGTTGTATGTATTCGAATACTGTCTTGTTCGAGAAATATTCATAGTTCTTAACATTCGAACATTGAGCTATTCTATCTTTTAAACCTTTGAAGCTTCCATATTACATTGTGATCTCGTTATGATGTACCCACATTTCTTGTTTTCTTAAATTAGTAATACTACTAAGAAATTTATAATGTAAGTAGCTTCAAATTATTCCAAAAATGGATCTTTGCATCGGCTAGGTGATACTTAAGGCCTCGTGTGAACAGTGACAGACTTGACTTCTCGAAGAAACGCCAGCAGCTGCTGCCAGGAAGATCGGGGATCGTTTATCAAACGAAGAATTAGGAACATCTGTCCGATCTGGAGCCGCGCCAAATTGAGCTTCCACCTTCCAGAGACGGCGCGACCTTCGATTCTGATGTAATATCACGTTCGTGTCCACTCCCATTGGTGATTAACGACAACTAATTTTTCCTGCTTGTCGCCGTGATTGAAGACCCAAGGTTGAAGGCTCCGGTCGCCGGCTGATCATTAATACAGATCGAGATTTGGTGGGCTTACGCAGTTGTCATAAATTGCTGTGATTTTGCATTCTTGATATACATAATATTTTTTCGTGTATAAATTAATCTATATTCTGTTAAAAAAGAAATTTGATATTGTTAAGCTTCGGTATCTTAGGTATAGTGTAATTGTTATTTTCTTAATGTAATTGGCATTATGTATATAATCTATAATACATTTTAGGAATATGTTTACATTGGAGAAATTCTTTTCTGGTTGCCTACACATGTGTGTGTGTGTGTGTGTGTGTGTGTCGCTTCGTATACAAACGTCCCGAAACCACTGATTTACTCTCTAGTATCTATCACAAGCACTTCACTTCCTCCGTTTGCTATCTGTCAGCTCCTTCCCCTATTATTTTTACGTATGCTTGTAAAAACACTTGAAGCTCTCCCCGTCTACCAGGCACGAGAACAGCCAGTTTACCTCACACAGAAACGTAGAGTAGACACTTACATAGAGTAGGAAGTAATTATCTATAGTAAGAAGAAATGATATGTTTCTATTATCACGCAATATCGCAAATAGTGAATTCTTCAATCAGTGCAGCAATCAAATATTTCACAAGGGGAGGACACCATGTGGTAGACACCGATTTTGATGAGCCTTGGCAGGATGGATCTATGTCGAAAATAAGCAAATAGGCGTCCGAGCGTTTCAGCCAATAAGCCTTAATAATAGAGATATTTACATGTAAATTATTAAAAATTTCATAGTGGCCGTAGGGATTTAGTGGGTAAAAATCCCACACTACCATAGCGCCCGCGGGAGATTCCCTTCTGGAGGCTTCGGGGTGCCTTTCGAAGATGTCTCCACGTTAAAAAAAACTTTATAAATTTTTTTTTATAAATTAAATTTTTATAATTTTTTTTTAACTTGGGAAAGTCTTCAAAAGGCACCCCGACTTCTTCAGAGGGGAATCCCCCTCACTTTGAAATTTTTAATAATTTCCATATAAATATCTCTATTATTAAGGCCCATTGGCAGAAACGCTCGGACACCTATTTACTTATTTTCGACATAGATCCATCGTGCCTAGTGTTCCTTCTCGAGAATTCTCTCTCGAGAATTTTTCGAGAAATTTTATAAAAGCTTATTTCTTATTTCTCAATAAATACTATTTTTCTCGAGAAACATAAGTCTACGAAAATTATTATAAATCTCATTTATTTTCGGAATTGAATTTTTAATTAGTTCAATTTTTATATTACTAGTTAATCGCGAGCGTATACACACATCTACAATTTATGATAAATCTTATTAGTAGCATTAGAACCTATATGAATTACAATAGAAAATCTCAGTAGAGAAGATTCGACATTATTGACTGGTGAAGGTGCTCTAAAGTCTTATTTAACAATTTAGAAAAATGGTATACCTACTGAATTAAGTAATGAGTTTCTTGTGGCTATTAAAGAAGAAATATCGAAAAGAAGAGACAAAACTATTGTATCCCTTATAAAATTGTTGCCTAGGTAATGGAGAATCTCTTCAAAAAGATTCAAAAGACGCGTTTTTCATTTAATATCCACGACAGATATGTGTATAACGCCAAAACAATTTTTAAGTAGCTAGACTTTTCGGAAAATATAACAGTAACCATGATTCTCCTGAAGATACTGGAAAATTTACGGGTCCTCAAAATGAAGAATTACCATTAAAAAAAAACAATTAGAGATAGCAATCGCAGAGAGCCTCCAAGAAATTAGTATCAACCAAGAAGTCGATAAATTCTGGACTTTAACAAAGGAATTTCATATTTTTGAGTCCACTGGAAGGACACCCTTCCAATCTACCATAAAACGAAAGAAAGTTTTCTACAGCTACAGATTTTATCACAAAAAAAAGAAACAGATGAAAAACTATTTTAAAATAAAAAAGTAATGTTTCATCTTGCACAAATTTTGTATTAAATAAATAAATATATCAATTACATTTAATATCTGTTTTTTCATTTATACAAGGTTTGTGCAAATAATTAGACAGGAATGAACAATTAGTTAAAGGTTTCTTGTGTTTCTGTTAAATATTATCAACATTATTCCAAAAATATAAATTTTCTAATATTTTTTTCAATTTCTCGAGAATTCTCGAGAAGTATGATCTGATTTCTGATTTCTTGAGAAACAAAAAATATAGAGAAATCAGGAACACTAATCGCGCCAAGGCTCCTCAAAATCGGTGTCTACCGCATGGTGTCCTGCCCTTGTCAGTCAGCAAGTTTCCCATGAAATAGTAGAAAGCCACAAGTAACGCTTGGATTAAACATTTCATCTCATTACTTATCATCGTCACATCGTGGTAAATGAATACCCGACACGATTCAATTTTCCATCGCAAACACGGTCGCTCACAATCAGATCCCGTAACAATGCGTACTACATATTAGCGTATGACAAGTCACGCGTCCCATCATCACGGTGATTGGGAGCGTTGATGAGTAACCGACGCGAGACGTCTCAATCGATATTCATACGTTCGCGCGTCATAAATGTAATTACGTGTGTAGAGGCCCGCGAGCCAAGAATCTAATCACACGGTTGCCTTGGCTCGAGGCAACGCACTAAGTACGCGAGTCCATCGAGGTGTGAGCAGCCCACCTTCACAGTAACGAAATGAGCGGAAAGTCGAGCGAGCACGGGGAGTGGCGAGGGGTGAGGGGGGGTTGGGGACGGCTCTATCGAGCAACGACGCGACGGCGACGTGCTCTACTGTCCGTAAGTATTTATACGCTTACAGGTTCTTAGAAAAACATGAAACAGTTGAAATTCTTCGAAAAGAACAGGATTTCAATATTTTACAACCCTATGCAGTGCTATGAAGAATCAGAGACAGAGGAGAACAATTCGTTTTCATGTAAGACAACGACTCCGAAAAGCGCTCTGGTTATTGGTCTGTAACTCGGAGCTACAGCTGCATTTTGAATTGATTTTTTTTTAAATTTTGTCCAAATATGTACAAATATGGACGTAAAGTTTTTAATTAATATAAAGTATTGCTTTTTCTTAAAAAAATCCCTAAATATCGTCTTCTTTTCAAGTTGTCTCACTACGAAGACCCCTTAAAGACAGGGCTGGCCAAGCCGCGGCCCATGGGCCGCATGCGGCCCGTTCCCCGACTTGCCTACTCTGCTGGGCCGCAGGAGAACGACCCCCACCATACACTTTTAACTCCTACAGTGTACGCCGTACCTATATATGACCGCACTCGTAGGAGTAAAAGGAAGGGACATGGAGTGGCGGCTAATCTGCTGATGGTGGGGGAACCGGCTGACTAGTAGTGGGGACTGTGCGGCCCGCGGCGGCGATCAAGCTACTCAGCCCTGCCTTAAAGACGTCCTAAACACGTCTGTAGACAGACATCTTAGAAACCTCTTGATACAGACGTCTTAAATATGTCTTAACACAGTTGTTTAAAATATGTCTTGGCACAGACGTCTTAATAAGGTCGTCAGACGTTCAGACCAAAAACAGACGTAAAATGGACGTCTCTAAGACGTCGTATGCTATCTGGGATCACATGGAAGTCGGTGTCTGGGCTAATTTGGGGCCGACGTAATTATCCTATACGTATAGACGTATTTTAAACAGCATTCGCTTTCTTAGAGTAGTAGAGAAGTAATTTTTCAATTTCTGAAGGTTTCCCTACTACCCAGATAGCACGCAAAAGACGTTCTAAAGTCTATTGCACTCGGCAACGTTACGCTTGGGTCCAAAGAGACTAAACATTGCCGACTAAGGGTAAAAAAAATCGTTTAATTATTGCAAATTCTTTATTTACAGCCCGTTTGTATGACCAATTTTACTCCACGCTTCTAATGCCATAAACCGCTTACAGTATTGATAAGCCAACACTTTAGCATTTGATTCGAGGACCAGATGATTACGACCTTATAAAGGTAACCTCTGACATGGTTCGTGGTCGGTCCACAGCCGCAAACCTATTCAGAGGTCAGTTGTCTTGCTAAGGGGAAGCCTTCCTCACTCAACTCCTTGTATGACATCTTGAACGTGCAGGTTTGTAGTGATGGGATCGAACATATCACGTGTCCCTTTCACAAATTAACCGATAGATAATCCCAAATACATATTGGACTTAATCTATATATATATATAAAAGAAGAAGTCCCGACTGACTGACTCATCAACGCCCAGCTCAAACCTTTTAATCTAAGACCGTGAAATTTGGTAGGTACATTGTTTTTATGACGTAGCCACCCACTAGAGAAGGATTTTTGGACATTCCGTCCCTGAGACGGTGAAAAGGAGTAAAATGTGCTTTCTCGGAGTCCTTAATATCTCTTAGGTCCGAAGCGAAGCACGGGGTATTTTGCTAGTGTAAATATAAAGCATAGACAACAGTAGTAGATAATAACAAGGATTATAACAAAAATAGTAACAGCAATAATAAATATTATCAGCAAAACTTGTCAAATGCAACGTAGCACTCCTTTTTATTTTTTTAGGTGATCTTTAAATATAATGCTACTAAATAGATTACAGGGTCTATTACTTATCGAGTGGTGCGGAGGCAAGGTGTATCGGTAGCTTACGGCTGCCGCGCATCGATCACTTACAGATGCCACTATCAGCACACTTTTCGCATACGTACATACAACAGTTGGGAGAAGTCAGATAGTAGCTTGTTTGTTTTTTTTTCTCCGATTCGAAGACAGCTTGGCTCGGCAGTTCAGTCTACGGACAAGTAAACTTCTACTTGCAGAGGCTAACGTACGTATAGAAGCTCGGGATCAGAGGCTCGTTTATCAAGCCTCAGGGATTCCGGGCGTCTGTCCCGTGTCCCGCAAGATGAATTTATCGGTTTCATAATTAAGCGTATTTCGTAATACCGACCGAGTAACTCGCTCATAATTTATATCTGTGCGTTCCACCTAGCGGAGACGGTCAGTTACAACAAGTAATGGCCCCCTCCTTACCTCTGCCCACACCCCTGCACAAATCTCCCACCCATCTTATTTCGTGTTCTTTCTTCCGGTTTCAGTGGTCGCGTTCCCACCTTCGTTGAATTTTTTTCTGTAATTTACGCAGATACCAAGGAACAGCCTAAGGGGGGAGGTCTCCAGCGAGGCAGGGCTAGTTTCTTCTCGCCTGCGCGAGGAATTTAAGTCCCGTAGTGCGAACCGAGCATCCGACGAGTAACTTGGTTAATTAATATCGAAGGGGGAAGAAAGTTCCCGGACGAGAAACACTGTAATTATGGATCTGGCGGTCGCTGTTTAATCTCGAGCGTAATGATGGCTGTCTGAGAGTGGAACGGGTGGGGGGTAGGGGGGTGAGGGGGGAAATGATTGTGACTTTTTATTTACTTAGTGATATGCGATAAAAGAGTGCTACGTGAAAGTAACGGATATAGAAAGCTGATGGGTAGGAATAAGGTGCTTCAGACTCAAACTCTCATGTGAATTTAAATAAAAATATCGCCAGGAAAATCGATCATTGATGATAAAATTCAGTATTTTTGTAACGAAATTTAAGTTCGTAAAATACCTATCATGAATTACGTTTTTTGTTCTGTTTGCAGTTGACAACACGACTGGATATAGTCTTTATGAATGCTTTAGTTTGATTGTGGTAAATATAGATTTTTTTTCTCACAAATAAAACTATGATTTTGGTTATATATTTATATTAAGGGCATCTGCCGGTCAAAAAATGGAAATTTTTTCCACATTTTCAATCAACTATACATCTAAAAAATGTCCAGTTCAAATTTTGGATCGAAATTCCTAACGGTACAGATTTTACAGGCAGTTCAGTGGCATCAACAGTGTGACCCTTAAACAGTGGGGGCCTTAAAAATAGGTGTTTTTTTGAAGATGGATTGTGACGCAGGTATAATAGACAGAAATATGATTTGTTTTTAATTAAAAACACATTTATTGATCTAAAAGATCTAAAAGAAAAAATTACAAAAAGTGACAATTTTTTTAGAAAATAACGACACTTCAAGTTTGAAATCACTTTTCCCTGTATTTTTCGTCCTTTCAACGCCTTTAAAAATTATAAATTTTCACTATTTTGTAATTATTCTAGTTCCCCCCTAGCCAGAAGTATATTCTTCAAAATAAAACAGGTTTCAGTCGAATCGGATAATAATTTTGTGGAGATACAGCGCCCACCGTTTTGCGAACACTGTTTCGAGAAAAACGCGTTTAAAGTTTTACGTGAGCGCCGAGTGGCCGGGTGTTACCCATGCATTTGCCGCTACTCAAATGCCTATAACTTCGGGAATTTTACGAATCTCAACAAATCCTTTTAAATACGTATTCCTAAAAGATTGAACATTCGAAAAATGAAATAAAAAAAAATCGACATTTAGACGGAAACCTCCCCTTAATAAGACAATAGAGTAGTATAAAACAACATAACACATTCCCCAAATAAAGACTCGCGCAAAAGTCCACATTTCGCGCAGTGTACACCGTCGGATGCTTACACACCTGTGTAATCATGTCCGAGGAATTGCTGATAGTTACTACTAGTGACCCTGCTTATTCCAATCCTCCGAACATAAACAAGGTATGGCTGCGTTCCCCCGCTGCGCGCGATACCAGTAATCCAGCCCATAATCAATGAAAATCATCGAAAACTAATTTCTCGGCCCGTTAACGAGCGAGCAATTACAATGAAACGATGGTGTCGTCGCTGCCGCGGCGCAAAGGAAATCTGAGTAGTTCCAGCGGTGCCCGCGGGCGGCGTTCGCAGACCCGTGCCCGGAGGATCGTCGAAACGGAGAAGGGATAGTTATGGGAAGCGAAACTGACAAATAACGGGGGGAGGGGTGGAAGGGGGAAAGAGAATTCAGCTGGAACGGGAAAAAAGACCTCAGGAGATAGATGGTACGAGTAAGAGAGCGCAGCAGAGAGGGGTTGATGGTGGATACGACCCCCGGTATGGAGTTTGAGGCTTGTTTGAACAGGCTCCGGCTTCCAAAGAGGGTGGACGGGGGTATCGGGAGTTGCTATGACGATCACGCCCCATCGAATTACGCGAAAATTGCCCTACGTACCCTCGACTGCCCTCCCCTCCCCCTCTTCAGGCGCCCTTCATCAGGACTTCGGTAATTCCGAACTCCTTCGTTACGAATGCGACGATAAACGGTCCTACCTGAGCGTACCTGTATGTACACTGGATTTCTCAGCTTTGACATCGGACTCAGTTCTGGATGTGGCATAGCACATGCGTGTGATTAAGGACGTGCCCCTCGATCGAGATGCGCCACGAAATTTCAGGATCGGTATACTTGGGTACGCCGGCTGACCTGTGACGGGAATCAGTGTCTTGAAAGTTTTGTGGTTAATACTGCTAATAGTTCAGGGAAATTAGGATCCGTCTACGGAATAATTTCCAGCAAGCTACATTTTGGCATGGGCCTTTATTACGTCGTTTTAAGTAATATGTCAAAAGTCCCCATCCATCCGACATCCGCTAAGAATTTAACGGAGAATCAAAGGTAAAAAAACGGCTTTTCGCGATTATCTATCAGTACAATGTAATTGTACTAGAAATAAGAAAATCCTTGGTTTTTTTATTTTAGGGAAGAATTGGGGCCAACATTACAGTCGCAAATTTGCAACTCCGGCGCGCGAGTCCTAACGAATGTGTTCATATATCTCCATTTCTACTGAACATTTTGTAACGAAAAAAAATAATTTTTATTGTTGGAATGTGAACTAAAATACCCTGAAAGTTTGGGAAAGATCCGCTTAACAGTTTCTCAGAAAAAAATTCCCAAGAATCACCTTATTCCCAGCGTCCTAAATAGGGCTGCCCCCTTCAGGGGTTACTTACCGTCAGGAGGTGGAAAAAGAATCGGTTCTTTGGGAATTTATTTCAGAAAGTACACGCATATTCTTATGCAATGGTTTTTGTATTCAAATGAGGGACACTTTAACAGGTTATTATATTATGTTTTGGTATAAAAATATTTAGCTATTGCAAAATTACAACTGACTTCCTGGAAGCTGTTTTTAGAACGGTGATCACGATTTCTCCGAAACCTCATCACCAATCTTCCTGAAACTTTGTAGGTTTCTTCTAAACATTCAAATCTAGTCTTCAATCGAAGAATTTGTTTTTCCAATGCATAGTTTTTATTTTATGGATGAAAAATGAGTGCTTTTTTTTACGAAAATCGATCATTCCACTTTAAACATCTGCCATTTTGTCTCACATATGCATAATAGAAAGAGTTTTCTTTCATAATGCTCTTCGATTGAGAAAAAGTTCCTATTTCGCATAACGAAATAACTTTCATCATTTACTATGAGCCTGCTGCACTCTAATCATCCCCTCATTAAAAGCCCACTTAACTATTTTCTTTGAACGTAGGTAATGCCATTCGACACATCGCCAGAATTATGCATAATCCACACTAAGATTATGACAATCAAAATACGTATGATTATCCTCATGTACATGTCCAATGCATTCGAGTGTATTTGATATTGTCGAGTGTATTTGACAGAAATAAAAAATTTATAATTAATTTCATGTCATGTCACGTGAATTTCAAATCAGTATATACGGTTGTAATCGATATTTGTCGTATCTGTTCCAAGGATCCTCCATTTCTTCCACGCTCGCCGACTCGCTTTTCGCAAGAAGCAGGAGCTGTATTAAAAGATTACGTCCAATATCGTCTGCGCTGTTGTTTCCGAAGCGAACTAAACGTTGCACGAAAGTCCTCTGGGAATTTCTGCAATCCTTTACGTGACTTTTTCCCGGTGGCCTCGAGGTCCATCCACTTTGTAGCACCGGAGGGACGCAATGTTTTCGCATTAAGGGAGTAAACCGTCGCCGGTCCAAGAAGCTTGCGTCGCCGTGACGACGCAGTTTATACGCCAGAGGCGTCAATTAACCGGGTTTTCTTGTAATAAAATTAATCTCGGACGATTTCAACCGGCCGAGGCGTGGGGTCAGCGTCGTGGAAAGGATTACCGTACCGTACCGTTTCGATCGCCCGGACCTTCCGGCTGTTGAGGTAAAGGGTTTATGAAAGCCTAAAAGAGTTTATAAGGTGTAACGAAAGCGTCTGGAACTTCACTGCCTGGCTGTAGTAGATCAAACGTTACGTTTACTTATAATAAATAAGAAACACGAGCCTTTCCATCTTCTATTCGATACAGTGCAAATCGTGTAGTTACCGTTTCTAGTACCTATTATAAAATATGCCTAGTAGATATCCAGGAACATATGGATTGGTCGGTGAATGCATCCCAGCACTGGCGCAGCTAGTAGTAAACTAAGAATTACAACTTATTTTAATTGAAACTTGTTTTAAGATAAAATATCGCAGATACTTGGGAAGAAGCTGTATGTATTTTTATTTATAGTATACGGCGGCTGTCCTAAAATAGAAGAATTTAATTTACTGTTTCAACAATTTCTTTATACACAAAGCAACAGATGCAGAAAAGTATTTAAGAGGTGGTGCCTACCTGCAAGGTCTGAAAACGCAAGTATTTTCGGGATTTTTTTTTTAATTTTGAAGAAGTTTTTAAGTAAACGGTTGTATATTCGAAAATATATATTTTAAAGTTCTTGTAGTTTTTTTTTTGCAATGCGATATGTAAATAAATAATGGAATTATAAGCGATCTTCCGGCAGCGTTTTTTTTTTATTACGGTGACCACTGTAGGTTTAACCTGGTTCAACAGAAATCAAACATTCGAAAAAATTTAGTTAGTATATTAGATTATCTTGTCGTTAATCGTGGCTTTTTCGTTTCCGTTGCGTAGTTTTTATTTTACAGATGAAAAATGATGAAACACGAGCGCGATTCTGTAGTGAAAATCGATACTTTTGCTATGAGAAGCCGCTATTTTGTAGGAAATTAATATTTTGGGATAATGAACGATCAAGGACAAGATAATCCAATATACTAACTAAATTCCCGCGAATTCTTTATTTCAGATGAACTAGGTTAGAATCAGAGTGGTCACCGCAAACTACTGAGAAAAAATCGCTGCCGGGAGATCGCTGATATTTTTATTTATTTATTTATATTTTCCATCGGAAAAATTACCACAAACAGCTTAACATGTACACTTTCGAATACATACAAGTTTATTTAAAAAAGTCTTCGAGTTTGATAAAAAAAAATATCCCGAAAATACTTGTGTTTTCAGACCTTGCAAGTAATTGAGAAATACGTGATTTTCATGAATTAAAAAAAAAAGGAAACTGAACAACATACAGTAAAAAAGCTTTTTGAACTTTATTACTACATATTTGAAGAGCAAAAAAAATATTGTTTGAATTTTATGAATTTTTGCATTAGATATACAATATTTATTATACCACTGTAGAAATCAGAGCTCTTGGCGGGGACCATGAAAACTCGTGACAGGACCGTCCGAAATAAAAAACCTAAAAATATTCTTAAAACATATGGGAATGGTTATCGCCTTATCCGTCTTTATTGCAAACAAACAATCCAGCGATTTTTAGCACATGTTCAAACATAATGTTGCAAAAAAAAACAGTTTTTCTGCGCATAAATCTGCCCATAAAAAAATTGGGTGATCCAAAATAATTACTCTTTGTGGATAAGGCGATAGCGAGTCTAATTATGAATAGAATGCCGTAAGAGTTTTTGAAATCTGTCCATAATTAAGCTTTTCATAGTGGCGCCTGTCAAGAGCTCTGATTTCTACAGTAGTACAATGAATGCTGTATATCTAATGCAAAAATTGATAAAATTCCAACAATAATTTTTCGATTGTTCTTCAAAAATCTGACAATAAAGTTCAAAAAGCTTTTTTACAATATGTCGTATAGTGTCTTTATTTTTAATTCACGACAATCGCGTATTTTTCAAGCGTTTTGACTGGAGGGTACCCTTAATTCTTGGACATGTACAGAAGCAACTGTATGCCTTGGAATATTTATTTCATATAGTAAGAAATAAAGTTTTGGCCGCCAGTGGCAGGCGTTCCGCCTCATTATCGGGACCAGTTCGTTAACTTCTGACCAGTAAAGAAATCAATTTATTTTTGCGGTTCAGATTTCCATTACCACGGCCAACGACGCCGTTCCTCCCTTTTTGTGCGCCCGTATAGACGACTGCGTGGCAATGAATGCCGCACAATAGATCGAGGAGATAGATATCAATCAACGGCAGGAAAAACCGGAAGATAAAAAAAAATACCCGGTAAAAGGAGCAGAGAAAGAATAAACGGAACCGATATTTTTCTCGACCCGAGGTCTTCCTGCTTTTTACGGCAGCGCGGACAAAGTTAACTAACATGGCGTCCACAGGGCCTTTTATACCCTATCGCCTGGAGGAGCTACGCTGTATTTTTTTTACGTTCGCGTTAAAGTGACGTTCCAGCGTCATTGCACTTTCGGCAGAAAAGAAGTATCATTCGATTAAAAATTAAGAGTGTCGCGAATTTACTCGGTGAGTATTAACCGTTTCCACTACAACTTATTCGCTCGTCGTTCCGGCAGAGATCTTTTGTGCGATGCTGCACTTGCGAAATATAGAACTTCGGAATGGAGGAAGAATTCAGTACAGTTATTTTGATATTAATAATTCATTTAATGCCACGAATCACGAATGTTTCCACTTTTATAAGCTTCAATTTTATCACTATGGATGTTCCCTTTAAACTTTGATATGTTTAAGGGAATACTAAACTATTCTGTGGCTGTTGTTAAAGGTGATACGTTTTAATATATTAAGTGGAGAAAATCATTTAACTCGGCATACTGGATAAAACCAGCGGAAGGATAGAGCTTCGTGGAAGTTCGATAATTACATTCCTGCAAAAGGGGAAAATATTGCACAATGACATATGTATCTATTTTTTATTTTCCGTCTCTATTCCACCAATTTTAATTAGATAGGATGGCGAACAGGCGGGATCTAGCTGTGCCTGTTATTATGCCTGACGCCTGTATAATATTCCAGGACATGACATTAGAATAGTAAAAGATAAATGAAAACTGAACTAAAACTAAAGACTAACTAAAAGTAATAGTATTAGTACAAGTAACAAAGCAATCGTAACAATAGATAATAAGTAAAGTATGCAAAGTAGTAATAGGCAAAGTAACAAGCAGAATAACAAGCAGAGTAATCTACTACCTATTTGACAACTATACATATAGGTATAAGATTCACGAACAGGCAACTAGATATCAGCGTGGCGCTAAGCGAATAGTAATGAATTTATGGAGATGGTAAAGGTGTATAGTAAGAGCAGTGGTGGGTAAAGACGCGAATATTTATTTTATACACGACACGTGTCTTAAATGTCGTAGGTATATCTGGAATGAAAATAACTAGGAAGATTAGACCTCTGGTGGCGCTGGGACGTCACAAACCTATAAAACTTTTAAAGTTTTTATTTTTATTTTATTTCTTTATTTTTTCATTATAATATTTTATTTTTTCTATTTCCGATTTTTCTTTTATATACGCGATATTAGCACTTAAACTTACCCTTTCCCCGTTTTTAGGATATCTATAACTTTTCAACAGTATAATCTAGGACAAAACTTCAAACGCAAAAATAGTTCAGTTTTATATGATTTATCATTCTAACAGAAGAGGATGCTTCCACGACGTGTAATTTATAAATAAAACTATTCGTTTATCATCTCACGTAGAAATTCTTGATCATGAGATATACCTAGGTGCCATCGTTTTATGCAGAAAATGTATCATTCTGGACGTTCTATGAAACTATGAAGGAATATAATAATATTGCCCCGCTGATACGTGGCACCTTGTTTCATTCCCATGTTGCAACTTATGGAAAGCTTTCCCCCGGTTGTACATTTAAGGGGACTTCATTATTCTTTACACGCATACGAAGTTTAATTGAAATCAAAATTTCGAGGCTAGCAAGTTTCCGTTGCCAGTTGCGATTGTCATTTGGATCTCGGATGGAATCATTGACGGTCCCCCAAATACTCGTGAAACTATCGAGTCCCCCGCAGGCACAGAGACAAAGCAGATACTATTCACGATAGCAATAAAACGTCAACCGTACTGTTACCCCCTCGGACTGTGTCGAATCTACGTGTCTGCGCGGCTGAAAACTTTCACCCTCCGACATTGTCCTATCAGGATCCACGGCTGTCCTCCGGAAAACTGTCACGGCGATTGCGCCGTCTACGCGATGAGACGTTCACCGGGGCGGAAGATGATAATATGCACGAAAGGAAACTGCGCTGGAAGGATGAAAGTTTCGCGGAGCAGCGAAAGGCGCTCCAATAGAGGGACCAAAGGGCGGTCAGACTTTTGTCTGTTGTATCTTGTCAGTTTTATGATGGTTATATTACCGGCAACGCCATGTCTCTGCGTGTTTATTATATTTGGAAGTCGTGGAACGCAATGCTGTTTTATTTCTATTGTTGTGATTGAAATTTTTTTTATTTAAAGGTGATAGAGTGAAATCTTATTTAAAACAATACTTAGTAAAAAATAAGAGGTATTTAGAGAGGAAATAAATGGGTGATTTATTTGTTCAGATATTGATGATTATGGCAGATTTCTGTGATGTTTATTTTACACTTTTACAGAATAGACTGGCTTGGCGTTCTATTTTATATTCGAGATATTTATGGAACGTACTCCTATCTGTAGTGAAGTATCGTTTGTTTAATTTGAAATTGGAAATCAAACGCTGGGGTCTCTTTCGATATTTTCAATGAGAAAATCATTATTGATTCGACTCAAACTTCTTATTTTACTGTTTGTTATAGGTTTCAGATCCATTATTGAAAAGTGATATAAATTACATTATTTTTTTCTTAATAGTAACTTGTTAAACGTTGTTTCAAAATTTAAACTGAATAATTGCAGATCGGCGTCAGAATGAATTTAAATTACAAGCTAGAATGAGTAGATACTCGCTATTTGACAAGATGTGTAAAAGAAGTTGAAAAATTTAATCGAGTAATTTTAGCAAATGTGCGATGTAGAATGTCAAAATTACAAATCAGTGTGAGCTATAGAAATTATCTTATCTGTTTATTGAACTGAGTCCTGCTCGAATCCTGTTTCTTATTGCAATGTGTAGTTTTCATATTTCCAGAAGTGAGCAAACTGCTACAGCGATATTTATTTTACGGATTTCACCAGTAGGAAACATATCCTCTCGCGCGTAAAACGACACGTACGCTGCCGATATCGTGTTTCAAATAAAATATAGGTTATCCGTGGAAAGAATCCTTTTGCTCCTCAGAGGACATGTGACCTGCAACCTGCAGATTTACGCTCTGGGCATTCTAATCCCAATGCAACACACTGTTATATTTTTAACTCGTTTTACTTCCAAAATAACATCGCAGAGCTTAGAGCTTAGAGTATAATTTATCTCGTTATCTTAGATATCGTAATATCGTCTCATGAATCTGTCAGATGCGATAAGGTTTTTCTCCCGATTCCACTATCCAATCTACTCCAAATTTTGACAGCTTACCGTCAAGTTATAACCAAGTTATAAACGTGTTTTTACAAATGTATACATAAATGAATTTCTTTTTAATTTAAATGATAAAAACCAGTTTAAACCAATTCCACCAATCCAAACTTATTCCTGAAAATTCAGTTTGAAGTCGATTGATGATTATGTGCTAACCTTCTAGTCGAAACCTACTTCAGAGAATTATTGTAGTTAGAATGGCTAAAGCATTCAGGATAGGCAGAATACCTATAATATCTGGGATAAGTAGAATTTCTAGGAAACCTATTCCCTGCAGAAAGGATCAGTAGGTACATGTAAATTTCTTCCACGAATGTTGAACTCTTAAGCCTTAAGCCTTTTGCGTAACCGTAGAGTAGAGTTAAGGTAACAATAAACGGATGCTTAGAGACTACACCCGAATCTAAATAGTGGCAACTGACAAGATGGAGGAAGAAGATGTTGTCGAACCTGGCGAGAGAGATGGCGAGAGGAACAAAGGGAATACGGTCAAACGTGACCAGACGCTTAGTCAAAGCGTAGGAAGACAGAGGCAAACTGAGCATTCGCGTATAAGCGCCTCCGTCTCCTCCAGAGCCGAGCATATTGCGTTAACACCGAGGGTGCAAACAGCCCTTGTCTATGTCGCTTACCCTCCTTTGCGTTCTCTCTTTCCTTCCAGTCTTCTGTCACGCTTGCATAAACTGAAAGACCCCCTAGCGTACAGTCAGGCTAATAATTAAAGTTGCTAAAACCGCTCGTTAAATCGCGCACCGCGTGCCCTACATCGCCGAGGACGTTCCTTTGCTTTATAATTAATAACGTTCGCCGTCATAATTGCAACTAGCATAGGCTGAAATCTACTATGGGAAACACATTTTTCTTAAGGGTACCTTCCGGTCTAAAAGTCGATTTTCTTTTATTTCATATTTAGAATGTTCAACATTTTAGGATTGCGTGTTTAAAAGGATTTGTTGAAATTCCTAAAATTCCCGAAGTTATAGGCATTTGAGTAGCGCCCACGTAAAACTTTAAACGCGTTTTTCTGGAAACAGTGTTCTCAAAACTGTGGGACCTGTATTTCCAAAAGTTATTATCCGATTCAACTGAAACTTTTTTTACTTTGAAGAATATACTTCTGGCTAGGAGGGAAACTAGAAAAAAAATACAAAAAAATAGAAATTTATAATTTTCAAAGGCGTTGAAAGGACGGAAAATACAGGGAAAAGTGATTTCAAGCTTCAAGTATCGTTATTTTCTAAAAAAAAATGTTATTTTTTGTAATTTTTTCTCGCCCCAGCCCCCCCAGACAGAAGAATAATCTTCAAAATAAAAAAGGTTTCAGTCTAATCGGATAATAACTGTTGGAGATTCAGCGTCCACCGATTTGGACCAATTTTTTGACGCCTTCACATTAACGACTTCCCAGTGCCGTCTGCAAGGATTAATTATAAAACAAAAAATATATTTCTATAGCTTTAGACATCCTTAATACAATGCAGAAAGTCCCATTAAATTATATATAGTAGTTTTCCTTTAATTAATTCTTAAAAATCACCTTTTTTTTGCTCTAGACCGGGAGGTCCCCTTAAGGGGGTACAGCAGCTTTGGAAGGGCAAAATCGGTGGTTTCTTTTGTGTTGAATTACTTCAATACTAAACAATCATGACACACGTACTTTTTGCAGTTCGTTTTGCATGTGTTTGCGAGTAACTACAAACAAGAAAATTGTCGATATTGTTAAAATTATTGAAATTATTAAGAGCCGAAAGTGGCCCCATGCGTGGCGCACTTGAAACTTGTGTACATAGTTTCGGGTGAACCTGTGACCGGAAAGCAAAATGCTTTGAGGTGAGTAATTTCTATACCGAGTGCTATAATGTGGAACTTCCCCACCGAATTTGGACTAAAATTGTGGTCGTTATGCACGAAACAAACTTTTCGTGTTTTCACGGAAAAAAATCATTTTTAATAATTTATAAAAAAATGTTGCCTCCATCAAATGTTGATAGGGAAATTCCACATCACAGAGAAGGGAGTTCCACATGCCCAGTTAAAATTTCAAGTGAAAATATTCATACGTTCAAAAGTTATGATGTACACGGTGGTTAAAAATGTAGTTTCGAGATAAACGGCTTCAAAGTTAAGTCCTCTACGCCAATACCGCACTGCGAGGCCATTACTCAGCAGTGCACTGAATTACGTCCAGTGCTGTTATGTATTGAAAGTTAGTTGTAAATATTCACAAACGACGATACTCTCAGAATTAATAGTAACAACAAAATTCGATTTTTCGAGATTTCAATAGTCCTGCATCCCCTTAAGATGAAAAAAGAAAGGGAAATTTGCATGTGAACATAATCGAGATTAGTTATTTTCCAGTTATGGCACACATTAGTGCAGCACACATTCCTTTATCAGTTACATGTTGTTTAAGAGAAAGCGTTAGTTCCATTTTAATTAAATTTTATTTCCTTCTTTCGTTCCTAGTGTTTTTCCGTGGAACTAATGATGCCATTTTAACAGCAAAATATAAATTCGACGGAAAATATCGTACGGGCTAGTTGAAAATTGAATACTGCAAATTATTTCTATAGAGACTGCCTAAAGGGTTCCCAACATTTTCCATAATTCAAAGCTTTGTGATTGCCAAGATTAACGATTTTCTCGATTGGCTGGGTCTGCCGACGGAAGGCTCTTTTTTCCTTTCCACTTGTTTACACAGAATCCATTGGCACGTGAGAGGACCGAGGGGCGCGAGGTTCTGCTACATCACAGAGGAGGATAGTTAATGATTAATTCATCGTGTCGTTAGAAGTGGCATTAAGCCGCCTGCACATAAATGTTATCCAACTGAGGGAGATAAAACAGGGAGATGGCGAAAGTGGGAAGGGGAATCTCCCGTTTGCAATTAGTTACTGCGGGTCGTGTCTAGCTACGTATGAAACCATTAAGGGATAAGTATTTTATTGAAGTATTACAGGGATCTCGAACGCATTCGTGCGCCTTTGGAGAACCACTCAGGAACAGAGGATGACAACAATAGCGACCAGGGCGACATCGCGGATGAGAAAGGATAGGTAGCCTCTTATGGGCCCGCACTGCTTGGAAAACAAGGGGTGACTGACTTTAACTTTTGTGCGAATTTAGTTTAGTGGGTGAACGAAAATAGCAGCGGAGAAAGATAGGCCTAAATGATTTCGACTGGGGTATTGAAGCACTGATAGATTATACTTCAAGATTACCTGACAAGGAAACGTTCCCAACCCGAAAATTCTGATTTTACTGCAACTTCGTGCGAATGTAAACCATACTTATTGGAGTATGCAAGGAGCAATTTGTTTTTTGCGGAAAGTCACTCTGAAGGTGTGAAATCAGACCCGAAAATTATGGCGTTTTCTCGTTTAGACCTTATATTAAAGGTCCCTGTTAATAGAGTTGAAATATCGAATAACGATTTTATTTGACGAAAAACTATTCGTGAATAACGAATAAATCTGTAGCGTTATTCGAGCCAGATTTATTCGAAGCAGAATTTATTCGATATTTTATTCGAAAATCTGCCTGTCATGTACAAATCATTAAAGTGCGATAAGCTTTATAATACAGACTGATAAGTAGCTTGAACGATATCACAAGTATACGTTTGTTTCGATAGTTTGCACCGAGGAATTTTAATCTATTTTTGAACGACTGCCATCCTCATCTAAAGAATCCAATAGTTATGAAAAAAATCATGGGTCATCTTCAAGGTCTCTAAGATGTATTCCAATAGCTTTTTTTATTGAAATTTTATCCCAGTTTTTGTGGAAAAATTGTAGATTACCATATGTCGAAAGAGAACAAAGAAAATCTTCAAAAAATTGTAACTTTTACAAATTTCAATATTAGAAGCTAAAAATCTACAGAGTTGTTGTGCAGATATAATATTTTGAGAAAATAATAGTTTATAAATCGGCTTTGGAGAAAAGGAATTTAGTTTGAATATAGAAGATACAGAACGTCAAAATTAGCTTATGGGTGGCTCACACCCAGAGTGTCAACGAAGGGTTAATGATCCATGGTCGTGGAACTTGGTTCGATACACTGTGCAGAACATTGTACATATACATAGTTACGGTAATCGCGGTCAAGGCAGATTAGGAAATGGTTATAATGGTATTTCGCGAATTTATAAGAACGAGAGTTGGTCAGCGAATTACTTCAGGTAGAAAGAACAATTTGGCGGGAAAAGAAATCTAGTTGAGTATCATCGAATGGAATTGAAATCTAAATGACAAAAACTGATGTTTAACCTTTCGTGGTCACACGGGGTGTACCACACCCTAGGATACGTCTTTGCCATAATTTCTGTAAATTTTTAGACCTTAATATTAAAATATAAAAATTTGATGAATTTTAACCGAAAAAACCTTTTATTCCAAAAGTGTAGCTGGAAAAAAATGGAAAGACACAAGATACTACTGGCTAGACTGTGATGTTCGTTTATGCATTTCCTGTTGTAAAACTTAGCATACTAGAAGGACTATAATTTATAATAAATATAAGCGATAAAAATCATAAAAAGCGTAGACATTTTTTTAATGTGCACCGAGAGGGTTTAAATTCATTTATAAAACACAACAAGAAATGATCCCGAACCTGATAATTCAAAAAATTCTGAAACTTTGTGAATTTTTAGGGGATTTCTTCCTGATTACAACGCAATTTTTATTTGCTGCCCAAATTTACTCGAAGGGGGTGAAATTAACCCGTGAAAATTCGGTTATTTTCCGATTTTCTGTTATAACTCGCGAACTGTAAGAGATAGAAAACAAGTTTCAAAACAAAAGTTACTTCTTTTAATTGGATCTATCATTTGGTAAAAAAATTATTTTACAGTTCACGAGTTATAACACAAAATCGGGAAATATCCGTATTTTCAGGGGTGAAATATACCCCCTTAGATCGAATTTGGGCAGCAAACGAAAATTAGGTTGCAATCAGGAGGAAATTCCCAACATATTCACAAAGTTTCAGAATTTTTTGAATTTCCGGGTTCGGGATCTTCCCTTGTCAGTTAAACACAATTTACTTCGCGGCATGTCTTGAACCAATTGATATAAAAAGGAATGAGAAGATCAGTCCAAATAGAATTCCAGGGAAACGATTAAAGTTGCTGTGAAATGAGTGGCAAGTTCCATTACACCCTCCATGTCCGCATTCTCGGGAGGGAAGGAAGACTCCAAAGACGATGGAAAGAAACAGTGTTGAAAATCGAAATTCCCGCTTTAGGGTACTTTGTACTTTGAAGTGTACGCTGAAGCTTCGAAGTAACTCCTATCTGTATCCGAGAAATTCCAGACGTGCACGTATCTCTTTGCCGCCGGTTTCTGCGAAAGACTTCGATTTAATCTCTGCCCTGCGATGGATAACTTCGCGGACCGGGCTGACGACGGAAAAGGGGAGAATCAAATCGAAGCGTAAACGCGTAACTTTTTCTTCTTGAGAGGGGCTTATAACAGGGGAAGAACAATGGTATTTCGTAATTGCGTCCGAGAAACGGAAAACAGCAGAACCCGTTTCCCTCCCACCCCATCGGCACTCCCTCCCCGCCACCTGTCTCTCCCTCTTACAATCGAGAATCGATTGCTACGCGACGAATCGCGTTCCACTTTCTTTCTGGTGTGACTTGCTCCCAGTGAATCTGGCAATTGATTTCACACGACGGAATCGAGGTCAAAGATGAAAAAGCACCCTAAGTGCTTGGCAGAGAAGAACAAGGTGCAATTGCTTTGAATTTAACACGTCCCACGTTGGAGGTCATTGATTTTATTGGCCGCACGGCTTTCAGCTGAGATGTCAGGGACGCTGGTGACCAGCGACCTGTATTCAGCTCGGCGAAAATAGATCCTGCGAGTAGAGGCAGGTCCAGACGCTGATGCAAGAGTCATGAAACACTGATGCATGCATCACGATACAGGTGCTAACCCAGACCTAACCCAGACTCTAGCATCTTGCTCATGCATAGACATATATATATGTGTGATATTCACCCCCCTGAGTCGCCCCTTTCAAGGAACCTCAGCATTTTTTAGACACGCTGTATCTACATATATTTCTCGAATTGCCTGCTTGCTGTATGTCACGAATTTTCAATTTAATATTTCAGGGAAATCCGTACAAGTTTCACGCCACTGCTTCGCAACTCTACGTTTGAACAAACAATTTTTCTATTACGATAATATACGCAGGTTATAACCGATTATACTTGTCTGACTGGAAATATTGAAATACATCCCATAAACCATGCACACCGATTAATCACCAAAACAGCAGTCGTCGGTAATCTTTTTCTCCACGCTTCATGCCGCGTTTATCATCGTACTTTTTGCATGGTTGCACACTTTTCATCGCCCACGCCCAACGGCACGCGCGTAAATGCAGCAATAGAGATCAACCAACGTGCTCTGCTCACTGGAACGACATAAAGGACGCGAGTTTAAAAGGATTATTGAAAACATCCATCGCGTGTCTATATCGTTCTAAATTATCCATGGGAGACGCAAGTATAATTGTGAAGCATGAGCCTAATTGAAGAAAAATGGTCTAATAATAGGAATAATAATAAATCGTTTTTATTACTCACTAACCTCTAGAGGAAAAAATACGAAATTAAAAGAGTTACTGTTTCATCACGGCGTTTTAAATCTATACAATTATCTCTTCTCATTGTTAGACGTTTTGTTTATGGAGATATTATTAAAATCCTTCTGCCGTTTGCTGAAGAAAAATTACCTGAGGATTGTATTTAGCGTGCCGATAACGATCCAAAGCACACATAAAAAATTATCAAACAATTTTTAGGTGGAGGAGAAGTTAATGTATTCAAATGGCCGGCACACAGTCCGGACTTAAATCCCATCAAGATACTGTGGATTGATGGAGATAAGGAAATAAGGCTAAGAAAATATATATTTTTTTATGTTAAACGATTTTATTAAAATTGCACTAAAAACTAAGAAATAATTATTTTCTTTTACTACAATTTCCATGGTGTTTTTTCACTTTAAATAAAATCGTGGGGCACCATGTTTAACCAGGACTTGAAGTAGCGGTTGGTACGTGGAATATTATCAGCTACAATTTATCAATTTTATGTTACATTACGTTCTGTATCCTGTAATTAGAACATTTTGTTTCATTAATGCGAATGAAAACTTTCTCACAACAAGTTCATTTCGACGTTTGCTTCTGTATTAAAGTGATTCGTATCCTGTTATGAAATATATTATGCTCCACGATTTTATTTAAAACGAGATTATTTAAAGTGCAAATACACCATCGAAATTGTAATAAAAGAAAATAATTATTTTTTAGTTTATAGTGTATTTTTAATTAAATCGTTAACATAATTTTTTTTATATATTTTTTTATTTTCTAGTTTTTACTCTTTGTGGATTTACATTTCACAGTTCAGACTTCTTTACAAATATCTTTTCTTGCTGTATACAGTTTAACAGTTTGCTTAAACGCCAAAGTGCTAAAATCACTAAAAAAAAAAGCACTAAAAAAAAGTCGTTTGGATTTGTGGTTATGGATTATATTTATTGATGACTGGGTAATTTGTGCACCCTCTCGGGGTTAATTTTACTTTAATATATTGTATTGTCATCCAAACTACGCACGCCTGTAAAATCTCAAGTCTATTGGAGAGTTAGAGTTTTCTTATCTTTTTTAATGTTCAAGTTACTTTCAATTTACTTTGTGGTTTTAAAATATATCTGTAAATTCACGTTGAAAACAGTCATCATAAAAATTACATATGTCCGCCACTGCCTCTCCGAAATGCACAATGCGCGCGTTTTCTTCTCATCTGGTGCGTCCCGGGGTAGATTCTGCGCGTTGCACGGTTTCCTCCTCATCGACAGCAACAATGCCGATGATGTACGGGTTCTCGTCTAATGTAAGTTTGTTCCGCACACAATGTCATACGCAGGAGGGAAGCCTCGCCATGGCTGAAAAGCGGTTCAAGTGTTCCGAAGTAGCTGATTCGAAACCTGTATGCTGGTGGAACGTGTCCTGAACGAAAGCAGACGCTCCCGAGGCAAACATTTTTATGTTATTATACGGATCCCAAAGTGGATATTAAGGAAAACCGCTCGCCCTTCAATTCAGCCGACTATCATTCGCCGTTGGCCCAAGATTTCAACTCATTTACTGGCGCACTTGTGAGATTAACCACCCCCACCCCCGCATCGTCGCGTCGCGTTTCTACGACGCTGAATCAATTTCATTAAGATCACTTAGTATTATAGTAAAGAGAGTTCTAACCCAAAATTTAGTTTTGCATTCAATACACGTTCAGAGTGGTACGATAGACGTTCAATACACGGTCAGAGTGGTACGATAGACGTTCAATACACGTTCAGAGTGGTACGATAGACGTTCGATACACCATACTACTTTTGACTGACGCCATACGTGTATTTAACGTGTATCGTACCACTTTGAACGTGTATTGAACGTCTATCAGACCACTCTGAACGTGTGTTGAACGTATATGGTACCACTCTGAACGTGCATTGAACGCAAAACTCAAATTTGGGTTAGAACTCTCTTTACTATACTACTTCAGTTATATTTAATCTGTAATGTTATATGAAGTGTAATACCGTTTCATTCACTTTATATTCAGACATTTACTAAAATGTTTCATCGCGAAGGTATTATTATTCTTATTATTATTATGTTTTAAAGTCACCATCTGATGGATTGCGAAGGCCTCCAGTTTTACTCACGAGACTTACAAATTAAATACTTGTACTTTATTGCCATTGAAATCGTAAGTACTGATTTTTGGACAACTGGGCACAACTGGACACCGCGTACACTCAGGAAGAACGTCAGTCGGGTACATGTTTTTTTAGTTCTGTGCAGGGAATATGATTAAAGTTTCCCACTCATCAATACTCATTTTTTTTAACTCTGAATTGACTTCGAAAGGTTTCTAAAGTAGGTTTTAAATGAAATATAGGAAGATTTCTTGGTAACGTTTCTTTTTATTGCGTTAAGTCACGACCATAAGAAACGAATAGAGCCTCCAAACTAAAAATTATTTCCCCTCCCTAGTGCGCCAAGAAGCGTTATACTTTTCGTAATTAGCACCCGTAACTAATCGCGTAAGCTGTAAACCCCAGTTACTTACTAATTAATACATATTACGAGGACAAGGGAAGCTTCTGCGGATTATGTAAAGATGCTTTTCCTCAATTACATAAGGCTGCACTCGTACAAGCGACGCAGTTGCATTTATCAGAATTAAGTTTATGTTCTGTAGATAGCCAAGTAGGAGCTGGAGACCGTACACAAAGATTTAACGCTACAAAGCCTAATGAGTAAGACAGTGCTTTCTCACAAGTTCTTATTTGTTTTAAAAAAGAGACTTCACAGTATTTTTTGGAAAAAGGTTATATATTTTGAACTTAAAAAGAAAGTATAAACGTAATTTACATTCTATTAAAATATATAATATATGATATATAAGATTACTGCATGCATTTAATAATATCCATTAAATAAGAAAACATATATAAAGACATAATATAAAAAATCTACCGTATTATACTGTGCTCCGATGAGATGTTGCCGCGAGAAACTCTATCTGCATTCCACTTAAGAGTAGACTCGTTCCGCGCAGGGATACATATACTGTTGATTAGTAGAAAACCGGCAGGGAAAGCGCTACGACTAAGTAGTCGCGTGTGTTAAATCCCTGGGAGCTGCGCAGACCGGTCGGAAATCGGTAGGGGCGCATTGCGTAGGTCTACTCTTAGGTGGAATGCTATATACATGTATAAGCGAACGGGATACAGGCGAGCCAATGCAAGCGAATAACACCCTTGCCCTCTGTACAGTAGCACAGTAATGTCGCCCACTTTAAATCTTAATATATAAAGCAGAGGGTGTTTATGTGTGTTGTCTGTCGCCTGAAAACTTTTGAACGGTAAACTCTGGGGGCACGAAATGTGCCCCAGCTCATTATGCCTAGCTAATCCAAGTGAATGTGACTATTTAAAAAAAAGATAAATAAACAAATTAATTTTTTTTTTAAATAAAAACTGAATCTAAATTTAGGGCGAAGCCGAGTAGTAAAGCTATTGTGCCGATAAAACTGAATTAGTGATATCCCATTATAAAATAGTAAACTCTCTTGCATTTATGTATGATATTAATCGCCACTATAACGACTTATTAAGAGTCTGATCTTAACAGGGCACAAAATCAAGATCCTGTAGAATCGAATGTGTCGCTTTTAGAAAGGAATCCCCTTTTCAAGAGCTACAGTCAATTGCCGGTATCACTCAGATGGGGTGACAGGAACAAGTTGCCACCCCTTGGCAGAGATGTAAAGTGAATGGGTTGATGCCGTGTCATCGCTACCCTCGCAACAATTATAAACGGAAGGGCGTTGAGGAACGATCGAAATATCACGATCAACAAGGTAGTCATGCTTGAACATGACATCCCCTCAATTCGGATTAAACTATGATTGAAAAGCAGGAAATTTTAGAATTGAAAACTGTGGACAAACTGTTTCGTAGTATAATAACAGCGGAATAAATTTTCCCGCAGTAATTTCAATGCTCGTATTCTTTTAATCCGTTGCAATCTTCATTTTGTATTAAATAAATTAGGTACATTCACTTTAATATAGAGGGGAATAAATTATTGTCGTGAACTTTATTCTCGCGGTAACGTGGTTGTTTTAGACTATACGAAAAACATGTTACATAGACGCTTGTAATGCGATTTATCAGGTCTCATCGGGGCGAGTACGTTTGACGTGTGCCACGTTAAGCCATCCATGAACGACGATAAACGACACGTACATATACAGAATACTTAGATGCTAGATACCCGATGCAATCATTAGATTCTCATAAATCACTTGCTAACGGTTATTAAGTTTCTGCACTTTCACCTCCCGTCGAGAAGCTGGGCGTCCAAATACGAATTACGAATTTCATTTATCGTTGCTGATACTTAATGAGGAATAATCATAGCTTAAGTAAACAATTACCAAATATTATTTTTAAAAGACCGTTGTATTTCAATTGTGTTAGAGTTAGGATCAGTGAGTCTTGCTGGGAATGTATTTTTTCCAGGGGAGGGGGTAACTTTGGTAAAATATACCCCTCCTGCTTTTTTCACGCATCTTACAGTGTCAATTTAACCCTTCGTGTTCACACCTTCTTATAATCACAAGTTGGTCACACGGGGTTCACTGTACCCCAGCGTCATTTTTTGAGTTATTATTTTCGTATTTTTTAATCTTTTAACTTTTCAGTGATAATTGTACGTTTCTTAATACTTATACAATCATGGTCTAATAGTCTTTTTCTAGAGATGTAAATTTTGATATCATCAAATTTGTAGTTGAAAATAAGCGATTTTCCACGGTTGTGGGAAAAAAGCGATTTTTTAATTTTTTTTAAATTTTTTTTCTTGCGATAAATCCCTTGTCGTGTTGAATACACGTTTTATTTGGTTACCCGGTATATCAAAGAGAATCGGAACGGTGCAAGGAGAGAGGGAAGCCTGGGTGGTAAAGCGGGGGTACAGAGACCTCGCGACAGTGGAAGAGCACATTCTACATGCGCGAAATGGGTTCCTTCTAAAATGACCGGGAGTAGGGGAGACCGGGGCAAAGTGACGCGAAAAAAGTTTGAAATCGAATAAACTGAATTCGTAACTGAACGAGACTATAAAGGCAACGTTAAAAACAATATTACTTCATGCCACCGTGAAGCAACCCTTTGCCCCTATCGTTTACAACGTATAAATTCGAATAGTTAAAGGGGGAATGTATACAGAAAGATGTATACAGAAAAAGAATCGGCCAAGTTTCAGCCGAACGAATGCGATAGGTAGGTGTCACGCCACCGGGGGCCCCCGACGCGGCGATTACGACGATTACTGGTGGCTCCTGGGGGGGTCGCAGAGGGTGGGAATCGCCTCCGTTGACATTGCATCACGAAGCACTAACCACATTATTTATGCCACCTCGTAAAACTTGTGGCGTGCCTAAACACACTACTCGATGCCACCACCCGTTCCCCTTCTGCTAGGAAGTTACACACAGCGGGGAAAGGGGAAGGCCGCTGTTTGCGAAGTCCACCACCTTCAGATAGTGGAATTGCTTGTATCAGCGATGGTTGAAGGAGACTAAACGTTACGTGATCCTAGCATGAGGTCAGAATTCGTAGTTGAACTGTGGAAAAGGTGACTTCGCGT
This sequence comes from Andrena cerasifolii, assembly GCF_050908995.1. Classification (NCBI taxonomy): domain Eukaryota; kingdom Metazoa; phylum Arthropoda; class Insecta; order Hymenoptera; family Andrenidae; genus Andrena; species Andrena cerasifolii. The sequence goes on along the minus strand of NC_135119.1, from coordinate 9,677,823 downwards.
GAAACATTGCATAATACACTAAATGTTGTACAGTCGATAGAGAGACGCGGAAGCTTTTACGTACAGCGGATAATCGGGTTTTTATGCACATGCTAGTGATATAACAACTATTTTCCACGAGGAAGACTAACTGAAGAGACCTTACAGCAAGAGGGGTGCAACTCCATATTTACCAGTTTCGAGTAAACTGAAAGAAACTGTTTATAAAATGACTGCTGTGTCATAACATTAAAAGGGGAACACTAATTGAAAATTATACATCTGCACGCAATAAGTAGTAGTTATTGAGTTGCTAAGTTGGCAGCAAAGCAAGCAAAAACTGTCAAAAGTGGAGTTGCACCCCTTTTCTGGCAAGGTCTTCAATTATTCTTAGCTAAATTTTTATACATTTTAAATCTTGTAAATAATCAAAAAGCTACTTGTTACGAATATTGTTACAATTATTGTCATCGACGCGATTCATCGAACGAACATGAAACGTAGGACGAACCTCTGATATTCAACGTAAAATATTGCATGCATGTATAGTAATATGCGAATTAACGTTCCTCGCTATTTTAATGAACGAGTTCGTGCCGAGATATTTTTATTACGCACGAGAACGTCTGTTTGATGAATGTGACTGCAATAGAGATGGCTGTAGCTCAGCCAGAATTAATAAGACTTTATTTATGACAGCTAACTGTTTAGTAACTTACGCATACACCATTCCAAGAGAAATCGATCATTTTTTCGCTCGATGTCAGGGATTTTTATGAAATTGAAGTACGATGTAGTGCACATAAAATTGGGAGGGGGGAGGTGAGTTACCATTTTGTTGTATCACCGGTTCTCGTTAGATTACCGAAGTTAAGCATCACGGGGCGGTGTACTGGGGAAAGATGGGTGACCACCTTTCTCCCGTTGCGCTGCTGCTGCTGGGGCCCGAAGGAGAGAGGAGGGAAGAAATGGGACTATAGTTCGCTGGGCAATATAAGCAAAAATAAGCTTGAAACGCCACCCTGCTTAAAACACAGGAAACAATGAAACATAACATACAAAGTAGTCAAGGTTTGCAATTTTTACTTATTCCCACGAAATAAGTTTTATAAATAAAAAAGTTTGAAACCATCGAAATGATGACTTAAACCTCCCCCAATTTCACGCGAACTACCTCATAATTCAGTTTCATAAAAATCCTTGGCTATTACGAACTATAAAAACTATTCAACTCTACAATGACTGTGGCAAAACTTGATGAAAAGTATTTCTCTACCAAGCGGGTAGAAGAATCATCCTTACGTAATAAAAGCTTTTCAAACTTCTTCTATATATAACAGTCCATTAATTTGGTGTACGGAAAGTACCGTGACCAGTGACGAAAGCTGTACAAATAATATAATCTGTATAATCGGATTCTGACTTCGTATAAGAGAATATGGAGATTCAATACAAAGTGTCGCATGTCTATAACCATATGCTGCTCCAAAGGGGTAACGTTTAGGGTTCCGTGTCGGTATGCCCCGAGGGTTATGATTTTCGAATGTATTTTTATTGCATGTCCGTTATCAGCCGTGTCACGCGACTACTTGAGGAGAATAAGAAAATCTTAAAGTACCTACTTGATATTTGACATTTTACCTCCGAGAACCATGGAGCCTGTTTTCCTGCCCCTGTGTTTGTACATTTAATTATTACAATTACAAGTCCCCTCGTTCCTAGCAAACAATGAAGCTCGATCGCTCAATTTAATCGAACTTTTCTCGCCATTTCTATGTGCGGTGCAACGAGCAGGGGAAATGCAATTACTGTAAATGCAATTCGAAGCATTTCCAGGCATTTATAAAGATTTGTCTTTTTTTTTTACTTTTGTGTTGGCGTATAGTTGGCGTACGCAATGGAACTGGATTATGACGTGGTGGGTGTTCCGGGCGGTGCTTCCGGAATAATGGCACTGCTTCCTCCAAGAGTGAACGTGTCAGCCAGAGGAGAAGTGCCAGTCACCTTACAGGTCTTCAGGATCAGATTACCCTGCTCCGGTCTCGAGAGTGCAGAAATTCCTCTCGCTCTGAGGTTGAACGTCACTGCCCCACCTGGCACTAGGTACAACGACACCATTTTAGTCTTCAAGAGGAACAAGATTTGCATCAAGGGTAAGTGGAGTAAATTGTTCATGATTACCTGCATTGATTTTCTGAAAATGTTTCGTAATTATTTGTAGATATAAATTTTTCGTAAATAATTCTTCCCACTCATTTGTATTAATGTTTCATACATTTTTTGTAACAACTAGTATTCATTTTTTTTTTGTGTAAATTATTTGCAATTACTTGTGTTAATTCTTTGTAATTATTTGTAATTACTTGTGCTAATTCTTTGCAATTACAAAACGCAAATAATTTTTGCCAAACTTTTTCATAATTTACTTTGCAAATTTCTTTAAAACGTTGTGGCGGACCGTCGATAATTATTTGATTTACGTAATCGTGAATGTAATTAGTACGTTCACCAGCATCGCCTGAATGCCTTCGTTAAAGGCAACACGGTGTCGACGTATTCGTTATTAAAATAGCGAGAGCTGTGGATTCGTTCCCGGGTCCCTTTCGCGCACCGGTTTCTACGCGCGATTTATAGCCCTTTATGTAGAACGTATAATCAGCAACAACGTCGATCCATAATTTCTGAAGCAAGAATTTCTCCGACGTGTTACCTCGCAGCCATATTCCGCCTCCTCGTGAAAATCGAGCGATTAAAATTAGATTATACCCACTAGCTAACTATTTAACTGCGTTTTGGCGTTTGTAGTGCTAACTTTCCATTTTCGATTGATTGAAATACACTTACAAGGGGAGGACACCACGCGATGGACATCGAATTTGATGAGCCTTGGCACGATGGATCCATGACGAAAATAAGTAAATAGGTGTCCGAGCGTTTCTGCCAATAATAGAGATATTTACATGTAAATTATTAAAAATTTCATAGTGACCGTTGGGTTTTAGTGGGTAAAAATCTCACACTACCCTGGCATCCCAGGGGAATCCCCTCTGGAGGAGTCGGGGTGCCTTTTGAAGATGTCTCCACGTTAAAAAAAACTTTGTAAATTATTTTTTATAAATTATTTCTTTAATAATTTTTTTTTAACTTGGGGAAGTCTTCAAAAGGCACCCCGACTTCTTCAGAGGGGAATCCCCCCACTTTGAAATTTTTAATAATTTCCATATAAATATCTCTATTATTAAGGCCCATTGACTGAAACGCTCGGACACCTATTTACTTATTTTGTTCATACTGCAATGTAGCAATTATGAGAGTTCAATGTTGTCGGAAAAAAATGTTCATATTGTTTATATTTAGGTGTATTGGAAACTTCATTGTTTTTTGTCAATACTATTATGTTGACAATAAATTAACATTTCAATGGAATTTAATTATCTTAAACCAGCTTAAGATATGCCTTTTAAATAATCTAGATTAGGAAATAGATTATTTATTTTCAAACCTACACCACTGCACCAGAGTAAAAATATTAGTTTGCATTAAATGCTTGAAAGAACAACGAAAAGGTAAATAAACAACGAAAACGTAAATAAATAGCAACAAAGTAATACAGTTACCTAACCCGGAATTGTTGACGACAAGTTCATAGGCATTGTGTTAAAGAAAAGTAAAGCGCTCGTTCCATAAAACCAGCAGAAAATAACAGTTTCGTGCCTCTTAATTCGACAAAGTTTTGTATCACATGAAACTGCATAATTTCCGAAGAATGCCAATGAAAAGCAGTCGCAAATCCCTTGTAAGTAGTTCACTAAATTCTGCTAACTTTTAATGCACTCACGACGCGCTCATAGCCGTGTGAAACGTTAAGATCATTGAAACTTTACAATGCCCGCGAAGACCTTGTGACCACTTCATTTGACGCGAGGAACTTCAGAGCTTCTCTCAACAATGCACCTCCATTGTAGCCCGCTAACAGAATGAGGAAGAATCGCGGAGATATAAAGTTTCCTAGGCAGCACCGAACAATAACCACTCGATCACGGCCGACAACTTACAGAATGGGAAGTGAAATCATTTGAACCTCTTACTCGTTTGCTAAAACCTACGACAAAATGATAATTCGTGCGGTGCTTTAGAAACTACGATCAGAAATTGCAATTAAAAGTAACTTCTTCCTTAAAGGGAGGTTCCGGTCTAGAGCCCCAACAAATAGATGATATTTAGGAATTAATTAAAGGAAAACTACTATATGTAATTCAATGGGACTTTTTGCATTGTATTAAGGATGTCTTAAATTATAGAAATATATTTTTTGTTTTATAATTAATCATTGCAGACGGCCCTGGGTAGCCGTTAAAGTCAAGGCGTCAAAAAATTAATCCCAATCGGTGGACGCTCTATCTCCAAAAGTTATTATCCGATTTATTTAAATGTTTGTTTCTATCGTTTCTAATAATAAAAAATCCTATTTTGCTTTGGAACAAGTGTTTTCACTTAATTCTCCTGAAAATAATTAGTATCACTTTCGTCCCCGTGGTATGTTACTTTCGTCCTACCCCTGCAGGACAAAAGTAACAATGACAGTCACTGCGGAAAATTGCCACAACTCTTCGGCTACTTACCACGGAAGGCTGATTTTTCTGGTCAAATGATAGACCAAGAAAGACACCATCTTAAGGCATAATATTCGTTTTTACATCTGTAAGAGCTAATTGATAGCTAGGTCAAATGTAAAAAGTGTTGTCCCCGCTCTCCCCTATTCATGGGTGACGAAAGTCACGAAATCTCGCGAGCGTCTCCGATCTTCCGAGAGCAACGTTTCCTACTGACAGAAGTTACGATATGACGTTCAGACGTGATTCTGGCGACGACCTCCGAGGAAGTGTCTCCTAGCCTCGCCCTCCCCCATCCGGAAATCGACGAGAACACCGAGTATCGGGACGTCGAAGTGGAGGCAACATTCCGCCAGACAGGTGGATGGAGTTAGACTTTGCTCTGCGCGGAGACTATACGTGTTCACACCATCCGCTAACAGGAGAGTTGCACAAGGAAAGGCTCAGCGACGGAATAAGAAAACAAAGCTCGAGAAAGGGAGACAACAAGGAGAATGGAACGGAAAGGGAGCGAAGGGGAGAAGGAAAGGGAGAACAATGGAAGTTGATAGACGCTGATCCAGATCCAGTTACCAGCGCGGGAGACGTTACAACGAAAAGCAATCCGTTGAATAAAATTGAATCTCGTCAGGAGTCGGTGTATTTAACGGAGGCGGGGAGAACGGCAAGAACGCTGGTGGAAAGTGGGGTAGAAGATGAGGCCGAGAGGGGCGGCACGGGGGCGAGGGAGGAGAAATAAGTAATCGTCTCTGAGGCGGGGATTCATCGACGAGAAGTACTTGTGAGACCACGAGCTTCCTTTTTTGACGGGATTTGCTTTCTTCTTGACCCGCTCTCGTCCCTCGTGGACGAGCAGCCTTGGTCCTTCGACTCTTAAGAGCTCCCGCAGAAATCCGAAATCGCCTGGAGACCACTCGAAAATAATCGAATCCCGTGTTGGCTCCTCGAGTGCTCGTGTTCTGCCTGTGTACACGCGGAGTAGGTTAGAAAGGTTTGATAGCGGTCCAGGGGCAAATATTGGAGGAGTACTGGACGGAAGGGGAAATATTAGTACCGTAGACAATTCAGAAGCCGACATTATGCGGTCGGTTCTCCACGGACTTCTTTGGGAGAGCGGACGGCAAAGGAAATTTTCTACAATAGACGAGGCATGCTTCCCGCATTTCTTCAATTCGATGGCGTTTAACCCTCGAGCGTGCGCGCTTTGTGAACTCCGTTCGCCGATCTGCGTATTTCCTTCGTTAGGTCTCGGTAAGGCAAACATTCTCTCCGCGCGATCCTGGTGTGTGACCCTGCGATTTTCATTTTTGATGTTAAAAATGTTTTACATATAGTATTTTTGTGTTTTTAAATACATTTACTGCATTTTTTGATACATTGATAATATTTTGCCAACGCATTTAATTTAAGTTACCACTGTCAACAGAGAAACCGTTTCTGAAGTGTAATATATGTATAAGGGGGCTGAAATGATTATTTTCAAGAAATGCGCCTTTTGAGCGTTTTGGAAGAAATTCTGGACCATGCAAAAATTTGATACGGGATACAATAGTCAGTCTTATCTCCTCTTTTCTATATTTCTTCTTTAATAGCCACAAGAAACTCATTAGGTACTTAATTCAGTGTACAATTTTTCTAAATTTTTAAATAAGAATTTAAGAGCACCTTGAGCAATTAATAATATCCAATCTTCTGTACTGTGATTTTCTATTGGAATTCATATAGGTTTTAATGTTATTAATAAGATGTATTATAAATTGTAGATGTGCTTATACGTTCGCGATTAACTAGTAATACATTCGTTTACGAAAATAAATGAGATTTATAATATTTTTCCTAGACTTAAGTTTCTCGAGAGATTAGAGTATTTCACGAGAAATAAGAACTAAGCAATTATAAAATTTCTCGAGAAGGAACACTACCTATATTACTTTGAACGGAATATATTATTTTTAAACCTCGCAGCTTGAACGAGAGAAATTTTCATTGCGAATGTATGAACCAACAATGTGTGCAAATCCAATGCCGCAAATAAATAATTGTTTTGCAGTAAATAAACAGCCGAGAAAATTAAAGTCAAGTGACCGTGATTCAATTATATCCAATAAAACAGGTTTGTATTCTAAAGTTATTGAATTATAATTCGATGGCATGGCGGTATAAATTAATGTCTCAATTAATGCAGTCATGTTCATCGCGACAAATTAATGTAAAATGTGCGAATGTACATATATTCCATTTCACATAGTTGCGTTCCATCTACCTATAAAGAATGTCAAATAAATCAAACGTAGATACAACATTATTATAATATTGCACTCACATTACGAACTTTTCTCTTACCATAATTATTATAAAATATATTGCTATAATATATGAAGTAGACGTGATTTATTCATCGCGACAAAGCGAAAGCATTGTTAAAGGCGCAAAACAAGCTAATTCGGATATGGTCCGTTGTCAGTAAAGAAAATCTAATAATTCTAATAAACGACATTGTTTATTCCACACATCCGCACTTATCTCAGACACAGGAGCAACTCCACTGCCAGGCAAACCACGCTTATCTAGTCGACAATCAACGTTTGCCAATCTACATTCATTTATATATGCAGCGATTCAATATTTACATAATAACGACTCTATTATTACAACACTGCAGCGATACCCCGCCCCCGTGGGAAATCCGCAATTTGTGCGTATTCCGCGTCCTGTTAAAATTTCCTTCAAAAAGATGGAAGCTGGTGCGAGTCGGAGGACGGGGCTCAAGGAGGGTCATCCCGTTAATCCCGCTGGGACTTAATTCTGGACCCCCGTAAATCTCGGTTAAGGTTTGTTTGATAGCGTCGGATAACATCGCCTGCCGGGATTTAACTGATTGTGAGATACACCTCTCTGGCCTTCGACGCGCCGTCTCGACCTCGTGCTTGTTCTTAAATCAGCAAGTTTCTAGCCGGGCGAGCCGACCAGGGCGAAGTTTAATCGATCCTTCACCGTGCTCGAGTGATGCGAGCAAATTGATTTCTTTGTCCCGCCACCCGTCAACCTTCGCCGAGCATTTAGAACGAAAAAACAAGTACCTACCGAAATTTCCTTGCGCGCGTTAAGCTGTCAGTTTCTGGGATTAATTCTGCAAACGTTGCGCGTCATGGTTCCCCAAATATAAGCAACGAATGAGTGAAAAAGTTTGGAATGAAGAAGGAGACTGAGGACGATACATATGTGACGATTGAGAAGCTGTATGGCGAACTTTGATCTGGTACAGCTTTCCTAGATTCGATTATGCAAGAATATTATACTGTCCACTGAAGTTATGCTTTCTAAATTTTTATCTGAGTCTGTAATTCATAATTGCTTAAGTTACGATTAGTTTTTTAACACAGCGTTAAGGGGACATTCTACTCTATCGCGTAAACAAGATAATCATGTTTATTTTCCCATACTGCGTAATAATGACGATTAAAAATTATAATTGTTAAAAAATATACTGTTCGTAATGTCTGCAGATTATGTCGTGCGTGAAAATATGAGTAACCACGTTCGTCGAGAAACGTTTGAAGAACCAAACAGTTTATGAAAAAGCAGAATCTAAAATTTTAATGCAAGAAACATTAAAAACGAAAAATATGCTAAAATCAAAACCCCACTGCAGGCACAACGATTTTATTACCGCCAGTGTGCCAATTCCCAGGTTTACCCAAACACGTAGTAGACATTTCTGTTACACTAATAAACGCTAATTGATTGCTTAAGTAGGTGGCTAATTACCCAACATATCTCAATTAGATGGTGTAATTAAGGGGATAAGGACGCTTCCTGAGAATTGAATTGTCCCCTCAGCAAACGGAAGGATGAAAAACCAGGGCGCAACGCTGCCCGGAAAAGTAATTCCCTCCCGACTACAATTACGCGGCGGAAAGGAATGAAAACTAAAGTTACTTAAAAACTTCGCGTGGTCCGTCTCGGGCAGGCATTGTACCGCGTAAGAGAGGACATTTTAAAAAGACGCGGTCCCCTGGCAAATAAAGAAGCAAAGATTCCTCTAAGAAGTTGGAAGCACCACCGAAGGCCGCTAGGAGGCCGCGCGATTTATTTAACTTTTTCCTCCCCGCTGTTTCCTGCGCGCATCTCATCGCACTCCAGCGAAATTTCTCTTCTTTCCTGCGTAGTCGCGAACGTTTCCGCCCGTTATCGTGTAAAGCTCGTCCGTCTGGTTTGCGTTATTTATCCTGGCAACGGCTCGAAACCTACTTTTTCCTGCCGCTTAGTTAGCCCAAAGTAAAATAAGACGGCCCCCGGGAGGGGCAAAAAGGACCTGGCTTGTTAGACGCAGGATGCAGCTCGCGAATCCGCATTGTATCGCAGGGTTCATTTTCTATGAAAAATAGTTGTACTCAGGGACGTTCGGCAACCCGGAAATTCAGAAAATTATGAAACTTGCTCCGCGAGTAGAGTAGTTCGTCCGTAAGGCAACCCTCTTTTTGTCAGCGCCATGTGCAGTTTTTGCGGGTGAAATCACCCCGTGAGAAATTTTGCAGCATTTTTTTTTACAAATGTCTACTGAGTCAGAGGTGTAGGTTCGCTCCTGAAAGCTGTGACCGTCACTTTTTATACACTCTGAACAACATCGAACATCGTCCGAAGAGGAAATTACGATAATTGCAACGCACGTGTGACATCGTGAGTCGATACTAAACAGCGTTGATAGATAATCATGATGAAAGCTCTCTAAACAATTAGCAAATCGGTACACGCTACATCATTAGATTAAGTACCTACAGAAACTAAATTATGATGATTGCCATGTATGCGTCAGAGTTGACGCTATACTTTGCATTGTTCGTATTTGTAATAAATAAATTACATGTAAAGATATTCGCTGAGTTTAGTACTTACAAAATACCTAAATGAAAACTTTAACAGCGCACTAAGAGAGCGGTAGGCTTTTAAGGGGACCCTCCGGTTAAAATTTTTCAGAAAATCGATTTTTTATATATATACATATTTGCAGTATAACATCTCGAGAATACCCTCTGAAAGTCTCCCATAAAAATTCGTAACGGTACAGAGTCTATATACAGTCACATAACTAATTCAAACTCCAAACGCAGGTATGAGCCGAGAACACTTTGAACACGTTTTTCTCGAAACACGATATTTCGAAACGGTAACCACGATTTCAGAAGAACTAATGAACCGACTCAAAAAAACCTTGAGGCATTTGATTCGTAATTGGACTCGCTATCGCAGCACCGTATAACATAATTTTTTTTAATATTATTTAATATTATTTTTTAATATTAATATTTTTTTACACTACGTCGTTCAAATGTGCACCAACATCGTAATTTTGATCCGTTTTGCCCCAACGAGGGGTGCTGCGATAGCCATTGAAATAAATTTTAAGAAATTCTTTGAATTTTTTATGTTGGACGACCTGTGGGTAAATTTCGTGGTTACCGTTTTGACGTTTAAAAACAAATTTCAGGATTTTGCCCCAATCAACCCCTAAGGGGGTGAAAGGGGTGAACTGTGGTTTCACGAGCTTCTCGATATATCTTAGGCCCGAATAGATATCAACCCGTTTTTTGCATACAAAAGGTATCCACACAAATCCGACTTCAGCGCAAAAATGAAATGTTTGTTTAATACACGAGATACTGGTGCCACAAAGAAGGAAAACAACAGAGAGTTATGTAGGGCGGAAAGCGCGGAAGAACGGGAGAAGAAATCCACCAGACTTCCAAGGATGAATGTGCATTGTAGAAAACTCCTAGTTTGCGGTAGGCCAAAGAGGCCAGGAGGGCTGGTTTAAAGGGACCTCTTCCTTTCGCCTCAGCCTCCCTGCTCGTTAGTAATCGATATCACTTATTTCATAGCATCGAGATAAAAGTAAACAACAATTTTATTCTTCGGCGACATCGGCTGCGGTGGAGCGAATGCGGAACAGTTTAATCGACAAAATGGATTGTCGATAGCGTAATGCGGCTTAAACGCGCTTTGTGCCCTTTGTGGATGTAATGCAATTATTTTACAGTGGCACAGAAGACTATGCGTATATTAATCGCTGCATTTCTGTTATTACGCTGCCGGAGTCACGTTCGGAAGCCAGAGTATTAAATGATACACCGGTAACACGCGTCAGAGCTTTGCGTAATCCATGAAAACCCGGAAAGAAATTTCAGCAGTGCACGAGTTAATGCCAGTTTCCCGTAATCGTTTCCGTCGATGGAGCCAATTACGGTCAATCTGGGGGTTGCATTCATCGTGGATTACACTTTTCGGATTAGTACTTTGTGATACGTGCTTCATAATCAGAAATTTACGATTTCTAATAGAAACGGTGCGGAACAGAGTTGGGCAAAATGTGATCTAATTACAAATTGCAAATTACGATTCAACTGTAATTGTGTAATTAATTACACATTATTTTCTGTAATCGTTCATTTAGGTAGTTGACCACTTGGTTTTGTCAACTGTCTAAATGAACGATTACAGAAAACAATCTGTAATCAATTACACAATTACAGTTTAATCGTAATTTGCATTTTGTAATTAGACTACACTTTGCCCGACTCTGGTACGGAATAAATACCCGAAAAAGACAAACTACCGTTTCGTTTAACAAATGTTCATTAAACTAACAAGCGAATTTATTTCTCATCAATAGACGGAGATGATTTTTGTATTTTTCGAAAGGCAACCAATTATTTAGTTCTGACAACGAAAAGTTGTGTAACAAAGTCGGTTTCGGAATTTTTAGCTTTCAATTAGTTGATATGAAAAATTGTCTCGTCATTAAAATGGATATTTCCAGGCACGTGATGTGCCCGAGGGAAGTTCGTAGTCACGTGCGACAACGTGAAACGATTAAATTCAGCAATTGCTTCGCGCGAAAATGCAAATGCGGCGTGGAAAAATTATTGGGAGAACACCGTGGTAATTGTTGCTGTTTGTTTTCTAGGAGTGGAAGCACCCCCGAGAAACGATTCGGTTCGTCTGGAGCCAGGCCCTCTGGTGAACGGAGCTGGGGCACTTTACGTCGCTGCGACATGTGCTTGCGCCTTGATATTAGTTGTCGGCAGTTTTGCGAGCGCTCTGTACATTCGCAACAGCAAGGCTCGTATACAAGAATCGCAGTAAGTATAATTTTACGAATGCTTCGCTAGCAGAGAATTACCAGTTTCAGGTTTAAATTAGCAGGGAAGTTAAATTCGAGGCTTAATTAGTTTAACGCCATGCTTGAATGCACTGTGGAAGTTAAGGGTCCCGACGTGCCAGCAAATTAAAGTGTGAATCAAATTCGTAATCTTATTTAAGGGGGGACCCTACCCTGAAGCCACTAACAAAAGACAAAGTTAGGGATTTTTTTGTTCGTATAAATAAAAATATAGGGCTTGGATTTTTTTAATATAGTTTTAAAACAATCCGTATTAAGCTAGAAAAAAAATTTGTTTGTGAAAAATTGAACAAAATGGCTTCCCGGAACACGGCAACAAAACTGGCCCACACTCCCAGAAATGACTGGATCATCTGAGAAGGAAATACAAAAAAGATATGTAAACAGGAATATATATCTACGCCCTAGCGTAGGATTTTTTGAATATTTCAATTACTCGATTTTTTGCAAGCATTTCAATGCAAATTTTTATGTAACAAATTGAAGTAAATTCTTCGTACTGCTATAATTTCCAAAATAATTCGAATTTTGCGATGAATCCTACGCTAGGTCACAGATAATATATTCTTGTTTATATATCTTTTTTGCATTTCCATCTCAGATGATCCAGTCATTCCCGGGAGTGTGGGCCAGTTTTTTTGCAGTGCTCCGGGAAGCTATATTGTTCACTGCCATTTTGTACAATTTTTCAAAAAAAAAAAAAAAAATACAGCAAACTAAAGATTGCTTTAAAACTATATAAAAAATCCAAGCCCTATATTGTTATTTATACGAACAAAAAATCCCTAACTTTGTCTTTTATTAGTGGTTCCAGGGTGGGGTCCCCCCTTAAAGCTGCTACACGTATGTGTGGTAAAACTGTGCAGTTATTTTGGCCTGTGCTGGTCGGCCAGAGCATCTGTAGCAAGCTTTAGCCACGGGGATGTTAGGAGGCAGGGCGAAACAGGTACAATATGTTGGAATCGGTAGTTGAGGGAGAACTTGCAAGAGAGCGGAATTGCTTGAAATGCTCTCTTGTGGCGAGTACAGTGCTATCCCTATAGTTCTATTTCCTCTTTCGGAAAACGTGCATAGAACATGTGATCAAATACTTCTGAACGCTAGTGTATGTAGGAGATTGACATCCATTTACTTACGACGCTTTTCCTAACTACCCAAGACTCTTTAGCTATACCTACCTACAGAGTGACTCACATAACTTGTCCACCCCGAATAACTTCTAAAGTGTGGGATTCAACAGAGCAGCGAACTTTCTATAATAAAGTATTAAGCTTTATTTGCGTTAAACCTAATTGTTATAACAGGTGTATTGAAGTCAACGGGCGTCACTTTGAGCACCTACTGTAACTAAGGTAAGTATGCAGTGAGATCATGAACAACGTTTCTGTAAATATCTAGCTAAATGTCTATTAGGTCGAGGGAAAATAAAGCTCAATAGTTTCTTATAGCCAATTGATACAAAATGACACGCATTCCATTAAAAAGATTCAAAGTCACCGTGATATCTCGTAAACAAATGCGTTATTTATAAAAACCATTTCAGCATCATATGTCCCCTTCGATACCGTGCAATTTCCGTATAAGAGACTTTTTTGTAGAACGCGTGCTTTAGAAGTTATTTGGGGGTGGGCAAGTTATGTGATTCACCCTGTATTTGCCAGTACAACCCTTAGATTGTCAACGTGTCAAATATCCTGTACAGAATAAGAACTGACACATGCACGAACTACAATTTACATGCGCTCGAGTACCATTTCAGCGTGACGCGTTGGACACGCGTAATGTAAGAGGAAAGCTTGTCCAGAATCTAGCTTTGTGTAATCTGATTTTGAACGGTTCAGCCATTTCGACATATACGTGGACGAATATTGTGGCGACGTGGAGCTTTAGCCGCAGCATTGCAATTGATTGCGGAGGTGTTGCTTGCAATTTGACTTTAATTAATTCCGTCGATTATGCCGCCCAATAGTACACGAAACTGGGCGGCAGTGGATCCTCAACGAATTAGTCTTTTGTCGCTCATGAAGCTCGAAGGTAACAGACGACTCTATTCAGTTATTTTTCTACGCAGAGTGTGTATTTTTACACAATATTCAAATCTAAATCTTTACCAACTTCGAGTAAATTAAAAAAAAAAAAACTGTTTATAAAATTGTTGCTTTGAGAGAACACTAGTTGAAAAAAATACCTATTTTCACACAATACGTAGTAGTCATTAAGTTGATAAGTTTCTATTTCTATTTTTTCATTAATATTTCTATTCATATTAAAAATAATATTTCTGTTTTTATTTATTTGCAACAAATCGATCATTATTAAATTGTAGCGTTTTTCCACTAGTCGTTTTTAAAATTAAAACATTGAAAAAATTAACACACCCTACTAACCCAGGCTAGTCGATAAGCTCAGTTATTAATTTAAAAAAAAAATGATTGTAGTAATTTTCGTATTTCTCTGTAATTTCAAATGAAATTCCATCTAGGTAAATAATGTATTACACAAAAATTTAAAGGTAGTGGTTAAATTTAAACCCGAAATTGTTTAAACTTTGAAATTGAAAAATTTCTCCACTGCTCGTTTTTAAGATTAAAACATTGAGAAAAATTGACATACCCTAGTGTGCATACGTTAATAACACCATTCACTTTGATTCAACGGCACTTCGATACATCGCATCCGAGTAATCAATACGACTGCCAGCAACGTAAGCAGCGAGAAAAATATATTTACAAGTTATCCAACCCCGGCTCGGGTACGACCCAACAGAACCAAAGCAACGCGACTCCATGGTAACAAGCCTCTCCCGCGGGAGAAAGCAGCCCGCGATTAAGCATCGATCGAGTATTCCGCTTATTAAACCCATAATTTCATTCTGCCGCGAGCACGATCGCTGGCGAATAAATCAGAATTGATGGGAAACGACTCACAATCAGCGTGGCTGCGCGGGCGCGCACGCTCGGCCGCGCGCGGGTTGGTCGGTTGCTCATGCTGGTAAGATTCGCACGGCTGGGCGGCTTTTCACGTATCGTCGGGCGCATTCTCATTTCCCGCGCACAGTCGTCAGAGTGAAAAGTCGTCGGCGGGTGTTGCACGGCTGTCGTGAATTTCCCGCTGGATGCGGGTACCCAGAGGTGGGCTGGACCTGGTTCACCAGAGGGAGGCGACAGAAGGAGCGGGGAGCGAGATGGGCGAGGGGAAGATTTTCTACACCCCCGCGGGAAATTCGCCGGATAAGCTGGATAGGAACTCGTCCGCATGAAATATCCTTTCAATAAGCCCCAGTGATCCGTCGGTCGCTTGCCACGGCAGCCGACATTTTATTGCACGGCTACACGCCCTCGTTCAAGAGGACTTTCCTGACAGAGGATGTAAGAAGGAGATTCGGAGGAAGGGAAACCACTCTTCTCTTCTTCGCCCTGTCCCCCTCGCATCCGCTCCGGCTCCTTCCCCCGCGCAGCGCCCGCGAACCACTTGCTCCTTCGCGGGTCTTGAAATCTCTCTTATTCCTAGCGACGGGAGGAGGGTTCGTGAAATTAGTAGATCTCTGGTGGTCTTTCGTTGTACGTTTTGTTCGTTCAGAAATAATGAAGATCTGGTGGAAGGATGGAGTGGAATGACGAGTTAAGGGGGCAGCGGACTATTGGATACGTAAAATCGTTAGTTTCGTTGACGCTTCTGGGGTTCGGTAGGAACAATCGAACAACATTTTAAGTTACATATTTTATTCTTACCTTCTACCATAGTATTGCAAGTTAAAGAAATTCTTATATACGACTAGAATATTTGACAATCGCAGCCATCGGCTCGGTTCTCACCGATTACCAGGTCTCACCGCGAGGAGGTTGTTGCGCTTGGAGACCCGTAGAGAGATAGATGGAATCAAAGTTCCATCGATCTCCCTGTACATGAAGCCTACTAAACCAAAGAGATGGATGGAAACAAAGTTCCATCGATCCCTTCGGTTTAGATATAGAATCTAGGGAACTGCCAAGCAATCACTCGATTAAAAGAAATTCAGGAAAGAAGGAAAGGCGAAGGGTAAGCATGAAACAAGTATTGGACGGCGCAGTTCCTACCACCCTGCTGTCCGAGTCGAAAGGGAAAAGCGCTCGGCGCCTCCCAGACGATTCCTGTTGCTCCGATGCGACTCGTCAGGAGCAAACAGTTGACCTGACTCAAGCCGTCCAACACGGAGATTGGGTAATCGAACCGGGTGACTTACGCAGGCAGTGTACCAAAAGGTGCACCCCCTATGCCCGAAACTTTTCCCTTTGGACAAGAACACCAAGGGATGAAACCGATCCACCCATACCGATTCCATGCTCAGTCACTTGCTTCCGCAAACGGAAGCAGCGGTAACCTCCTCATCACAGATGAGGAGCCAATAAACGAACAACAAAGTTAATGATTTAGTGACTGCTTGGCAATTTTACATGGGACCTTAAATACTTCATACTATAATAAATTAGCCTAGGCTTCCTTAGATGTCTTCTTTCACTGTCACTTTTCACTATCACTTTTCACTATCACTTTTCACTATCACTTTTCACTATCACTTTTCACTATCACTTTTCACTATCACTTTTCACTATCACTTTTCACTATCACTTTTCACTATCACTTTTCACTATCACTTTTCACTATCACTTTTCACTATCACTTTTCACTATCACTTTTCACTATCACTTTTCACTATCACTTTTCACTATCACTTTTCACTATCACTTTTCACTATCACTTTTCACTATCACTTTTCACTATCACTTTTCACTAGTTTCTTTTTAAATATATCGTGTTATTAACTCCATTCCCCGAGTAACGGTGAACCTGAAAAGCTGAAACAATCAATATTTTATATTAGCAACGGTGTTGTCGGCCTGTAAAGAAATTAAGCAAAAGCTTATTCAGTTGGAGCGGATCGAGATAATTTCGACGTATAGAAGAGCACGCACGAGCATGCAAAACCATCGCAGAGATAAAGTACACGAAGGAAAGAGCAGAGAATGTAGACCCATCGATGAGATGCATGGCCGAGTGACAGAAGTCACACAAAACCATCGGAGAAGTCGACGAGATGAAATAAATCATGGAAAACCACCGAAGAAATCCACGAAATGAAATAAATCATGCAAACCCATCGAAGAAATGCATGAAACAGAATAAATCATTTAAACCCATCGAAGAAATGCATTAAATAGAAGAAACGCATCGAAGTGATACATCGAATAAAGTAAATCATATAAATCCATCGGAAAAATGCATGAAATAGGAAAGATCATGCAAACCCACCGAAGGAATACACGAAATAGAAAGACTCGTGCAAGAATCCTCAAAGGAATGCATGAAATAGGACAGATAATGAAAAACAATCGAAGAAATCACTTAGAAATGGAGAGAAATCTGTTTTGGCCTTGACAGAACAATACAATTTTAAATGACTCAACGAACCTCAAAATTTCATCGGCACCAACCGAGTATGCTTACCCGAACCAGAGGGACGAGGGGCCAGAGGAAGAACCAGGATTGAAACACTGACCAGGTCCCCAGGAAGTCCAAGAAGTCCAAGAAGTCCAGTAGGTCCAGTAGGTCCAGTAGGTCCAGGTGCCTCGGCAGCTTCGGGGTCCCCGGAGGACCTCTAGGTCCCGAAAATCGACGACGACTGAATACATGGAGCTCCGTGAGCTCCTTATATAGACTTCGAGGAACGATATCCCCCGATCAAAACAAGGTCGACGGTTAATTACAATAGCGAAATCCAACGAATTCTTCGGCAAAAATGTGTAATAAATTACTTCGCCCTTCTGTAAATTCCGTTATACTTCTTTTGTACGTGGCAGAAAAGGTCCCCCGTGCATCTACGAGGACATCTTCCTCATCGAGGTTTTATAATCCATTTCCTGACGCATACATTATTAAATACACCGCCCGGATCTTATCCAAAGAAATCCCAATAAAAGAAGACTCAAGACAAAGTTCCAAGTAGAAGAGAACTTTTACTTCTCTTACCCACCCTTCTCCCCTTCCTTCGGGCTTTTCTCCTCTTTATGCAGACTTGTCATAGTTCTTTTGAATATATTAGCCCTCCCGAGACTTCCGGCGTGCGATTTTCCGCGCGATTTACGTAGAAAGGGTGTAATTTAAATTTCCTCCGCGGAATAAGATCCACTTCAAACCCGTTTACTCTTAATTTTAATTTCATATCTACCGAGCTTGCCTACTTATACGTTTCCACGATGATTACTGTGGGCGTCAATAAATAACTCCAACTATCTACACCTTACCACCTCAAAATATGTAGAAATTCATAGGTTCGGTACGAACTAAGTTTTATTAAGGGGACTAGGCAGTCGAAAAATCGATTTTTTTATTGCATTTTCCGAAAGTAGTATTCTTTTCTGAATACAATGCCGCTTGGTTTATAGTAAAACTCGCAAAATTGCAGATTTGGCAGCTAAAAACGTCAAGCGGCAACCTGTAGCGTCGCCTTTCCCAGAAACTTAAAATGCGTTTTTCTCGAATATTTTTTTCTCTTCATTTCTTTTCCTGATTGCGAGCGAATTGAGGTTCAAATCGACTTGGAAAAAATTACAGGATGTGTAGAACATGTGTCATTTCGGCGCAAACCTCTGATATGGTCTTGCAAAAAATCGAGATTTTCATTAAAAAAATTAAGAAGTCACCGGACTTTGGTAGCGCACCATCATTGTTTTTGTGAATATCCCGCGAGATATTATACGTGCCACGTTATTCGATTAAAAGCCTTATTAAGTCTAACCGTAATTAAGAAACGCTATTTGCAATGCTCGTATTAAAGCTCGAGTGTGCGTAAAATCCACTTAACGACGAGTAGGACGGAGGATCTCTCCACTTACGTAGTATAATTTCAGAACCAGTGGGACGGCAGTTATTTCTGGTATTAACTATTTTAAATGGTCTCCTGCGCGATTACGCGATATCAGCGGGATTCATTCCGCTAGGATAAAATTATAAAAATGAAATCGGGAACAAGGACCTACTCCCAGCCTTTCATCTTCATTCCCTTTGCACACCGTCATTCCAATTTCCCTCGAAGTAGACCAATTGTCTCTTGGCGGGTGTTATTAAATCTTTTGAAGTTCTCTCGTCGTGAATTTTTCTTAAGAGGGAAATAGTTCGAGCTCTCCTTTGACGACGAATATTACCGAGCCTTCCTAGTTATAATGCGAAAACACTTCTGTCTTTTCCACTATGAACGGTCACGCTACTTGGCCTACATATGTATGTATAGCATACGTAATACTTGTACCGCGAACGAAATGTGTGAAATCAAGAAATCCCAAGTGCCAACGGTTTATTAGAAACAGACAAAATGTAGGTAAATCGTATCAGTCTGTGCGAGTTTTGAGGTATTATTGTAAGTCCAGTTATGTTCGAATCGAGATATTAAAGTGTTTGCGTTGGATTAAAGGGTGTAATAAGCATAGTGAAAAGTGCCCCCAAACCAAATTCAACTTTGTTTGCGGCAATCGATAGGTTCCTCTAAGGAAACTATTTCTTCCAAGTTTCAACCCGACACGCCTACTACTAGGCTAGTTACAGGGTGAAACGTAATTTACAGTTTAAGCTCCATTACATTTGTTCTATTGAATGGAAACTTATACAAAAAATCAGAGGCCTTCTGCCCATTGATACACGTGTCTGTGATTTTTTTTCAGAATTTTCAGTGGCAAAACCGAATTTTAGTAAATTCAAAAATATTAAAAATCACGATTTCAAAGTAAAAATTTCAAACTACAACATTTATATTTTTACAGTTTTGGCGTCTTTGTATGGTCATTGATGTCTAATTTTTTCAGATTTTTCGAAAGGGTGGAACGCAGTCGTAAAAATCAAAAACTGATATTTCCTACCTTCCCGTACGCAAAGTTGTGGCATACACGTACGACGAATATATTTTTTCCATTAAACGGGTGTTATATGTAATTCTAAATACTTTCACATGTTTTAAATGAGTCGATGCAATTAATCTGATAGCATTTTACCGTTGATAAGGGTGAAGTTTTACCTAATTGCGTGTATAAGTGATGTCAGTGCATAATAAGTGTCAAATTTTATGACACTTATTATGCACTGACATCACTTATACAGTACAATAAAATTTGAACTCGAAGTAGAGATGATAACAATACATCGATGTTTTTATAATTGATGTTTGAAGATCGATGTGTACATCGAAACCATCCACGTTTTTCTAATGAATTTCGATATTATTCGTTGTTATTATGCTAAGTAGTTATGCAAATTACTTCTCTAGGGCAAAAATTACTTTTTCTAATTTAATGCTTTATCAGCATTAGCAGCATTTCTGAAGCAAAGCGACCAGAACCGCACGGACATGAACCCAGAATTTTCAGTACCGATAACTATCGATAGTGAAATTAAGCCATCGATAGTTCTCCACCACTAGTGCAATGTACATCCACGATACTTAACAATAAACCATAGAATACACCAAATAATGACGCAATAAAAAATGGGGGAAAGCAGCTATGGGAAGAACTGGCTTTATACGCAATAGTTTCAAAATCATTTAGATTAAATAGTATATCACGCTCGTGAATACTAAATATCGTTCATATGAATAAATCATGCTCGAAAAAGCATTAGTTTATATAAGCACATAACGTCATCTACGTCGCACAATATAAATAAAATCACTGTTCAAATTGCAGCAGCAACTGTGGTAAATAATCTGAAATTTTAATACGTCAAATATATGCAGAAGTATTCCCTTAAAAGGAATATCTTTTACGAGAAGGAATTTTTATTGCAAGAGTAGGGGGCGAGAGTATATTCCCTTTCTTCTTCCGATGCCGCTGCACCCTCCTCTGCCATTTTTGCGTTGGGGATGTGTCGGTATGGACCAATTGTCTCTCGAGGGATATATTAGCTCTTTTGAGACTCTCCAGCCTGATAACGCGCGGGAAAACGAGGCTTCTGAGTCCTTCTCTGCCCCTGGCGCGGACCCCCCGCGGGCGAAACTGCAGATTTTACATCCGTTCGCTCGAGTAAACACCTCATACACCCTTGCGCCCTCGTCCCTGTTAGCACGCCCATCTCAGCGCACAAAGAACGACTTAGGGGTTCAACAAGAACATGGTACTCTTGTGCGACCGAATGCTCTGTTCGCGAACAGAGTTCAAAAAGTATTTCAAACTCGTCCAGTACGTGGTATAAATAACAATTCTTCCGACAGTTTGCTGTTTCGTGCCCCTTCTTGTTGGCATCACAAACTTTTCTAAAGAATGGTTTAGTGACCACGACTACGGCCCAGCCTTACTAAAACCGAGGCTTCATACTCTTAGCGACCGTCGTGTTTGTTCGGACCTACTATTCATCTACAAAGCTTTCCACGGTCAGATTAACTGTCAACAGCTTGTTGCAAGGATTTGTTTTGATGCTGAAAATTCAAAAGTCGAAAATAAGAGCCACCCTAATCACCACCCATTGCATATTCGCTCAGAAGAGAAGTTCGGTTACCCGAACATTCCGATTTTGTTAAAATTATGCAGGTTTGTAGAGGACCTCAATGGAAGTAACAGGCAATTTTTCGTTTGTACCAATTTTCTTTTGAAAATACCCCTGAAGGTTGATGAGTGCTTTCCTACTCTCCAACATATCTTCATAATGATAGTTGATATAAAAAAATTGGCATAACGAAAATTTAATACTTTTCATGCTGTATGAAACTATATAATCGAATTGTTTAGGATTTGTGGTGAGGGGCATTTTACTGTTTAACCCTCGGTTGTCACACTGGGTCAAATTGACCCTGCAATTTTTTAAGCAAAAACTTTTTGTCGGAACTCTTATTGTTTCAAATTTTTTTTAATTATGATGACACTTTAAATGTCAACTTTCAACGATGAGCATATATTCTACAATATTCAAACTTTACCTCAGAATTTTTTAGACTTAATTTAACAAATACTTTTTAAATAACAACTGTTTGAAAATTGGCAGGGTCAAATTGACCCAGTGTGACAACGACGTACGAAAAAGTAAGTGTGACAACCGAGGGTTAAATTACAAAATTCGAACAACTTGATTACACAGTTTTGTATGTTATAAAATGCTGCTAAGTATTCATTGAAATAATTTGTTTATATCTACTATAGTTTCTTAGGAAAGTAGAGAATCAGATATTAAGGGTTGTTTTCACCCTGAAGAACCGATAATGGCCACAAACGAAAAATTGCCTGCTACTTCTATGGCGGTCCTCTACAAACCTGCACAGTTTAAAAAAAAAACAGAACGTTCGGATGACCGAACTTTCAGTAACTTTTGGCCTCGAATGCGTCACATAGAGCAAATAGGGTTCGACAAATACAAACCACGCACCGTCGTGCAATACATTTTCGAGGTCCTCGTACTTGATGTGGATGTTGGCGAAAAAACCGAGCAAGGAATATTTGAAATCGCTGACGCGATACATATCTCTTTTTTGGCGAATTGTGCTGGCAAATTTACATGCCCGAAACGACCAATAAATCCAGTAAAATATCGAAACTACTATTCGTGGACGGATCCTATCGCAGTATTTTAGTTCTCTCTTCACATCTCTGCCACAGTTTCTCGACAGCGCTGTCCCCATCCCATCCACTTCCCCCGCTTTTGAGGCCTCCTCCACTCTAATATCGCGCGGCGAAGGGGAAAGAGACCCTCTTTGAAAATTTTTCCCCGCGGGCTAAGCGGTAATTTCACACGCTACGAGGACCTTCGACAGAATCGATCAAACGCAGGGTACCGTGGCGGATGTTGAAACATTGTGGCATGTCGGAAGCCGAGTTTATGAAAGGACAGAGATTTTCCAAAATGCGAAAGTCTTACCCGGAGATGGATTCGCGTCATCAACGAGGCTTATAGCCGGACGTGGAAGTGTTTGTAGCTTGCTGATGCAATTAGGTGGTTGGAGAATGTGCTTCTGCAATCAGTTTGAACAAATCAGTTGGGTACTTGGAAATATTGTACAGTACAATGCGTTAGGATGTTATGGAATCAGAGAAATAATATTAGCGGATGTGTTCCACAAATTTGAATGATTTAGTACATATTTGGGAAAAAATGAAACTTTTAAATATTTTGTTGTTTTTTTTTTCTCTTAGGAGATAGAACTTCACTAGAGACTGACTTCTTCATGAAATATGGTAGCGTTGGTTCCATATAAGAATGTAATACTCCTTCGAACTTTCTACTGGTTTTGAAAAAAAATTGTTTCTTGCTCCAACTGTGTTGCAATATGTTTCAATAGGTTGTTAAAATTTCAATATTAATTTTTTAACAAGTTTCAGCACTTAACGAAGTATTTGCTGATACTTATGAATGATACTAAAATATAACACAAACAGAAATTCAGAAATATTTTTCTCTCCAGTTATGTACATAGAGTAGAGACTGACTAGGGTAGATTACTGACACTTTGAGCGTTGACCCTGACATTATCTTATAGTTTTGTTCTTATAGACTAAATGTATAATGTTGTCCTTGTTATTTATTATTGTTTAATATGTTTACTTGATGAAAAAATTTTGCTGAACCTTAAAACTTCGATTTTTATGTATACAATCATCAATTTTAATTTTTTGAATTTCCGGATTCGGGATGTTCCCTTGTATGCGAGCAACTACTCAACAAACACGGAATCGATTTTCCAACAAACTAAAATCGAACCCCGTGCATTCGATTCCCTTAACATATAAAATATTCGATAAAAAAAGTAATTAATTAAAATAACAAATCAATTTGTGTCATAATCACAAGGTCGTCGCCAGCGTTCCATTTCGATTAAGATTCCTTTACGGGCTTCGACGTTTTAACGCAAGTAATATGCGAGTTGCTAAGAAACCAGTGGAATGGGTAAACGATAAGTCAGCCAGAAGCTAGTAGCGCAGCCGTATCAAAGTCTCTCCCGATTATTACGCACGCGGGGCACAGTCGGCGATGCAGGGCATGTCGTGCATTAGAGAAATAATTAACCCCGTGTATAATCATTAGGTGGCTACAAGGTCGTCTGCCCTTTCAGGAAAACACTGCCCTGCTGCAGCTATTCAGCAGCAGACACCGGCGGCTTGGCCAGAAGTTCTGTCCTGGTTAGGGTCGACCCACGACCCGGAAGCGCGAATTCCGGAAGTTACGCGACCATTGCAGACCTGGAGCCACTCTATGCGAGACCCTGCGGTTCCAGAGCGAGTTACTACGCTTCCAGCCATGTGACGCATCTGAGCCAGGTATGGTGCAAAATGATTTTACAGGAACTTCCCCAAAGATACTGCATTAAGTATGTACCCGCGGTGGTTTCGAAACTTAGAACATGAAAGTCCAAGGAGGTGTGCCGGGACGCCAGCAAAAGTTTAACCGGTCCCACCTTACGCGCTGCGCGATGCCCACGCTTCGATCGGGTTAATCATAATCAATACATGTCACAATCACGAGATCGTCGTGAGCATTCCATTTCGATAAAAAATGAGAATGAACACTGTCAAACATTTGTAAAGAATATTACAAATCTTAAACAGAAAGTTGTAGAATAGTAAATCCAAAGAATTTAATAATCGTTGGGACAACTTTTTGAAGGGGCACAATTTTGTCTTTGGACATCTACTTGCATAAACTATATTGCTTTCAATTCTACACGAATAGGATAGGTAGTTTAAATCATATGTGCATTTGGTACTCCTTGCAATACTACTAGAAAAACATTCTATACCTATCACCGTTTAGCCGTCTAAAATCGAGAGACTTTCAGGTATGTATGCATAACTTCCGAAAAACAATAGTTTCTTAACTGAAATTTTTTTGTTAAGTAGTTCATAATACTATGTAAAAGATAGTAAAAAATGGGAAATCTTTGTCAAGCCGTTGATTTGTAAAAAAATCCACAAAATGCACACATGTTCCGAGGGTTCGAACGGGTATACCCTCTTAAACGACAAAAGTTCCAAGAACTCGCGATATTAAATAAATTTGTGCAAGGAACATTTCGAGGAAAATTCGCAGCGGAATAATCAGACCTTGCGAATTCTCCAAACATTTAAAAACCTGGCCACTCGAACATTCGGCGTTTCTCAAAGTTCAGGCCATTGTGTGTCGTCGAATGGTGTAATAGGCTTAAGGACGGCGAAGTAGACCGCGAAACAACGTCGAAGGTAGACGAGAGAAAGTCTCGTTTCACGTCAGGAAATCTGATTTTCTCTCAGCCGTTCATTCCTTCCCTTCTGCTGGACCCAGCTCTTCATCTGAGAACCCTGCTCCTCTACTTTCCTCTCGTTTCCCTGCGTCCTTCTTCCGCTATCGGAAGTGGAGGATGCGAGAACGATTCCGGTTCCCGCCCGTTGCCGCCCTCTCTCGTTTGCTCTTGCATGCAAGACAAGAGGCACGCTCGAAACTTTATCGAATTTGTGGCCGTTGGGGCCGCTTTCCACCAACAACTCTCTATCTCCCGTTCGACCCTTTTCAGCCCCTTCGACTTTTTATTCAGCTATTGCAGGCCCGCCAACCTACAACCTCCATTCAAGTAAGCAAGCGTGTATTGTCCATGAGAAACTGGTACACGTGTAGAGCCTTCGCCCTGCTCCTCTCCCTTCCCTCCCTTTTCCTGTTGCTCTTATCGGGATTCCCCAACCCTTACGCTTCGCGAAACACTATTTTCTGCTAAAGATATTTTCTTCTCTATCATGGAAGCAGACGATGTTTGGTTGTTCGCTTAAATGATCGACATTTGATTTGTGATTTGAGTATCCAGTGGGCACGAAACCAAAGATTTTGTTCGCTTTCTTTTATTAGTAGAATCCTCGTATTTTTCTTTTATATTTTTCAGTGGGAGTATTATGATAACGTCATCTTATACCTGACTGACTTTGTTTACAATAGTATAAACTGTATAAATCACACTGGATATAAATTTTTGTTTCTTCTTGTTGAGCTTGAAAAAGTGATAGATTTAGTGGTGAGAGTTTTTGCCTATAAATTTCATCACTGCGCTTATTTCGAACAAATTGCCACGCAATAATATCTCGTTTCTCCATTTCCACAATTTCAGAGAGTGTCGTGAATTTTCCTTGCCCTTATTCTTTTAATTAAGAGACACAGCTGCGTTTCGTAATTTGAATCTCGAATATTTCTTTACGAATGTAAATACACGTCTTTCATTCCATCCCCAGGTAAACACAAAGGGGACTGAGCATACTTGTACAGTCCATCACTGGTGCTTGAGTGAATAATTAATATAGTGGATAAATCAGCAATTTACAATTTTTATCCGCCTTCGAGACAGCGGTGCTGGCTGCCGTGAAAGAAGGAATATAGGGGTCATGCTTCATTCTCTTCCGCCTTTTACCTCCTCGTGTTCTCCATTGAAGAATACGATCCGATCCCTCTATTCACGTGCACCGCTGCTTTCGAAGGGTGCACGCCCAGTCGGTTTATCTCTTTGGCCGCTTAGAATTCAAATTTCAATAGATCGAACTAAATCGAAGAATGCACGGGAAAGGGGCGATGTACTTTCGCCCGATAAGAACGGCTCCTTTCAAGCGACTTATCGAAAAATTATGATATCAGTGAGAGGGAAGCCCACGTTTCACGTACGTTCTGCCATTTATACAAACGGTTCCTCGCTGTGGAGTGTAGACACTTTGTCGAAAGACTGACCCAAGAAATAGCCCCTTTTCGGGTCCCACGATTTTGGAACTGAATTTTCTGCCAAATGATAGCTTATGATGAGACATCAATCACTCGAAATTTTCAAGTTGAGGTGACAATTAGTTTCGGAGATATGAGAGGTGAAAGAAGTGAAAATTCATTAACGCGTCAGCCCATACGCTTCGATGTATAAACTTTTATGTCATTCCGATAATTTAAACAATTATTTCCAGGGGTTTTGCTGACTGCTAATAACGGATTTGAACTTAGATTTTCAAAATTCACGAAAAAGAAATCAAGAAATATAAAAATCAATGTTGAATTGGCCATTTGATTCTTTTTTTTCGTGAATTTTGAAAATCTAAGTTCAAATTCGTTATTAGCAGTCAGCAAAACCCCTGGAAATAATTGTTTAAATTATCGGAATGACATAAAAGTCTATACATCGAAGCGTATGGGCAGACGCGTTAAGCCTCCAGTGCATACGCCTGCCTTAAGGCGGGCTCCTGCTTAATTCAGGAGTTGGGCCCCTATAATTTTTTTTCAGAATTTTCATTTACCAGCCTTAAAAGTACTCCCGCACCGCACATATTGGCCTAAGAAACATGTCAATCTGACGTTTCGATTTGACAGAAATCTACTTTGAAGTGCATTTTTGAGCTGAGCACGCTGCGAGAATTATTTGTGAAACTAAAAAAATCAGATAAAATACTTCCCGACACCGTGCAGCTAAAATAAAATGATTGGTAAGCAGTTTGTGTAGTGATATATTGAATGGAATAAAGATTTGAAAATAAAAAATAATTTACACCTGTGAAGTGAGGCTTGGCCGGCAGCCGCCTTAAGGCGGTATCATGTTAGTGGATCGTCCTAAGTTAGTTAGGGTGTTAGTTTATCACCCTAATAATTGATACGTGAAAATTGTACTTGTGCAACTCTTTAGCTCTTTGTTTATGAAATTTGGTACCTATATACATACATATATCATATCATACTAATATAATAAAGCTACAGCATTTGTTTGTATGCTCGCAAAAATCTCACAAAGTATTGAGCAAATCATTACGAAATTTTAACTACAGTGTCCTTGAACATCAGGAAGGGATATAGCCTACATTTTATGACGTCACATATAATTAATCTGCATAAAAAATGGTATGTACATAAAGAAACCATGACTCGGCCGGCTCGCGATGGATAGTACGCGACGCGACCGCCAGGCGGCAACCGGGCCAAGCGCTTCTCGCGCTTCTTCTGTGCTTTGATAAATTTCACAATGCACAATAATGAATAATTCTCTATTATATCATAAATTTATATTTTTTTTAAATGTTTTTCATTAGAAATGAAGTATTTATTTTGTAAAGAAACCGCTACATTTTTTGTACTTGCTACGTGATCCCGCCTTAAGGCGGTGACCCAGACGGCTGCCCTGGGGAGCCCAGACGTCCTCCAAATTGAAAACAGCCATCGGTTTCGGTTTTTTCATCCCCAAATTAGACTAGTCTAATTTTTCCAACTGAGTTAAAAATCTATGCACTAGAGGGTTAATGAATTTTCACTTCTTTCACCTCGCATATCTCAGAAACTAATTGTCACCTCAAGTTGAAAATTTATCGGGATTGAAAGCTCATCATAAGCTATCATTTGGCAGAAAATTCAGTTCCAAAATCGTGGGACCAAAAAGGGGCTAAATTATATATAAATGCTAAATTATTATATAAAATAGAGCTAAAAAGGGCTGAATTATTATATAAAAATAAACCCAAAAAGGCCTCATTTTGGGGTCACTCATTCTAATGCCTATGGTAATTATTAGAATAATTAACATAAATACTGCGTATAATAAAGTTAAGAAGAATAAATAAAATGTTAAATAGTAAATAGCGAAAGTTAGAAATAATAAATCAAAAACTAAGCAACCAAAGTGACAAGTAAACTTAGAAGAAACTATCAGATGGTCGAGAATTTCGCAATATCTGGGAACTCAAATATATTCATTCCCACTCGAAACACTAACACACTTGAACCACCCACGTACTGTACACTCTTCAAACCCAAAACGAAGAACACCTCTCTTAAATAAACCATTAAATTCGTGAATAATGGCGGAGAACAATGCCCTCCTGTCGCGTCAAACAACGTTTAAAAATCTCAAAGACCGGGAACGCAGCATTCCGGAAACATGAAACAGTCAGAATAATAACCCCTCTCGCACTTTTCGCGGGAGTCGTTTCGCTTTTCACGTTCCGCGCACGGATAAAGCGAAAACAAGGAACACGACGGTGGGGGGAGGGTCGGCGGATGGAGGGATAGAACAGAGATCGCGAAAATGTCGAATAAATATGCAATGGGGTTTTAGAAAGAGCAGCCAACCGCGAACTCCATTCGCGCAACGAAGTCTGGCCGGCACTTTCCGCCTCGGAACGAGCGTTTTACATTAATTTCCGCGGGAAAAAGAAACGGGGGAAAGAGAAACACCACCTGTACACCGACATTCAAAGACGGAGTCGCTGGCGAGGAGCGTAGGAAGGTTACACACGCGGTTACCTTTCTTCCCTGGCGGAGCCTTTCGCAACCAGCGACGGCCGAGGGGTGGATGAGGTCGAGGGAAGGTAGAGGGAAGCTGGAAGTGGGTCCTGTGATTGTTCCGGCTTTGATCTTGGATCAATTTACCGGGTATACGCGTATGCTTGAACCCCTCCGTGTCGTCGTCTGAAACGCCACCCTCGCACAGAGGACGCGTGTGCCGCCATGAAGGAACACGAAAGAGGCAAGTATTTGTATGTACCGACGCGTACAAACGCGGCTGTACTCGATAGGCACCGGCCTACGGGCATACAAGGTGTTCGGGAAACATTTCAGCGAATTCTGGTGGCTCATCCCGGTAATTGCGCTGATGACGAACTGTCACGCCGGGTGTTTCGCGATGGGTGGAATGATTAGGTCAGGGAAGTTGTTCCAAGAGCCACGGATTATGTGGAATGGATTAAAGGTTTGTAAATAAGTGTAGGGGGAGTTGAGGCACTTTGATGCAAGGGGCCACGGTGTAGTAGACAGGTGTTCCGACTTGGCACCTCTACCCCGGCGGCATTTTGTCACGATTTCCGGATGCAGGGCCGTTCCTGGGGTTTGGCCGCTTAGGTGCAAAAACAATATTGCCGCCCTTATTAATTCAATATTCTTTAATTAAGAATTTAATACGCAGTGTTTACTTTTATATCTGTACATACATAATTTTAAACAGGTATCATGCAAAAGAGTTTCGATTACACAGTTCGACAAAATTTTACTTTTTTTCGGACTTGTAACATTCAATAGCCGTTTCTTATAGGCTCTCATGCCCTGAAAACGAATCCGCACACCGTTTGCCGCCGTCACCCTCAGTTTTTGAGAAATTCGATTTTGAAAAAAAACTGCATATTTTCAACTTTGAACATCTTTTGCGTGGAAACGGTAATACGTATTCGGTTGCTGTTGCTGTCGAACTGTTACCAATCCTCCGTTGCCAATTTTATTATAACTAAAAATTTTAACGCGTGTTTAACAATCACTGACACAGCATTCTGACTATCCACTTCGAAGTATTCGAAAAATTCAATTATTTCATTTGATCTGTACATTAGGGTTGTAATTCGGAATTATTGCATTGGGAGGTATACATTACCGTGATATCGTTTTATCAGTATATTCACAGAAATATTTCTGGAACACCCTGTACATTTACACGTAACCACGAGTTTTGGGAGGAACTTGTCTATCGCTTCTCCACCGTTTCTTCTCTCTTGCTCGTTCGAGCGTTCTCTTGAAACCCATCCAGTCATGTAATCTAGCAACGTCTTACCCCCCCTGTAAAACGATACGCTTGAGATCCCAGTGCTGAAGAAGTCATTACTGTCCCTGTCTATTGGACATCTTCGGTACGAGAATAAACGCGTTTTTCTTCGGATTTTCCCGATAGACGCTCGCCAGCTCTCTGCCGAAGAAAGATAAGAAAGTAGTCAGCCGGTAGATTCGAACGGTTAAAGCAACTCTGTATTCTTCCCAGCGTAGCAGCCCTACTCTATTTAATATTTGCATTTTAGTTGCTAATTTCAGTTATCGAGTGGAAAATTTCCACAGAATAAGAGGTCCTTTACGATCTTCTTCTTACGTAAATCCCGAGGCATTAATTAACCCCCATAATGCATACACAGAAGAAACGGAAAATTTTAAATGTTGAAAATTCTGATCCTCTCCTTGTTTCGTTGCAAAAATTGTAAACTATTTTCCACGAAGAACTGAATCATTTACTTCGAGGAATTTTGATTTCACATTTGCTAAGATAACTGCTATAAAGTTGCAGATAATGAGATATGAAACAATAGTAAAGCACAGTAAACATTTTATGATCAATAATATTATTCCACGTTCCTTTCTTCAATAAAAATTCATTAAACTCCACAAGATATCCGATATACTAGATCTCTAAAAAAAAAACATATAGGTATAGAGAGAAATTGAAATCATAATTATAAAGTGCTTAATAAGATTTGGGATTTAATAGCTTCATTTTTTTATTTCTATCCGGGTCTGTCGGGCATCTCTCTCGCCATTTTCAGAAGAAAAATATATTGAATTGATAATTAGACTGTAACGTGCTCAGCGTTTGAATCCAAAGCTGTTAAACGCTCAGGAATTGGTCGCTCAAGCCGATTCTTCGGTTTTAATTAATTCTCGCCACTGCGATGTCGTCTCCCGTCGCGCGGCCGGCACTTTAAATCGAGTTAAATCGAAACCTGTATTATTAATTCCCCGAACCGAATTGAAAGTTACCGCGCCGCCGACGGCGCGGCGAAGCCCTGGGTGTCCTGAAAATGAAGCTTTTAAAGTGCCTTCCATGGAAAACAAACGGCGATGTTTGACGAGGCCCTCTCGCCAAATAAATCGAATTGCTGCTCCGTGCGCATCCGGCAAAAAGTTCGCCCAAGGCACCGTTAAATCAATAGCTCGATTGTGATTGTATAAAAGCGATTCGTCAGTCCACATTCATTACAACAAAAACACTCGCCGGTTTAATTTCACCCCCCCCCCCCACCCCACACCCCACACCCTCCCTCCTCCCCCTTCATTTGCCACAGCAATTACGAATTTGTTTTCCTTTTTTTGCTGCCGAGTAATAGCAACACTTGTTGTTAATTATGCAGCGAACGTTGGATTCGAGTGTCGGAGAGTTTTATATCGTCCTTTCTCGATTGAACGTATCGGTGCACTGAAATCAATCGCAACGAATAAACAGTGGGCAAATGGCATTGGTCAACGTTGTAGCGTATTTATCGTGCATTGTTGAAAATGCCAACTTCTCTGATATCACTTTTATTTAGTTTTCTGCCCGCACTATGTAACAGTTGCATCGTCCTCTGGTGGCATTTTGCAACGTTAGGCCGTAAAGTAGTGTGATTTAAAGATAGTTTTGTAATCAGGCTAACGGAGGGCAGCATTGTGCAGAAATTAGAGAATGTGTTAAAGTAGCATACGCAAAATTACACATTGATTGTGGTACCTGTATAGGTCGTAATTAGTATTTAAGGAGATACTTATAATTAATGTTGCCAATTTTGACCGATTTAAATGAAATTTCATCTGCGGAACTCACAATTCTATTGGCGTGTTTCTCTTTTAATTTTATGCAGGTACTCGCAATCAGTGATGTTCAAACTTCGAAGCTAATTCTTTTGTTCAGACGTAAAATCATTTTTGCGATGCGAAGGATTATCTTATATAAATACTTATTTTGTATTTTCCAATGTGATATCCTATGTCTTATTATTGTTATTATATTCTCTGACGTCAATTTTGGATGAAACTTTTACACAAAACACCTCTTACAAAAATATTCCATGTGTATCATGTTTTAGTTGTTAACGCCCATACCGAGGGTGTGAAAGCAGGCCTCAAATTTCCTGCGGAAAAACGTGTTCTGTATAATATTTCAGAAACTGTTAGATCTAGGAAAACAGTTTATACACAACACTTGTGTATTTTGGAAAGACAAAAATTCAGCTACGTTAATGTATTAAGAATGAATAAATCTGTGTCCATTGTTCTTGCATGATATTGATGTATTCTCGTGTAGCATAAATGTGTGTAAGGTACAGGCCAAAATATGATGGTCATAACATGTCGACAAGCAACCGTGATTCAATTGGTAAATAAGTCAAACTACGTGACAGATGAATCAATAATTTACGATCAGCTTACAAATATTAATAGAATAACATAAGCAAATTCATACTTACAAGGGGAGGACACCATGTGGTAGACACCGATTTTGGTGAGCCTTGGCACGATGGATCCATGTCGAAAATAAGTAAATAGGTGTCCGAGCGTTTCAGCCAATAGGCCTTAATAATATAGATACTTACATGTAAATTATTAAAAATCTCATAGTGGTCGTGGGGTTTTAGTGGGTAAAAATCCCACACTACCTTGGCGCCCCAGGGGAATTCCCTTCTGATGGCTTCGGGGTGCCTGATGAAGATGTCTCCACGTTAAAAAAAATTATAAATTTTTTTATAAATTATTTTCTTTTATAATTTTTTTTTAACTTGGGGAAATCTTCAAAAGGCACCCCGACCCCTTCAGAGGGGAATCCCCCGGGGACGCCACGGTAGTGTGGGATTTTTACCCACTAAAACCCCACGGCCACTATGAAATTTGTCATCGTCCGCCGTTGCCATGGCGCAAAGACGCCGCCGAGTCAAAGCAGCGCTGTCCAAGATCGTTCTCGCGGGAGCTTGGGGTTCTCCCACTCTCGTCCGCGTTGCCAGGGATACCGCGCGACGCTAACCACGAAGACGCTAGCCGGGCAAGCCCGTCATGGCAGCCTTCGTAGCGTCGCGCGGTCTCCTTGACAACGGAAGGCACGCTGTGCGGGAGAATGATTGGAAGGGGAAGCAGGCGCGTGAGGGGCCCCTACGCTGGACAGCGCTGCCCTAATTAATCACATGGATGCTTAAAATGAAATGTTCCCTCGTATTTATTACCCCAGTTTGCAATATTTAGCACGTTCCTTTGCGATTCACCGCGTCATAGAAACCACTAAGCATTAATAATAACAAAATATATTAATTAGAAACACTACAGTGTAGTGCTCCCGTTTCAACTACGTTGAAAGCACCATTACCAAAATTATCGCACCACGTCCGTCTACGTTTATCACCACATCTCCGCGATTATCAATGAAACAAAGGTTCGATATCCGTGTCTATTTATTTTGATAAGCTTATTCCGTGCCGCTATCCCCGTGCCGGGGCTTTATTCGTCGCTCGTTGATCTCGAATCGTCTCATCGCGTTTTTCATTAGCAAACGAAAAAACAGGCGAATAAAAGGGGGAGCAGAGAGAAGGATCCGCCGACAATAAAGCAAGAAAGAGTCGAAACGAAATACACGGGCGGAGGAAAAATAAAATCGACGAGCGTAGGCATGAAAACCACGCGACAAACAGGGAAAGAACGAGCAGCACGGCTTGAAAGCAGAGCTTTTTTCCACAGGGAAGTTACAGCTACCGCGTCGACACCAGGCTCGGTAATAATTACAGACCGCCGATAAGCCGTGGTATTATATAGTCTCTCGCATTCTCACCGAACCGGGTGCACCCATGAGTTTCATCGAATGATGATCCTGCCACGAGTCCCGCCTTCGCCTCCAGTCCTCCCTCCTTCACGCTCATCCCCCTGCATCCCCGTGCCCTGACTCTCTGTCATCGTACCTTTCCCGAATCCAATACATCGTCCAGTAATTTCCCCCCCTCATCCCCTTGTATTAATGCGTTTCGAGCTGGTTTCCGTCGGCTTCTACCTCTTTTTTCCTTGCCATTGCCGCGCACACGCGTCTCCGCGCCGCTCGGAACACAAGCGTAACCGCGCGTAAGCGTAGCCGCGTGCAAATGGAATGGGAGGAGCTGGAAGCAAAACTCCGGAAAATTGAAATTAATGAATAACCTGGCCTCGCTCCACCCTCGCCCCTCGTCCTTCCCTCTGCTACGAAGCCCTCCTCGGGGCTACGCAACGCAGGGCCAGCGGGAAACTGTCGCAGAACAAAGGGGGGACGCACTGCCTACGGTGGCCGGGGATGAGGCACGACAACGCGCGGACCGAGGAGCAGCGTCCTTCCTTTTCCCTTTCTTGCTCCCTCTGTCCTTCGGGGACTTCCCGGCCTCCTTCGTGTCCTGTTACAGGCGACAAATGCTTTTTTAATGAATACCTCCCGCAAAGGGATTTTGTTCTGCGATGAATTATGCGGACCGAGTGTGACGATCGACAGTCGGGTGGTTGCAAATTGTTTAGGAATGTCTTTGGTATCTATGCGAGCCCACATTAATGTCGCACTGTTATGCCTGTTAATTTACAGTCGACTGATCCTTGCGAGAAGGCCAGGGCGCTGGCTGTGTCGAGGTCCGCATTATACTGTCGCAACCTTGTGCAGGAGGGCACATTCGGGCGCGTCTACAAGGGCACGTTGGAGCTGGCTGGTCGCGAGCAGGAAGTCATCATAAAGACAGTTACAGGTATTTCAATGCTATCGCTGGGTATTAATAGGTTTCTAAGGGGGTTCCAACCGGGAAATTGCGGGGTGTTCCTGAAACGTGGTGTTTGGCTTCGAGAAGGGTGTTTCGGTAATTTTAATCATGAGACGACACAAAGTGGTCTGACAGTACCTAATACCGACAAAAGGATCGCATAGTGCTTACAAATGTAAATGGAAACACTTACTTAACACTTTTAGTGGAGCCGACGCGTTGTGTTTCCTCTTAATTCACACTAATTTTATTGCTCTCTACGCACACATACGTTTAATAAATCAACTGCTTTAAAAAGCTTGTACATCATTCGCTGTAATGACAATTAACGAAATGGAACCATAACGTTTTACACCATATTTCGGAAACACCCAACATGCCAAAATGTTGAATGTGTATATTTAATATCGATACAGAATTCACATGTATTCCCTGTGATTTTCATTAATTATACTAAATGTTACCTCAGCATTACTCGAATATATACGTGTTTATTTGAATTCGAATTCGAGGACATATAAATTGAAGTTTCCTACGCTAACGGCGCGCGATAAACTAGAGAATCTCATACCTACCACTGGTTCCCACAACAACAACAAAAAATTCAGAAAATCATTCTAAAAACAGCATGAACTTACGCGTGAAATACTTTCTGACTAACAAAAAAGAAAGTCACTTATGAATTTTACATTTATTATAAACTGCAAATACTGAAGGAATCGTGTCGTTGAGTTCGCGGTTCTACGCGTTCGAGGAATGAAAAGTACGCCACAAACTAACGCGAAAGGTTTGAAATTTTAGAAGTGGCATCGGCTTATCAGGCCTCTTTGCTGGTGGTGGAGGGCTCGCAGCTGGCAGGATTAGTGCATGCAAACATAGCTTCGCTTGCAGCCGCTTGCCTGGATAGTTCTTGCCCATTGTTGGCGTACACGAGTACGCCTGGCGAGATGAATTTAAAGTTATACCTTACCGACGGGAACCATCATCCTGTGACCAGGGACCTCGTGCACGTTGGGGCACAGGTCGCTAGAGCAGGGGCATTCATGCACGGTCGGGGACTCCTACACAGGTGATTATATTCAGTGCATTCGATTCCCCTATTAATTGGACTGCTTCTTACAGAAAGACATCAATTTACAGAATCCTGCTCAGTCCGGAAAAGTGTATATACCTCTCCATAGGAGACAGAAACGCCTTGCTTGATCCAAAAAGAATTTTCTTAACACAAACACTTTCTATAAGAAGCGTTCCAATTACCCAAAAATTATTTTTGTGGTCCTATAAACTCATATTGCATTGTTTGCAAATTTAAGAAATAATATTAGCAAAATTTAAGCTTCTTCGAAATTCTAAATTATATTTGGGGGTTGCTTATGACTTATTAAAATGACGAATTTCTGCGTGTAACGTACAGGCGCTCTAATATTTTTTAAAAGAGGCATTTTTTTTAAATATCAGTAATCACTAGTACGAATTGAATTGTGGTTTTCCGAGCTTAAACGGTAACTCCACGGTGAAATATCTTTTTGGTATTATCATCTTGTCTTTCCTAGGGCGAGACTTAAAATTCGTGAGTCTATAAATATTCCTGAAATTTTTTGGAAAATTCTAAAGCATGGAATATAACTTACAAATACTTATACAATTTTTCATAGAATTGTAAGCTGTATAATACATGCAAAATTATAAATTTTTATAAAATTCTACAGCATGCAAGAAGTCTAGAAATATTTACGAAATTCTGCAACGAACCGCTCACGCTTTCAGAGACATTGCTGCCCGGAACTGCCTGATCGAGCCAAGCAGTCTTCGCGTCCGATTAGCTGACACTGCTTTGGCGCGAGATCTCTTCCCTCAGGATTACCATTGTCTCGGCGATAACGAGAACCGACCCATTCGTTGGATGGCCTTGGAGACTCTCCAGCACACTCAGTATAGCACGGCAACGGACGTGGTACGCCCATAATTTCTTTTGAATGCCAATAAAATTTTGACACTGCGCTATCTGCTGCAGACAACGGGCAAGCGGATTCTATTTCCAATAAAGCTTCGCGACGAACGACACTATATTCTAATAAACCGCTTTCCGGCTCGTCGTGTTTTAAAACACAGCACATTTATCACCATTTTACTAAGCTGTGCTCACCGATACGCGAAGGCTGCGCGAACATTCGATACATCTTTGTAGGGTCACAACTTGAATGTCATAATCCAAGACACGGTCCCCATTGCCTTTCAGTGCTCTGACACTTTGATACTTTCAAAACTCGACTATAAATCATCGGGTGCGAGAAATAGAGGCGGTTGGTGTCAATATTTAATGTTCTATAATGGTTGACAGAATTACAGTTCGGTGAACTTTGAAGACGTCAGTTGGATGGAAGAAGGCCCAACAATTAGTTTCCCCGGATTTGTCCTCTTTTTTAGGGAGTCCGGGGGGACTTTCTGTAGCGATCCGGGGTTTTCGATGCTGCTTGCTCAAAAAGTCATAAATATTTTATCTTTATTACAGATAATTTTTACAGAAATTTTTGTCTTGGGATATCTTACCTAATATAATGGTTAAAAATGTCCGGGTTTCAAGTGCAAATGGCCGGGGTTTTAGTGTTCTTTGTCCTAGATTAGTGATTTTACGGTTGGCAACCCCTACACTGTTGCCTCCCGAGACACGCTATGAAAAACAGCATTTCCATGACACGAGGTTCTGTGGCGTGCACCACAGCGCCACTGAGCGCCATGCGGCTCTGCTCGTTATGTCATTAATCGACTCGTTTCAATTTCTCACTTCTGCTCTATAAACAAAATTTCTTCGACTTTTACGTTCATAATAATGCTAATGTATAAATGATACTAATGCGAATCAACTACAAATAAATAACGCTGTAATAGGTAGAAATTCTGGTGAAAGTTTCTAAGATTCTTATACTCTTTTTTTTTTAAAAGGGGGAAATAATTAAGTAGTCTGAACTACCGCGGTAGGTTTTCTATCAATAATTCTTCTATCATTTTTCATCGAAGATCTGAAGTTCCATGGTAGCAGAGAACGCTTCAAGTAGAAATCCAATAATATTTACGTAACCGAAGATTTTAAAATAAAGCGTATCCTACAGTACTGACAAATTGTATGGTGCATTTGTAGTATCATGCGATCAAGTTCAACCACTATTACTTATGCCACGGCCGTCTGTAGTACAGGCCGGTACATAGTGAATTTGGCAACACTGTCATCAGTCCTATTTGAATTTTTCCGAAGCCTTTCAAGCGTTGTATCACGGTTGGCTCTGGTACCGGTCGGAACATAGTCATCGAACTGACGGTTGTTCGAAATGCGGTGTTGCAACATCGTAGTGTCCGTCCTGTACTACAGATGGCCGTGCTTATGCTCGTATATAAAATAGTATCGGGAAGACTAAACACATATCTTACATTTTATTAATAAATAAATTGTTGAAAATGGTGACCTCGCTGTTGAATGAATAATTGTAGGTACAGTACGCACTCGTTATAAGCCCGACGAACGGGGCTGGCGGCGGGCGTACGGCGCGTTGTGGACACTATTCCGCGCGGCCAATGGCGCGAGTAAGAAAACCCTGGGGCGAGCGAGAGGAAACGAAAGAGCCTCTCGCTCGTTCTCGGGTTCTCTCACTCCCGTCCGATAGTCGCCGGGCGTACAACGCACGGTAGAAACGAGCTTATAACGAGTGCGTACTGTACTTTGCTACTCTCCAACGCAAGGACTCACGAAATACCTACTGCTAACGTGGAATCTGCTTTTAATCGTTCAAAAGTGCGAATAACTTTTCCTTTCAATTAATCAAGATTAATCATTTTTAACGTAAATCAACGCATGAGCAAATGTAGACTTAACTAACGATGCATGCGCACCTACTCCGTGACATTTCGATGATGACGTTTTTCTCGTCACCTCCAAGAAATTTGTTATTTAATATTCCAAGGAGGAACCACCTTGGGTCTCCTTGTGCATACCGCGTTTTTCGCTCCACTCTGCATAAGCACCCATTTTCCAATTTTTCTTTTCTAGTGGTCATTCGGGGTGTTCCTGTGGGAGTTGGCAACCCTTGGCCAGCAACCGTACGTCGAAGTGGACCCGTTCGAAATGATGGCGTGTCTTAGGGATGGCTATCGACTAGCCCAACCGAGGCCCTGTCCAGACGAACTTTTCGCCGTGATGGCTGTCTGCTGGCTAGGCCTTTCCAGGGATCGACCGACCA
Organism: Andrena cerasifolii; assembly: GCF_050908995.1. Taxonomy (NCBI): domain Eukaryota; kingdom Metazoa; phylum Arthropoda; class Insecta; order Hymenoptera; family Andrenidae; genus Andrena; species Andrena cerasifolii. Next base: position 9,638,582 of record NC_135119.1, on the reverse strand, counting down.
TGCCGCTGCTGCTCGCCTATTTGCAGGACTTTCACGACGCCCTCGGCGGTTTCATTTAAAACATTCGTACTTGAACGTTTCGCGATGTTCCTGGAGACAACCATGCTCAAACGACACGTTTGAGAAACGTCGCGAAAATTTCCTTTGGGCGTCTATCACGCCAGGGGGGAAGTTTCTACGTCACGTGAACGCGAGATGGAGCCTCGTTCAGAGAGATTCACGGTGAGGGTATACAACAAAGACGAAACTTCTCAAAGTACGAGTACGTTCCAATACCCAGCAGTTTCGCGATCAAAACGAAGGAGGAAATCAAAACGAAACAGGAAAATCAAACCGTTTGGACTTGATCACTGCCCATTTGCGACTATTGTTTTATCGACGACAGTACTCGACACCCTCTTGGGCCCAGATCGGAAGGGTGCGTTATTTTCGAAATTCCGTTCCGAGGATGTCGAAGGATCAAAAAAAAAAAAGAGATCGTTGACCGAGCGCCCACGCCATTTCGCGGATCGAAATGATTCGATCCTCTATGAACCAGCGGGCAACGGTCCGATCGGAGATGAAAAGATCGGCGAATACATCCGTCCATAGCAGCTAAAACGATAATTAAAAAAGGGAAACGCAGTTGAGACGCACAACATTTTTCTATAGCGTGACAGATACGGCATAGCAGCAGAAAACGCAGCTGGCTTCATAACCGCCGCCAATCTTCGTGCGCGTCGCATCATCGTCACGCAGGCGCACCGCGACAATTTGTCTTTCACTCATCGTCGGACTCTTCTTTTTCCGATCTAAGAAATTTTCCACTGTCTCGAAACGCGTTTCGACGAGCCACAATGATTCTCAGCCCACTACCACGCGATCCTTCTCGCGAAGCTTTCGCAAGAGCTCGAAGATCTTGTTATCGCGCGTATTCTAGCTTATAAGGGTTTCGCCGAAAACTTTTATAATCAAAAGCGTGCCACAACGTCTGCAAACTTTAGAACCGCTGAGCCAGGTTCGCTATTAGTTGCAATTTGCAACGTATGTTTGGCTATTAAATGTAAATAGAAATTCTCCTTCCAGCGGGTACCATACAGAGCTTTGCGTTGCTCCGCTGACTCCATTGAGAATGGAGTTCTTTCGCTGTGGGTTAACACTTCGACATGTGGCACAGTGCGGCGGGTATACATATGGGCGTTCGGGACAAAACTCATCACTTCTGAACTAACCAGTTTTCGACCTAAGTACCCTAATAATTTTTTAACGAGAATAACAAGATGCAGCGATTGGTGTATACAAAAATATACAGTTCCATTTAAAAAAATGAGGTGATCTTATTTTTTGATTGAATAGAAAGTTTTTTATCGATATTTACTTTTGTAATTTGTTACCAACTGAATACTGGCTAACGTTTATTGGAAACATTTTTTAGTCAAATTATTTGTATCACGTTTATCGCTTTTCATTGCTATTTTAAAACTGAAAACAGCATCCAGCATGGAAACGTCGTGATAGATATCATATAAATAATTGGAAAAAGCAGATCGGAGGCTTGGAACTTCCATTCTTTTGTCTCTTGATGCAGAACAAAACCACTTTTCAAAAATTTCTTGGTGTCCTCGTTGAACGAATGGATTTCCATAACAAAAAGATAAATAACATTCAGTGCGGCAGTTTGTAGCAGAAAAAAATGATGTGGCAATGTGATACGATAGCTTCTTTATACAGAAGAATAAAACTTACAGGATGGTTTGAACCGTTCTTTCTGAAATTCCTTTTTTTTTAAGTTTTTTTTTTAATTGGAAATTAAAATTATACATGCCTCTATTCAAATTATTCATATTCAAGGTATAACAAATACTATTTTAAAAAAAAATCAGAAACAAGAACGAATAATGCACGAGGACGCTGATATTTTAGTTTTTCGGTTATAAGAAACATATGATAATTATTGATACTCTATTGGTTTATTGGGATAGTATATTTTACATTCATATTCCTTATTTGCGGATTAATGGTTATATAGGATAGTTAGTTAAAAATTGAACATTTACTATTTCGATTTTTGTCCATTACGTGCCGCACTGTGCGTTGGCCTGATTACAGTCATAATCTGATAGAGAATGCAAAATGAAACTTAAAAACTTGAAGCACAATTTCTGGTACAATTGTTTCTCAAGGATTTACTACACTGAGAACTAACTATTTGTAATGACTGTCGAACGAATCAGTAGCTAAAAATTATCAGAGTAATCAACGCTCAAACAGGTTCAATGTTTACTATTAATGCTCCATTCAAAGGCCCGTGTTTGCGCCAATTCTTTGAATTTGGACACAGTGTTTTAAAGGTGTGTTTTCGAAACCTTAAATCTTCCGAGACCTTTTACGTGGAAGTTACAGAACTTAAAGATTGGATTTGAGGTTACGTGGTACCTTCGTACGAACACCTAGCGACACCACCTTAAGCTGCTTCCACATTTCTTACCGCACCGCGCTCTGTTACTTTATTTAGTGGTAACGAGGGCAAACCTCTTACAGGATCCGTAAAAATTCGAGATTTTCATACAAAAATTAAGATGTCGCCGGATTTTGGTAGCGCACCATCATTGTTTGTGCGCTACTAAAATCCGGTGACTTCTTAATTTTTTTTATGAAAGTCTCGGATTTTTACGGACCCTATAAGAGGTTTGCCCCGAAATGGCACATGTTTTACACATCCTGTAATTTTTTCCAAGTCGATTTGAACCTCAATTGGTTCGCAATCAGGAAAAAATGAAGAGAAAAAAATATTCGAGAGAAACGCGTTTAACGTTTCTGGGCAAAGGCGACGCTATAGGTTGCCGCTTGACGTTTTTAGCTGCCAAATCTGCAATTTTGCGAATTTTACTATAAACCAAGCGGCATTTTATTCAGAAAAGATAGTACTTCTGGAAAATGCAATAACAAATCGATTTTTCGAAGTTTTAGAAAGGCTATAAGTGTTCAAGAACGACTGGCAGTAACGTCGCGGTGTAAGTGCGGTGCGGTAACAAATGTGGACCCGGCTTTAAATGTTGGATCGCTGATTCCGATGAAACCACGACGCTGCTCGAGAAGGCGCCACGTGCTTCTCTCATCACCTAACCGCGCTAAGATGCGACCATGGTTGTTTATTGACAATTGCGAAAGTTACAGATAATCGTGATCGAAGCGATGCGATGGAGCGAGCAAAAGCAAAGCTTTGAAACACATAAAAATCTTATTGTCGTGCTTGACCTTCGGCAGATCTCTACTGTTGCGTAAATGGGCGGTCAAACTGTACGTACTTGTAGTTATGTATCCATTAGCCACACCTCGCAAGTCACTTCAAATATCCACATCTCGCGTCGGGTTGCACGAATTATGCAGGATGTCTAGGAGGTTCGCGACGTCAGTGTCGTAGTTTTTGTTAAGCAATTAACCCCTTGCTATTCAGTACACTCTTCCTTCTACATACTAGGGCTGGGGCTGTGCATCGAATTTTTCTTTATTCGAATACTCGACTAGTGCGAGTGTTTGAGTATGCGTCAAATAAAATTCGAATATTGTCATGTTTGAATGAAACTGGAATATTGTGGTATTCAAATAGAATTCGAACTGAAGGGAAATCAAATTTGAATGCTGTATCATTCAAATATTAAATCCGAATATTGTTGTATTAAATTCTAATGAGGCCCTGGTACCTATTTGAATATTTGAGCTATAGCGAATATTGGAGCACTTTAAAGAAATTTCTTTCCCTTCAGGCCAACGTAAATTTATAGAGCACTAAAAATATTAGAAACATATTCGTTGCATTTCTGTTAATGAACGACTGTATAAAGTATGAAGTGCGCTGGCCATAATAGTAGCTATTCCTCTAACTATATAATCCCAAACTATTTGTCGACTCAAAAATTTTTTACATCAACTATGCTCAGTTTCAAATGTAGAATTGTATCATTTGAATACCGCAATATTCGTAGCATTCGAGTAGGTACTTAGGAAACAGCCGAAATACTGAATTACTCGAACAGTCCCGAGCCCCACATCCTCGTAGTTGGACAAATCGTTCTTCAAATTTTACGCGGAATTCACTATCGTTATTAGCGGAGCGCCGCTTTCCTTATAAATCAATTTCAACAAACTGTGTTCGCTCAATCGTAAAGCATCCGTGCTGTTGAATGCAAGCTGGGGATCGTACAGGACTAATGGAATGTAAGAATTCAAATTATGCCGTTCAGAGGCATACGTATTTGAAATATAGGATACCTTTTAAATTCCGCGCTACGTGTGAATCGAAATCTAACCGGTCTAATATAACCTTGTAAGCTTGGGACAAATTAATATTCATTGACTTGCGCCTGATGAATTTAACGGCTCATTCTGGAGAAGGAAAGGGCATGCCTACTCGTGAGAGTGAATGTAATTTTTCAACTGACGTTTCCAATCGCAAAGCTCGATGATATCGAATATTAATTATTCCAACCTGCATTTATTTCACGCAAGCGATGTGCTGTATTTGAAATGTATTCTACACCTACCTTGCTAAGTGCCGAGCACCGCGAAACACCACGGGCGGCATTCGATCTGACCGTCGATCCCGCATCGGAAAGAAGAAAGGTGCATTTTATTGCGTGCACGGAGAAAGAAAGTTGTTTAATTTCTCTGGGACTCCGCGAGCCAACGATAATCGCGGCATAAAATTTATGAAAAGACGCGAGATGGCGTAACACACATGTTTAAATGTACTCGATGTGTAAATGTCGCATGTTCCTGACTACGACCATTTAACTTTATCGCGCTCTCTCTTTTTCGCCCCCTTTCCCCCCGACCCACCCATCCACCCTCTCCACCCCACCCCTGCCCCACAGCGCCTTTTTGCAACTATACTTCGACATTTATAAAACGCTGAATCCATGGAGTCCCACTTCGTATCTATCTCTACGGACATTCCGCTATTTAATAATTAATATTACTATTTAATGATAACTATCACTCCTCCACTATTTATTACGACGTGCTAACAACTACACTAATTTCTGCGAAATCGTCGTCTCTCTTGTATGATGTATCCGGTGTTCGTTATTCGTTGAATGTCTTTTTTATTAATGGAGGAACAGGGTAGGCTAGCGCTGCACACTTTTTCGCTATCGCTGTAAAATGGAAATGCCTCGTGTCTCCGCGCCAGTGTCGTCACCACCCCTTTGCCCTTCTACCGCGAGGATTCTCACAGAGGAGATCGACGATGGAGGAGTCGAGAACACCCTCCACGCGACACCACCACCAAACCCCCCCCCCCCCCGCCCCTCCCAAACCCCCCAACGCAACCAAAGACATCGTCGTGAGACAGTTCCAAGTCACTGTAAATATCTCTAGCGAATAATAGTGGTGCGCCGAGTGAGTTGATTTGTGCAGATTCTATTATTTCCTACGACGATTTACGGCATTATTTTTTAACGGAAAGTGAAATATACGTGTTAAAAAAAGGAACGGAGGTGTGGTACCTTTTTTCACCCCCTTGCCAGCATATACACATGTCATTAATTTCTATTGAGTCGAAACCCTTCTCTGGTATTTCACAAAGATTCGTGTAACGCAGGGCTGCGCAAGGAGCCGCGTTTAACGCCTAGCTGCGAGCAACCAGCCGAGCATCGAACTGTCCCGTTGCTAGAGGTAGAATCAGCGAGGAGAACTGCAGCAGTGTAGGTGCGTGCTTGTAGGCGCTTAGCGTGAGTATATGTATTTCGGCAGCTCGACGCTTGGCTGGTTGCTCGCAGCTAGGCGCTAAAAACGGCTCCTTGTGCAGCCCTGCCTTAATGCATACCTATCCCATAAGTTATTGGTGACTTATGGACAGAAGTGTATGTACTTACACACATGTTATCTTCTCCGAAATATTACGAAAAAATCAAGCTTTTTTTTCAAAGTACTTAATTTCCTTAAAAGATATTAATTCTAATAAACACGAATCAGTCACGATAATATCTCCGGCGAAGCCGAGATCGGGGACGCTAGTTTTTTTTAAATATTTTTGTACAGTATTTATACAATACATGCACTAATACATGTTCTACACGTAAGAGGAAAATAAATGATTTTCAACCTGATAGTATCGGTAAAAAAAATTCGTCTAGTTTAGTGCCGTTCCGAGCGCCTCGGGGTGGCGTAACCCCTTAAAGCGTCCCAGTGTAGTTTCACAAACAGCGCTGCAATGTCGAAACCGCTTACCAAAAATGAATAATAATGTGTAGCGGGTTTAAAAGCCATGGTATAACATCGTGCACACCTACATAGATTCACGCGTCGATCGGTGTTCTCCAAACAGCGCGAAGGTACCATACGGGCTGCGAGCTGGTAGGAGACCCTTTCTAAAATCGCGGGAGTCGGCCGGAAGCGGTTCGAGGGCCCCAGAAAAGAGAAACGAAGAGAGACAGTGAGGCCGGCGCAGGAGGTAAGCGAGGAGGACAGCGCGAGTGTGCGCGAATGAGAAAAACGAGGGCCCGGAGCCGGGCAAAATAGGAGGGTGGGGATGACGGGGGAGGGGGGGGGGAGGGGCACGCACTATTTCCTAATCCAAGCGAGAGAGAAGCGAGAGAGCCGACCAACCGACCAACGAAAATGAAAGTGACGGAGAAAGTTGGGGCATTGTTACGAAGCGTAAAGCCCGGCGTGTGACGATGGTTGTACGGCTCTGAAACCGTTGGATTTCGATTCGCGTGGGCACACGTACGTCGACGTTATAACACTTAGTTACTCCGGAAAGTGGCCACGTGCTGGAGCCAGCGCGCCTTATCTCGTTTCCGATTTATTCCCCTTTATTTTCCGCAAAGGCGTGCTTCAATGTCACCGAATATCGAAGGTTTTCTAAATCAACGATCGCTCACTTCCTAGCTCTTATTTGCCGCCGTGACGAAATCCATCGCCCCGTGCGAGAAATTCTGTGGCTGAATAGAAAGGACTCTTTTTTCGTAGCCTTTCTTTAACTTTTTCAACTCGGTTCCCGATAGCTTAGTTTTTGCATTCTTCCGTAATGTTCAGGTAACATACGTAAGTATTACAGTAAGTGCCTATATCGTTTCTGAATGTGCGCGTACAGTTGTAATTGTAAGACATTTATTGTGTCAGTATTTTTTTGTTATTTGCATTCGTCGAGGTTTACTTACTTACACATACAGTAGCGGGTAAAAAAGTTAACACATTTTCAAACCACTCTACCTCTATTATTTTTTAAATGTATCCACTGCCTGGACATATATATATATGTATCTGTAAGAGAGAGAGAATTAAAAATTGCATAATACCCAGTTGAAATAGAATTTATTTCATTAATAAACAAAATATAACTACATAACATTAAACACGACAACACCCCTTTAAAGCAGTTAAAAAGTTACCACTTTTGAAAAGTAATAAAAAATCTATTTCGTGGGGGCACCTTCTGCTTTTAAGACGGCCTAAAAAATTACCAAAAGTGGTAGCTCCTCTTTTGGCCCCAAAAATATATTGTCCTGTTCAATGCCACAAAAATTTATTTTTTGTTAGTTAAATAAATTCAGCTTTAACTGGGTTTCACACAGCTTTCAATTATCCACCAGAATGTGTATATTAAACACACACCACAGCTCAAAGTTGATGTTAGAGAATAACAAAAACAGAGCAAATCGAAAAAGTGGTAACTTTATTGTCCTCTACTGTATATACCTAAAAGCAGATTTAGTGGCATTCTTACTGCAAAGATTTTCCTGCAACGATGTGGAATTTGAGTCAAGGAAATTTAAAAATTGCAGCATAAAAAATGTATTTAAATATTCAATTACTCATTATAATGAAAAACAAAATATTCATTATATCTAAATTCTCTTTTCAACTCTTTCTTATAGAGTTTGTCGAAAAGTAACAATAATTTAAGTAGATGAAAATGTCACGGTAGAAGATAAACTATAAATCTTCAAACCGATGCAATGTATTTTTGCAAGCGAAGCACTATTTAATTCAACGTAGATATACTTAAATTCCTGTTTCGCTTTACTTTCCTAATTCATCGTGTCCGATCAGAAGAGAAGTTACGCATTAATATGGTAAGAACGAATTTTTTTAATACTATTTCAGAAAGTCATGGCTGAAATATTTTCAATTCACATTTACTTATTGGACGAAGCATTTCATTACAGCGAATTAATTTTACAAGTTATTATTTGACTTCGCACGCCTGAAATACCGTTGCCAAAAACGACTCACGAATATTTGGCAGGGTGAAAGCCCCAACAGGTCCCTCCTTCCCCTTCCTGCTAGTTACGCCATTCACCATGGATCATTGGTATTACGATATCTCGAAACTTTCTCTTTGAGTTAATAAATCGTAATAGATTATTAACCGCTATTGTACTGGAAGTATAAACGTTCTCTGTGAAACAATCATATTTAACATATGTAAATTGAATACTTTTTAACAACTATTTAAGTGACAAGTGTTACGTAATCCGAAATCGCTCCATTGACGTTTCATTTCAACGGCTAATGATATTATAGTGGAACGTGGAACGCCCATAGTCGAATCGTCTATGTCCATATCATTGTAATATCTTGCCTGAACTATTAGCAAATACATTGCGGAATTACATTTTGAAAGAATGTTAGTTCACCGTAAATCGAAGAAATGTTAATAACTCTTTACCGGTGATATTTTTCAAAGCTAAGTTTGAACTGTTTATGTAACTTTTAACACACCATACAACTGTTTCAGCGATCTGTCGTGAATTGTAAAAAGAATACTGCACACGACTTGTTTAAAACCCTGTTTAGCTTTAAAATTACACATTATCTAATTAAGTTATAACGCAAATTTTATTATACTGGTATCATTTATGTTTTCAGAGTCTTTGCTACGTTTAAAATTCATTTGGACACTAGATAACTATTTGCTTCTGCTTTTAACACCATTTATTCCGATAATTATTTTGCGCAGAATAAGTGTGGGAAAAGTTCTGCAATCTTATGGTCTGCTGATGGTTCTCGTAAAAATGATGAAATCGAGCCTGTATTTTGATTTCTTAGCCTTTCTCTTTCTCTATTGGACACTTTCAACCAAATGAGATGTATCATATAAATTCGATAAATTATTTTTCAGAATCAACGAAATGAGTTTCTTGGGGAAAAATGTATTGTTTGTCTAATATTATATGGTACTAGTTTCTTCAGGTCGCAGAAGAACTCCGCATGACACGTTACCTGGAAAATTGAAATTAGTATCAAATGTCGTATGTATGTGTACTAAAAATGTTACTTTTTGCGTAGGTATATTTAATAATAGTTAACACGAGAATGCAAAATTGGACAAATAAACATTTTCAACGAAGAACTGAATCAAATTTTCGAAGCTGCCTGAGAGTGACAATAAGGTATTAAATTAGTAACAAGAAGCATACAAAGATCTACTAGATCCTGAAGAATATATTTATTACAAAGATATCACAAACCCTTCACTGCACTAAACATTACAAAAGGATGGGGGAGGATGGACTGATATTATTATTGACTGATTTACTCTGTTAAATCTCGCCTATTACGATTACCACTTAACTCTTCGTTGACACACCCCCTTTTTCGATCAACTTTGACATACCTGGGTGGCTCACATCCAGATAAATTTTTGAACAACTGCCATTCTCATCTAAAGAATCCAATCGTTATGAAAAAAGTCATGGGTCACTTTCAGGGTCTCTAGAATGTATTCCAATAGCTTTTTCTATTGAAACTTTATCCCAGTTTTTGTGGAAAAATTCTAGATCACCATATGTCGTGAGAAAACAAAGAAAATCTTCAAAAAATTGTAACTTTTACAAATTTCAATATTAGAAGCTAAAAATCTACAGAGTTGTTGTTCAGATATAATACTTTGAGAAGAAAAAAATAGTTTACAAGTCGGCTTTGGAAGAGAGACATTTATTTTGCATATAGAATGTACAGAGCGTCAAATTGGGCGGGTCACACCCGGAGTATGAACGAAGGGTTAATCTCACTACCCAAGTCTTCATTTCTCTAATTCGAACGCAATATTCCAAGCTCAAACTCGCGCATATGGGTGGATGATTCAACGAGAAACGCTATTCTACTGTTCCTTTAAATAAAAAAAAAAGAGCAACAAAGCAGAAAAGTTTCTTTGAACGTTGCTTAATTTCTGTTTTTACGCGCGTCGCAACCGCCGTTGCGACAAGGTTACCCGCGGCCGCCACAATGAAACTCGGTTCGAAAAGAGAGAGAAGAAAAAAAAATATGTATACCTATGTGTGTAATCAACGCGTTAGCGCGCTTCAATGCGACGGTAAAGGCCTACTGACATAAGAGGCGCCGACGAAAGTGCGACGTTACATAATTCGAGCACGGGACATTCGTCCTCGCGTCCGGTTGGTAGGAAACGAATTGTCGACAGTACGTAGGAGGAAAAAAGGAGGATGGAAGCCGTGCAAGAAGCTAATTACATTGTTTTGTCCAGCAGTCGAAACGTCACTTTCGACCAGACTTCGCTTTTTACGAGTTCTCCGCTCGCACGAGAAATTGATTTTCTTCATGCAACCCTCCCCCTTCCAGGATGTGCAATGGAGTCCTGAAGAATGAGAGCCACATCGATTTCGAACGAGTTTGATTTTTATTTGGGAAATAAGAATCCTGTGCTTTTTTGCAGGGATATTCACTCTCCAAAATATTTAAAAAAAATTGCATTGCCTTCCTCCTAGACTGTAAACAGAAAAACGAAGAGAAGTATATTGAAATTCAATGAGTTGATACCGATTTAAATATTTTTAGTGAATTCAGTGGAAAGAATAAAATTATTTGGTACTCTGGAATATTTATAATTAGGTAATATAGTTTTTTTTTTAAATTCTCTCTGTTATTTTAATTACGAATTTTGGCGTGGTTGATGTGGTAGTTTTTCTCCCGTTCAGGTCGAAATTATACGAGGGTTTATCTGACTGGTTGCTGAGTTAAACGAAATGAAGAATAAATTACGTAAAAGCGGAACAAATGAGATAGAGTTTTCTTATAGAGCGTATTTTGTGTTCGAAAAACATTGCCATTTGCTTAACCTACGTTCTGTGAATGTGTGTTTAAATCTCTTTTAAGCGTGAAACTCGATATTTAATGCTTTTACATTCCGTTTGTGTTTGAGCGAAGGAAACGATTAAAACTTTATAAATATTAATTGGTTATTATTTATCGGCCACCATTATTAGATTATTAAAAGAATTGTTTCTGAATATGTGCTCTCCACTTTCCAAAACACATCAGAAAATTTTTATGAATTTGTTCGAACACCAAAGTCCCGCTATTAACCCTTCGTGGTCACACCTTAGAATCACAAGTTGGTCACACGGGGTACACTGTACCCAGCGTCATTTTTTGAGTTTCCGCTTTCGTATTTTTTAATCTTTTAATTTTTCAGTGATAATTGTACGTTTGTAATACTTATACAATCATGGTCTTTTTAATACAATATAAAATGTTCAGTTCTAGTCAAAGCTTCCAATCAAGGAAATTAAACTAAATCAATTAAATTACTAAATTTGACCACCCCCACTTTAGGGAATAAACTAAATTTTAGAAAGTCTAGGAATCCGCTACCCTCCAGAAATCGGATTCCAGATTTTCTAATTTTCAGTTCTAGTCAAAACTTCAAATCAAGGAAATTAAACTAAATCAATTAAATTACTAAATTTGACCACCCCCACTTTAGGGAATAAACTAAATTTTAGAAAGTCTAGGAATCCGCTACCCTCCAGAAATCGGATTCCAGATTTTCTAATTTTCAGTTCTAGTCAAAACTTCAAATCAAGGAAATTAAACTAAATCAATTAAATTACTAAATTTGACCACCCCCACTTTAGGGAATAAACTAAATTTTAGAAAGTCTAGGAATCCGCTACCCTCCAGAAATCGGATTCCAGATTTTCAAATTTTATTATTAATTTTTAATCCATGCTTACAATTAGAGTACATGTTATATTGTATTAAAACACCTAGAAATGTGAATTTTGATATGATAAAATTTGTAGTTGAAAATGAGTGATTTTCCACGGTTGCGGGAAAAAAAAGCGATTCTTTAATTTTTTTAAATTTCTTGGGGTACAATACACACCGTGTATCTTGTATCTTGAGTACCTGTTAAGTCTATCATTTTAAAAGTATTCAATGAAAAACGAAAATAAGCTTAAAAGTGCAATCATTGGCACCCTAAAATTTGAGGTTATATAGAAGAACATATCTACTTAAAAACGAAGTTTAATGCGTTTAAACAGACAATTTAATTTACTATTAAATACCTACAGCACTTAGTAAATCTGTATTTCAATCCATTACTTAGTTATAAAGCAACAAAATACACTTACCTACCCCTTATGAAAATTTTATAAAAACGCCTAAAACTTAGCCCTTGCCCCACTTTGTGGTGTTGCCAGATGTAAAATGTGTAGTTCAACTACTGGGCTTTGCAGTGTTATAGTGAAATAAAACTAAGAAATTGTAAAAAGTACTTTCTAAGCTTGTACTTCTTAATATTTGGCTTTTTAATCAGAAGTGCCAATGATTAGTGCAGTGCCAGTATTAGTGCAGTTTACCCTATCTAATATATTTTCATTACGCCAATGCCACTTATACGAACAGATATCTAGTATTAATTAATCATAAAAAGAAAGAAATATAATGATTATAAATCGGTACAGTAAAGCGAGAGGTACAACAGCAAATATAAAATTATGAGTTATTGGAGCAATAACTATAATTTGGAATAAAATTGATCGAAGTTTACGTTTACATATACTCTTGTAACCCCAACCTGGATAGACACGTGCTCACTTAGGAATCAATAATTAGTAGTAAAGAAGGGACATCGTACAAGTGATCGAACAGAAGTTAAATAGGAAAGGAGGTTATCTTTAGCGGTGATAGACAAGCTTTCGTGTATGCACAGGGCTGAGTGGCCGAGCGTCAATCCTCTGACGAAACTCCGTTTCTTGCTTCTTCATCTTAAATAGCAATTATCGTGCTTTCCAGTTAGACCGGGTAAAACAATCGATCCTCTCGGGCTACATAAACCAACGAGTATGAGCCCGACCAGTCCTTATACGGACAAGGAAAAACTGGTTCCGCAAGCGGGGAACCGGAGATCGGAACCGCGACGAACAAACTCAAGAAACGGATAATACGAACGGACGTTTTGTTTCCCTGATATTCAGAGAGATTAAAATAAAATCGGCGAGTTGATAACTCCGAGTGGGACCTGGGGATCATACAGGCAGATGTTCGGTAGAGTTCTGCATCGGATGTGTTTTCAGGTGTTCACTGGTGTGAACTTACCGCTAACTGAGCAGATAATGTGTGTTTTCTGGATTGCGCCATATTGAAGTTTTTTCTAGCCTTGTAAAGGGCCCGCACGAGGCGCTTGTGTAGCTTACAATGTTGATATTTCAGTTAGTAGGCCATCTCATAAGTAACTCGGCTTTTCTGAGACCTGAGTTTACGACAATATAATTCGACACGAGCTTCATTCACTTACAGTAGCGGACAAAAAAGTTACCACATTTTCGATCCACTCTACCTGTATTATTCTTTAAATGTGCCCACTGCCCAATATACATATTCTGGTAGAGAATTAAAAACTGTATAGAACCCAGTTTAAGTAGAATTTATTTAACTAATAAACAAAATACCTAAACAACGTTAAACACGACAACACTCTTTTAAAGCTGTTCAAAAGTTACTACTTTTGAAGAGTAATAAAAATTCTAATATTTCGTGGGGGCACCTTCTGCTTTTAAAAAATTACCAAAAGTAGTAGCTCCTCTGTCGGTCCCAAAAATGTGTTGCCCCGTTCAATGCCATAACAAAAAAAAATTTGTTGATTAAATAAATTCAACTTCAACTGGGTTTTATGCAGCTTTCAATTGTCCATCAGAATGTATGTATTAAACACATACCACAGTTCCAAGTTGATGTTACAAAATTACAAAAATTAGGCGAGTCGAAAAAGTGGTAACTTTTTTGTCCGCTACTGTATGTTATGCGAGTTTAACATAAAACCAATGCAACTGTAGCGGTGCAAGAAATTGTCAGGTGTATGCGGATATTATTAGTATAAGCCAGTATAAAAGGTGATGTAAGAAATGAGAATAAGAGAAGAAGACCAGAATGTAACAAAATTTTGTATGTATAGGGGGAATAGATATTTTAGTACAGAGCAGTGGAAAGATTCTAAAAAATGAGGGAATATGAAACACACATCGTTGTTTATTCTCATCTGACATAGGTACCAAAAAAATGGCACTGCTTATAGGATAAGCCCGATAAGCTAATATATTTCCTTTCAGGATGAGTGCTAATTTAAGGGGGACTACTATTTTATGGGCTAAAAACACAGCAATATTTAGGATTTTTTTTTAAGAACCTAGCGCTTCGATTCATCTGAAATTTGGGCCATGTTTTTATGCATTCTTGATGAAGTTGCAGGTTTCTTTTTATTCATTTTTAATCATAAATATAGGAGTTATGCGTAACGCCGCGCGAAACTCGTCGTCCGCTGGTGTGCATGACATTTACCTTCCAGGTAATCTGAAACAGAAAAATGAAACGGCGTTTTACTTTGTACATACGTAGCTTCAAATTGATGAACCAGAATACCGTTAAGCTCTGTACTTCTTTTATTACATAAGGAAATTGGCGCGAAATTGAATAGCAAAAATTAAAGGTTCTGACCTTTCAGCTTTAAAACTCTCCACACCGCTGAATATTTTTTTTTGTTTTTTGCTGGTTCATCAATTTCAAGCTACAAATGTATAAAATAAAACCCCGTTTCATTTTTCTGTTTCGCATTATCTGGTAGATAAGTATCATGCACACCAACGGACGACGAATTTTGCGCGGTGTGATGGTCGATCATGCATAACTACTATATTTATGGTTACAATTTAATAAAAAAAAAACTGCAGCTTCCTCAAAGGTGGATCAAAACATGTTCCAAATTTCAGACGAATCTAAGCGCTGGTTTCTTAAAAAAAAAATCCCAAATTTTGCTATGATTTTAGTCCAAAGAATAGGATTCCCCTTAAAGGATATAATAAAAAGTAGTTTTTTGATCGTAACCGAAGTATCAAAAGTCCCTAATTTTCGCTTTATACTCGACGCAACGAAGTGTCGTTCCCCCTTTTTTTTCGTTTCAAGAAATGCCTTATCAGAAGCGCAAGCAACAATTTCATATCGGGTATTCGGCTTATCTGAAAACTTGCCCAACACCCAATGTAGATCTCTACGTTACTGGTATTGTGTCCCTTCAAACTTCCAATCAAATAGCTATCATGTAACTTTGAAGACGATAACGATCCAATTTTATTAATAAATAGTAGAGTGAAAAATAAGTTTCCAACTGAAATGTCTAATTTTTATAATTTCTCCACAATGAGTGATCAGAAAATATATTTGCGGTCAAAAGTCTTAAAATTACTATAACGAGGAAAAATTTATATCTACGTCTAAAGCACTCGCGTTGAGTATTGTTGAATAGCGTAGAATCATCTTCGAAACGTAATTAATTGCGAACAATAGTTCTGCATGGTACGTGAAGTGCTGGCAAGCATTCAGTTTATTGTAATACTTATTAAACAAAATATTTATTGTGCGGTACACTATTGAATCAAGCCTATACTTATCATTTAATCAGCTGTCAACGGCAACATGTGTATTATAGTATTTAATTGACTGCACGATTATTATTACTACTTTCACCGCAGGTGATGAAATTTCACGGAGAACAAAATTTTTCTCCATAAAAACCTCACACACGTAACATTATCGGTTACAGTTTTTTTTGTTCAAGGTGGCTACAGCAACGTATGTACAAAAGAAGCGTGAAAGTAGGTAGGAGGATTTGAATAAAAAAAATTTATTATATTTGGCGTTGTATTTATTTCCTATGTACAATTTTTCTATAGAACTTACAACCAACGATATACAAATTATATTCCCTGATTAATATTCGTCTAATAAATATTCCCTGGCGATAATAGAATTCTGTTAAAGTAAAAAAGCGAAAGAAGAAATTAGAAACTCACTGATTGTGAGTCAAGCATTTTGTGGCTCCACTGCTGTTTCCGTCAGCAGTTCCAGTGAGAAGTGGACAGCATGCCATACCAAGATGGGGGCATACTTGGACAAAAGGATGAGCGATCCAAAATCTAATCATAAGGAGACTCGGATCAAACCGTTACGATCGAGCGAACGGTCGGATTAGTGAAACACTTGGAAAGGCAGCTCAAGGCTCGGTTAGCCTTGGACGCGTTAGATTACCCAATATTCAGGCTTCGAGCAATGCTGCGTGTCGCCGGCATGGGGCAAAAATACACGTGAAACCGTACAGCACAGCCCGCGATGGACAAGCCAGGCTCAGCTTCGTACTGTGGCAATAACCTCCAACGAAAGAAAGCGAGCCCTGAAATTTTAGAATCTTTTCCTTTCGACTTTTGGGCAACTCTAATAAGTTTCATCGAAATTAAATCAGCCATACGTGTTTAACTGTCTTTTTCCACGAGACACTTCTGTGGGTCACGACTGATACTTTGGATGCTCACTTTGAAGAGAGACTGTAGTGATTTAAAAAGATAAGGTGAATGTCCCAATTCCTACTCATGTCCCTATTTCTGCTGATTTCGTATTTTTCTTATTATTATAAGCGTTACGTTTGTGCTACAGTTGCAACAAATTAAATCTAAATTATTTGAACATTTACGCGAGTGTTGCACGAGCTTGGGGCTAATCAAAGTGCAGCATAAGCAGCGAAAAAGGGTTCTAGCTGCTTGTGCTAAGGAACAGCGTCACTACTGGTATTCGATAATTGGGCAGAAAATAGTTTTTCAATAGATTTATTATTAAAGAATTAATCAATTACTCTGCAAAATTTGATCACGAACAAATTTTTTACACCTTCTTTATGACGAGTAACCTCTTAAATGCGCAGAAATTGGGACATTCACTTTAGAAGAAAGTAGAAATTGTGTGGATATATATATATATATATATATATATATATATATATATATATATATATATATCTGAAATACCAGCCATCAGCTATTAATACTTCACATGGAAAACATTACTGTTTCACCGTCACGAAGATCTTAGTAGATACTACTGTGGAAGCCTCTTATGCAATACAATCCAATCTGTTGATACTTGTGGCTTTATCTGTCTAGGTATAACATATGGCCCCTCTTTCGGGATATACATGTAATTTTGAGACGAAGAAATTAAATGATTCAATAAATAATTAGGATCATATTAAGGGGACTAGGCAGTCAGATCGCTCGAAAATCAAGTATTTTTTGCGAATTAATTACAAGCAGATGAATACAAATTGTGACTAGTACTTTTGGGTAATGTTTGTTAATACTATAAACAGTAGAAAAATAATTATTTTAATAATATATACATATGTATGACAGCGCTACAGTTGCCTGATAAATAGGTGTTTTTTTCTGGAGCCGCTGTAATTTTGCAGTGATTCTGGCCGTGCGAAATTGAATTGTGAAATATCCTCTGAAATTGATACTTTGCCCTGACCCCCATTCTGCACTGAACCTATTGAAAAAGGAAAAAAATAAAAATTATAAAAACGGCGGCTGTAAAACGGCAAATTTTAAAGAAACTTGATCTTTCGCCAGGGAAAAGCGCCATTTTAATTTTTTCTGTCAAAACAGAAGTTTTCACAGAGTTACGCGTAGTTCAGGTCGTAACTAGACATGTTTCACATATGCTGAATTTTTTTCAAATCGACTTGTACCTCCGTTTTTTAGCAATCACTGCAAAACGAAGAGGAAATATGATTACGAGAAAATTGCGATTAATATTTCGAAAGAGGAATTAGTCTACCTGTGTGCGCGCAGAAACGGCTTATGATGCGCTCGACCTTTTCGGCTGTAAAATCCTTAATTTTGCAAATTTTAACATACACCAAACGGAATTTTACTTGGGAGGGGTGGTACTTTCGAAAAATACAACAACAAAAATCGAGTTTCTGATTGCCGAGTCCCCTTAAGTAGCATTCTCTTAGATGCTAACTTATATAAACAAAATTGAATAAACGTTAGCCATGGCTTCCTATAACATGAAATAGTGTATTACATATTCGGACTATTTTAATACTTTTAATTAAAAGAACCATGTATTCCTTCTTTTACATTTAAAACACCCGATACTCCCAAAGTTCCAAAATCATTTTATCATTTTGGAGAAAGTGTACGTGCCATTGGAAGTTGAAATTGCGTGCAATTTCAAAGGTAACGAAAAATTTAGAAATGTGCCCACCTACGCCACAGTGAAATTTGACTAGAGAAAATAGAGGCTGATCGTCGTGCGCTGATGCAACTGTTTGAACCTTCCAAGCAGAAAAAATACATTTTCCCTCGGGACGTTCGATTCTGATTAAGTATACTGCTCGCATATCACGAAGGTCGTAGAGTCCCGAGTACCATCGACGGCAATATAGTCCTGTTGCGCCTATCGGGCGTCCCTAGGCACACCTGCACGCATTACAAATTATATAGTACATGTATATGTATGTACAACGAAGCATGTCAGACGTGTACGCAGTGGCGTGCAGGTCTGTGGCCATTGCCGAACAATGAGAAGCAATGTTTAGACATGTGTATACATACGTTTCGACATACGAGCAATGAGAAAAATTACAACAATACGAGAAAAATTAATTAAAAAAAATAAAACCGACTTAAAAAAATAAAAATGCCCTAAAAAGTAAAAAAATAATTGTTTCCCCTATTTAATCTATGACTCTGAATTTTTCGAAGTCGACGCTTCATCGTTTGTACTGTGTAAATCTGACACCGACTCGAAAAAATTGAAAGTCGTAGATTAAATAAGGAAAACAATTATTTTTACTTTTTAGGGCATACTTATTGTTTTGAAGTCGGTTTGAATTTTTTTTATTATAGTTTACGGCTCATATGACATTCTTTACTTACTGTAATGTGCAAATTCAGCCCCTGAAGTATTGGCGTGTATTTATGAATCAACTTGCGTTGATAACGAAAATACGCTGTCTCACAAATAAATTATGTCACCGTGTTGACATTATTACGTTTAACAAGCACTCCCCAAATATTTACGCATCCTCATAATGGCATATGTTGCAACCATGATGTGGCTGTAGGTATATATTCACATAATTATACGTTATACAGAATGTCTTACAGTAATGAACGCATAACGATGCTCAAATAATTAATTACATATTACTACATGCAAATTGTAATCGGCGAAATGTATTGGAATATTCATGTTCACTGTAACTTTCTTCCGTTTACCTACTTTTGCAGATGCCAGGTACAACACGTTTCTCATTTTTAAACTGCAAAGCAAGATGATAGAAATCAATTTGAATAATTGTTATCCATAAAAATAGAATTTGTCTGTAGAAATTAATATCTAGGATAAGTGGAGAGAATGCTTTGCATACTTGGTACAAATAAATGATTGGATTGTGTGTAATCTATGTATGTGCATGCTTGATTATAATATCCTAAGAACAATCTAGTCTCGTTTGATAAATGACCTTGAAATGTTAGTACGTAGGTACTTGATTCTTTAAATTGAGCGTCCTGTCTGAGGAACTTTCATCGAAAACGCCTGATATTCGATGTTATAGAGGCGATTCTCCGCTATTTCCAAATTGTGTACGCGATGAAAAAACTCAGAGTTGGTTCACTTTCTAAGGCCAATGACTGTTTAACCAATCAGCCATTACCAACTTCGACATCACAGCAGAGGCTTTGCGAAACGTTACTGCTACCTATACGTGCTCCTCTGTTGCCATAATCCTACACATCCAAAGAATAAATGAACGGCACTTGCCAAGAAATCGCGATTTGTCCAGATGAATATTTACTTTAAAATTAAGAGGGATAGAATTTTTATCTAGAAGCAAAGGCATTGAACAAAACAAACAAGGCAAATGAATTTTGAAAGATAAAATCTCCATTTTGAGGCAAATAATCTCTCATTTTCGATTAATCCTCGTTGCAGAGTAACATTTACTTAATAATATATGATATTTCGCAGTCCAAACTATTTATTATTTATTAGTATTTATTTCCTTCTCTGATTCATTTCCAATATTATAATTCGGTATATGACGGCCCCTGCCCTAGACACACGGGGACTAAGGGGAAATGATCTTGGAACTTGTATATATGCGAACGAGAGTAGACGATAGGACTTGCGAGAAGAGTAGACCTCTAGCGGCGCCGGCGGAGACTAACCGGCGTGACCCATGTAGTGGGGCCGGAATGTCACAAAGGCTTGGATTTTTTATATAGTTTTAAAACAATCTTTATTTTGTCAGAAAAAAAATCCAAAAAAGAATCCATATAATAACATCTACTTCAGAAAAATTTTGAACGTAACGAAGCAAATCGGTTCCAAAAAGAGAATAGCCCAACCATCTAAGTCTATGGGAAAAATAAATTGTCCTACGTGTGAAGAAGAATAAATTGATCCTCCAGAAGACTGATGCCTGCGCAAACTACGAAGGTGAGGGTAATGTTATGTGCTATTACTGTTACCTTAATTAAAAAAAAAAATTCTAAACTATTAGTAGTTTTGCTATATTACCACAACTATTGTATGTAGGAAAGTAAAACACTTTTGTGAAAATTTCTCGCTGCGTTCTTTTACACCACAACATGCGAACTTTTGCCCCACGTATCGAGTAAAACTTCGCATTTGACACTTTTTGGAAATATTTATTTTATACATGTTCTGACAGGTAGATTTACACGAAGTCACTGCCTATCGAATAAGAAGGGATAGTAGTTATTTCTTACACAATGATATGTGCTATCAGTGCAATACCACGGATTTTAATGAAGTCTAAACGTTAAGTGCGCACTCTTACATCACTCTACTGTACTATTACAAAGTTTGCCCAAAAATATGCTGTCGACTGACATGGTGAATACACAGGTATAAATGATTTCTGTTATGCGATTGATAAGGAGATGTACGCATCGTCAAGATTCTATAAATTAGTATAGTAGGGAAAATACACTTGCTGAAAGTAGCCTGCCGAGGGACTTGCCTAAGCTTGTCCAAACGGTAGAGACCCATGAAAATCATCCACTGGGATAAAACTGAGGAGCCCTCTTTATCCGACTTCCTCCCGTCGACTGAAAATCAAAACAATCACATGCTGCCCTAAATATAGATCGAAATGATTAGCACGGCGAAATGTAAATCCGCGATAAGAATAGCGTGGCGGCAACACGTGTGGAGACACGCGGTTTGCATTTTCTCCCGCGTCTACAGTTTGGTTATGACATAACCGTGTAATACATGCGTTTAAAAGAGACCATCGAGGAGACGCGAGCTGTCTTACGGGGGAAAGCAGTTGCTCACTTTCACCACTTCGCAGGCTTTTATATTGTACATAAAGACACGCGTGCAGGGAGCGCGTCTTTACGGTCGTTTGTCCGTACAGTCGAGTTTCGTTTTGCCGTTTTTTAATACAGGGTGTTGAAAAACAAAGAGTCCTACGATCCTCATGTTCCAACGAGCGTTTGCATACTGGCGAAGCTTCAGCTACCGTAATCAAAGATATACATAGAGTGCCAGGTGTGAACGGTTAATAGAATTCAGGCAATAAGAAAGTTGAGCGATATAAAATTATACAGTAGAAAGAAGTTGTAACGTAATTCGAAATCGCTCGAAAGAGACCAAGCTTTCGGTGGGCAAACATCTATGCCTCTGCGCCATGTGCTTACTTCGTCAAGATTGACGTGATTCCACCACTGAAGATAGATACATTTAAAGCTTTAACGATATATAAGTATCTTACAAACTATTACACCGCCTGTACCTAAAATCATGTATCATTTCCTTCTGTATTCCAAGCACTGTCAGTACACAAAAGCCCGTTGAAAACTGTGAGTAATACCTCCAGACCTTCCCTGGTATGGGAGCTCTACTAATTTTAGCGCGCACATGAACGTTAGTTGCTACCGCGCTGTATGCGTACCTGATACTAGCGAAACACGGCGTATAGCGAGGGACAAAGGTACGCCTATTCATGGGTAACGTTGCTGTAGGAACTGGGGCTCTTACTATTTCTCGGATTTACGGATATTCGAGTCTTGGATATCCGAGTCTTGAGTATCCGAGTCTTGAGTATCCGAGTCTTGAGTATCCGAGTCTTGAGCATCCGAGTCTTGAGTATCCGAGTCTTGAGTATCCGAGTCTTGAGTATCCGAGTCTTGAGTATCCGAGTCTTGAGTATCCGAGTCTTGAGTATCCGAGTCTTGAGTATCCGAATACTCGGATACCCACAAAATGTATATTCGGATATCCGGATACTTATTTAATTTAGATTCGAGTACCCGAGTATTTAAGGGAAATTAAGAGAAACTAAATTTCCAAAAATGGCTTCCTTAACAAAAAAAATACCCATGTACGCATACCTGCAACATCAGTAACTTCGGAAAAGGTTTTCTTTACAGCGGATAATATTGTAACCACCAAAAGATCATGATTGTCACCGGAAAATGTAAATAAGCTTGTTTTTTCCATAGCAAAATAGGAAGTTATTATCTTAGTGTGTATGTATAACTGTAAATAAAATATTAATATAATTCCCTTCGAATTTCTCGTTTTAATCACTCCAGTTAAACTTGCCCTCTTTAATTAGAATCGATATAAAGGAAGCTTTATTCAGCCATGATGATAAAATATCCGGAACCGGGTACTCGGATACTCGGATCCAAGTACGGATATCCGGATACTCAGATCCGGATTTCGAGTTATAACGAACAATCCGGGCGCTCGGATATCCGGATAGTAAGAGCCCTAGTAGGAACTGCATATTGTTTACCGAAAGTAGTAAAAAATCTTAAAATTAATCAATACGAGGCTGATAATGAATGCTATTCCAATGACGTAAGTAAATTCATCCGCAACACGACGAATCTGAATAAACGAATAAGCCTGGAAGTAGGTACCTACGTTGGTTCAAGGAATCTAAGAAAAAGGATTATCGCCGATATCAACAGGGATTACTTAGCACACACAACCCTAGCGCAAGTCTTCAGTATCTACGTATTAGCAGCTCAGCAAATATTATCATCATTTTGCTGTCAATGTCAACTTTTTATTCTAATTTGGAAATGACAAAGACGCGTTTTGCGCATGGTTATGCCAGTTACTACCCTTCAATGGTGCTGCAGTGAGAGTGAAAATGAACTTTTTTTATTTTAGCCCGAAACTGTTGACTATGAAGTCCATTTTGGTTTAGCATTTCTCTACTTCTCCCGGCGTGCAGGTACTTCAAGACCCTAAAGTGGTAAATTTTATTTTAACACCATGTATAATGCCCCCGCTACTCTCTCGACCGTGGGCCTGCATCAATCTTATGCAATTCGCGTCGAAGACGCTTCGTCCTGCGGAATTTCTTTCTTTCGTGAAATACTCCATAGATACCTACCTCGAAGATACTACCGCCAGCGACAAGTTTCTCCGTGTGCTCGGTAATGATGGTGAAATTTTACGTCGAACGCTGTCAACGTTTATTTTATTCCCAAAAGGAGCACTCGAATATTTTACGAACTCCTTCTTCGTCCGGATGTACTTTAATTTGCCCGCCTATGCCTGCTGCTTTCTGTCCGTATTGGCCTTCAAATTGGACCATTTTAACTCTACTTTCACTCTGACTCCAATGGCCTGCGATTAACCGATGAACTAATGGCTGTTCGCATGATCATTCGCTACTTGCTTCAGGAATGTGACTTCAACGATATTCATTCTACAGATACGGAGATAAAATTGTCAGTGTAAAATTAAATGGATAGTTAATACACCAAGAGTGAAAATAATCTGAAGAAGTTCGTGAGTTATTCAGTTTCTTGGCGGGAAGCTGTTTTAAATCTGCTTGATGCATATGTTGCGTGTACAGATAACTTGTACGTCAATAAATATGTCTAATGAATCATTTTCAATTAACACAGTGTTTGTGGGAAAGAATAAGGACAATTGCTCTAAGGAAGTGTAAAAAGATGGCAGACCGTGGGACTGAATTTTCCTGTTACTGGAAATGCAAAAAAAAAAATGATACATTACAAGGCCTATTATTTGTCGAAGGTCCTGTTAACCCTTCGTTGACACACCTCCTTTTTCGATCAACTTTGGCATACCTGAGTGGCTCACACCCAGAACAATTTTTGGACGACTGCCATTCTGATCTAAAGAATCCAATCGGTATGATAAAAATCATGGGTCAATTTCAAGGTCCCTAGAATATATTCCAATAGTTTTATTGAAATTTTATCATAGTTTATGCAAAAAAAAATCTAGATTACCATATGTCTAGAAAACACGAAGAAAATCTTAAAAAATTGTAACATTTGCAAATTTCAATATTAGAAGCTAAAAATCTACAGAGTTGTTGCTCAGATATAATATTTTGAGAAGAAAAATAGGGCCTGCAGAATGTATTCCAATAGTTTTTTTTATTGAAATTTCATCACAGTTTTTGTAAAAAAAAATCTATATTACCACGTGTCGAGAAAACGCGAAGAAAATTTTCAAAAAAATGTAACTTTTACAAATTTCAATATTAGATGCTAAAAATCTACAGAGTTGTTGTTCAGATATAATATTTTGCGGGAAAAAATAGTTTGTAAGTCGGCTTTGGAAAAAGGTATTTATTTTGCATATAGAAGGTGCGGAGCGTCAAAATCAGTTTATGAGTGGCTCACATCCAGAGCGCCAACGAAGGGTTAAATGTTCATAGTAGCTCTCGAGAGATCAAATATTCTATAATTCGAGTGATTGCGCAAAATGTTATGTTTACGAGGTCTTGAAAAGAAACCGCCTCAAAGTTACAAAATGAAAATATTTTTATTCTTAACAGAAGGCGTTGACATTCCTTGCTAGCATTTAATTTAAATATACGTATGTTTCTCAGCATCTTTCTCCACCGAAGATAATACAAATTCAGGGACTTACAGACGCGTATATATAGTACTTAGCAGAAATGCATATAATGTATTTATATAATGTGGTAAAAGCAGCTGGGCAAATAGTTGGTAGGATTCTCGAATGCTTTCCCTCGAGTCAAGAGCCCAGTGATATATTCAGCAGACTTTTTGGACATTAATACTTTAGAGCCCTAGGGTGTATTAGGAATTCGATGAAATAAATGCAATCCAAATGGATAACGAAGATCACACTTGGTGGTTGCGCCCTCGAAGCTATCGCTTTACACCATATTAATCGCTGTCACTATATCTTTCAAACGGACAGTACCTTACCTATTAATTATCCCCTAACACAGAACACATACAAAATTTCTCATCACCTAAAAGCAATTGTTTCCCCAAGCCATATTTACTGACAACATTTTACTCTGTCTCGCAGGACAAATTGTAAATTTTCTTGGAGATTATAAAAAAAAAAATTGAATACTGGTCCTGTGCAAAATACCCCCATACACTGTTCCTCTGCATTCGAAAATCTCGCCGAAAAAAAATGAGTTTCCCCACTTATTGGGTATAGGAAACGCGAGCTGTTCGGCCGTGCAAATTCGTTCAACACTTTTCACTTCTCCCGTGTGTGTTTTTTTTTTCTTTATTCCCCTCCAAAGATAGCAAGTAAAAGCACGAGGCTAAGCGTGCGCTCCTTCATGAGATACCGCGTATCCTCGCTGCGATACGTAAAGTAAGGCGGGCACTTTCGAATTGCATAACCGCGGCCCGCGCCTTCATTCGGTTATGTCAGAAGAAAGCTGCCGTGAGCCTGCCTGGGAAATGTAGGTAGGCATACACGCCACATACGTGCACACGGCCATTACTGTCTGCCCGATTCTCTTTAAACGTTATAAATAAATGCGCTAGCTTCTTACACCACCAGGGGTATACCAGGCCCCGACCAGACGAAAGCGCCATTCACGTCCATCGTCGAAACCGCCAAGAACAAACTGGCTTCCTCTTCTTTCGGGGCCCACTGCACCTCCGAGTCCACGGATAATCCTCCCTTGACGGTCGATTACGTAATTTCTCAGCATACTATCTTCACTTGTCGCGGCAATGAGGTATACACGGTGTGCGCACAGTCCAGCTTCGACCAGGTGGCGTCTGGAATTGGTCATTCCCTGTCGGAGTTCCTTTAGAAGACAGTATCCAATAGACTCCTATATGCTTTGGATTTGTGTGGGGCGCAGACGTACTATTGGAGCGAAATGAAAGATTCGAGAATTTTGTACTCGGTACGTGGGAGGATGTTGAGAGTCTTCTACGCCTTACATGTAACTGTGACAGAAATAGGCTTTAAGTATTCTGGTTATTATGGGTAATGGATGATACGGGCCAATTACAGTCGAACCTCGATAACTCGAATCTCAAGGGAAGGGAAAAAAATCTTCGAATTACACTGTCCAACAGCCAATTTGGTCTGTAACATTCAATAGCCGGTTCTTATAGATTTTTGTGCGCTGAAAACAAATCCGCGAACCGTTTGTCGCCATCACCCTCAGTTTTTCAGATATTCGATTTGGAAAAAAAACTGCAAATATTCAACTTTGAACATCTTTTGTGTCGAAACAGTAATAGTTCTTCGGTTGTTTGTTTAGTATATATATATATATATATATATAAACACATTACCCTCCTTTTCGCCTGCGCCGCAGTCGGGTGAAAATAATTATAAGATACATTTTATGCTCGAAATATTACTCTTTATTACATATTAAAAAAATGTGATTTTGCTTTGTGCTAGTCTTTTAGTGTATTGTAATTCAATAGCATTTTCAATCGTGATTAATTCAGAGAAAACATTTTCCTCAATGTTTTGAGATCTTTCTACGAAATTTCGTAATACATATGTAGAAGTAAACTTCGACTTGTGGAGGTCGAAGTTCTTCTAAATAACATGCAAAATATAGTTCGAGTTAAGGAAGTTTTATTTCGAGTTTTAGAGGTGTTCACAGCGGAGCGGAAGGGAATGAAGAAAATTTTCGACTTATACAGGTTTTCGAGTTACCGAGGTTCGACTGTAATACGGATATCCGAAATTAGGGAACACTAATTTCTAATTCCATCGTACACTCGTATCTCTCAAGAGGAATTGTAATTTGAATTTGTACACTATAAGCAGAGAAAGCAAAGTTAAAACTTAGTGATTACAGAACAGAAAATAATTGTCATATCTTATGTTATCCCCGAGAACAACTCTTGTGAGTAGAAATGCCGAGCCGATAGTAAAGTTGTGTCGCGTTACTCGGAATATTGTTAATAGACAAAAACTAAATGAATAGCAAATACCTAGCAGCTGTTGTGTTTCCTCCTCCTCAAATTTAGCGTAAAATAGCTTTAGCAGTAAATGTTTAAAAATTCGAATGCTTAAAATAGATAAGATCCGCCATGAATAGAATTTCAGGTATCAAAGTTCAATACTTTCTAATTTATAATTCAGGAAGTAGTTGATATATTGTATTCAATTGCAAACTTTGATTGTACCTTCTTTTGAACCACCGGCAAACTTTCGAATCCAGTAGCGTGCAGGCGACAATCCTCGGGATAGGCACATGAATGTCGATCAGGCTTATCTTCAGGGCAATTAGCAGCATGCAGCAAAAGCGGCTGCTCTTCCGGAACATTAAACCAACAGATTTTGACGCAGTACGTGATAACATCCCTGAATTACGACGGTGTATACAGAGTGCCCGGTTATTCACTGATCTCCTTAAAGCAGGTGATGAGGGAGGTAAAATGAAGAAAAAAGTGTTATAGCTATAAACATGGTGGCAAAAACAAATACTGAATGAGACATACGTTTTAAAAAATTAGCATTGGTTGTAATAAATGTGCAAAATGACCATCGCTTTCTTCTATACAAAGATAGAAGACACCTACGTTACAATGGAATCCAGAAGTCATTCGATTGTCGAGGAACACAATTTAGCAATACAACAAATGTTGCATTTGTGTAAAAAAAAATGGATTATGCTGTTTCTTTAAAGCAATTCAGATTTCACGTAAGAAAACGAATTTTAGATAACATTAATATTTCTGTTTATAACTTTTTCTAATTGTTTAAACAGTTAATACAACTTTTACCATTTGATAGATTTAATGAAAAGAAGTATTTTTTGTCTCGAAACTTCTTTTCTATCCCTAATGAATTGCGAGTTGCAAAATAAAATCGAAAGATAGCCGAAATTTCAGGGGTTAATTTCACCCCCTTAGAGCGAATCTGGGCGGCAAACATAAATGGCCTTGCAAGCAGGTGGAAATCCCCTACAAATTGACGAAGCTTCAGAATTTTTTGAATTTTCGAATCCGGAAACTACCCTTGTTAGTTTTATTTAACATTCTGTTGTTAAAACTTTGTTTCAGAAACCTGTTCATCTCTCGATCGTCGTGTTTGTTTTTAAAGAAAACTTGAAGCAGAATAAATGCGGCGCAACAGCGATTGTCAAATTCGTGGGAGTATATTTAACGTGATATGTTCACTTGCAGGTAATATTGCATTCCACAATTCGTCACGATTTTCAAACTCATGGGAGTACTGGACAGTAAACTGTTTGCTTTATTGCTCCCCAAAAATGGAGATCTAATGGTGGCATAGCTGGTGATCTAGGTGGTCATTTTGTTGATAAATAAATAAATCTACACGTTTGTTAAATCTATCAGTTCAGAATTACGCTACGCGTTGACATCTCTGGTTACTCCTTTAAAATTGACGTCTCCGTAAGTGTCCTAAAGTAATTTTTGACACCATGTTTGTAGAATGTTTTTTCTTCGTTTTACCTCCCTAATCATCTCTTGAAGGAGACCAGTAAATAACCGGACACCCTGTACAGCACCAGAGAAAACGTTACGTCCGTTCAAATCGTGTCATAAGCCACAATGTACATGCATGGTAGCACATAACGTCAAGTAGTATCAGCATTTAAATATCTGTTCCTGTATTTTGAAAGATAAAACATAAAAAAGTAACTGCAAAAATCTGTACAGCTTGAAAATTTGTTATAATCTCTATAATACGTGGTTTCTTTCTAAATCAGTTTTGAGGTGCCCGTAATATTTATCGACGTAATTTTCTCTTAGTGATAATTGTTACCAACACAGGCCGTACACTAGGCGCCAGAATCGGCTTCCCTTCGGAAATTTGGCAACGTTGCATGTCACTAGAACCGCTGAGTTATGCCTAGTGACATGCAACGTTGCCAAATTTCCGAAGGGAAGCCGTTTTGACGCCTAGTGTACACAACGCTATTCATCTGTTTCAATTTCACGGCAAAGTAATTGTGCTCTATAGTTAAGAGTACCTAAGCCAAGTACCTATGCCTGACACAAGTGGGGTAGGAAATGCTTGAGAAACTTTTAAAAAGATCGCTTGTAAAGATGGCGCGTGGTCTGTGAGATATATCCTACTTGTGAGACTGCGCCTCCAGGAGGTCTTCTTTCTGTAAAAATGTAGCGAAAGTTGGAAAATGTTCTGGATATTGTAATATCATTACTTTCAGCATTTTAAGCACTATCACTGTGCAAAATCTCGTTAAGAAATCAGAGTTTCACATGGAAACCCCCAGTGAGATTTCAAAGAATGATCAACAACTGTTCTGTTGTTCGTCGAACTACGTAAACGAAGGAAACAAAGGTAAATAGTCATTTATTTTAATGGTTCATATATTATGGGGAAAGTAATTGTTTTTGTAAAAATAAAACGTCAGATGAGCAAGGAACTGAGAATCGTGATAATATTAAGCAGTTCAAGAGAGATCATGTCACCTCTAGGATAAAGATCAAAGTGAACAGGTCACTCAAAAAGAAAAATTTAAAAAATCTAGATCGCGAACTTGCGCATCCTTCCTATTCTGCCGGCGTTATTTTACTGAATTTTTATTTGCTCAGACTTTCAAGCTACTCTTCTATGATAATTAATAAACAATATTAGACAGGTATATATTCCAAAGAGAATCTAATAAAATGATTTTGTTAAAAACACTATTATTTCTCATGCTTGTCAGAAATTAATATTACACACTTCAAACACATTCCTAGAAATTGAACACGTATATCGTACAAAATATTCTACAGTAACGTTAACAAATTTGTTTGGGAAATTTATATATTTATAAATACACCTTTGACAAAGCTTCGTTAAATAAATATTTCTGTCTCTCTTATACTTCTACGTACTTGCTTCGTATTTCGATTTGTGGATAAAAATAAGGATAACGTAACCCACGAACGGTGAAAATATAATGAAACATCCCCGAAGAAACTGCTGTCTATTAAGTGAACTAAAATCACGAAAAAGTAACAGCACTATTTAGGAACCTGCAGAGAAGAGAGTCTAACGGTGGAGCAGCAGCGGTTCGGAGCAATCCTCGCGAGCACCTGAGCCCCAATTCGGTCCGGGTACCTGTTTGCTCCAAACATAATTAACCCCAAACAGAGGGGGGGCCAACTCCTCCTTTCGTCGCGCGTCACGGGAATTGTCATCGCGGAACGGTCCCAACGTCAGTGGCACGCGTACGACCTGATTTACAGCCGATTTGCATTTTATGTCCAACCTTTTCACCCCGTGACACGGAGACGTCCCGGCTCCCTCTCGCCTCTGTTTTCACCGATGCGATCCGTTACGCAGCACGGAGCGTCTGAACAGCGCGAAGGAGAAAGGGCGGCTTTTCAGCGGATGCTTTGCAAATCTTACGAACGATCTTTCAAGGAAACAAGGTCAGTGATGTCAACATTTTGCACTGGCTTCCCCGCGTCGCAGCAGGAGCACTTACTTCACTCCGGTGGGAAATTTATTGTCCTGCTACATTTCGGGTAGAATGTCAAATCCAACAGAATGCCGCGTAGCCCTGGGAATTGTGCACGGGGTGTACCATGTTCTACCGATTAAAAGAGGAAGCTTTTTGGAGGGTAATTTCATAATCTTGGGGTCTCAAAACTATACCTGCACAGTTTCAAAGTGGATCTCGAAAATTTGTGGGAGCTACGGAAGCTTTTGGTTGGAGAGAACATATTTACGGAAGTATTCAACAAACAAAATAAAATACGAATGAAAATTGCTACTTATCAACCTATGTTAATTGCTGTTGAAATAATTGAAATTCCCCAAAGCTTAATAACAGGAATTTGTACACGAGGCCACTTACATATTGTTTTTAAGACCACGAACTACAAGTTAGAAAAAAAGTGTTGACTTCCAAAATCCAATGTCACAATTTTTACTTAACAGTTCTGTAATACTACCTCCTTTCGAAAAAATATCAGCAAGGGTTTGGACTCCAACAGGCCCGGCCAACTTCTGCTCTTGCCTTC
Source organism: Andrena cerasifolii (assembly GCF_050908995.1). Taxonomy (NCBI): domain Eukaryota; kingdom Metazoa; phylum Arthropoda; class Insecta; order Hymenoptera; family Andrenidae; genus Andrena; species Andrena cerasifolii. Next base: position 9,607,221 of record NC_135119.1, on the reverse strand, counting down.
GAAGAGCAACCGCGGGTGATGAGGCCGTAACCCTTGGGCACAACAGCGATCCTTGAAATCGTGACGCCCAAGGATTTTCAAGGCCTACGCTGCAATGTCTTTCCGCCGATGTCAATGTCCGAACTTCGTCAGCGATGTACACTGGATCGTGGGAATGTTTGGGCCTGACCTCCATCTTGGCCATTCGAGGGTAAAGGGTGAAACCTCTCTACCCAGCATTTTTTAAATGAGGCTTTCTCGGGGCGGAGAAGCCAGTTGACATTTTGGGCTGAAGCAAGCAAGTTCACTCGTGAAACATAATTAGTCGTGCTACCGACGTCCCTATCCCAGTTGTAAATGACTTAAATGCCATGACATAAAAAACGGACCCCATTTTATTAATAAATTTAATTCTATAAACAGATATCTAACTGTTATAATTCGTAACACGTGAAAAAATAAATTTCAGGATTTAAGGGTTTTTTTCGCCTCCACCCTACTATGTGCCGGAAACGTTAACAATAAAATTCATAGAATAACATTGCGGTTACTCGTCGAGCGTCTGAAACCGATCAATGAAGAGACGTTGCTAATCCTAATAAGAAGCGAATAATTGTCCATGTGAAACGAATATTAGTTGTACAAAACCGATTGGCCGTTTACGGTAATTATCGAATCACTTTCGAGGGACTTTCGCGCTGGTAAAGCAAGATAGCGATGTAAAATTAGTAATGTATTACCTTATCGCCACTGGTATCGCCGCCGTACATGACTATAATGAGCTGTCATTCACGAGGAGTCTTTGTTTTTTTATCGGAGTTACATTTTACCTGAAAAAAAAAATGAACCAAGTACTACGTGCCGCCATTTTAGTCTGCCACATCGTTTTTTCATCATATGTTTCTTGTAAACAGTATTTTTGTCAACTGAAAACTGGTTATTGTATATTGAAAACCTCGGATGTCAGGGTATTCTGAATTTTGGTCATAGAATATAAGTGCATTTTTCAAGACATTTGCCATAAATGAGAGGATTCTTATTACGAATGTTAAGTACAGACAGAAATTTGTTTTAAAATTGTTGATATTTAAAAGAATATTCAGAACTATAGCGTGGTTCACATAAATAACAGATTAGAATTTTCCTCTAATTATAAATAAATTGAAATAAATTTACTTGCAACTATAAATTCGACTGAATCTTAAATTAGCTTTCCTTCTCGTATCAGATATAGGTATTGCTTCATACAGTAAAAGAATCTAGAATTATAAACAAAGAATTTGACTCTGTATCTTCCTTTTGCAGTCTTCACAAACATAAACAAACACAACACCGCATTGTTTCATAGTAAAAGTGTGAAAAGAAGTTTGTAATATTGAAATCTAGTAAACAGCATTACCAAAGTCAGAAGTACCAAGCCCTTAAAATTTATTAACACATACAATGTATCTTACTGTACCCAAGAAATAAACTTCTCACACAATAAAGAAAGTTACTTAATGTCCCAACACTCCTTGCAATAAATCACATATTGAATATAAATATGCTCTGAAATGTTAACGCCCCAATGGTCTTATTTTACTACATTCGAAAATTAGAACTTAAACGTTTACAAGTATTTAAAAAAAAAAAAACGACCGAAACCTAAACCAATATTTCACAATTCTCTGCTTGCTCAGGGTAAATAAATAAAAAATTGTTAACGCATTAATTATAAAGGACATTTAAATAATCACGTATAAAGACGAGAAATGTACCCAATTGTTGATAGCCAGTTCGATGGGGAGAATTGTAGGATTCGGTTGGATAGTTGAGCTAAACTGCCCTAGATCGTTTATCGCGGAAGAAATAAGCGCACGCCGCGTGGCCGTGTAAGTGCGAGCTCACGATTGTCACGGAAATAGGTCGCCAGTGTGACGCCGTTGAAGAAAGGAAAAAAGGAAAAAAGGAATGGTGTTAGCCACTTTCCTTCTCATTCGCCGTGGAAGGTGTCGCGGACTGTGTACACGCAGCGGCGGCGTTTACCTGCCCCCGGCGTAAATGCTCGTTCGAGCGACTTTAAAGCAGCCACGTTCGACTTCCTCAACTCCCTGTCCACACGGCGATGCTGTATCTGCTGCTTATTCTTGGACGCGAAAGCTCTTAAAACGTGCATTTGATATGACTCGACGCACAGGGTCATTATGCCGGGCGGAAAATAGGCATTAGAACGCGAGCAGAAGTGTTGCTGGCGAATAGGTACCTACAGGGTGTTCCCTAGGTTGTCGTACTTCAACTGTAGGGGAGTCTGGGGCAAAGTGAGACGAAAAAGATTCGAAGTCGAATAAAATTTTTCCCCTTCAATGAAAATATGTGGAAATAGATTTGTAATATAATTTAAACATTACTATTGATAAATGGCGAATAGCAATACTTAAAATAAATTTGGAGTATATTAAAATTCAACTTGAAAGGAAAAAGGCAAAACGACCACTTTACCCCATATATGCTGAAATAATATACGAGCTTTAATGAAGGATATAATTATAAAATTAACTTTATCAGAACTTTTAAACTATTTAAACTATTTTTTAAAAAATATATTGAATTGATACAAGTTTAACGTTAATAATTTGTACTTTGTAACTTTGTACTTTGTGTAAACACATTTTCTTCTGAAAATGAGTTTTTACATGAACTTTGTATACATGAACAGTCTGACATATTATTACTGAAACAAATACATGCATAATTATTAATAAAATACGTACTTATACTATCTAAATAATTTTTTTAACAAAAACATTTTATGTTTTTCTATTACAATTTTTTTTCAAATGGGCTTTGATTATTTTTGCAAGGCAGGTTTCACATAAAGATAATGATGTTTTAGGATATTGCGCACATCACTCGAGCATCTTTTCTTCGCAACTCAGTTTACCCCGGTCACTGTACCTCGTACATGTACTCAGTGGAAAATTAATTATTTAATAATGTTAGGATTAACACATTTAAGACTCATTTATACAAAAAGCTAAATTAAAAAAAGATTCGGTTCTTACTTTAAAAAAATTAAAAACGAAGCTTTATCTAAGTTACCATATAATTTTATCATTAAGTTGCATAACAACTCCATCAAATTGGCTTCAATTTTCCAAGGACATAAATCCTTCAGCTAAATTGACAATTTCACACTTTCTGGTCATTCTTCTCCAAACGGTTTCCAGATTCGCATAAATCCTAGATCAATAAATGATCAGCAGCTTACAATCCACGCGTAATCTTTCGTAGCATTCGGTTAAAAACTAGAATCTTAAACTAAACATGACAACCAATATGAGAATATAAATAACTCCACTGTACAATTTACTGGTCAGCCAATATAAATTCGAAGGTTAGCAATCAAAGTCTAACTCCGATCGTAACACTTAACCTTCCACGCGTTTTTTGCGCAAATTATGGCGGCTGCATTTCTCAAATGGAATAGAAATCTTTCAGTCGTACGGTGGCTTCATCAGCGATAAGCATAAAATTAAATCGAATCCTTAGTTTCACGCGCGGTAATAGAACGCAATGATGAAACCACGCATACATGACGACAGCAGATAAAACGATAGGAAACTGATATTGATTGGAACGAGACGCCCCGTCTTCTTCGATAAATTTACTCCTTAAGCATGCTGTGAAATCTGCGAGTGCTATTAAAGAAAACGACGTAGAAGGTATAGTAAAAGCACGATGGACGGAAGATGAAACTTCAAAATTGTAGACGTGCGTAGCGCTCGGCTTTTTCTGGCCAGCCGCGTTTCGTATGCAGAGATATGCGCGGGATGGTCGTAGTCGCCGTGGTAGTTGTCGCAGTCGCCGCCGCAGTCGCCGTAGTCGCCGCCGTAGCCGTTAGCGTCGCCGTAACCGTCGTCGTCGTCGACAAACAAAAGTGCGTGAGAGGCTATCACACGTAGGAACTGGGTCAGAGTACTGGAAGCGTCGATGTCGAAAAGAATCGAGGACGAAATGGGTCAGCGCCGGAAACGATGTCGAAACGAATCACTCGTCTAGCCGCGCTTTCTTCGTGACCTTCCTCCCAGTCTATAAATAAGCGTACGTGTAGATGGCGCGCCCGTGTGTGAGTGCACGTTAGAAAGAGACACGGTGCGTGCGAGCTTACGAGCGCGTATCATTTGTGTAACAATTGTTCCAAGCGAAATATAGGTCGGCGCCAAACAGTAGTCTAGGTACTTTCGACTTCAGCTGCGCCGCTAAGCAGACCTACGTTCAACGATGAGCTAGAATTCGACCGTGGGCTTTGTAGAGTCAAGGCATTTCTTACCCTTTACTTTCTTTGAAATTAAAACTAAGCCTTTAACCAATTAGAAATCAATGGCATTGCTTTTCCTCGTTTGGAGCAGCTGCTCAAGTGATTACTGTAATTAAATTTAGTTATTAGATGATGTAAATTAGCGTAGATTGATACTGCCTGTTCCTTCATGTTAATCGTAGTAATTGCTCTTTTATTTATTCCCACTGCTCGTTTAACTTTTCGACCCAGGATGGTCGATAATACGACGGATACAGGGTCCATTTTAATTTTAACCCATAATGCACCTCGATACCTACGATGTAATAAGCTGTTGCATTGGATTTTCTTCTTGTAGTAAGTTAGAATCTTTATTCTTTTACAAAAATGATACTAATAAACAATAAGAAGCTTGATAAATAATATGGATCGAAGTGGACCCTCCAGCTGGGGGTTAAGACGCACCATTTCGTTCATGACGACGCATTGAAGGCTACACAAAAATTTAGTTCACTCCAAAGCAAGAGCTAACCAATATACCTACTTACATCTTCCAAGTTGTTTCTAATCGACATCTCATTTTACCTTGAGGACCCTTGACGTGTTACACGTTTCACTCAGACATGAATTAATATCCGTGTATGTTGGCCATTTTCATATATCATCAATTTTGTCTTAAAATATACCCGATCCTCTCGCGGCCATTCCTCGAAATCCGCAACATTCGGGACATTGCACAACTCCCCCGTTTCGTGTGTTTGCGCTACACTTCTCGCCACTGCGAAGGCGAAGGAAACGCAAGAATTTAGCCTCTAGTTAATCTAGTTGCACCTAGATCGTGTGACTGCAAAAACGATCTATCGTAGATTTCCGGTAGCGAAACCGCATCGTGGACAACCCGCCTGGTATCAGCCACGCGAACAGATTATTAGCGAGCTAAGCATATGATCTTCCAATTCGCCTGCGCCTGCGACGGGCTACAATAATATCGTTTACATCCTTATTTGCAAGGAATCGCGTTACACAACGTGTAGATGATATTATTAGTGACCCGTCTGGATGATTGCTCGGCAGCTGCCTCTGCCAAATGGTCAAACGGTCTAGGCGCTTTCTTCCCGACCTTCCCCGTCTATAAATAATACGCATGAGCTTACGCGACTGCGTTTATGCAATTGTCCGTCGTAAAATAGGTCAGGCTATCGTGGATAAGACTGTTTTATTTTATCACCAATGCCGTCCAACTATCCTCAGATTTTTCTTCCTGTTTACAGAGAAGTTGACAACGGCCTGACTATCGACAGATTCTTTCTAGACATTATGTTATGCGTCTCAGCGATGATGTTTACCGAGCTCCGCGCAGTCCAATCGCTTTTAATCCGCAAACTGAGCAGCACGAGCGATCTTGTCCACTGGCAGCAAAACAATCCCTATCTTTCACCCATGCCCACGACATTGCGGCCTGTCGGGTGGACTAAGGGACGTCTAGTTTGAACAAAATTCAGTCCCTTCGACTTCATACTTCGATCGAGCCGACGCGATAAGTTTCCAATGCATGGCTCGAAGCCACGTGCTAGTATGACGTACATCGATTTTCTAAGATACACAAATGTTGTGCACACCCTGCGACGATCATGTGGCTTGTAAAGTAGGACCATTCGAAATGCAAAGAAAATGGTGATGTGGAGAGCCAGGAGGCGGCACAGTGAACGCGCATATACCGAGGGTCAGGCTGAAAATAGGTCAGAGACCAGTGACATCGTCGAGAAAAGTTCAAGCCACCGTGAAGCTTTCTTCGTGGCCTTCCACCTTCCTTCACTTCCCTTCACAACTTCGTTTTCGTTTTCATTTTCGTTTCCTTTTTATTTTCCCTTTCATTTCCGTTTCCGTTTCCGTTTCGTCTGCCCGCGTATAAATACTTACATAGGTGGCTACATACACTGCTCGGTTGGTTCAAATGCGCGTGTGCGTGTCTGTGTGTGCGCCGAGGACGCACGCATCGCGCACCGATTATGCCCTGCGCGAGTTGCCAGTTACGACATCATAGCCCGATTGCGACAGAGTTGTACAATGCGTGGAGGAGGAGCTTCTTCCTCGATCCCTACATATTCATCGATGACCCACGTGCAAACGCTTCCCCTCGTCTTTCCCGCTGCTTGCTCGCGCTTAAATTGCCAGTCCTGTGATCCCTTCGGAAAGTGCAGATCAGTGAAACCTTTCTTCTGTATTCTTTTCCCAGCGTAACTTTTCAACAGCAATTCACTTCCAAACTAATTATACAGGGTTGACTTGAGAGTTGTGGATTTGTCACATGGGGGTCCTATGTGTGGCATTATACCATTCTTTTAAAAGGTTTTTGCTAGTTACGACGCTCAGTCTAGTAGTCTAAATTGTCAAAAATACTATAAACTCGTGTTTTCAACGGAAAGTGTTGAGGACGGATTAGTTCTGTTTTTGTAACTCAAGAATATGTTAAACACTTTTTACTTCGGGGTCGTGATTACAAAAATATATCGATGCCAACTTTTACGTTACACTATAGGGATGTATGTTACAGAGATCGATACGCTAAGAAATGGAGAATGTTTCTTCGTTTTAGGGGGTTGTTTATAAAGTATGTAATCTGTAACTGACGTTATAGCGAGACTTGCAACCTAGATTAGTATTGGAAAACTTTTATCGAAGTACACACGTCTTAGTTTAGATCTAAATGCTTGGAGGAGGAATACAAAACGTTCGTACGTAAAAAGTACCATGAGTTTATTCAGCTAAAAAAGGGAAGATCGTGGTCCATTATTCATATCCATTTTACAGAATAATTGCGTTATGACAATATAAAAATTATTTACAATTATTAAAAATTTGCAGTGGTCAACAAATTTTGGATGGAAAAATTAAACATTGGTTTTAACAGATTCCTTTGTTTCTTCGGCATAAACAATTATGTTAATAAGATATCATATTTAAAAAAAAAAAATTTAAACACAAAAAAGTTTTTTTTACCTTAATGCAATATTGAGGAACAGTCTTCTCTATTATCTGCAAGAAAGAAAGCTTACACTGAAGTACCTGATGCAACCACAAACAAAAATATAATTCAATAAAAAAACATCTATGGTGACCGTACCTAATATCCCTAGCAAAAGTTAAATCGCTGTCAATTGAATATTAATTGATAGTTTTGCATGCAATTCGTTTCAAAGTAAAGAGAAATTATTCATCTTTCGTGTAGCATAAATTAGAATCGTTGATACCTACAAAGTTTTAATTAGGAATTTAAAAACCGTAAGACATGCAACAAAAGGGTCCTGAAAAAGTGTATCTAATATCGCCTACTGAAGAAATATTGATTAATTCATGTGTAAAATAAAACGATCCCTAAGAGAGATCCTTAGGAAAATAACCCCTATGATCATTTTATATCAACTGATAATGAATAAGACGACTATTAAAAAGCATTGATTTATTTAAATAAAAACAGAAATCGAACTGAGCCACAAAATATGCGACCATAATAAATTAAAGCGATTTTTTAAAAAAAAATCAAATCTTAGATAATTTTTGGTACATAATCAATGAGTAGAAATACTTAAACTCGACTAACAAACATAAGAAAATGAGATTAGGTCTCATTTTGAGGCTTCACAGACTCAAATTTTTTCGCGCACCTCCTGGGATCCCTGGGATCATTTTACCCTATTAGAGAGGGATCATATGACCCCAAACATCCAACTCACATTCAATGGTTGAATATAACGTCAAATCATTACACTCGGTAACGAAACATAGGGGAAGGTGTGGCAAGACGGGGTAGTTAAGGTTTGATGGTGAATAAAACACAGATTTTCATAATCAACTAATCAATTTTATGTCTGAACCATTCTTTGGTAATAAGTCTTTCAGTTTAACTGCGAATCGACCTAAGTTTTACAGGTTTAAATGGAATAAATAAAAAAAATCAGAAAAAGTTGTTCCTCCCCATCTTGCCTGTCTCCTGGCTGTCTCAGGTCTCAAGGAACATCGGCTGTTCCATTCAGTATCCAGAATATGTGGGCGCCTCCAATTTCGCCTTGTTTCACTACACCTTGTGTAAGGACTTACGCGATAAACACTTGATTTCCAGTGTTCATTAGCACTTTACAAGTGCGCCCTATATGCAGACATAGAGAATGCAGTAACGCAGCCAGGGATGCGGTAAGACTTCCAAATTGAAGTGCAAGCCTGAAATGTAAACCCGTCGAAAAGGGCGTACACGGTGTTACGTTTCTAGGAGGCCATCAAGTCTCGACGATCCGAGGCCGACCTTAACTCTAGTCTCGAAACGAGAGCATCGCTTCTAAATGCGTCGTTCGCGACACTCTTTGATGCCTGTTAGCGCTACTGCAAGCAACGCCACACACACACACCGTCGGAACTAAATTAACCTTGTTTTACCACTCACAGATCGGTCGAGTCGAAAATTGTGCCAATTTGTCCGTTCGTCAATTTTCCCCGAGAAAAGGAACAGCATTACGTACGTCGATCACTTTGACTCACGAAAATGATTCTGCACCTAGTCCTGTTCGTGGGACCAGTTGCCGCGGTTGACGAAACTTTTATCGATACACGCTGCAAGCCAAAAGCTTTTGGAATCACTCTGCGAATTAAAGGAAGCAAAGATTTGACTGTTAAACAAGTGAATTTAAATCATTTTCTCGCGTGATAAGATATTTAAGTTTATTGAAATGTAGACAACGTGCCATGTGACACGATCTTGAAGAGAATCAGCAAGTGATTGCTAACTTTTGGCCGGTAGAGTATACGCGAAACCATGTTCATTTCCTTCTCCCCTATTCCGTAATACTGTTAAACGTGTATACTAACCGAACTGTGTCATAATACGTTAGAAAAATTCAATAAGCAATAATTGCATTCATATGCTTTGAGGAAAACGGAGCAACGCCAGTTATCTTTTGAAAATAGGGCATCTTGGTTGCGAATATAAACATGTATGACTCTATTTAGATGACTTGCGGGGTCACCTGAGACCCCTCAGGTACTTGAATTGTATCAGTTTTGAATTCAACGATGGAATGACCACGTAATAAAAACGTCCGACTACCTCACCTAATTAATGCTACAACAATAAAGTGGAGAATAATTCGATACTGTGTTCTTATGTCATGGCGCAACCTATTTTTAACGTAACCTAGCAATTATGATGATTGCAGAAAGCTAAATAAGTTACAAGCAATTTCGAGGTGCGTGGGTCTACATAGAGCCCAGAAAAGTGCCCAACTGCTCTCTCAACAGCCAGCACTTCGTCTACCCGATGCTCGATACTCCATCTTGGTAGACAGAACGAACCTCTGCGGTGATCGAGCGTCTGCAAATATTTGGCGGCCGATTTCAGGCAGTTTTTCTTGGCAGATCTGCCAGCCTATTCACGATAGAGGTGAAAATGGCCCGAGACGGTGGCAGCGGACGGTGGCAGAGCAAGATACATAATGAGAGTGACCACTATTATTTTGACGTGTCTCGGGTCGAGCAACGCTGTGGCGGGCCGCGTTCCTGGCTTACGTAATTCTGCCCGACCGCCAACATGCCACGAGCGCCGACGAAATGAAAATGAAAGTAAAGTAACCAAACATTAGGCCGGCGAGCCGCTACCGCCCGGCGCTATCAAGGAGGATGGCGAGAGCGAGCCGGATGGCCGAGAAAGGGGGACCTCTGCTTGGTAAATGTGGCCTTCCGTGGATGGTAACTTCCTGTTCACTCTGTCCACGGAGAAACAGATCACTCTTCGTGCTTGCCTGTCCAATTTTTTTTCACTCGCGAAGATAAGCTGCTGCAACGTTTTTGAGAAAACTTCGAAATATTAAGGGTATAAGGGTAAATGTATATTTCTGCTTGGAGTGGAAGACTCGACTTTGAAACGGAGGGCTAGGTAGCTGCTCTTGTTTCATTTGTCGATATTTCTTATCTACTGAATATATTTGATATTAGACAAATGTGATGATGGGAATTTTAAACAACGCAATAATCGGGATGGTAGAGTTTATCAGTAGTTTGTAGGAAATCTTAAATAATGCAAATATTGGAGTAACTTAATAAATTAAAATGATTTACTGAAATAGGTATCTAGTTTTAATAATCGCGCTCCACCGTTTCGATTTATTTAAGCGTAGTAAGTATTTTTAATGGTGACGTCCCAACTGTACCTTTATCGGCCACTTGCTTCTATTTTAATAGCAATGTTAATTATACTATAAAAGTGGACAAAAATGTTAATCGTATTGAGCAGTGCAATTAAAATTTCACAAAACAGGAGTACATACTTATTACATTGTAACATGAAATAAATAAAAAAATCGTAAGCATTATAAAAAATTCAATATATTTGAAAACAATAAATGCTACTTTTTCGTCTAAGGCTGAGCTCACAAGGGGACCTGCAGGTTTGTGCAATTTCAGAAAATTTTTAAACATAGTGTACTTGAAGGTCTTGGCCTTCAAGTACACTAAGTATCCAGATTTTCTGAAATTGCCAAACCTGAAGGTCCCCTTGTAAGACGGACCACTTTAGAAGCCCATTACAATCACAAAAAGACGGTTGTGCGTTGTGTCACCCACCAACAGCGACAATATCGTGGTACAGTTTTTCGTCGTGCAGCAGTGCACCGGGAGAAAGGTGGTCTCCCATCTTTCCCCGGTACACCGCCCGGTGATGCTTAACTTCGGTGATCTAACGAGAACCGGTGTTTTCCATCACGGCTACGGCCGCTGGTTATTAGCTCTTTTATGAGGTGAGATTGTGAGACATTCTTTATCCCCTATCATCTACGACAGGCCTGCCCGGTAAGGAGCAAATACCTCCTTAAGTTCTGGGACCCGGGTAACAGCCGAGCGCTGAACTGTTACCTTGCTAACCGTTGCGAGGGTTGTGAAAGAACTGCACGAGCGTGCGTCCATGTAGGCTCGTAGCACGAGCCTATGTAGCTGGGCCCCTTGTTGGGCCCAGTGCGGAACAGGTCGCGCAAGAGAATTGAGGATAGTGAAATTCTCAAAACGTTTGCTACTGCCGGAATTTGGTATGACATAATTCATTATGCCGTCCTCGATGTTTAATGATAGTAAGGAACCCCGGAACGATGCATATGTATAAGAAGCAACAAAATTGAAAATATAGAAACTAGGGATTGCAAACCGGTAAATCGGTTTGAAGCTTTTTTTCACTGATAACGTAGTAGATGTCGACGGAATTATGCGGTACATATATGCGCTACTATTTCTCGCGATCTACCGGTAAATATCGAGAAATACGTAATTTATCGAATTCCCGGTAAAAATTTGGCGAATTACAGGTAAAAATTGTATGTATAGCAATGTAGCGCATATATATAGCGCATAATTCCGTCGATATCTACTACGTTATCAGTGAAAGAAAACTTCAAACTGATTTGCCGATTTACCGGTTTGCAGTCCCTAATAGAAACGTATTATTAAATTTCACCGACACATAATATATTTGGAATGTTATTACTAGATAAATAAATAACTCGCAAAGAGAAAGAACAAAGTGGCATTTAACGATATATATCATTTACAAAAGGCAGAAAATTATATACTAATGAATAGGTAGCATCAGAGATGCACAAACAGCCATTTGGATCCGGAGACCTCTTTGCAATTCTGTGCGCCGGGCCAAAGCCGAGCACGGAGCTGAGCAACGAAATAACACATTTTATAGCAAATGTTGTGCACCTCTGATATGGACTCGTGGTACGAGCCAGCATGGACGCACACAGAGTCTTGCAGTTTTCCCACAACCCATGCTGTGGTTAGCAACGCAACAGTTCCGCGCTCGGTTGCTACCCGAATCCCAGAACCGAAGGAGGTATTTGCTCCTTATCGGGCAGGCCTGATCTACGACCTAGGAAAATGGAAGTAACGATTGTTCTGCTCAACAATATTTAGAGATTCAAGCGAAAGGATAACTTATTAAAGCAACATGTAGAAATAAATCTAGGATACAGGAGAAAATCTCTTCGAACGAGTTATTTTGTTAAAAACATCGGGGTTAAAAATTTGTTCTTTAAACGTGAGTTATTGCTATTGCTTTTAGTTGGTTTGTAAATATCGATACTGGTAATCGAACATTTCCTGAATAAGCAACATATGTACGAAATTGCAGGGAAATATTTTAGTGGCTATATTGAAACCAAAGTACAAGCAGACTATAGTTTCAGCAATTTCGAAGAATACAAAATATTGTGTTTGTAAATAAGTAAACGGATCATTCTGCAACCGTGCCAATGTCAATGTTTATAAATAAAGGAAAATGAAAATAATGAATCACAGAGAAGCATGTTACTTCATTTTCAACCGCGTGCACGCACACTTAAGAACTTATTGCCACTGTAGAAAAGTGAATTGAAAAATTCTATTCTGTGCTCTTTTACACTTTTCACGAATTTCTGTTCAAATATTCTGCCAGAAAGAATTGCCAGAAACAATTCAGATTTGAGTTAAAATTCTAGTCTTCGAATTAATTTTTTTTTTTTAATATACATATGTATAAACAAATATATCATAATTCTATAAAAACAGTCTCATATAAAATATCTTTCATATATGATACGAATATTATTTTTCTTGCCCTCATTTACTAGTATATTCAATATTATTGAAGTAATAGTAAATTTATGATCACTCTATTCATATAAATAGTATGGCAATTCTCAGCAACAGTTGTTAGATCTTAGGTATTAATTACATTTAATTACAAAGCTTACACTACGAAAGATTGTTAACCTCTATAACTATTCACTTCCTTTTTGGTGACTGCTCTTACGAGTAAAGGACACTGAAATAAGATCTGTATGAATTTTCATTTCCAAATTGATTGTTTACATTTTTATTTTTTTCTATCGCACTTATGATAGCGTACCGTAAATGTCATCACAGAACTTTATCTATAATCTCCAAACCAGTGGAGAATACACCTAGGTACCTATTACAGAGACGCCTAGATTTCTGAAAGACACTTTGCACGTGCAACTTCTGTCAAAGTCCCTAGACCCTCGACCGGGGTAAAAGAATTACGCGGCGATATTCCTTGGACTGATCTATTTTCTTGCCAGTTAGTCATTTGACCAAGCAGTTGGCTATGTGCCACCTACTGCACCTTAGCAGTCTCTTCCTAACTTTCCGGACCTTGCTCCCATTTCTCTAGTCGAGATGAGGCCGTGTAAATAGATTCGAACCTCGAGGAACAGCTACTCAAAACTGACCACGCGATAAAGTGGACAGACTTTACGATGTTGCGGGGCAAGAAAACCAAGGCGATCTATCCGCATAAAACCTCGTTAGAATTTCACTATTATCAAACTTTTCACGCCTGTCGGCGTCATACAACGCATCTCCTAGCCACAAGACTGGCGCATACCACAGAATAATACGTCCACTCGCGAGGGAACTAGAGAATTAGATGCAATGCTGAAGCGTTCCAATTGCCTCCAACCAAGAATGCCACGAGAAATGTGCCGAAAGCCCGATTTCTCTGACACAGTTTCCTACGAGGAGGAGTTCGTAACGCAATAAAAATCGTTTCTCCCTTTTTTGCCTGGCGAGAACGGTGCCCTTAGAAGCCTAATGCGCGCGCGTCGAAGGCCAATTTCTAATCCCCTTTGCGACTCAAGGATAAGAGAAACGCAGTTCCTTGTCTCTCGATAGAACGGACGAACAAAAAGGCCCGACGAGGAACGCTGCGAAGAAAAGGTTCGAGAAGCGAGAACGGGTGAAAATCGTCTTGGATAACATGGCGGTTTCCTCCGGCTGGAAAAAAAGCCGCCGGTTCTGAGGTAACTGCGCAAAAACTCAGGCAACTTCCTTAAATCTCTTTGACAGTGGTAACAATAAAAACAAAAAAAGAAGAAGATGAAGAAAGACGCTCGGAGACGAGGCAAAAGAGAGAGGGTTGCACGGTATAAAAACTCTCATAATCTCGGCATTGTGACCGGTAACGGGCTGAATAATTTCCAGCCGGTCGCTCGTAAACGTTCTCGTAAACGCCTCGTAATGCCACGGCCGTGGCCCTTTTTGGTCAGTCCTTCAACGGATCTAAGAAAAAAAGGGTCGTTTGCGATTTTCCTGGTTGCAAGGACGTCTTCCTCGACTTCCTATCTCGGTGTAGAGGAGACAGAGGTCTGTTGCGCAGCTGTTATGCGAACGATATGCTTATGTCCCGAACGATATTCTCCTTGCCGCAGAGAATGTTAGAAGATCGCATTGTTTCACTGAAAAGTAGGGTGCTGTAATTTCTTCTTGTAGGCATGTGTATTAGGGCGGAGCGATACTATATAGAAAATTTAAATTTAAATTTTCAGATGGTCTGGGTGCGGGATAGTTGTATTTTGATTAACCAAACACAACTGTAAAAAAAAATTGAAAAAAAATTCATGTCCGCAGATTCCTTTTTCTCCTAAAAATGATTATATGATTATATGATTATATGTATGATCATTTTTAGGAGAAAAAGAATCCTGAAGACATGAATATTTTTCCAAAAAATTTTTAACCCAGATCCTTTTTCTCCTAAAAATGATTATATGATTATATGATATGGTTATTACTTCAATTAGGATTGCTAGCAATCTTATTTTATTTTGGAATTGGATTTAGAAAGATAGTAACACTCGTATTTTAAGTGAACGTGTTGCAATTTTGCAGTGTTTATTTTAACAGCTGATCTCACTTTAATTATTTTTCACTCTATTAGAGAGACCATAATAAGGTAAAGAAAAAGAGTCTGTCCTAAAAAAAGAGTGCTTCCGCAAGAAGCAATTCAAAACATGAAGAAAAACATTCTATTGAATAATCATGATGCATACCCCGCTGATTACGAGAACGATTAAACAAGTTCCACGCCTACATATGTATACATACATACATATCAAGAAAATACAGGTATCAAGAAAATTGAAATGAAGTTTGCAATACATACAAACACAAAAACGTCCATTTATTATTTATACGATAGTGATTTACTGGCTGTTAAAATCGAAACACGAGGAATTATTTCAAATCTACCTCAAGAAGCATTTACTCAAATGAAAGATCAGATGTAGTCGTCACGCGTCTTCAGAAATAAAAATAAAAAAAAAAAATTGGAAAATTCCACAGGACGTAAATCGTTCGAATGAAATAAGTACCTGTAGGTACTTCTCGTCTGCAAATGACTTCTGATTCAATAAAATGATTTACTACTCGAATGATCGTCTCGATACAATTTTATTCGCATAATTCGCTAATTTGCAGTGGAATTTTCTCCGAAGGGTTTCCGAACGAATTTAATAACAGAATTTTCCCGTCCCTTCTTCCTCTCCATCGTTCATTCTCAGCCTCTTCTCACCTCTTTAGCGTACCAACAGCTACCACGAACGTCATTTATGGCCATGCCTAAGTTGGCCGAGGCTACATTTTACAGCGTTTCTGTCTCAGATGGTTCTTTAGTATCTATGCTTCGTTTCTCCTATCTGCTTCTTCAAGGTTGCAATTTTGTCGCGCACTGTTTCTCCCAATGAGCTTATTCCCTCCGCGAAAACGCGGTTTTTTGCGTTTTCCGCAGCGTATCGAGACGGAAAAGTCGGGCGTGACGCTTACAAAATCAATTACGCTCGACAATCGCGTGATTTTACTGCATTGGCCGAAGAAACGATTATTACACATGAAATAGATAAGTGTAGCAAAAAGGTTTACGAGCCGTACACAAAGTGTCAGGCACCAATTTAAATGAAACCTTGTAAGTAGACTGAGACTCAAACAAAATATTTTATATTAAATGGTATACGAGCTATTTAATAAAAAAAAATGGGGTAATAAATGTGCATGGATAAAAATATTTGAATATTTTTTAATCTTCCTTTTGAATGATGAAATAACCCGTTTAAGTGCGAAAGAAACGTTTATAAAACTACTTTTGCTGTGTGAATTTGAAACACAATAATTTATAGTAAAAACAAATATTTTAGAAACAAGTTTCTATTAAAATGCACTAAAAGGAAAAAAATAATTGTGGTACCGACCTAAATGATTGCCTTAGAAGAATTCCCTCACATGACTAAAAATAAAAGCGTGGGGCGTAAATATTTAAATGTCTTTTTTATATAAATATTTATAAGGCTCTACGTATTTTGATACATTCGTTTTCGGATTCCCCTAGAGTGTCCTTGTTGCACGATTTTTTTCCAATCGATTGCAAGCAGTCTAATTCCTTGATTCAACCAAAAAAATTTTATAAGCCCGTTTTTTACCAAAAATTACTGTATGCTTTTTTGTGAAAATATTGTTTTGTCATCGGAACTGCGTATGTATGAAAACTTTCAAGTCGATCGGATACGTGGAAGTGGGTCGAAATTAGCTTACAAAATTTCACCCTAACAAACTAACGAACTCACAACTGCAAAGGGAACATCCCGAACCCGAAAATTCTAAAAATTCTGGAACTTTGTGAATATGTAGGGGATTTCCTTCTGATTACAACGCAACTTTTGTTTGCTGCCCAAATTCTCTCTAAGCGGGTGTAATTGCCCCTTGAAAATCCAGTTATTTTCCGATTTTGTGTTGTAACTCGTGAACTGTAAAATAATTTTTTTACCAAATGATAGATCTAATTAAAAGAAGTAACTTTTGTCTTGAAAATTTTTCCCCATCTCTTACAGTTCGCGAGTTGCAACAGAAAATCGAAAAATAGCCGAATTTTCAGGAGTTAATCTCACCCCCCTGGAGTGAATTTGAAATCCTGATTTTCTCGTGCAAAAATCACGCGAAAAAGATCAGGATTTCAAATTTAAATAGCCGTCGATTTGTTTTAAATTAATATTTCGGAAAATTCTCTCAGTCAACCTGAGTTTTCCTCACCGCGAAACCAAATTTTTAAAAATGCTTCTTGGATGTCGCTTGTTATTTTATTATAAACCTACATATTTTTCTACGAAAAAATTACCAAATGTTCTTTAAATGTTGCTCTTCTAACCGCAAAATTTTTTGTAAAAACATACGCTTCCGCTTCTTGAAAAAAAATTCACAAATATTCACCTCTTTTCGGCCGCCTGACTAGGTATAACCCCTCAACGATTATACAGCTGCAATATTCACGTGAACCATTGCCACTGAATCATTAATTTGTATTTCGATTGAAAACACGAGTGTTACAACCTCATTTGTACATAGTGAGAAAATTTGTTTCCACTGCGCAGCAAGGCTATCAAAAAAGAAAGATAGCGCATAAGCAGATAAGAAGCAGTGCAGAAAACGCAAAACTTTCCTACGAGGTGGAGCTATGCTTAACTAGACAAAGAGTGTTTACATTTTACTAGCATTGCGCCATCATCGATCGAGTATCGTTCGATCGGCGAGCGTTTCATAACGATAAGTCAATATAATCGCGTGGAAACCTGTAATCACTTTTCTGTGATATTTCACGCCGATGTATCGCCGCGGTTTAATTGCTCGATTAATCAGATGCGATCGGGAGAATTTAGAAGGTGTATCATTAAACGCCAAGAAGATTTAGACGATGGAAATTCCGCGGGAAAACCGAAATGGAAAGCAAATGTGCACCGCTAGAAATCACACTCCTATTCCATGCGCCATCTGTGACAATATTGTGGGTGACATAACCTATAAAAAAAAAGCGTAATCTCCGTTAGAATCGCGTGCATAAATAGCAGGCGCTAAATGCATTCACGAATTTCAGCACGACGCTCTATCTCGCTGTTAAATTTTATTACTGTTATTCGCCGTGCGCGTCCAGCATGCTGTTAGCAATGTTACATATGCGCATTTATAGATAAAAATGGAAAGTTCCACCGACAACTGAATAACGGGCAGAAAAAAAATGCTCGTGTTTAAAAGCGATTCATATTCAGTGAGGTTAGAGCGGTTGACAAGAAAAAACGTTGTATTCCACTTATTTGCGATGTACTTTTTACGATTTAACAACATTCTACCTATACAGGGTGTTCCAGAAATCGCGGTGCAAGCGGAAAGGAGATGATTGCTCGTCCAAAAATAAGTCGAAAGTATACAATGAAATTGCGTTCGTATGAAGCTCCATTTTCGGGAAAATCGAATTTGGACAAAGAACATGGACAAAGAGAGAAACATATAATTTACACAACACACTGAAGTTGAAATGTCACTATATAAGCATGAATTTGCATTGATGTTGTCCACCTCTTTTTGTTATCAGCTTGAAGCACTTTCTTTAGCCATTGCAGTACATGCTTGGGGTAGAAGAGCATCAAAATATTTAAGGCCTCCGCTGCAGCCAATTGAGTTAATTTAAATTGTCATCTTATTATTATCCTATTTATGATAATTAATATACCATGTATAAATAAATTAAGTATTGTTTTTGTCTTTTTAGTTCTCTTTTTAATTTAATTTTTTTAATGTTTTTTTTATTAATTTAATTTTTTTAATGTTTTTTAAGCAGTCGGGTTTTTTAAATTTTTTTAATTTTTTTTATTGTTGTTTTCTTAAAGAACGTGAGTCGCTGATTTCAAGTCGTTTGGATTTGTGGTTATGGGTTATATTTATTGATGACTGGGTAATTTTTTCACCCCCTCGGGTTAATTTTTTTTTTTTTTTAAATATTGTATTGCCATCCAAACTACTATTACTTTACAGAAAGAAGGCCCCTGGCAGGCGGTGCAGTCCGCCGCTAGCTCCACCTGAACCTCCATCTGTATACATGTAGTAAGTGGATGTGGCCGATTCCACCAATAACAAAAATGCGTGTGCCTTTTTTTTCTCGGAAAAATCGCCGTTTTTCAGCCACCAATCGCATAATTTTTATTTATTGTTTTTATGGGTTTGCGCGTAAACTATGAATCCAACAAACAAGAATCTCACCTTTGAAATCGGATTACATCAGATTTTAAGTCTGATATTAAGCGAAAGCGACCGAAAAATTTCAAGATATTTATCCGTCTGCAGCGCCATTTTTAAAGCACATATGACTTTCATTTTTAAGATTTTTTTTCAGGCATAATTTACAGTTATCATAGAAAAATTGTATTACCTACGAAACGTAAATTTTATTACCTACGTTTAGTAGGTAATACAATTTTTCTATGAAAACTGTATATTAATCCTGAAAAAAATTCATAAAAATGGCTTACTATTCCGGCAGTCACAGTGGTGTTCCTCCTTAAGGGCACCAGATTTGACAGACGTGAGGACGATAAGCGTCCCATTGTTTTCTGGTCCCGCGTTATCGGTAAAATTTCACGTGTTGCCTTCGCAGTTGCCGTCATCGCCGCGAAGAACAAGCGGATCAGCTTCAATTTCTGGCTGACCCAATTACGCAATTCGCCGCATGCACGTACGCGCTCGCGTGTATATGCACGCGGCTGCGATCGAGCCGTGACGAACTATCGAATCGCTGCTTTTATTGTTCCTCTGTCGGCGGCGCTTTCGCCGATCATGGCCTCCAAGTCGATCGATCGTCGGGGGATTCCTGCGCGGCGACCAGCTAACGAGGAAAAAATCTCTGTTTACCTGCAGGACAAACGAGCCTTCTACGCGCGTGCATTGCTCCAGCCAGAAGCAGAAACAAAATTGCGTGTAGAACGGATCCGCTACTCCCGCCGACGCGGTTCGTTCATCCATAGTTTTCGATAATTCCAAGCGTTTCAGGTATGTCCGCGACGCGACGCAATCGTCGCTGCGGAATACTGAACGTTCTAACGCGATCTATTATGCATACCATACACCCCATCGATTACAATGCAATAACGCTCAAACATTTGTATGTAATGCTTCTGACTCCTTGAGCCACTCTTCTGCACCGTCTCCCACAATCTGTGGAGTTGTTTCTATAATTATTTTTCATTATTGGGTCAATAGATGGCGACATTCAGGTCGCGACGTATCTTTGCATTGTATGGTGTAGAATGCCATCTAGTATGATTATGGTTTCTGTTCTTCTCGAGCGATTCGACGGTCGCCATGTGTTTTATCGCGCACGAGTGTCACGTATGTAATTCCCATATATCTGTTGTAGTTTTATTGTAAATAAGAAACACGCGTGTTGTTTATATTCCTCGCGCAAACTTCTCTACTTCTTCCGTCCATAGTATCGATTATTATTATTGCCTTTTGCCTGTCTTACTATGCGTGGTTATTATATAGTTAGAATGCGGACTGCGTCAAGTGTTCTTTTCTCTATTGCACATTGAGTAACCGTCTAACAATCGCCCATGTGTTCATAACAGTTGTTTCTTGTGGTGTTGTATATATGCTTGAATTGAGGTCGAGGACCTTTAATACTGTTGTGCATTTGTTTTGGTATGATTATACTGGCTGAATGGATTACGGGTAGTGTTGTTACTCTGTCATAGCGCCGCAATCGCTGCGCCTCTTCGGCAAAAGGTATATTTGTATATGTTTGTAAATAGTGCACGTTAAGGATTGATATGTCTCTTAACTACAGGGTGATTCATAAATGCGTGTCGATACTTCAGGGGATAAATCTACACACTAATAGAAATAAAATCGTCCTATATAGCTTAGTTTTCGGGTTATTCCAGTGCCCGCCTCGCGTCGCAACACACGCTACTGCACGGCGTAGCATTGAGTCCCGCTCGAAAATACTATAGGTAGATATTCTTTGAACAGTCTCAAATCCATTTTGTATCCTTCCTCGCGGATTTGCACATTATTCACTCGCCTCGAATACACGATTGTTTTCAAATGGCCCCAGAAGTAAAAGTCTAATGGGTTAACATTGGAAAATTTTTTTTAATCCTTCATAACTCAAAAACTAATGTGTATTAGACGTATGTTCACGTGACGTTCTTACTTAGTGTATAGATTTGCCCCGTGATAATTATTATTATCACGTAAGAGAGTACATGGAGAGCCCAAGTCCAGTTTGCGGTTTACTAGGCGAGATTCAACGAGGGATGGGTACATACTAACTATCGGTGTTCAGTGATTCAATCTCAGAAACTACGAGTCGAAGGAAAGCGCGGGAAAAAAACAAAATCGTAAAACGGTCTTGTGTGGAGAGGGAACTTTATTTCCACCGCCACCGCATATAGATAGGCTTTACACCCAACGACACGCTCGTTCACGCGTGCTGGAGGCTCGCATAAACTGCGGTGCCTGCGTAGACGAGATGCTCGCGCACGTGTGCGTGCGCGATCACGTAAACGCTAGAGAGACGCGTATAACCGCGGACGGAGGATAAGTAGGCCACGGTGCTTTCACACGATAAGACCTTATCACAATGTACGCGCACGGCTTCGTTTCTATCGTGTTCCCCTCCTGCCCCCTGCCGTCCTTCGTATTTCCTTCCGCCGGTTTTCCTTCCTTCATCTATCTCTTCCTCTCTCTTTCCTCCGTTCTTGAAACTCAATTTTCCTCCTGCTTCTTTCTCCTTTCCCGCCCTTTGCCTTGACTCCCCTGCTCCGAGCTCAGCCGCTCCTTCTTTGTTCCGAGGCGCTTCTTTTCTCTCCACATCCCTACCATGTTTTCCTCCCATCGTTAAAATCTCGCGCGAACCTGAGCTCTCTAGTTGCCTCCTTCCGTTCCCCTGGCGTTGCTCCCACATTCCTCGCCAGTTCGTGCTTCTTCCGCCAAGTGGCATCACACCGATCGGGCCCCATTCTGCTTCGTGCCCACTTTCGTTTCGCTCCCGTTCCCACTTTCTTTGTCTCTTTTCGCGTTTCGGAGTAGCTCAGCGGCCAAATCTCTCCCTTTCTGGCCGCTCAGTTTTTACCCTCACCCAGCTGGCACACACGATAAAGCCCTTCCCACGCGCAGAAGCCGCAGGATTGTAAAGGCTGCCGCCCCGCATGAATGAAAGCATCCTGAAGCGGAGCCCTCTCGTTTCCTCCTTCGTTCCCGTCGCTCGACCCCTTGCCCACTAGTCGTCGTCCGTCCGGTGTAACGCGCCTCGAAAAGAATCGAAGACAACCCCAACGCGTCGAGCGTCGCCGAGGTTTTCCAGCCCAGGTTCCCGCGCAACAGAGTTTATTGAAATACTGGCAGCACAGCGCCGCCGCAATTAGTCCCTTGTAATTACCGTATACAGGAAGGAGGATATAATTCTGCTGCCATTGCCGAGTGAGAATCGTGTTTACGGAATATGTACAGCGCTGCCTGGGCGACCTCAGGAGGAAAATCCCGGACGCGATAGAGCTTACGTAACGGCGTCATGATCGAGCTAACGAGTCACTTAGCGAATATCATACAATCATTGATTTCAATGTTGTCCGTGCGCAAGGTGTCGCGAAATCCTCTCAGATCGCCTAACCTGCTCTCGCGTTCTGACTCAAATTGGTCCTCAATGAGGACTTAAAGAGATTAAGCACCCGCGTCAATTTACCTGCCATACAATTTACAGCGTTTCCTCGACAAAGGAAAGGGAAAACGATATTCGTTGCATTTTTAATCTATCTTAAGCGGAGGGTGGAAATGGAGAACCTAACGATCTCAAGTTATTGCTCGTAAATGTTTAGTTATTGCTGGCACGATGAAATTCAGTAATTAAGTATGTACCTACTCCCGCTGACAACACTTCAGAGATCGGTGAGATCTCGTGGAAGTTTTAACGGAATGCTTGGGTATAGGTAATTCACAGAGATACGGATGACATTGAAACACTCTCTTGAGAAGGAGATTTCGGTGCTGAACAAGTCCTTTTGTGAAGGGGGTAAGTTTACAGCGGTGCAGTTCGGGAAACAGGCGATCCGTCGTTAACCCTTATTTAGACCTACCCGAGTAATTAACGTTTATGACGTTTCCTGCTTGCGGGGCCTGGGACGAGAGAGCTTCAGCCCCGCCGAAATTATTGTCGGTCTATGTCTGCCACTTTCCACGGTTTATT
This sequence comes from Andrena cerasifolii, assembly GCF_050908995.1. Classification (NCBI taxonomy): domain Eukaryota; kingdom Metazoa; phylum Arthropoda; class Insecta; order Hymenoptera; family Andrenidae; genus Andrena; species Andrena cerasifolii. Next base: position 9,584,089 of record NC_135119.1, on the reverse strand, counting down.
GATGTGTTTATTTGCCTAGGACCAGTTGCGACGAACTCGAGCGAAGGAAAGAGGTTAGAGAACGGTCGGGGACGACTGTTTCAAAGAATTTCCCTTCAATGCTGAACCCCGTGGAACCGTAACTCTGCAGAAATTTCAAGTTTCACAGGGTCGTAAGTTTTTTTTGCAATGGTTACGTACCCTACGCTTGGCACAGTTAAGCATACTGCGCCTATAACCCCAATTTCTTTCCTCGAAAAGGGAACTCAAGGCATCGAATCATCGAATTCTACCTTTACAAGAAAATACTTTAGAATATTCATCGTAGAACATTCCAAATTAATCTAAACTAATAATTCTTAGGCCCATAAATTAATATTTGAGCAGCCTATTTCATAGTAAGATTTTTGTTTTGCGGGCAGATGATAATATACAATTGCATTCCCTGTTATTTATTTGCTAACTTTGGTCGTTTAGCAGCTTCAAACAATTTATTTGTATAGAGCTCTCCCCTGAAATTTTGCAAATGCCTAACGTTATATTCGTGTGACGAATTCAAGTGTATTTGTGACAGTCACTCCAATATGGAAAAATATATGCGGATTGGCTAGTCATTAGGCAAGACCAGATAGCGTTTGTCGCATTACCTGTACTTATACGTATTCACATTTAATCTTCACTATATGTAATATTTAAATTCTAATTTTACTACGCTTTTCAGTTAGAAAAGGAAAAGTAGGTACGACGAAGGAAATAACAAGGAACAGAAGAAACGTATTATGAAAGTAAAAAATATTTGCGTTGATACTCTGTTACCGTGTACAATCTGTAGCTACAGCATAGTACTACAGATAAAAAAGTAGGAGGAAGTATAGACAAAATTTTTTTAAACTTTTACACGCATTCCAGATGTGAAAGAATATAAGTTTAAAACTTCCCAACAAAGAATGTACAAACGGCTCAAATATACCAACATACCAACAACAACAAGTAAAAGATATCAACTGTATAAATTAAAAAATAGAAAACGCTGATAAGTTAAGCACTAATTATGTGCTTCAGCACTAAAATTGAGAAATTTGCAGAAAGCGAACTTGATCAATTTGGCTTCTGAGAGGCTCATATGTATATGTATGTGTACTACATATTGAAGTTAATTAATATTCCAGTGTTGGGCGCGTAGGGTTCCTAATCGTAGACTCTACCTAGTTCTAATGCGCCATGAACAGCCAGGAACTAATAACGTCATTTATGCCTGTTGACGCGATACCTCTGACCCGATTGTGTCGTACTGCATAGTAGCACCACAAAATCCACCACGCATTTCGTGTAAAAGAGCTTTAAAATAAGTTGGAAATTGAATTTATTGCAATCAGCGACATCACGAGGTGCCATTGGGATTTTCACCAGCGAAATGTCCCTGGATCAGCATCGACGCGTTAACTCGTTGTACAAACAACAGTGTAAAGACCTTGAGACCGCAATGGTGCAAGGCATCGAATGTAAAACGTTCACATAACGTTATGACATTACATAATGATCTGTCATGCCGCTGCAATGCCGTGTCTGCCGTGCTCAACAGCCAGATGAGAGATCAGCGTCGTCTAGAAAAAAAGGCAAAAGAGGAAAAAAAATTGTGTGCGAGTGGGATCTAACGATGCGGCAGCCAAGGCAACGGAAGACCCAGGAACGCGTTTATCACGGCTTTTCATTTATCGCGTCGCGGGGTTGACCCTCGAAATTCCAGCAAATAATTCACGGCGTCATGCTGACGAAACGACGAGCAGAGAAATTTTACAAACCGCTGTGCCCGCCTACTACATACGCAACTACAATCAACGGTAGCGGCCCCCCACGTGTCGATGGTGTTACAACACTCTTAACTGCTGAGCAAACACATTTTTATCTGAATGTAATCGACGATGTGCTGGCAACACGTGAAAACACCATGGCTGATACGCCTGCTCCTTTCAAGTGGCACAGGAAAGTAACACGCTTGTTTTTGTTCTACGCGATAGCTTACATATTTCTTTCCCCCCTCTTCGTAACCTTTTCACGGTAGATAATGGATCAACAGCATTTAACTCGTTACTGATCGCCTCAATGAAACGAAGTTTCATCGCTGATCTGTATGAAGAAAAATTTCTAAAAAAAAAATACCAGTTCGAAATTCTTAAAAGGAACGAAACTTTCGGGTATTTATAATCAGCTTCGTTACTAGTTAAGAGAACGTGGACTCCCTGTTAAGAAATTATGCAACGAGCCCCGCTTAAAGAATACATTTATTTTCATGTAAATTAAGCAACATCGGCCGCAAATTGTTTCCTCCCTTACTAGATCATCCTGTTAATTAAAATGGAGAGAAATAAATGTGAAAGTGACCCGACGAGCCAGCAGCTTGGCGTTAATCTCGCAATTTGCAGCGCAGTCAGTGAGAGAGATATAATGAACTCGTAAATTAAATTGGGTGTGAAGATTGGAGCACTTAGTGGCAAGGCCTCGGGATTGCAGGTGTCATAATAATGTCCCATAAATTATAAATAATCGACTAAATGCATCCCCACAACGAAGAAGATGGTGGGGGATACCCCTTTGTGGATCTAATCCACAAGACTATCAAATTAACATGGGACTTGTTAGCAGCTGACTGCGCTCTTCCACCGGCTGTACTTCCCAGCCTCGGGTATCATTCGCACATAACTTGTTCGTATCAGTTTTAGATTCGCGTACAATCGCGCAACGCGTTGTACATTACAGAGATGACTATCGGAATGAAAATTCCGCGGAGCAACATTTATCTGGAATCAGGTTTCCCATTTTTTCCCGAAAGACTCGTTCCAAGCCCTCGTCCCGCGGACTCTGTAGCCGATATATTGCGATCGTATCGACGCCACTTCGCATACATTTTTCTCGTCAGTTTCTCTCGCGACGAACCATTGTTCCCCGAAACCGCTGGTCTATTCATGGTCGTCCGGGAGCTTTTTTTCGCCTCTCCGCGCAAAATGCGCGCATACGCACGCAATAGCCTCGCCGCGTGCACGTAAGCGCGGGCGATTCCACGCTTTGGAAAGTCGAGGAGCTGCTAGGCATTATCTGGACACGTTCGCGGAAAAGGCGCACTTATCTGGCTGGCGTTAACTCGCCGTTAAAAGATTCGTCACGAATTCTCGTCCGCCTGGTTCTTTTCGTGCGCGATCGTTCGGTCTTGACGCAATGCGTGGCTTCGCGACGACGGCGGTGCCGCCTGCAAGAATTAACGAAAGAATAACAGCCGCGGAGCAACCGCGGAATTCCTAATTACGTAAGAGACAATTGCATTGGACGATCCCTTCGACGGCTTCCTAGGCAATTTTACGATCTCTTTTCGTGTTATTTTTTTTTTGTTCTCTCCCTCCTTCCTCTTGAGAGAGAGAGATCGGTGGTGCTCCGGCGACTCTGCCCTGAGAAACACTCCCGCGAACTGTATGCGCAGCGGCGCCATAGCCGCGCATTTCTGTGAACAACTGTACGTGCAAAGTAGAAGGTTAACGTATGACATCAGCCTACGCTATTACTACACTCACTTACTTCGTTCTCCACGATGATTGCAGGGTCGTATTTTCTTCCGTTACCGAAAAGAAAACGCGATGCTGAAACCACGTATCCAAGAGTGGCAACGTCCAAGCACAGTGTGGACCGATTTAAGTCGCGCGTGTCAGCGTTGGAGACTTTAGGTTTACGCATTTAAAGGCAATTTAGAGAGAAACATGCCTGAAACTGTAAAGCAGCGAGAGAACGCAAGAGCATACGTGAGAACGAATGATTCTCGCTCGAACGCTTTCTGTGAAATGCAAATGCAAGAAGCGGAGCTGAATGGATAGAGATACCATTGGATAGACACAAGCGCAGTTCTAGCGTGCCGGGAATCGTTTTACGAGTTTCAATGAATTTATGAATAATAATTTAGCCGATTCGCGGGGAAACCAGTCAGTTATTTGATTAATTTTTGCTACGCGCGGAAAATAGAACAGTGCCGTGGAGTAGTTCCAGAAGGAAAATGATTTAGCATGACAAAACGGCACGCGGTTTCGCAAACAACGCAAATCGAGTGCACAAATAGATACGTCCATCTGTGTTCCCACTATTATTGGAACAGCTACCACAAGTAGATACGGAGGCGCGCTTCTTATTCCAGTTGGACGAAGTAACTTACAAGCGTTGGAGAATTAAAAGGAGCGTGGCGCTGCGTTTGAGACTTCCGCGTCTGATCGTTGAAGCTCGACGAGGCTTGAAAAAAATGGCCAATTCGTCGAGATATCTCTTCGAAATCTGCAGAGAGAAGTCTGCCGCGGTGCACGCCGCGCATAACTACGCCCCCACCCCCGAAAGGTGCTGGAAGCCTCCTTAAATTTTATCAAGCAACGCGTCCACGACGGAACAAAAATAGTTACCTATCAATGTTAGCACTCTGTGCATGCACTCGCGCAACCTTGTTCTGGTTTTAGAGCGAGCCGTATCTTTCCACGGAGAAACATATGCATTTTTTCACTAGTCCGCTGCCGTGATAGTTATCGCGACATTGTGCGACAATTAAAAGAATCTGCTCGATTCCATCTCAATATTCCCGCACGGCAGTTCCTGGTTCGCGGATTCTATTAACGCGGCGCAATTTTCATGCCGTCGATAGGCGAATGTATAATTAAAATCTCCCGGGCAGAAGTAGACATTACGCTGAAGTCCGTAATCAATTACGAGAAACCGAGACACCGTGATACTTTGAGCAGGAAGACAAAGCGCTATAAATGACGTAAGTTCGCTCGATGATGGAAGTGCGATGGAAAGGTTTTTTCCTCGAATTCTGGTGGGGCGCGGCTGTTCTGGTATGGCTCGAGGAAAGGCTTGTTTTTTCTCATTTTTCCAAATCGTCGTTTCATAATATTATTCCGCGACACGCGAAACGGAATAGCGATCGGTTCAAATGTAGGTACATTGCTGTTTGTCACAATCGACGCCCAGGTTAATGCCATTTTAAACGGACATTGTAAGATGAGAACAGAGGCCCGTTGTTTGCTCACACTTGTAATGTCATTACTGTAATGTAATTACTGTGCCAGTCAAAGTGAGTGGTCTATAATTTCTTATGAAAATTACTCAGACATGTATTTTTCGAGATTTTCGGTGACTTTCAATGTTTTTCTCAAGTCTTACAGGTAATAGTATACCTACCTAAATATACTAGGTCCTGTCATCTTACTCACTGTCGTAGATCTAGGTACACACACCTTAATCGTCGGTGGTTCTAGTGTCAAGTGGATATCATAGGCGCAGTCTGAGTAAAACGTTGCTAGTTTTTCAACAGAACGGCTGATACCAAGTAGAGAGCTGGATGTTACGATTAGGGTTGCCAACTTTTTTCGAGAAAATATAGTACTTTACGGCCAAATTTGATAAAAAATATAGCAGTTTTTAGAGGGAAGCAAAACTACATTAAAATAAATGTATTTTTTTGTGGACTTTGCATTATTAATTAATTGATTATCTTTAACAAATATGTTAAACGTTTGATTGCACTGAACGTCCAAATTAACATTTTTTATGAGAGACAGACTGGCTGTGTTTCTCTCTTCCCGCCACTTCATATTTATTGTAGAAAGCATCCTCTCCTGTTAAAGTTTAATTTCGCAAATTAAAGTTTTGATGTTGCCATAAAATAAAGAAATAAGTGAAAATTGTAGAATTTCATCGATGTATCGGAAATATAGTATTTTTGCGTATTATATGTTTTTCTAACAGTATATAGTACACTAGACAAAAATATAGTACAATACTATATATATTATAGTACGGTTGGCAACCCTAGTTACGAACGGCAATCGAAGCTGGAGTCCTCAAAGATACCGAAAACATGCAGCTTAAAGTACATCTTAATAGAATCATCTGTAATAGGAAATTACGTACGGCATAAAGTGTACAATTAAGCGTACAAAATCGCTACTCAGACGCTAGTAAATATGTAGTCGGTAGAAGCAAACAGCGATGTCCGACTGATCTTGTAATGACTAAGTCTTTGAAACGTTCCGCGTTTCCGTGTATCGTTATGCAACTGGGAACGATAAAATTTATCGATGACGACTGGTGTGTACCCGGCTGCGGGTAGACGCGGAGGCCTGCATACCGGTAGGAAAGCACGTCCAGGAGATGGTTCGAGAGGAGTATGGCTAGCGAAACGTGTACACTGTGTGCAAGTTCCGAGCGATGAGGAGGCAACCTTGAAACTGGCCACCACTTCCAGCTTCGTCACCTCCATCGCCTACAACAGCGGAGCGTGTGGTGCACATCACCGGCCGAACGACCGGTCGGTAGCAACTAGCAGTAGCAGCAAAAAGAGCCAGCGCCAACGCGTTCCGCTGTCCCTTAAGGAGTAGCAGCAACGTAGCAACAGAACGAGCAGCAACGGCTAGAGCAGAGTAGAGGAGAAAGGGAAGACCCGTATCGGTCGAACGACCAAAGAAAGATCCCTCTCTTTCCCTTCCCTACGACTCCTCCTCCACCACTTCCTTCATCGTCCACCGCAACCTTCTCCCATCTACCCTCTCTCTCTCTCCTTCTCTTCCTGTCTCCTCGCGCTTCTTCTTGTTCCCTTCGTCACGGGGAGCAAACCGGATTCGCAATAAAACGAGTCACCACAAAATACACGAAACCAACAAGGATCTAACCTATACGGTCAAACTGGATCTCCATCTTTCTACTTCTCATTCTGCATTCTCTTTCTCTTCCCCCCCCCCCACACTCCCTCTCACTACCTCTCTCTCTCTCTCTCTTGTGTTCCCCGTCTTTTCTTTCGTTTTATCTCGTTCTGTTGCACCATCGTTCCTGCCACTCTTTGCCCTCTTCCTCTGTTTCCTTCTTTTTCGCATTTCGCTGGACCCTCCTCAACCTCGTCTTGCGTGATACGAGTCAAAGGGACGTGGAAAGAAGGGATATGGCTAGACCTGCGTCGCGCTGTGAGAAAGGTGCAAGTACGACCGTCGTCGACCACCTCGTGGGACGAGGTGGAGGTAAGGAGAGTTAGAAAGGAGGGTCAGGAGGAGAGAGAGATATATATATGTAGAGGGAAGAGAGAGCGAGAGAAACGGAGTGCAGTGAAAGAGTTCGGAGGAGGGTCAAACTGTCTCATGAGAAACCAAGTGGCCCAGGGGTGTTGTTCCATAATTTCTGAGCATGGTGTCGTGTCAACGGATTTCTGTACAACGTCGCTCATTGTTCAAAACGGCCAAACACGACGTTTGCGCACGTGCCACTGGAACTGTTAACCTATGAACGCCAACGCGAAACGACTGGACAGAGAAGCAAAAGCTGCGATGAAAATATAATCGCGGGAAATATCGAAACGTGAACGCACTTTAGGAATTCGAGACGCGGGGAGCGTCTAGGCGCGAGATCCCCTTGATTCCATAAAAAGGATTATAATTTACTCTACCACTTATCACCGACGAGCAGAGTCGGCTGCCCTAATTATAGTGTCGCATGAGTCAGGCGAGGAAAAGAACACCCAAGTTGATAAGATTGCGCAGATAGCAGGAGAAATGTCACGTATCACCTACGCTGTCCTCGTGTAACTGCAAGCTCCTAACGCGGCGCTGGATCAGATAAAATGTTGCAGAAAGTAGTGGCACGCCAAAATTGCTCCTAACTGATGTTTCTCATTGTCCGACGTAAACGCAAGTCGCTAAGCATCCGTTGTCTTTCCTTTGCTCCGGACGCGGCAAAAAGAAGAATCAATTATCTTGTCATAATAAACGAGACAGGTGTAAATACCTAAGGCAAAAAGCGGAGGAAATTGGTAGCGATAAGAACGAATGGGTGCGACCCGCAGGATAACGAATCACCTGAGATCTTGGAAACGTAAACACAGAGACAATGCGAAGAAAATAGCTTTTAATTGCATGCATGCCGAAGCTGAAAAGGACCTTGCAGTTTCCCCCCTTTTTTTTCTCGTTCTTCTTCTGTCTCCCACTGCCTCCCCTTCCTTCCGCCATCATCCCCGCACCCACCAGTCATCTCTTTCGCGCGTAATGATAAAAACAGCCGCGTGCTCTTTGTAACGATTACGCAAGACGTTTGGCCTTCTCGTCGCGCTTTTAATTTAGACCGCACCATAAATAAATAAATAGTATCGAGTACGATAACTCTGGGCAGTCGACGGCGGAAGGCAGCCGACGAGTCTGCGCGCGAATTAATTAATTTTACGCAATTACTACCGCGCTGATAACGCGCACAAATATTTGGCCTAACGTACGCTCCTTGAGACTCGGACTTCTTTTCTCTCGGCGCATGCTTATTCATCGCAGAAATTCTCGCTCTTTCAACGCTCATGCGCACCTTCAACGTTCTCAAATAATTGAACAGACGAGGAATATTTGTTCCATCATTTTATACTAACGCCTCAGCGAACATTAAGATTGTAAGCAGTGTAACATCGGATTGATTAAGACCTCGTACCAGTTGGCGCGCTCATATTTGCCTAAAAGGTTACCGATTTCTCATCGATTAGAGCTTAAATTATTAGTTGGGTGGATGACATTTTTAATAGTTCAGCGTACATAGAAGTGGGCTGCTAAATGTCTCGAAACGAACAGAACAAAGTCGAGAGATGTTCGTAGAAACTTGAACAAGGTGTATATATGCCGCATTGACAATTTGACATTCAAATATTCCGTTGCAAGGAAAGTTATGTGCATACACCTTTTTGATCAGAGAGAATTCCGTTTGTCGATCGACTTTCGCCTGAGGAAAAAGTAGAGGGAAGCGTTATCACGCCAAATTGCGCCCCGCGCATATCGCATCAGCTGTTCCTCGACCTCCTTTCTGAGCGACCCTCGAGCGAAATTCGTCTAACGCTCTAAGTATAGCCAGCCGCTGCCGTAATCTCCGGACGCGTGCACATCGTTGACCGAATCTACGAATGGCAATAGCTGCGGCTACGGCTGCCCGTGTCCCGTGCGAGCCAGTCGGAGAAAGAGGGACGAAGAAACAATCGCGTATCTGGTGCACCGACTCGAATTAAAGCCGCACCGGTCGGCCATGAAATTCTTTCGAAGAATGTTTATAAATAGTTCCAATGAAAAGTAACACGCTCACGAGCTAAAGGTTTCGTTAATGAAACGAACGTACGGTTGTCGTGAATCTGTAGGAGATAAACGAAAGGATTTTACGGGGGGAGGGAGCGGCAAGTCCGTTTGGTGTTTCAGTAACGACGAGATTTCACAAAGCCGTGACACGGAAACGTGCCTATCAATTTGGAGCAATTGAAATAGCCGTTGGCGTTGAGGTTCGGATAAACATCGCCGCTCCGCGAGCTGTTGTGGAATGGCGAACAATTATCGTCGCCCCTGTTCATCCATCGAAAATAGAATACCTACGTCAAGTGAGTGACGGGCGAGTAGCACCTGTGTACGTGTAAAGAGAGAATGAAGACTTTTTAAGTATTTTTAAGCATTAAACTGACGTTTAAGACCAGTACAGTGGCGAGAGTGTTTAAAGATGCTTCTATCACGAGCTAAGCCCGCAATTAAAGTAAACGCGGAGGAACCTGAAGCCGAAGGTGTTTACCAGCGAGTCGTTCAAGCATTTCACTATCGATCACGGTTGAAAGCGTGTCCGATGCATAACTAGAGCAACGACATAATAATTCCTCCGTATGAAAAAGGAGGCTTACGCGCAAGCCGCGCGGGTCTCGATTGGGTCAGCTGGCCGATGGTGGGCCAATATTTTCAAGAGGAAGAAAGCACGTGGGAGCGATAGGTGGCGAGAAGAATAGACGGGTTGGAAGGTCAGCAAAAGGAGCGAGAGCGATCTAGTGTCTAGAGAAAGAGAGAAATGAAGGAGGAAAGGGAAGGAAGAGGGAAGTGGCTCTCCTCGGTCCGCGGGAGACTAAAGAATCGCGCAAGCGCGTTCGCTCGTGCGAACAGAACCGTGGTGGAGCGAGAAAAGAAGCGGGAAAGACAAAGAGTGGGAGAGGGTGGGAGGACGCGGCGGAGGGGGGGGGGGAGAAGAAAAGCAAAAGATGAAGTTCGTGTCGATGGTAGAGCAAGACGGACGAAACGGTAGTAGGAGACAGAGATTATAGAGAGGCATAACGTGGACACAGGAGGACGAGCAGAAAGAACGGAAACGAAGGGCTAGGGGTGGGGAGGGTTGTCGAAGAAAAGAGGAAGGAAGAGAAAGAAGGGAAGAGAAAGAGAAGCGCACAGAGGTCTGCGAAGCACTCGCTTCATTCTTACGTGTTACGTGCGCGGGCACAAGCGTAGCCTTCTATTACACCATTACCGTGACAAAGAGGTCCTCTATTCAACCGCGTCTGAGCGACAAGGATGAAGACACAGCGTATAGGACGATTGCGATTCCCGTATGTGCGTGTACGCGCGCACATCAACGTCCAAATAGGACTTGTGCATACGGCTAGATAGAGAAACGAGAAAGACACGGCGAGAGGGGGAGAAATAGAGAGGGAGAGAGAAAGAGAGAGGCGGGGGGGAGGACGAAAGAGTAACGGAGGAAGACAGCCGATGTGTCTACTCCTATCGTACATACGACAGTTTGTGGATGTGTATGAAAGCCACAGTTAGCACGTACACGGGCCATACACGACACACGTAAATCGATGCAGCCGCGCACACTCGACGGCTTGCATAAACGTACAAGGAAGGAGCAACACCTCACAAACGTGGCCTAGGCAAGAGAGCTATTTGTAATGTAATAGTGAGAGCACCAGTGGGGAAAGGGAGAGTAGAGGAAGGCGGTGGTGGAAGAGCGATGGTGGGAGGAAAGAGTAAGCGTAGGAAAGAGATAGGTAGAGGGAGAACGGGTGAGAGAGCGAGAGAGAAGAGAAGAGGTGCCACTCGACGAGGAACCAATACTACGGTCCCTTTACAAACGAACTCACAAGGCTCGCGAGGCCTCCTCTCTAGCGTGAGTATTCCACCGGGAGTTCTCGAGAGAGAGAGAACCGTGCTTTTCGGACCCTCAACCCTTTCTGGGCTCGCCTGTAAGCCACGGGGCCCACCTGGCCTCTTCTCTACCACCACCACCATCACTGCACAGTCACTACCACCATTGTCACTATCGTCACCGTCACCGTCCTGACGTCCCGATCGGTGGCTGGTATATACACGATTCGAGCAGTATCGTGTGCCACCATACCAACGCATCGTATCAACCACCACCATCGTCACCACCACCACCACCACCACCACCATCTCTTGCTGACTGCCCAGTCTACCTCTCTCCGCGTTTACCTAGGACCAGACAGAGAAAGAGAAAGAGCGAAAGAGCAACAGAAGGAGAGAGAAAGAAAGAGGTGTTGTGAGAGAAAGAGAGGGAGGAAAAGAGAGAGAGAGAGAGAGAGAAAGAGAGATAGATAGATAGATAGATAGATAGATAGAGAAATAGATAGATAGATAGATAGATAGATAGATAGATAGATAGATAGATAGATAGATAGATAGATAGGAAGAGAGAGAGGGAGAGAGAAAGAGAGAGAAAGAGAGAGAGAGAAAGAGAGAGAGATAGATAGATAGATAGAGAGAGAGAAAGAGAGAGAGGGGGAGAGAGAGAGAGAGAGAGGGGTAAAGAGTAAGAGAGGGTCTCGGCTTTGCGCAAAAGTTACGACGGAGCGAGGAGCAGTGAGACACACCGCGGAGACCGGAAGAGACCCTCTCTCCCTGAAGAAGTCCTCCGGCGAAGTGAGAAAGAAAGGCCACGCGCGAAAAACACATATCGTTTTGATCGGGTGTGTCGACTCTGTGTACATACGCGAGTGTATAGAGTATGTGCAGTGCGAAAAATAATCGGGGAAATCGACGCAACGCTGTCAACATTGGTGTCAACAACGTCGTTGTTGTTTTTCGCCGCGAGTCATCGTCGGGAGGCCACGTGGCTCCTGGCTTTCGTTCACCTTCCGGGTTCTCATGGGAATGTGTCGACTCGATCGTGCATCGTTCGGAGGCGCGAAATCCGCCGACTTTGGTCTGTGATTTCGCGAAACGTTCGCAACAGCGCGGCCGTTATCGAGGTGGTTCGTGTGCGCGTTCTCACTGAACGAAAACACCAGACACGTGCTCGTCCGCACGTGCTTTTGTCGACGCACGTGCTCTTCAGACAGGTCCGGGCTGCGTGCCCCGAGAGTCCTTTCGGTATTCCGGAAGAATGCCAGATGTTTGAGCGGCCAGTGGACCGTACCATCGACCGCGCTCACTTTCAAAATCCAGGGAATTTATCCGCGAACTGGAGGAGTTGCCGTCAACGCGAAATATCGGAGCACAGTTTGAACGTGGCAATCTACATAGGTGGATAGGGGAAGGAGAAAGGGGCCGAAGGAAAGGCAGAGACGAGGGAAAGAAGAAGCTTTGAAACGAAGAGCGAGGCTCCGGTGCTCGGTTGCCGCTTACGTACCAAGCAAGAGCGGGCCGCGTTGTGTAAGAGCTGAAAGTAAAAGTTGAAACCGCCGACTTGGGCTCGCGGGAGCGCGTGCGGAGCGCGCTAAAATCCGATCCTGTCTCGTAGGCTGGGCATAGCCGAATATTCCTGCCTCACTCTCCCTCTCTCTTTCTCTGTCTGTCTCCTCTCTCTCTCTCTCTCTCTCTCTCTCTCTCTCTCCCCCAGTGTCTTTCTCTCGACGGCTTTCGGATTTGGTCCCACCTTCGAGTTGTTTCTCTTCGACGTGTCTCGTAACAGCGAGCCGATCGCGGGCAACATTCCCGCGGAAGGAACACGGTGATTGTCGCGAATTGGAACGGTGGAACTGGACAAAACGAAGCGATACGCGAACGGGGAAACGAGAGAGCGCGAAAAAGAGCTGTGCAATTGTGTAACAACATTTCTAGTCCGCTGCTTCGTGAAATCTGTGTCTAATTTCGATTGGACGGCGGTGCACGGTGCCGTGTTCCCCGGTCTCTCGCGACGAAAACAGGTGAAAGAGCGCGCGCATACGGTGGACACGCGCGCCCGAACGCGACCGTTCCCGTTCGAATTCACTGTGCCATCCGATGAAGAAGAAAGCAATGGGAACGATCGTCCTCGTATGGTCCGCGTCGTGCGCTATCAAACGCGAGTGCTCAAGGTCAACGCTTGTGATCTACCGGTAACCCTGCTTCCGGGACGACGAGAGAGTAACACCAGGATACCCTACGCCCTGTGAGCGTTGTAACCAGGCTGCCAGCCGATTTCATGGCAGAATTCAAGCCCGTCTCTTAATTCAGCGATCGCGCCACGCTCGCTCGTGCCGCGCCGCGTCCGGGCTTACAGAAGTTTCGTAAAACAGATTACAAAACCAGAAGAGAAAGGAGACAGAGAAAGGGAGAGGCAGAGAGGAAGAAGAGAAGCAGGCGCGCGCGCAAGAGAGAGAGAGAGAGAAGAGAGAGAGAGAGAAAAGAGAGAGAGAGAAAAGAGAGAGAGAGAGAAGAGAGAGAGAGAGAGAGAGAGAGACCACGGTGATCCGTCGTAAAGAATTGTAAGGCAACGATACGCGGAGGAGATACGGTGTTCGAGCACAAGTACTGAATCCTCTCGAGGGTGGACGACGACGAAGTGGACGACGTGCGAATCGTGAAAGAAGTCACCTAGAGGTGAAATAGGAAAAAGAAACACGGTAGTGGTGTCGCAGCCGGGATACGACGGTAGCGGAGGACGAGTCTGAAAGACGATCCGGATGTGGCTGGATCCACTTGTTTTCTTTCTCGCCTCTATCACCGTGTACTTTTCTAATCCCCGAACTCTGCCTCGCCCCTGCGGAACTGGATTTTCCCGGTGTATCGTCAGTGGACACGCGCCTCCCGCGACGATCTACACCCGATTCCCATTCGTTTATAATAAGTTTCCACCGTCCTTATGAACGCCGCACGGAGACACGCGGCCGAGCGGAATTAAAAGTGCGCTTAAAAAGGTTAGCGGGATAAAAAAGGCGCGCGCGCGAAAGGATAAGAGAAAGGAATAGGAGCCACCTCCGAGTCCTTGAGAGTACCCAACGGGTAAAAGTGCCGCGCGCGGAGCCAGCCGGTTGACCCTGGACAGCCAACGGAGCAGACCCCGTTGGAAAAAAGTTCTCCACGTCGTCGCCGTCGCCGTCGCCGTCGTCGTCATCGTCGTCGTCGCCGTCATCGTCATCGTCATCGTCATCCGGCTCTTAATTCACGTACACGATACACTTGGCTATGTCTCGATCGCACCCCTGGTCCCGCAGGGTGCCGTGCAACGAACTAGGATAGCCAGATACGTCCCACGAGATCACGTGCGATATTTCGCGATATGTGCGATCAGGCTATCAGGATACGAAGAACGGCTGACTCCAAATACCGTTCCTGATCGTCGGCTGCATTCACCAAGACTCTCGACTCTGATCATCTTCTCGAGGATTCTTGAAGAAAAGAAGTCGGTTCGACGACACCTTCTATCGTGCGTCGCGGCTGTGTGGTCGTGTGCACCCAGTGTAAAGTGATATTCAGTGCCAGCTCCGATATTGTCCCGCATTTTTCAGCTGTTCGGTACACCCGCTCTGTTCGTGTTCAATCGGTTCGTCCGCGTTCCACTGCGACGCACCGCGACGATCTGTTTCTCGTGCCTGTGGTGATCCATGCTGCGGTATATCAATGTACGTCACGTGTATGCACCGTCGTTCTCGTCGCCGCTATCACGGGATTTCGGGTCGTCGGCTCGTGGAGATGCTTCATGACTCCTCGAGAGAGTCTTAAGAAAGTCCAACGTTCGCCAACACGTTTTTTACTTTGGATACCATATTGGATAACGCGCGGACGATCAAAATCGCAAGGTGAGGAGCACGCAGCATACATTTAATTTTCTAACGCAATTACGCGCGACAGCCATTTTGTTTATTCCCCACACATATCAAGACCTATGATTCATGAATAGCGGCTATTTCTGAGCTTGGGGACTACTCCAATGTAAACATCTCGTCGGACGCTCCGTTATCTGAGTGAGTCGATTTAAATCGCGATACGCAGCGATTCTGCAAATCTCGCTACTTACCACGACAAATGTAGCTCTTTGTACGCACAACTTAAGCGATACGGCTGATAACATTTGCATAGAATTTGTACGCGACGCAACGATTCGTAGCGTGGGCAAACTGCGCGGTTATAAGCGCGCCAGAAGAGGGGAACGTTGAAAACGGGACTGCAAGAGGTTCGAAGGGGTTTCCCAATTTTTTGGCTCGCCTTCTGTAACTCGATAATATTTTCGCCTGTCAAGGAAAGGGCAAACTGCGAAGGATAACTAAATGCCAGTTCGATCAGATGCGAGAGACAGTGTAAATTAAATTTCCGGACGTAACTGGCGGCAAAAAGTCGAACGTGATCTCTAAAGGCGGAGTCAAACATGTGCAACAGCGCGCATTGCGCGCCGAACACTCAACCTACGGTGCGAGGTCCTACGTTGCGCCCAGAACCATAAGAATCGACCCTTGCAATGGTGTTCTGTAGCGCGCATTGCACATGTTTAACCGCACCTTAACACACATAGAGGCAGACAGATGGATTTTAAGGGACTACACTGACTAAGAGAATACCGGCGACTGAATTGTGGAACAAACTCTGCGAGTGACTTTGCGAAAGTAGCTCCTACCTCAACCGAAAAGCGTGTAATAAGCAAACCTTGTTAGCCGATGTATGCCTTTATTCCGTTGCGAATGTACAGGAGGATATAGTATCAGGCTACATTTTCTGGTGCAAGTGTAACGTGAGCAAAAAAAAGAACGTAAAACAGGTTAATATCGTCGAACATTACTTTCAATTCCATTACCGCCATTCTGGTCATTGTTGTCTAGGAACGATCGTCGCTTTTCTATAATTAGCAGAATTTCGAGCGTGTTTATTGATATCGCCGACTCGATTATATAACGCTAGAAAAACTTCCTCCGAACGTGTAATTCAAGTTCAGGTGTTCCATGGTCGTATGAGCGTTAGTTGCGCAACTGTTTTTCAGAAAAAAAGATGAAGGAGGCGCTGGCGAGCCCGATGTGGTCATCAATGGCTCGCGATGACGGATCGTAAAGAAAAAGCGATCCCGAGTCAAGGTCGAGCTGGTCGAAAGGCGTCTGTACGTTCGTCATTTCGTATTCATGTGGCCATTATCTGCCGGATATATTTATGTCGCGATCTCCCGTAGCCTGGGCGCATACAGGGGTTTGCATTCATATAAATATACCCATGCAAACAGAAATTACGGTCAAGTTTGAAAGGTGAACCGGTCGAAATTCCGGGTTAATTCTACTTTTTCTACCGGTGCGTCAGCCGTGCATTCTTTCCCCGACTATAATAAAAGAAAGGCGACCAATCATCGATAGAATTCCCCGGCTGGTGCGCGGCGAAAAGAACAATCGATCCTTTCCTCGCGTTTCGGAGCGCAGTCTATGTTTTGCCATCTGCGACTGGAATGCTTCCATTTATACGTCATGATCTAAGAATCTTTACTTTCACCTTTTACTTTCTGGGCAGATAATTTGCAATGCGTATAATATATTAAATGCTTTCCTTAACAAATTAAACGTATCAAATACTTTCCTTAACAGAAAGGAATTCAGTTGGCCAGAGAGTCTTCTCCTTTTTTTTTTTTAAAACAGCATTTCGGTCGCAATATCTGAGTGTGGTTTCCTTCGGCCCTGTGCGCGCGAAAAAAATTGAAAGTTGACTTGGGAGATCAGAGATATAGGGTAGGGTGGGGCTAAAAGTCCCGTTTTTCATATAAACCTATGTAAAATTTAGTAATAACTATCTAGAGATGTCTGGTGTTAGTTTGTATAAACTATAGTTATCATTCTTTACGTCCACGAAGTTCGTTTGTTGATATTGTTATTTTCTGTTATACGTTAGAAAATATTATCATTCAGCAATAAACAATATCATACTTCGTATGAAACAATAAAGACGACGTATTTCTTTTGGTTTTCAATGCATAAAATGATGGCGTCGTGTAATTCGCAGGAACGTCCAGGAGCGACTGGCGACTCTGTAGTCACCTCCGTTTCTTCTCGCCTTTTGCATAGTATACTGCGAAACTCAATACATTGCTTAGGAATAGAGATTTTGAATCCGGGACTTTTTATCCGCCGGACTTTTAGCCCCACCCCACCCTACTAAATATGCCAATATTTTATATATATATTTATTAAACGTTTTAGTTCCACATATAAAATTTGCCTTTTAATTTCTCTAAAAAATACAAGAAAACACTGCAACAATCCAATATTCCATGACATGTGATAACTTATCTGATGATCAGTGGCGCTAAAAGTTTCATTCCGTCGAAATACTTGGATATTCAATCTATTCGTCTAATAAATTATTACACAAGTAGATAAACGAACGTTTTACGATTAGCAACGTTTGTACACGACTTCTGATCGCGTTATCTGTGTTGCGTGTCCATCGATTAGTGAATCATTGTTTCATTACAACAGGCAATTGCGACTTTCGAGCGATTAATTAACGAGGATGCCGGTAATGAGCGTCGGCCGCTCGATTGGCCGTGATATCTGGTCGAAAACAATCTGCTACTCTCGTCTATCAGTGCCGATTAATTTCACTGATCGATACACACGGTCAACTAAATCAGTCGTGAGTCACTTCCATCTGATCTTACACAAGACTAGTTTACGTTTCGTCTCGTAATCGTGACCAGCAGGTAGACGACGCGTTTCCTCCTTCTCTGTTCATTAAACATTTCACGAATTTTTATCCATTTTAAACACCTGTACGTTTAAAGTGCTCGAGTGATCGGAGGTGTTTTTTTTTTTTTTTGGTTACACAATCGTTTTGTTCATATTCGGGCTGAAATTTCTGCAATAAAATCGCCAATTCATTGATTAGATTAGATCATAGCGAAACTGCAGCGCGCCGAATTATCGTTGCAGAGATGTGTTCGGAGTTGATAGTAGAAACTCGATTATCGCGAGCCGATGGTAACTAATACAGGTGTCGGGGAGATAACTATAATCAGGGCTCGGTGTAGCGTGGTATCGCGTGTACGTACAGCTCTTCTGCATATTTTTCTGCGAGGTGTTATGGAAATACGACGTGCACAACGGATGTACAAATATATTGCCTCTAAATGGGCTTCTAATATAGTATTATGCCGTTGTTATTAATTCCAAGTACGTCCGCGAACAATTAACCTATTTCCACAATAAAATAATCGCAGTCGTGAAATTTACATCAACGCGGCGTGCTCCGTATCACGAAACTGCTCTAATCCCTGAAACAACCACACTGCGTTCCACATTAGAGCGTACTCGTTTCGCGCAGGGATACACTGTTGATTGGCAGTAAACCGGCAGGGAGAGTGCTACGACCAATCGCGAAAGTGCTACGACCAATCGCGTGTGTCAGATCCGTGGGAGCTGCGCAGATCGGTCGCAAATCAGTGCGTTGGTACGCTCCTATATGAAACACAGTTTAATAACCGCACAATAGGAGAGATTATTATTATTATTATTATTATTATTATTATTAACGGGTAACCCTTTAGAATGCAAAAGATACAAAGCATGACGCACAATATAAATGTAAGCTTTAGAAAATAAAGTAAAGTAAAATAAAATAAAAAACATAATCAGTGTGAGTACTTAATATTAACGCATCAGGTCAAGCGACCTATTCCATGACGAACGCTCAAACAAAAGTAATCGGTAGCCACCAAGGGAGACGGTGGGAGATGGTCGCCCAACCTTCATTGCTACCCCTAGCTTCAAACAAAATATTTATTATCACTACATACACTATCTTTGCCACGCTGTCGACTGGGAATACATACTGCAATAGTACATTTGCAACTAGCGCCTAGAAGTGAAATACAGCCAGGAACTGTTAACAAACCCTGACCTTGAATTATATGGAATTACCCACTTGTGCATACCCGCAAGATCTTGATTACAATCAATAACAGGAAAGGGCCCCGTAGCTCTAGCGCTAATAAGCCCCAGCAAGCACGGTTCCGTCCAATTATTACAACTCCGCGTTTACAAACTGATTCCCATTCCGAACGGGAGGAACGAGTGGCGACGAAAAGTTTGTGGTCGGAGGGGGCCGGGCCGAATCGGCCTACCCTTAACGGCCAGACTCGTTAAAGGAGCGTCGCGTTTTCTCGCAAGCCTTGCAGCGTGGTCTCGGAACATTTTCACCTTCCACGCTCCGCCTGCGGTTGCTCCCTTCTCAGACGTTCCTTTGGCGAACGATAAGGCGGTTATTAAGACGCGGCTTCGCGGCACGGAGGCCTCCGATTGGCCGAACGTTTCGTTGTGTAGGGCATGTTAAATGAAGTTGCAATTAAGAGAGCTAAAAGCTGCGCGGCTGAATATGCTTCTCAAGGCCTCGGGCCTCGCCAGAGCGTACTTCCGCTTCTGATTAGCTTCCTCTTTTCCCACATCGTCCTCGCCGTTTTCTCTATTCCCTCTCCCTTCCCCCCACCCCTCTATCCCCCACCCCACCCGCGCCACCCTTTTTCCTTCTCCTCTCTCCGCTCGTTCTTTCTCTTTCCTCCTCCCCCACCCGCAACCCCCCTCCCCGCCGACCCTCTCTTCCTCTTTTTATTTCGTTTCCCCATCACCATCTCTCCCGGTGTTCTCTCTGCGCCTCTCTTTATCTCTGCGCTGCCTTATCTCAACACCGTGGGAATCCGCGCGTGCGATTCGCACCGCGAGAGAGAGGAAGTCCTTAGTCTCGTTCTTCAGCCACCGTTTTCTGCTTTTGGATCTTGATAATCTGGGCCCTCGTCCTCGGCGCACACCATCGGTCCGTGGATGTGAGCTGCGGCGGATTATCGTCTCTTATGGTTTTTCGGTGCACATGTACATAGGTGCATCTGCATACGTAAGAGAGAAGACTCGCTTCACCGGAACCTTTTAATTCTTCATCGTTTCAGCATCGAACTTTCGAATGGGAGTTTCTCGGTTAGCAATCTCGAGGAGGGTTTGTTTAATTGGGTGCACCTACTTTTGTGAAATATGAATTTCGCGAAAAGATCGATGTTCGCCTGAGCAAATGGCAAATGAGAAGAGGAGAGACTTCTGTCCGTGTTATTCTCGTTTCATTTCTTATCTGTGGTTATCGACAGCCTTCGGACTAATAAATAGACTGGGAACGTTTTCCTGCTTTCCCTATCAGTAGCTTGGATATCCTCGGAATAAGTGAAGGTAGAATTTTCAAAAAAAAACAGGTCTAGGTGTTTTCGCGTCAGGATTGTGTCCGGTCAGCTTAGATCCCCCCAAAACTGTCGATGGTCTGGCGTAAGAGAAAGCAAGTCAATCACTCCGCAAGATCGATAGATGTCCCGCAATCTTGCACAGACAAAACCATTCAGTCGCCACGGACAAATGTTCAAACGGCCCCCTTAAATCGTACGAGTTGCCCAAAGCCCAAAATGGTTGAAATTCGCTGGCGCTCCTTCGAGGTTGCGGCAATAGTTCGCGATTACGTAACGCTGGCAAGCAAGAAATGAACTTAAAACTGGACCCTTGTTTCCAGATGAAATGAAAATCATAGGCGCCCGCCTCGCGATAAAACTCGGCCAGGCGATTTTAATGGCTTAAAACGTTAGGCAAAAATGTTTCACCGGCAAGCGGTGCACTTTCACTCGAGCCGTCTCGCCGAATTGGCAGATACGATTACATAGCGCGATGAAATTTCTGTCGATCGCGCTAAATACGGTGGTGCGTTTGTTTCGCTCTTCCCGGCAGCTCGTTTCTGCTTGCGCGCCAAAAGAAAGACGCTACTTGTTGATTTGAAGAAAGTCCAGCATCTCTGCATGGAGGTGACCGATAGAAACAGCTCTCTGCCTAATCGATATTTCTACAGCGAACGTGTTTGGCCATGGCTTTCGCAACATTGAATATTTGACTTCTGAGAGGGGACCGAGAATTCCGGCGACGTGTCACGTACATAGCAGGTCCTATTATGAAACATATTCGTCGGATTAGCTTCCAATAGAACACCACTCACGTTTTTTCAACGGTCGCTAAAGGTTTACGAAACACGCCAGTGCCCCCTTCTGGCGTCGGACGCGAGGCCCAATATCGTCTGGATCGTACAGTCGTCTAATGACGCAATCTCTTGACGATGCGAATTACGCCAACTGTAAATCGCATGCTGGCAATTTCAAGGGACGCGGAAATAGAGGGCAACGGAGTCCAAAACTGGGACTCTTGGGCCGCCTATTTCGATCGCGACAGCCATGTAACAGAAAATGCTGGTGAAGCCTGCAGAGTCGTGCGGGGAGCATTTCCACCCACGCGGCCCCCGATAAAACACACAACAATCTCTTTCTGGTCGACTGAAAAGTCAATTACGGACGCGTATACGTGTCGCTCGCGTGCACTGTACGTGTAACGAGCCACTTCCATTCAAGGGGAATGACGGTAAAACACTTGAAAGAACGAAGTGAAATATTACGCTGGCGTTGCCGATATCTGTGCGATTTTTGCTCGGCTACTACTAAATTTAGAATCGCTCGTGTTCGCTTATTTTTATCCCTTAAACGATCTCCGTTTGTAATATCGTCGGCGGAGGGGATGGAGATAGATGAATAAACGAGAGGAAGCGGAGAATGCATTTTTTGGCCAATTTTGAAGACGAAGGGTTCCGCAGCTAGACGGCGCATGCAGGCTATCGCGGTTAGTATCGTGATTTGTTAGTTGGCGCAGGTACTCGCGACTGGCTGGTGGTATTTTCCTTGGTTTCTGGCCCGTTCTGGCTCGTGGCGATTGTAAATCTTGCGCTCTGGGCCCCCGCGGCCGAGTACATTGCCGAGTAACAGCGGCCACGAGTATATACGTCCGCCAACCCTTTCTACCTTCCCTTTCACTTTCATCTATCGTGTATACTCGAGGCCCCTTCAGGACTCGCCTGCTTCTCGCTCGCTCGCTTGGCCTACTCTTTCGCTACCTACTCACTCTCTGCGTGACGCTGTAGAATAAAAGAGAGAGAGAGAGCGAGAGACGGGGGGAGAGGGAGAGAGAGAGAGAGAGAGAGAATGTAGAAAAGAAAATGTATGCCATGTGTAACGAAAGAATTGTTTCGCTGGCCGAGCTGGCCTTGAATCATCGAGGATTAATCGAACTCGCGGACAAACGACGCATTTCGATAGCACGTTATTTCGTAAGTGGCGATAACGACTGTAAAGGTCGTCCTTCGTCCACCGGACCGAACAGTTTCTTCTTTCCTTTTCTTCATAACGCTTCATGTTGCTCGAGTAAAAGTATTACTCATGGGCAGCCCATTGAGCGCGTTCGGATTTCAAGCGAAATACGGGGGGGAACCAGGACGCCGCGCCGCGGGCCTGCATATTTTACAAGAACCGAGACGATCGTTTCTTTTTGATACGTTGAACGTACCCGGCTCGTTGAAGTTATACGAAACGTGTGCTGCAACAAAGCTGCGCGATCCGACGAGTACTGTAATTTAAAAGTAGTGACCTGCGGACAAACGGCACTGGGCCTCCTTTGTAGCCCCGATGAAATATGGCCGGCCTAAGCGCCGAGTCTTTCACGCGACAGTGAAAGTGTCCCAATTTTCGGGAGAGAAAGAGTTCCCGATAACGTTAACGGTATTACGGGAGGGGGAGCGCGTAACCGTTGTTCGGAAGCTATATTGTTAGAGTTTGGCCTGTTGCTCAAGATGCGTTTAGACCAGACGAACGAATGCTCGTTCGCCCCTCACTTCGACAAAATCCAAGTGACGAAGAGTTGCAAGTGAAGATTGCTGGGACATACTTCCGAACGGCCTCAGTGGCCGATCGACGCGAGGCTTGAGGGGATGGGTGGGCAGGGGGTGTGGATCCTAAATCTAAAATTGTAGCTTCGGGAATTTTTTAGTTTCCGAAATATTAATAAAAAATTATTGTTAATTTTTTTTTTACAAATTATTTTTCTGAACTGCATATACGTAGCCCTAACGGGGTTTCCTCCTGCCCTTCCCCCAATTTGTCCTACGGACAGCTGGACGCGTTCCCCTTACCTCCGCCTGCCCCTCAGGCACTTTAATGGCAAGCATATTTAGCTGAAATTCAAAGCCAATTTGCTCGAAAACGAAGCGCGATATTAAAAAATTGTATTCTATATTTTCGTCTTATTTTGGCCTGTAGAATCACCCCCCTAGAGTATTGCCTATCAATAAAGTGATAGGTATCCGCCCCTGTATAATAGGATGGATCGCATCTCCATGTTTCTGGTTGAAATCTCCAAACTTACATCGCTTTACGCGCCCCCCGCACTAATCTAGCCCCAACCAATACTAATATCCAGAACAAGTTGGAAAGTGAAATGCATAATGTCGGAATAAGTCAACAGAAATACTAAAAGTTTTTTTATTAATATCTCGTAAATTAATAAATTTCCCGAAGCAACAATTTTAGATTTAAGGTCCAAACACCCTCCCCACCGCACAGCCGATTGCTGTTTACACTAAATGAGCAAGAATTCTGTCGAAGTGAGGGGCGGACGAGCATTCGTTCGTTTGGTCTAAACGCACCTTCGGCAGCCAGAATCGTACAAGCACGTGCAGCGAAACGAACGGTCAATCAATGACGTTTCTGCGCGGCTGAGTTCTACGTTTCGTTTACCTGGGACTGTCCGACGTGTCCGAGAAGTGTTGAAAAATTACGTCGCATACGTAAACGCCAGCGTTCCATTATTTTCCGAACAATGTTGCCAATTGCGGCGCTGATAAGTAGATATTATCGGACAAGGTTTTTACCATATACCTACTTATATGCTCGCAAACTGGCGAAGTTTTCTGCCTTTTAACGTAACCACACTTACGTTTTGCAATAATAAGTTCTTGAATCGTCGTTTGACCGCTGCGTCGTCGCAAGGAATAGCACGCCTCGTTAGAGGCCATGACTGTACCGATTGTTGTGTTTTTATTCTGCCGCGAGGCGCAAACGTCTGTCGTCGGTGCAACTCACGATCGATATCCGATTCTTTCGCTCACCTTTGAATCACTTTCCATCGATCTTGCTCGATACCAAATTAATCTCCTCAGCAAGGGCGAATTTATGTGTATAGGCTGAGTAGACTGTGGCCTAGAAGAGAAATTGGAAAAGGTGGCAAACTGTTTCTGCCTGTAACTTTTTATTTTTTCATCGACGATAACAGCGTAGATTTCGGTTGGAAAATAAAATGTCCACATATCTGTTTTCCCTAACACCGAAAGTGAAGGGTAAACGTTAAACACGGAGGCCTGGCTTCAGACAACTTTAAAAAGCAATTAACTTTTTTCTTTCACGTAGCAAATTGGTAGTAACTCATATGTAAGTTGTCGTGTTAAATTAATTTTAAGGTTAGCTGAACTCTTTTGAGTTAAAATATTCGATGAATTTTCACGGGAAGGGCGGCGGACGCTTTTCACCCTAGGGGCGCCAAATCTCCAATTCCGCCCTTGCTCCTTAGCCAGTAATAAAGCCTCGTTCAGATTAGTCAAGTCGCTTGAATTCAAGTAACTACTTTACCAACGCGAACCTGTGATTCACTTGATTTGAAATATCTTTTCAATTTTTTTTATCAAGTTTTTGTTCGTTAATATAAATGTTTTGGTTGTTATACCAATAAGGGTCTAGCTCACCGATTTCAATGATTTTTATAAACTATAGTATAGATTATAGGTTGAATTACATACAGTGGCTCGCATTAATATTCGGACACTTTTTAAAATCGCATAACTTTTTTAGATTTGGTCCAAACAACTTGAGTTTCTTTGAGAAGCTAGAAGGATTAGTTTGCTAACTGACGCGTTTCGTCGTTTTGAAAAAAAAATGTATTTGGTTGGAATAGCGAAAAGCAGAGTAAAGGTCGATTTTTAAACTTTTTTTTGTGAGCTTGTAATGAAAATTCAAAAAACCCGTTTGTAGATTGCAGTAAGTTGTATACGTGCCTAAAATTTCATAAAAATCGGTTAACGTTGCTCCGAGCTACGAACGTTTAAAAATCGCAGAATAAGGTCGAGAATCGCGAAAATTCCCGAAATCAGCGGTGCAACGACAAAGTCAGCCACCATCCTGATCAGAGGACCGTTAATCACCGATAATTAAAACTGTGTATCTCCGAAGCTTGTCAACTTAGTGTAATGTAATATCAGTAAGGTTCTCTGCTGTGGTGGCTGAGAGCAGACATACGACTGGAACGGTAAAGAAGCTTTGGTGGCTGAGAGTAGACTTACAACCGCAAAGAGCTAATATAAAAGTTTATTTTGGCAATCGTATGAGTGAAATTATTTGATAGGTAAAAACAGTCCCGGGCTGTGTTATCCACTGTCAAGAGTGAAGCAGCTCGATTGCTTCGAATAACTTGAACGTTTTAAACAGACAAACTGCTTTGAGTGGGGTGACTGTTTTGGAGCAACCAGTACAAATTCTGTCCAACTAACAAGGGAAGATCCCAAACCCGAAAATTCAAAAAATTCTGTAACTTTGTGAATATGTAGGGGATTTCCTTCTGATTACAGCTCAATTTTTGTTTGCTGCCCAAATTCACCCGGAGCGGGTGAAATTAACCCCCGAAAATTCGGTTATTTTCCGATTTGGTGTTATAACTCGCAAACTGTAAGAGATAGAAAAGAAGTTTCAAGACAAAAGTTACTTCTTTTAATTAGATCTATCATTTGGTGAAAAATTTATTTTGCAGTTCACGAGTTATAACACAAAATCGGAAAATAACCGAATTTTCAGGGGTGAAATATACCCCCTTAGAGTTAATTTGGGTAGCAAACAAAAATTGCGTTGTAATCAGGAGGATATTCCCAACATATTCACAGAGTTTCAGAATTTTATGAATTTCCGGGTTCGGGATGTTCCCTTGTAAGTAAGATGACATATTCGAATGCAAACTATGAATCGGATCGTTTTGTACGTACGTATCGGAAAGAAGTTACAATACTTCTTACTTGTGAAGTTCAGAAGAACTCTTCCTTCTTTCTACCTTATTTTACGAAAATACTTCTATTTCTATTAATACGACTTAGTATTCGGAAAACGTTAAATTAATCGTACAGGTCCAGATGTTCAAGCATTTACAAGCTTTCTCTTCTTTTTGCTACCAACAAAACATTTCAATTCACTGTTTACATTCCAGCGATTCCAATACTCAATGGTTTACGAATGATACGCACCGTTCGAAAAATTCCAAGTGCTTGAAATAATTATTTATTTTTTTAACGTGGGCAAATCTTTAAAAGACACCTACGCCTCCAGAGCAGAATTTCCCGGGCGGGGTTTGTGTGATATTTTTCCCGCTAAAACCCCACGGCCACCATGAAATGTTTAATAATTTACATGTAAACATCTCTATTATTCAGGCCTATTGACTTAAACGCTCGGACACCTATTTACTTATTTTCGACATAGATCCATCGTGATCAGGCTCATCAAAATCGATGTCTACCACACCCTGTCCTCCCCTTGTCAGCCTTAAAATTATTCAACTATTTTTTAGCTACGGTGTCATTTACAATATCTTCGAATTATACTACACAAACTGTTTTTGAACCTCTTAGTACGGTTTTATACCTGTATAACAAACATACATAAGAACACCAATTGATGCAGACCTCTAATTATATTTTAACCCCTTAGGTGTCATCGACACATATTCAGTCAGTGCATACGTGTAAATTGTAGCGGAACGCCCATGGTCGTTCAGCAAGTATACTTAACGAATGGGACTGGAGCAGTTTCGCATATGATGTACCTATGCTCCATATTTTCATCGTAATTCCAAAAAGGTTGAAAAGGAATTAGATTTACAAAAGAGTTAGTTTTCTTCTCTTCGCTGGTGCGGTTAGAAATTGAGGAATTAAAAAAAAATATATAAAAGAAATTCATGCTAAACGATTTTACTAAAAATGCACTAAAAACTAAAAAATAATTCTTTGCTCGTACTACAATTTCGATGGTGACATGTGACTTTAAATAAAATCATACAAACTCTGCGATTTGTAAACCCTATTCCTTTACAATTGATTTGAACGATTCTACAGGATAATCACAGAGTTTGTATGATCTTATTTGAAGTCACATATCACCGTCAAATCTGTAGTACCAGAAAATAATTATTTTTTAGTGTTTAGTGCATTTTTTGTAAAATCGTTTAACAATTTTTTTTATATATTTTTTTATTTTCCAGTTTTTACTGTTTGTAGATTTTGTTATATTCTTCTTTTCTTTCATTTTTCGCCTTTTTATTTAATAAAAAAATGTATTTTCATCACACCCACAAAGTTTCAAGGTAATTGGACTGGTGGGAGTGGGTTAACATTGAGTTGCCAGATTCGAACGCATACACCAAACGAACAAACACCAAACATACAGAGGATCGAAGCTAAGTAAAATCAATTAATAGGAAACCGCACATACATTTCGCGTAGGTACCTACTTTGGACACGAAATCTTTACGTATACGCTTATGCGTATCTCGGTACGCGTGTACACCCAGCAGGCAGTGTAATTTCTCTTTCACTATTGTTACTCTGAAACGATCTCGCAATCGTGGTCTCCCTCTCGTGACACGCTAATCATCCCCGAAGCTGGTTGCGCCACGAGACGACCGACCCATATACTGAATTTCGCCTCGCGTTCCGTCCCGTCCCGCGTCGCCCGTTCGTTCCCGCTTGTTTCCACCGGACTCGGCCGACCAGCTCGACAAAATGAACGACAACACGTGAATGAACGATCACCTCGGTGGAACTACTTAGTAGTATTCCCCGGCGGAACCAGTTGCCAGCCGAAACTAGGCGCAACGCAATGGCAAGTTGCCGCGGTGCCAGATTAAATAATCATAAACGGGAGAATCACGGTCCGATTTCCATCGAGCGACGTAATGACCCAGATAAAGCCGGCGGAAAAGTTTAAATGGCTCCGTTGTGTTTGAGAAATAATCTCGCCGCGCTCACTTTCAGCGAACAATACCACTATTGCGCGATATCGGGCCTACCAACCAAACCTACTCGACTACGTGCGAGATAAACGATATCAGCCGGCATATCTGCCGTTTTCAAGAGTATCTTTTCGGGGGCTGGAAAGCCGTTCATCTCGCTTCTCCTCGGCGAAACAATGCAGGCCTTTCTACGGCGCAGACATTTCGGACACGGTGTACGCATCTGGTTCTACACGCAGCGCGGTACACGCGCGCGCGCGCGCATATCCTCAGGTGGTGGCTGACACGGCCGCAGAGGCACCCGCGTTAGCGACAAGGCCCCCACCCACAATGTGAGATCACTGGGATTACGTAAGTGTCCAGTACGCGGTGTGGACGCGCATAAAAGTATCGCGTACCACGGCGCATGCCGCTCCAGTGGACGCTGGATCTCACCGTTCCGGATAGTTATGTGCTGCGCGATGATTTCGAGGGAAAGAGGCAATTTGTCCGTTCCATTCAACCAAGGAGACATTTCTCAACATTCATTTGGAGTCTCGCTTTCGAATGAACACCGGCAATAGTAAACGGGGCTCCGTAAACGTGATGCGGAGCTAGCGTCGGTAGACCTATGGTAGGCACCTACAGCCGCTGCGTAGGGGAGTCATTGTAGCGCATATTGTGATATCGGACAAAGTATGTACGTACACGGAGCTCGATGAAGAGCGGGATCTCGACGAGGAGGGAACTTTCACCTAAACAATTTGCCTTAAAACGGAAACGCAGCCAGATACTCGGTGCGCGACCGAGTTTAAATGGAATTTCGAAGCGGCAGGGTGGTCCGATTGATTCAACGGCAGCGGGTATAATAGGATTCACAGGTAGCACATGATCGGCCGCAATGGGAGATTGCGTAACTTTTTGAAAAGTCGACGTAACGTGTCGGAAGTCATCGTTAACCGCGGCTACGGTCGCGTCGCAACTGACCAACCGTGAATAAACAAATGAATAACCGACCAATGGCTTGGACGAGCCGATTCAGTCGCAGTCTCGTTCATTCCGACCATTTCCAAACGATTTTGCATTGGCTTCATTCCTCTGCCCGTTCGCATGGTCGTTCGTTTGTTCCCCCGTTCCTTCTTTGTTGAACGGTAACAGCGGTAGGGCTTGGCGCAGATGCTTCCGATTGACAATCGTAACGAGGCATCGGGAATAATTATTCAAGGCTGTGATGTGTTGCAATTGTATCGGCTAGATGGCTATGTCGAGATGAAAGTCTCGACGAGTTTAAAGAGCGTCGACTAATACGTAGCGACGGACAAAGTGGCGCTGGCTAGGTGGCACGGCAGAGGGACAGAGGGGTGGATAGCACGCGACAGTTTTATGAAAATATTACATGTGTCTCTTCCGTTGACGTCGCGTGAAAAGAACGTATCGGCTCTGCGAGCGTCACGTTGCAGCGAAATAAACGGACGAAGATTGGAATTTATAGAAGAAAAGTTACGTAACGAACAGCTCAGCAACGGACGCCATTGAATTACCAGGACGAAATAGATCGTACGCCTCGATGGCGGGGCGAATTTAGTTATTTGACAAGGCTCTAGTTATTTGGTCGTATATGCAGGAATTAACAGATTAATTGACCGCCTCGTTTGCCAATTGTCACGATCAACCGATCTATTTCGAGAAAGTACGCTCATCTCCGGGCAGATATGAAAATGCACGAGAGTACGAGAGTCTGCTCTTCGTGGAACGTTGGTCATTACTTGATGCCTCTCGTTTCCGCCTGACTCATTTATGCGAGGCAGCAAGGCCGAGCCAAAAGCAGCGATCTTGGCTTTATTAAAATATGCCTGCAAGGCGACCACAAGGTAGCGGGCAAACCCGCGATAAATCTCGCTTCATCCCGATTACTTATAGACAGATGCACGCGGGTGTCGATGCGTTTCACTGCATTTTTGTAAAATTCCACTGCGGCGAGCAACGCTATCCAACGGTGCATCACTATCGGATGCAGTCGACACGCAGAGAGACATCTCATATCGATCGCAGCGGCAAAAAATTATAATGCAAATCTCTGTTTGTAAATCACTTCCTGCACTTGCTGTGCTTCATCCCTGAATTCATGAACTCTCCCACTTTTCTTCAGTGTTCTACATCTTTTCGCACAAAACTAACTAGAATAATGTGGAATAAAGTTTGTTCATAAAGGGTTGCCTTTTCGAGAAAATTGATTTTGAAGAGAGCTCGAGGAAGGGTGCACCTGACTACGAATAGATTCCACCGTTTAATTCAGTTTCTCCAAAGAAACGCTGTACTCGATGAATAGTTATTTTACAACTTCGACTTTTTTTGCCCGAGGATTCGTTTCGCACGTAGCTGTGCCAGGTTTACTGACAAATCCTGCAGGGTTTTAGTCAGGTGCGTAGCTATTAGACGAGTCTTCAACGCCGATTTTTTTGGAAGGAAGCCTTCTAAATGGTATTCAGGTGGATTCGGTAGACTTGCCCTTCCAATCCAAAATCATGAGGCGACAGGCGAGAAAGAGTGAGGAGGACGGAGAGAGAGAGAGAGAGGGGTGGAGGGAGAAGAACGATCGCGATTGCGTAACGCAAATGCACGCGAGTATCTCGCGGCAGCGTATGCTCCCGTACGTAGGTGTATGTAGATCTTCTAGTAGTGAAAGGTCATCTGTTTAATAGTCTTCAAACAGCTGCATGCGCGATCGGATCTCCGTCAGCCGATGACTAACCCGCAAGAGCAGAGGCTTCGACGAGCAGCATGGTGTGTGCAGTGCATCTGCCAATGCGTAGTCAAAGGTCCATTAAATGATGCCAGGCTTTGACATTGAACGGATCGAAATCTCGACCTGACCGCCTCTTTTCCGCGGACTCCGTTGCTGACCGCTCTCATCTGCGCGCGACGCTAATTGCGCAACACTGCTTCCGTTTCATAACGTTCATGCACTTAACGACTCTTGAACTTTCTTTCCCTGAAAAAAAACTCGACCGGTGATGTTGCAGGCTCGACAGGAGTAGCACCGCCGCCTGTACGTCTCAGGAAGCAAATCGGTTCTCCCCTATTTTATGAGCACCGCTAGAATTGGCAGAGCTGACAAATTGCTTCGTGCGCCTTATGCTCAAACTTGAAAGTCCCTTTTCCTCGAGGAACTTCGCGCAGTTGAATAAGCACGCAAAATGTCGCAGTGCCCATCGCGCGCCGATGGTCTTTGGTCTGCACAGATCGGAGGAGTTCTAGCGGGTATTGGCGGTACCGATCTCGGACAGGTTAAGAGCAGCATCTTTCAGCTGATGCGTCAGAGAGGAGGAGGCAGGATTTATAAAAGAGACGATCGTTTGTTCCATATGAAAACGCAGCGTGGAAGCGCGTGCCGTGGCATAAAGCCCGGTGCATACGCGGCTGTTACGTTCGTACGCGCGCAACAAGATTGTGCGCGCACGCATGTGCACGTACACGCGGTCTCTCGTCGATGTAAGGGGAGAAAGGACGAGCGTCGAGGATCGAGAGAGCAACGTTGCCAAAGTCCACGTAGAAATGTTCCTTCTTTTATTTTTTTTTTCACCGCTGTTTGCGCGGAGTCGCTCCGCGATCGTGTTTCCGCGTTTCCGTGTGATCCTGTGGCCATCGGAGCGCCACGGTCGGGCGTCCTTCTGGTTATGCAACTGGTTAAAAGTGTCCGATGTTCAATATTACGTCCTGACGTCATGTTTACGGCGCGAGATCTTGGGAAAGAAAAAAACAAAAACAATTAGCTGCCGCTCGAAAAATCGAGGGTCTAATAGGTACTTTCACGAGATCTACCGGTAGCTTGCCTGGGGCAAAAAGCAGCGCATGTGTACGGTCTTGAGCGGTAGTTTTCCTCATCCGCCAAGCTACAGTTCGATATTTTCTTAAACGTTCGATCCATTCTGTCGAAGCGTCGGACGCGATGATAATTTTCATTCCCGTACGATGGCAAATGAAACTGTTTCGTGACGCGTGCGTGCCTCTGGAGGCCGTAACACGCAATGTCGCTCGGAAAAGGAAAAAGCGCCTCGGCCTAGTTGACCTTGGAGGTTTTCATTCTACAGCGCGGCGAATCTCTCTAATTTTGGCAACGCTGTCCGCGAAATCGCATGTGCACCCGATTGCCTCCTAGAGCGGAGAAGTACGCCGCGCATGCGCATAATAACTGTGCCCTTCAGATCCACAATGATGGAGCATCTATTAGAGGAGGCGATTGTTCTTATATAATGAATGGATCATGTAACTAGCCGCTTCGCGGACTCGCTTCGGGGAGCGGAGGGGCAGAAAGAGAGATGAGAAGAGAGCGGAGAGAGAGGAGAGAGAGAGAGAGAGAGAGAGAGAGAGAGGGGGAGACGCCTTCGCGCGTACACATACAAGGCCATGCCGCGCCGTGTGTCGCGTACGTGCGTTCTGTGCACGGGAGGTGAGTGTGTGCGGAACACGTACCAGTTAGAGTCGACTAGGCTGGTACGTAAGTGCAGCTGAAAAGGCTTTTTACTTTCTGGCCTTGAACGAAATGTATCCGGTGACTCGGCGACCTCCGATCGGCCAAGGGAAGTTTGTCGTTCCCCTACGTGATAATGAATCCTCCTCGCTCTCCCGGCCGCCGTTATTTTTCGACACACTGCCGACGTCGCCGTGCGAACCGATTCCGGGTTTAATTGCCGCTACGGACAAGCGGACGGGTATAATAACAGGTTCCGTGGCACACAGTGCAGCCGTGGCAGGCCTGCGATTCAACCGCGCGCCCCCTGGTTGTTATTCCTGCTCGCCGCGAAAGTGTGACAGAATCGGGAGGGTTCGGCGATCGTTCGAAATGTCCGAAACAGAACGATTCGCCGGAGAGATTTGCATGCGGCGGTACTGTTTCGGCTACGAGGGAAAAAGGCCGCTCCAACGGCTTAACGATCCTGTTCGAACAGGTGTTCTCCCGTACCCCCGTCTCTCGGTTCTCCTTCATTTCTCGCCCAGTTATCGCTTTTTGCAATGTCTCGCGCGCACGCCGGATTTTCGTAAGACCGGTGAAACAAAGAGGCACGAGGAATACGAGACGGTTGGACAGGGAGGGAGCAACGGAGAGAGCACGTCACGTCACAGTCGACGGAGCGACGCGCTAGCCGGAGACCGCGGGAGACCAGCTGGAAAATAGCGATTCGAAATCGGGGAAAGGTGTGAGTCACGTGTTTCACGGGGTGTCATAACCCTGCCCTCGGCTCGGATTACACGTTTTCGCTTCTGAAACGCGAAACACGGTGCCTAGCTGATGGAGAATTAACGAGGCACAAAGTCCTTTCCAACTAGGGAAAATGACTGTCAATTTCGACTGCGTTATCAGGCGAGCGAGCGAGGCTCGAAAGTCTATCGTGCCTCACAAATGAACGAATGGAAACATTAATATTTGAAGGATATTAAAAAATATTGTGTAACCCATTACGTTGCATCGTTAAAACCCTTGAAATTGTATTTAAAGTAAATACTTGATAGGTTATAGGAACATTTTTCAAATATTGCTGCGCCAAATGTTGTGGTGTAGAATATTTGTAGTATAACGCCCTCTGTTTAGTTATAGAATGTTGATTAAATTGACATTATTTACGCGTTAGGTTTCCATGGCTAGTCGAGACGCGTTCGAGTGAATTTCATCTCTCTTTTATGGCGTTTCGCGGTAACCGCAGCATCGTACAATCTCCTCGTGAAGCTCCTACGGCGTTCCAAATGAATGCTTTTCGATGCTCCGTGAACGTAGAACACATACACGTTATGTACAAGAGAGGCCCTATGAGACCGCGAAACACGGCCTATTGAGGCTGGTGAAACGTAATTGGGCCCACAAAAAATAGAGCGGAAACGCTCGGACCCCATTACAGGCCTCGTAACGAGTTCTCTCCGTGTTGCTCAATCCTCGCTGGCTGGTTTACGCGGTTTGAGCCGCCTCGCCTTAATCCGTGCCGTCACAATCTATTCTCTTCGCGATAAATACCAAACAGCTCCATTATTTTCGACAATTCTACGCCACGCGCGACAAAGGCTAGCGTAGAACGCATTAATCCTTTCGAGTTGTAAAAATTTCCGTTCTGTTGACAGACTTTGAAACGTTTCGCTTTGCCGCGGGCACAGCTATTTCTGATATCAGCGTGTATTCGCTTTCTTTCGTCGACATCGCTCGAACGAAAGTAAAACGCAGTCCGATAACGCGAGGTTACATCGTTGTACGCGCGATTCGTTATCAGCAAATCGTTATGGCCGATTTCGAAGCGATTTCGCCAGTGCACCTTCGAGGTGATAAGCTATTCCATAAGGTTGTCCGTAAGTATATTGTGTTTTCCATTGAAAATGGATCAAATAAAACACAAAAGGATAACATTTTTCTCTTCTGTTACAACAATTATCCATCTCGCAGATAATATTTATAATATGTCCAATAGTTCACAATAAATATCTGCTAAATAATTGGCAAGAGCGCTGTACTTATGGGCAACTTAATACCCGAGGTGTCTTTGAAACTCGCCCAGCCGTTATGGGGTTCATTTTGGACCAGATATTATTGCATTTGTAATTTGTATATTAGATTTTAATGGCCTCCTTTAAAGAAGTGGTCTGGGTTAGGTCTGGGTTAGTAATAAATAATAAAGAATAAGTACCATAAACAGCTCGATGTAGATCTAGGACGTATCAAAATGAACCAGGGGACCCACCACGCAAGCGTTTATCAGCCCGTGTTAGGAAATTTTCTGCGACCACGAAAAATGATACGCCTAATACCGAAAAGCGCCCGCGTCGATTATGGCCCTAGATTTTCGTGCGATAAGCCAAATTATTTTCACCGCTCGACTCCGTGGCAAGCTGCCCTCTCTCGGCCCCCGGTGTCGCGCTTTAATTTCCAGCCTCGACATTTGAGTAACCCAGTTTCGCCATTGTTCGATTCAATGGTAGATCGTAACGTCCGCCATCCGGATAGAAGATTATAATGCTCGCGTGTGCATGGTACTGCGCATCGTTGCGCCGTATGCGTGTGGAGCGTAGACGAGCGTAGAAAGTGTGTGGCTGGCACACTGGAACCGCGCGCGGTAGCCGCGTATTAGTATGCTGGGGCGATAAAGCGGGCGACGTCCACGGAGAGTTCGCGCAACAAAATTTACGAATTCCATCAACTTTCTCCTCTTATCTTATCTTATCCCGACCCCACGAACTCGTTGCACCAGTTCCCATTGTGTCATCCCCTCTCCGTTCCTTCGACTAATGCCAGACGTCGTTTCGGTTCGCCTCGATGCAGCACGTGAGACGTCACGTGCCTGCCGATCGGTAAGTATTCGCATTGACTCGCGTTCGTCGCGCTTACGATTTTGGTTCGAACAGATATAGATACTTACGAATTCAAATTGGCGGGGACTTCGAGCAGAACGCGTGGAGGATTGAAGAAACTATAAGTATACCGGCCGCCTTTCCCGTTTGCAACATTCATGGCTACATAAATAAGTCATTTTTCACGGCATACGGATTAACACTTTCGCTGGCGCGAGCGTGACTTGGCGCCAAGTTCATTTCGCAGCTTCCTTCGCCATGATAGACAATCATGCGATTACGAAGCCCTGGTCCATCGTGCACCTTGCGTCCAGTGTAGCACGGAGAACGCTTGCCAGGCTGAAGATACAATGATCACAGCGTGAAATCGTGCCAGTGCAAGCTAAAGGGTTAATTTTCTACGATTATGTATTCAGGAAGCCTATAAAAGTGATATGGAGCACCGTTACCGTTTTTTCAGAGACAATACCTACCGAGATAATACGTTTTTCACGAGAATACAGCGATGAATTAATAGAATCCTCGAGAGAAACTGCTTGTCTTATAGAAGTTTTGAATACGCCGCTTAAAGTTATTTTATTGAGACTCTACAATTATCAGCGAATGATAGGGTAGGGATTAGTGGCTGTTTATCGACCAAGTAATCCGAAATGGACGAAACAGCGTGATGGCTGCGGGTCCGCGGTGAGAGAGAGCAGCACCTACAAAGCGTAACAGACGTGTTGGCCGGTAAAACTGGCGATGTCGGTTCCTCCAGCGGGCAAGTGGGCCGGAGTTTCTGCATTTACCGATACGGGGCCTTGCTCCCACTAGGCATGAACGGAACGAGACCCCGCCTAGCAGGTCTTCAAGGCCCAAATAGAAGAAGAAAGACGAATGCCAGCGTAAGCGTGGACGTAATGCAGCCGGCCGGCCAGCAATTGACCCTGAACTTCAGGCAGCGCTTGTTAACAGCTATACATATAGCAATACTAACGCAGGCCTATCAGCAATGATTTCCTTATTCAGCCATTTTCTGACAAGGGGAGCTTACGATCAAGATGGATGGTTTTAGGGCAAAACTGCGCCCAGAATATGGAGGCACGATGGCTACGGTTGGGGACTGACGAGAATGAATCTTACGGAAGTGTTCGTCATATTGGTCACAATTTTATTTGTGTCCTTTGTTACACGTGTGATCTACAAAGAGGCTCGTTTATTGGGTGAAATGCTATCTCCTCTCACGTACCGGATTCAGCAATAGCTGTATGCTATATGGAACAGTATCCTACAGGCGGAATCAAAGTGCGTTCCCCTTATTTCATGGTACCACAAAGGGGCATTCGTGTCAGGTAGCAACTGTAAAGTTTGGCCTAGAACAATCACTTCTAAGATTATTTTATCTCTTCTATCAAGGTGTACTTATACACTGAAAAAAGACACGAAGTTGATCTGCTGACTTCGAAGTTTTAATGTTTAGAGCGATTTTTTATCAAATTGGTTAGCCGTTCAAGGTTAATACTTTGAGATTTGTTTGTAAACATCGTACCCTGCAGTTTGAACCCGGTTTTGTTACCAATGTGCTCGTCCCAGTGGGAGCTCTCCTTTGTTAGTAAGGGGACTACGGGGCATTAAAGTGAAGTTAGGCGGCGTGAGGTTCGGCGAGTCGGCGAGCCATAAGTAATCCCATGGCGCGAACTCGGCGAGTCAGCGCGGGACTCTGAGCCGAGCCGACCCATCGAGCCTGGGCGAGCCGAGCCGATTCGCTGACAATAAGCCACGCTCGTGATATAGTATACCTTGCTCGGTTTGTATCACCGGGTTGCTCTTTTTGTTACCATTCACCCAAATGAAAGGAAGAGCATGAGGAACTATTGTTACGTTCAGGTGATGGTAGTCGCGGCTATCAAATTTGGGACAATATTGTATCAGGCCAAACTTGTCTCACACTTCGTAAGCGTGAATACCATCGTTTAAAAGGAACGCAGCAGTAATCCCGCATATTCTTCCTTTTTTTCGAGTGAGCCGCAAAAAATGGCAACTTGAGCAATGTTCAATTGAGCAAGGTGCGACAGATATAACGGGCAAAATATGAAGAAGAGGATCGATGCTCGGGTAGGAAGGAAGAAGAAGGCGGCATGGTCCTTGGGGAAAAATTATGGCAGATCGTGCATTGCTCGGCAGTTGACGTAATATTTCAGGACTGGATCTAATATGATTTATCACCATGAAATATGAAAGCGCTGCTACGTGCGTCTGGTCATTGAAAGTACCGAAGAAAGGGGCATACGTGATCGTCGATTACATTTACCCAAGGTCTTCCCTTTCCAGTTCGATCGAATCACTTATCGAAGGTCGCGTCAATCCGTTTGGCAAGTTCTCGGACTATTGCCAGCACTGCGCGAGAACGATTTTCTAGTAACGATCCGGGGATCGTGCTTCTGACGAATTTAGAGCGAAGAGGAAGATTCATTTCAAGATGGCTGTTCGTTGAAGGTTGTTAGACCACTTCGAGGCGGGCGATGTTAAGTGCCCTTAGTAAGACGATAGAGCAGAATAAGGAACGTGATCCAGCACCATCTCTGAAGAAAAAGAAAAGAAAGTTTCGCTCGCGTTCGTGAGTCTTGAGCGTGAAACTCATTGTGCCTGGAACACGTTTGACATTGCGGAACGCGTCGATGCTTACGGCATTGGTTTCATAATATTAATTATACTTCTGCTCCTTGAGAGTACAACGTGAAATCGAACTTTCTCTCCCGGTGGCTTCCTTTGAGAAACGAAGAAACTCACGACCGATCCGTTCGTTCGATACTTACGCGATGTTAACGTCAAATTTATTCCAATATCGGAAAGCAGCGGATCAGCAACGCGTCGCCCTTCTATTTGCTGTTGCGTCATCCGCCATTAGAAATAAAGACGACACGTGTAGAAGATTCGTTATAAATAAATCATAACGTACGAGGCGTGTAATTTGTTACGCGAGGCACTGAGTAAATGTGCAATTTATTTCCCGGTAACCACGTTACCGCGTTATTTTCTAATCGCGAATTAAATTGCACAGCAGTTACATGAGTCACGGTAACATTTCGTTGCGAGCTGATCTTCGGCGGTTCTCCTTTAACAGGAAGTCTCTGGAAGAATTACCCGAGACGCGCAGGATTTCCCCTCTCGACAAGATCATTAATCAGCGTGATCGCAACCGCTTAATTACCTTATTGCATCCCGCGATGCAATTCTATTATGTTTATCGATGCACAGTTACTCACGAACAATTACGCTGTTGGCCGCGCAAAGTTGTTTTCTCTTCCCAGAAAGATAAAATTTTATCGTCGCATTTTTTTCCCCCGACTAATAATTGAATTCGAAGTATTACGGTAATTATCCCGAATCCCCTCTTCGACGGGACGTATGCTCCGCGCTAGATGGGCGGGAGAAAATCATTTTCTGTGAAATGAAATTCGGTACGAACGAACAGTCCCACAGCGGTTAATTGTACGTATAGACGAGCTATCATTAGATGCAATTCAAGTCCTTAGCAGAAATCCGAGCGAATGTCAGAGAAACGTGAGAAACACAATCTTACGACACGTCACCGCCTTCCGCCGTTTCTAACAGAGG
The DNA here is from genome assembly GCF_050908995.1 of Andrena cerasifolii. Classification (NCBI taxonomy): domain Eukaryota; kingdom Metazoa; phylum Arthropoda; class Insecta; order Hymenoptera; family Andrenidae; genus Andrena; species Andrena cerasifolii. The sequence goes on along the minus strand of NC_135119.1, from coordinate 9,545,298 downwards.
CGGGGCCACGCGCAGATGAAATTATTTAGTGTAACGAAGCTGTCTTTGCATGACGCGAAGCGACAAGACCGCATTATTGGGTTAAGGACGTTCCACATGTTCCGTTTAACCGCTGTTTACGAAAGAATTTCCACGGAAACGGTGCCTCGCTGTGTATGTTCCTGTACCACCCGTTGATAAGGAACGTTACGTCAGCCCAACCACGTGATACTGATGAACAATAAATTATTGTAATATATGGAGGAAATAAATTGTTATCCTGCAATAAAATTTGCGATAATTATTTTCCGATTTTTCTTTACGGATTTTCTCGAACTACGCGGCAAATACTCACTAAGCGACACGTGTCTATTATTTATTAATGCTGCTAGGCCGATTTCTTTCGAATCATGTACGCTATCATCGATCAGAGAACGATTATAATTTTCACAGAAATAATAGTTTATATACTTTTGTGTTCCAGACGATGTATACTGACGGTCTCCTAACACTCCACTATGGGAAGCATCCTGCGACCTTGGCCGCCGAGGTCGGGGCCTGGTACACCGGGGACCGTCACGTCGATGTGACGCTGGCTTGCGACGATGGCTCCATCGTCAAGGCCCATCGTGTAGTTTTGGCAGCAGCTAGTCCCCTTTTGGCTAGTCTCCTTCGTAACCCTGCGCTGGACCACGTGGTCCATTTGTCCGGGGTCCGAAAAACCCAGCTGACTCACCTGCTGGAATTTCTCTATAATGGCGAAGCTCTTATACCGGTGAGCGAGTAACCAAATTTTCAAAATTTCTGTTCTCTTTGAAATGGTCCTCCAGCGATAGAAACTTCAATAGTAATGTACCCTTTCAGTCGACGGAACTCACACCGCTCAGGGAGCTGTTTGAACTTCTTCAGATTAAATCGGAGCTGTTCGAGCCTAATCAGCCCCAGACCTCTAGTAACTCCGACCCCGAAAGGATACCCACGCCTCAGGCCTCCGAGGGCCAGGAAAGCTCGAGCTACGAGTCGCAGTACGATGGCAGGTGGGTAGTGATTGGCTGAGTGCTAAGTGTTCGTGACATGTCAAAATGATCAACGAAATAGACACTGTAATATCTACGATAGCGAGCTATTAATATTGATTTTTACGTTTGCTTGGCTTTTGCTCGGCCGTAGAGCGGAGCTTGTGCAAGATATCGATTCCTATAATGTCATTCCTTCGCGCATTCTATCTACCACTTTCGATATTTATGCGCGTGTTGCTAGCGACAGGCGTTCAATTCCTACTCTTGCACACTTTCGATCAATTTATTAATTCTCGTGCTTCGAATTGCTTCGAATTTCGCAAATTTTTAATCGTTTAAATGTTTTCGAAAATTATTATGACATTCAGCTTGGAAGTCTGTATGGATCTTTTGTTGCATGAGTGTGTATTAGGGTGGCCCTTATTTATACTTACGTGTCGAATTTTTTTTATATTTCTTTGTTCTCACCCCTAGAATGGTGCAATTTGATAAAAATATAGACCCTGAAGAAGTTTATTGCAATCGGACAATAGGAAAGGGTGCCGACCAGGCCTTAAAGTTTAGAATTAATCAATGTTTTGAATTTGCAGAATTTCTCAAAAATGGTAAGCCCTATCGAAATTTTGTTCAAATAATATTGAAAGAGCATACAATTTGCTACAATTACTGTATACAGAATTTTTTCGTGCTTCCAACCATTTTCTAGATAATAGCGTTTGAATATAGAGAGATCCGCGCCACGCGTGTCCCACCCGTACGGCGTGACGTATTGTCCATACGCGCGTAGTACAGACCTCTCTATATTCAAACGCTATTATCTAGAAAATGGTTGGAAGCACGAAAAAATTATGTATACAGTAATTGTAGCAAATTGTATGCTCTTTCAATATTATTTGAACAAAATTTCGATAGGGCTTACCATTTTTGAGAAATTCTGCAAATTCAAAACATTGATTAATTCTAAACTTTAAGGCCTGGTCGGCACCCTTTTCTGTTGTCCGATTGCAATAATCTTTTTCAGGGACTATTTTTGTATGGAATGCAACCATATTAAGGGGTTAGAGCAAAAGAAATCGCAGATTGAAAATAAGGACCACCCTAGAGTGCATGTGTTTGTTTGCGTTAAGGATACTTTTCAGCGTTAGCTTGGTATACGTAGAACGAGAATTAAAACATTCGTCAATACTTAAATATCTATCAAGATTTTCAAGACATCTAAACTTTAAAGACCAGTCGAGATTTTGTCGAACTTTATACATACGAAATATAATACGAAAGTTAGAATTGATCTGGCACGAATAAATATGTGGGACGGTGTTTTGGTATTTTAGACAGTCCAATAACCCTGCGGACTGCTGTTCGGTACTGATAAAAACGGAGGGTTGCGAGGAGGAACCGGAAGTGGATGTCGAAGGTATCGAGGGAGAAGCGCTCCTTACGGAGAACAGGGAAAGCAGTATAGAACCGCCGAGAAGGAGGGATAGTTCTGACCCTGTGAACCTAAGTCTAAATTCTGGAACTTCCACTACCAGCGAGAGTTCACACGACATCGTGCCTAGGTAAGAATTAACTTGTAAGCAAGGGGAGGGTACGAGGTTCGAGGCCCTGATTTGGATAAAATTTTTATTATTGCATGGGTAGAATTGCTGTATAGATTACAGTTGAGGTGTCACTCCAACTTGATTAGTTTCCTACTCAAATACTAAATACGTTTGTGTATACGTAAAACTTGATTATGCCACCCTATTCATTTAGCTCATTACGGTATATGGCACGAACCAACTATGTATATGCAAAATATTAGCCAAATCGATAAGTCAATCCTGACCTACCTCCCTTATCAGATAACACGCTGGAACGCGTTATTATGTCCCATAGTGAGGTGGATTGCAAGTTTCACCGATCTTATTTCATCAGGCCAGAAAAACAATTGCTGGAGAGGCGAGAATCTCTGGAGGAGGCGGAAGAGAGAAGGAGGCAGTTGGCGGCTCGACTCGCGCTAGGCTTAGAACCGGGGAAACGAAAACCCGAGGAAATACCTATACCACCTGCGGAGGCGTACGTTGTGACGCCTCACCGAAAACGAAGGCCAGGCTTTCACAACGCGCCGGCCCAGAATCCGGCTTTCGTACCGTTCAATCCTGGATTCGAGACGCCGAGGCGGTTGCAAGCGCCACATCCCCTTAGCGTCTCGGCACCACCGTACCTGGTATGAATATAAATATAATTCCCTACGGTATCCTATTTATAGTAATAATCGAAGTTGTCATATTTGCAATTTGCCAGTTGCACATTACAGGGCAAGGCGAGGATCAGATAACCGACAGTGCAAAAATACAATTTTCACAGTTTTATTTGAAAAATAATATTACGCAATTAGAGAGATTATTACGGAAAACTGTAAGGAAGGTAATTTTCTCTTTGGTGTATAATAATGGCGACACGGTAGAAGTCACCAGAAGTCACCACTGCGGTTGACTGATTTTTGTCGTGCATGTGAAACTTTTTCAGAGCTCAACTTTTCAAATTGAAATAATTACATAGGTTTATAATACTGTGCGCTAGGTTAAGTAATTAATCTTGAAGCGTGTAGGTATATGAAAGCGGGATGCTTCTTATTAATTGATTACCTAGACCTACATGTTTATCTGAAGTTTATAAAAAAAAAAGTAATAGCGAGTTTCCAAAAGTATCCGGAGAACAGTATTTTGTACTACGTTTGAAAGCGTCTGCAGTGTAGGGCTGTTCGGATACTCGAACAAAGCGAGCCGAGCCTGGCCCGGCTCGACCGACCGGCCCGGGCCGGGTGCCCGTAAAATCCAGGCGGCTTGAAAAATCAGGGTAGCTCGAATTTTTTCAGGCGGCTTGAAAAATCCGGGTAGCTCGAATTTTTTCAGGCGGCTTGAAAAATCTGGGTAGCTCGAATTTTTTCAGGCGGCCCGGAAGAACCGGGAAAGGGAAAATTCAAACGTTTTTTCGATTGACTTTATCGGTATGACGTAGACGCTTGTTTTATGGGCCTCGTGTCTTTTTACAATTTTCTGACAAAATTAAAAATTCATATTTTCGATCGAAACTGCTCGAATTCGCTTGCATTTCATGTGTACTAGGGTAAAGGACCCAATTACTGCCACCCCAAGCTGTTTTACGTAAAATAGCGAATAAATCTTGTGAAATGATGCATAAAAGAAAAATTTAGCATAAAACTGAAACTGTTATTTACACGATACAAAAAACAGTACTTAATGTTTTCTTTAATAATTTGAATAAAACGATCAAAAATTTTAAGCGGATATTAGGAGAGTGAAAACGATGACTTCCTTACTAGCGAAAGAGAAAACAAGGCGTTAAAGAAAATGCTGTAATTGTAATATTTAAGCTATTAACATAAAAAAATATAATGTTCTAAATAATATAAGCATCGTAGAAAGTAATAAAGATCCGAAGTCAACGATTCATTAAGTCTTTTTACTTATTAATTGGGTGACAGTGATTGGTACAAGCGTTTCAAGCATTTTGGTATTACTGTCATGGCAATAACTACTCGTGTGAATACAGTATGCCGTCATTACTGACACCCAACGTCATGATTTTTGGAAAAATGACTGTAGGTGCGATAGCTTTTGTGAGCCACTGCATTGGTAAATTTATTAACTTGCTGATCGCCCGAGTGTTATCACGGTGAATTTGTTATTGCAGCAGGACAGGTCAGTGACACCTCCAGGAGCGTCGCACAGACCGCCAAGCGCGGACCCAGCATCGGCAGCGGGCTTAGAACCACCTTGGGGCTCCTGGGCCCTGCCACCAGCGAGAGCTCCTCCACCGCCGCCGACGGATGATCCGCCGAAGTCTACCCCCGTTCGCGAATACCGGTGCAGTTATTGTGGCAAACAGTTCGGAATGTCCTGGAACTTGAAGACGCATCTGAGAGTGCACACGGGTGAAAAGCCGTTCGCGTGTAGACTTTGTGTCGCCATGTTTAAGCAAAAGGCCCACTTGCTGAAGCACCTTTGCTCGGTCCACAGAGGCGTCATTGCCGCCCCCGACAACACGTTTAGCTGTTGCTTCTGTTCGTTGAGTTTCGATAGTTTACAAGAGCTTATCAGGCATCTATCGGGACCGCACAATAACCTGCTGCTTAGCAAAAATCTGCACGACTAGCGACAAGGTTAAGGCCCACCGGTGCTCAAGCGCGATCTCGAATACGTCTCGATCAAACTTTGCGTTATACAGCTCGACGCGACGAATCGAATACATTTGGGCCCTGTTCAAACATTACGAGTGCCTTCGAGAATTCTAAGCGTAACGCAAACCGTTATCAGCTTCTACAGACCGATTCAGCATTTTCTCTAATGTGTTTCGTTTTACTGCTTCTGTTTGACACAATGTTCGACAGTCACTTTGGGCATTGATTTTGGAACACCCTTACCGGGGAACTTTCGTGTCTATTATCGTCTCTAATATATTTTACGCATCGTTCTCGAGAAGTATTTTAGCGTCCGGGACAGGGATATCGAATTCCTTCGCTTTTGAATATTTTCGTCGTGACCGCGTTTAGCATACCGCGCTCGCTCGTGATGAAACGCAATAGTCTCTTCGAGAAGAAAAACGCGTGTCGTGTGGTCTTTACCATTGAAGAGAAACAATTGGTAAACGAATAGGATATTAACCGAAGTGTCTATCGAATGTTTATGGTCAGATACTTTCGTGACACGCTTTTTCTTTGAGAAGAACTAGAGGAAGCACCGAGAGAGCCTCTAACGAATGCGTGACGTCGTTTCCGTGATTCTTCGGTTTGAAGATGTTCGAAGACAATGCAATAATCAGCTAGCAAGTTTATTATTGTAAGCGATGACCAGTAATTCTGACCAAATAACATATTTCCGACAATTGACGTCAGCCGGAAGTGTGTCGGGTATGTTGGCGGTCTCTGTCAGGAAATGTTAAGAGAGCGGAAGAGAGAATAAACGAAGAAAGAGGATGTAGAAAAGGGTGAATATAGGCAGAGGCGAGAGTCAATAATTATTGTCACCCGCCGAATCTCGGCGAGTCGACGAATTAGTGAAAGTCGAAAAACGCGTCCATCTGGTCGGGCTTTACTTGTTAAAGAGCTTACAGCGCTTTCGTTCGCGCCTACGTGACATCCAGCAAGACGTCTTGTTTACCTCAACGCGCGCAAACAATCTCACATGTAAATAACGTTAACGTTAGTAGTAGGTACAAGCGGACGGATAACAATTTATTTATTTTTACCACTTTGCAAAAGGGACCAACCGATATTCCACCGATTTCTGTCTTAGGTAGGTGTTAGGTGTCCTGCCCGCCAATCGCCTCGAAACAATTCGTTCGCGGATAGATAAACACGTTTGAAACATTCGCGCACGGAGGGATACGACAAAGAAGGCCAAAGAAACCGACGAAAAAGACATTGGCGTTTAACCTTGCCCCCGCGCAGAAAAACATTGCCGGCGAACACGCGATCCTGGGAGAAGCGACAGTAGCTTCTTCCTATATCCGCGAACAGCTCGAACTGTACTTTACCGATCGGTAGAATACATGTCACTAATGTTTTTCCGCGTACCGTCCCCGTCCTCCACAGTATCGTCAGTCCCTGCACCCCATCCTCCCCTGGAACCCTCCCCAAACCAACCGCACCCTCCCTCCCTCCCATGTTTTCTTCTCATTGAAATGTCTGGTATCTCAGCGACTCGAGTGCCTTGTCAAATGGGTCCAAATTGGTCGATTGGGCAGTGATTTCATGTGTTCATAGGCTTAAGATACGTACACGTGTAAGATGACGATAACGAGCTCGCTTAGGAATTGAAGGAAACGTTAATTAATTCACGTAGGTGGTTTCAATTACACATGAATTAATCCAAGTTTCGTTAGGGTACCTAGATAGAACGTTTTAAGTAGTAGCTTCTGTTTCTCTAATTCTTATTTTTATTTTCTCTTTTATTGGCGCAGGACGTCATCGTTTTAGGTAGACATTATTACCTAAGGTGCCTTGAAGAAGGGCCTCGACCTCTCTTTAGCTCCTTGGCCATGCGGAAATCTCGACTAACGAGACGAGCGGTTTTTAGTCGACGAACAAGCACGAGGGAATCTTTCATTCGAACAGGTCAATCGCAAGCTCATGTTGCACCGATTCGATGCGCGCATGTACTTACATTCCACGCATACGTACGCAGTGCACGCAGATGTCTCCCATAAATTAAGGATTGTCATAGCGGCTGCATCGCATAAAAGACAATTGTCCGCGACAAAATTTTCTGTCCCCACCGGGGGAACATAGTTTCGAATACGTTGTGACGTAGAAAAAAAAAAGAAAAGTGTAGTCGTCCACCCTTTTCCCCTATCTCGTGGCAGATTCATCGAAGCCGGATCGCTCGTTTCATTCAACCTTCTCCGCGGAACTTTTGTCCCGGGTTAGGTCGCGAAACCAGAACGAAAGCAAACAAAGAGGAACGTAAGAAGAGGTTAGAGGGGTGGTATGCGCTCTCGTTAAGCCAGGCAACAATGGCCAGCACAGAACAGTGAACGCAATGTGATACTAAATGATAATAAAGATAAAGTAATTATTGTTCAGCGCGCGACGCGTGCCCTCGACGCATGGCACGAGCGCGGTTCGTGGCTCTTTCAGTAAAGAAAAAGCGGGGGGAATTGTTCAATTTGCGGCAGAACGACGCTGAATAGATGACCCCTCGTTTTCTAGGAGCCGTTAAAATAATTCTTAGCAATTAACTTTTTGTCGTTTCTCTTTTCCGAACCCCCCTCTCCCCCTAGAACCTCTCCAGAGCCCCTCGCCCCCTCTTCTTGAGACGTAAGCGCACTAGGGTTATGTATAGAAATAATTTTGTCGTTCATTAGTTATGTTTATTGTGTATGCACACACGCCCACAAACACACACACGCTCCTACCCAGGTGTCCAGGTCGGACGCATAGTCTTCCCTAGGCGCAGCGAAATATTGTAAAAAATAAATGAATTTCAACCGATCTTCGGTTCAACTTTGCTCCCGACTGATGGAGCGGAAAGAAACATATATGTGTGCAGGCGAAAGGAATATATTTCCAATCATTGTATACATATTTCGAGTAACAAATTTTTGTGCAGAATATTCTAATCTCGCCATGGTTGTCGAATCTTTCTCTTTGTTCCTTAGACGAAATCGGTGAGTTCAATTATTTTGCCCGTCGAAGTTCGTGGAGAGAAATCTTGCCCACGAATGAAAAGAGGGCTACCGTTTACATTCTCGAGGTGAAAAATACTTTATTTTTCGTCGCCCTCGCGTTCCGTAATCTTTGTCTTTGGACATTGTCGTTCATGCTCGTTCTGCTCTTTGGACATCTGGCCGGAGCTTTGTAGATTTTAAGCATCTTCCGAGCGGAGAGCGTTTTCCGCGTGCTTTCTTAGTGTTCATAGGTTTACAAGAAATAAATTAATTCAGACGAGAAATGTGTAAGAGATGATAAACGAGCGAGCAAAAACAACCTGTTTCGTGTCAATATCCTTTCCCTTTCCCTTCAGGCCAGCCGTAACTATCAGTAACCAGTTAATTAATCGAAACCTAGTCCGGTCACGGTGAAAACTTTAGAAGAAAGTGTCAGTAACAGTCACTTTAATATGCAAACAGTGTACTGGTACTTTTCCCTTGGTACAATTTAAAAATTTATTACCCTGCTCACACACATACACAGTGGTATTTTTTTTTGTTCCCAAAAGTGTCGGAGATTCTTCTAAAATGTGTTTCTATTTTCGAGTAACAAGTAGCAGACGAGTATAATCAAATTTTGTTGTGGTACTGTAAAGCTGTTTTGGTACTACAGGGTTACCATTTGGTTGGTTGCGGTAAGTACTGCCGTTTCAGGGTCGCCTGAGAACTTTTAGACTTCCTTTGAAGAAGAAGAATAAACGATAGGAATAAATTAAATGATAAATTAATGTCGGAAGTATGTACTGCACTTATTGTTAGAGAAGTACCTATGTATCGTTAGGGTGGCCCTTATTTTCAACCTGTGATTTATTTTGCTCTCATCTCCTAATATGGTTCCATTTCATAAAAAAAATAGTCTCTGAAAAACATTATTGCAATCGGACAACAGGAAAGGGTGCCGGCCAGGCCTTAAAGTTTAGAATTCGTCAATGGTTTGAATTTGAAGAATTTCACAATAACGGTAAGCCCTATTGAAATTTTATTCAAGTACAATTAAAAGAGCATTCAATTTTGTACAATTACTGTGTATATAAATTTTTCGTGCTTCCAACCATTTTTTGGATAATAGAGTTTGAATATAGAGAGCCTATACGCGCGTAGTGCTGATTTCTCTATATTCAAACGCTATTATCTAGAAAATGGTTGGATGCCCGAAAAAATTATGTATACAGTAATTGTAGCAAATTGTATGCTCTTTCAATATTATTTGAACAAAATTTCGATAGGGCTTACCATTTCTGAGAAATTCTGCAAATTCAAAAGATTGATTAATTCTAAACTTTAAGGCCTGGTCGGCACCCTTTCCTATTGTCCGATTGCAATAAACTTCTTCAGGGTCTATATTTTGATCAAATTGCACCATTCTAGGGGTGAGAACAAAGAAATAAAAAAAAAATCGACACGTATAAATAAGCTGAGGGGAGTATGGCAGAGGTGGTTAGAAATGGAAATATCAATGTATATGAAAGAAAATCTTAAATGTAACAAAGACTTTGCTTATTAAAAGTTGTTTTCAAATAAATGTAGTTCCGATTGGCTGACACGCTTTAATGTTAAAAAAAAAAGTACGATTGCTGCAAATATTTATGAGCAATAGTGCAGTTTTGTAACACATTTTTTCTATAAATATAGCCAATCGTGTTTTCTATACAGTAAATTTAAATCAGCAATTTCTACGCCGAAGAAGTGGAATTCTTCCCCTGATTAAAAAGTCTCGCCACTGAAATTTATTGAGATTTTGTCTAGCGGTTCCTACCGCCGAGACTTACCAAAGTATAGCGGAAGAAGTAGTTGGATGTAGTCAAAGCTAACGGTCCGATGGCTTCAACGATTTTATACAAAAAGAAAACTCGCCGAGAGACCCGTTATCGATTGGCTTATGTTTTAGAGGGGCCGCACACGCCGAGCACTCTGGCGGCAGTGTCGATTGCATAATTACAATGTGGTAAGTACCAAGCAATCTTTGTTTTGTTTCGGGGGGAGGGGGGGGGGCTGGAATACATTTTCCATCTACCTGTTACATTTCTGAACATAAATGCAGGCTCGCCAGAGGTCGAGGTTGCTGAAACCGGCTTCATGAATGGTTACAGGAAGAGGAATACCACCGTCGCATCAATGGTGTAAGTTTCACAATGGTGCATTCCAAGATGACCGATATGATAGACTCTATACTGGGGTGGTCGCGAGAAATCGATGCCCGAATTTATTTAAAGGGAACCCTTGAAAAGTTGCCAATTAGTGTGAGAATGAGATTGTCAAAGTTTCAGCTCGATCGGATAACGTTAACCTGCCTCATCAGCCCTAAAGTATTAAAAACAGCTATTTTTCTAAAAAAAAAATTGGGGTTTTTTCGCTATCTTTTTAGTTTTGTAGAGAATGTTCCTGGCTTCAAGTTTCACTCTAACAACTTGTTTAACAAACGTACAGATCGGAAGATATTTGGCTTTTTCCAGGACCGGTGTTGTTCCGGACCTGGAAAATTGACTCTTTCAACAAAAATATGAAAATTCGCTGAAGTTGATGCCTAATTTGTTTCGTTGTATGTTCTTCTACTATTTTTTAGTTATTTAGCATAAAAAAAGTTCAAGTACGATACTTTTTAAAGAATAGATTTTCAACCCGAAACACTCGGTTGGACTAACTTTTACAAAATAAAAACGACTACTCTACGTTGTATTTACAATTCATTAATAAACATAGTACACGAGAAAGAACGCCAATAGGTCGTAGTGATTCATCATCGAAGCTGAAATCGTCTAGAACCTAGCCACAGCCGAGGAGCCTGGGCCCTAAGGCCCAGGGGCCCGCGCCGGGCCCGTTACAATTGCCGTATATATCCAGGAAATCTTGGCAACCCGTCAAATTGGCTGACACCAATCCGCTGGCCAAGGGATCGTCTTGATCGGTTGGAAGTACCGTTGCCGTGGAAATGCATAATGGAGTTTGCGTTTCTTGGCCGTGGCTGGGTCGCCACGGTTACCACCTTGGTTGAACTCCTTGCCAAGAAGTCGGTGGCAACATTGACCAATGACCATCGTCTGTTGACCAGATTCTGGGGCCATGAGGAGTACCGTAAGGAGATTCAAGTGTTGGTAAGACAGAGGGGGGTAGTGTGCCCGGTCAACGCTCCTGCCCTCTCCGGTTAATGTATATAAGGCAAGAGGTTCGAACTATGCTCACGGCAGATCACCAGCAGACATGATCGGGAAAATTGTTTTGATTCTTTCCGCTCTGGCAGTGGCCAGGGCCCAGGTACCTAGCCTGGGCTTCTGTCCAGACTACGTGCCCATGGCGAACTTTAACATGGAGAAGGTAAATATGATTCAGGGCTCGTATCGAAACTTGTTCATCGTTCCCTCGATGAGTAAGCGAAGGTAATAAATTTGTAGACAAAATATAGAATAGTCGAATGAAGGGATAAGTTCTCTCAGGGACTTAGCTATTCATAGGCTTAAATATCTGCGGGATAGAGATGTTGCCCCTCGGTAGGTGTCATCAGCATGAATCGGAAGTGACGGCAAGGGAAGTTTAAAAAGAACAGTATCGGTAGTCTCAGTGATTGTTTCGATTTTTGTTTTAGTTCATGGGTGTTTGGTACGAAGCTGAAAGGTACTTCCAACTTACGGAAGTGGTGTCGCGATGCGTAATGGCTAACTACACGCACGGCCCTGATGGTAAATTCCGTGTCAGCAATGAAGTCACGAATAGATTGTGAGTATATGCAGGAAATTCGACACTATTTCTTGTTATACTTATTGCCAGCAGTGAACAAAGAGTTGAATAGAAAAGCGTAAATCACGTAATAACTCGCGACTTTTATATAGTTAATAAAAAAAAAAGAGATGTAGTTCACACACGCATCTATTGCTAGGACACGCGTTCTTTCTGCCCACCTTTCACTTGTCACATAATTTCTAATCTGTAATTGTATTGGCATTCAGCACTGGCATCAAAAGGGTAGTGGAGGGTGAAATCAAGAAAGCTGCTTCGAAGGCTGAAGAAGGGAAACTAGTCGTGAAATACACGATACCATTAACACCAGAAACGAAGTACTCGGTACTCGAAACAGATTACGACACCTATGCAGTGTTGTGGAGCTGCTCCGGTATTGGGCCATTCCACACGCAGAACGCGTGGATCATGACTAGGGCAAGGCTGGCCCCAGGCGCAATTGTACAAAAGGTAGTTCCTTCTTAAACTGGCTCATTTGTTTCTCTTCTCTTCCAGTAAAATAGATCGTTATATAAATTTATTGATATCTAACCTGGTATCTAAGTCAATTTTCAAATAGAAGCGTTGCACTAAAACATGCCCCCTTTGAACAGGCCTACGCCGTTCTGGACAAGTACAAGATATCAAGGACATTCTTCGTCAAGACGGATCAGGATGATTGCGCTTACTTGGATATGCCCCAGGCGCAACCAGCAGCAGTGGAAGCACCTGAAAAGCAGGGCGAGCCCCAAAAAGACGCAGAGAAACAAACGGGGAACCTCAGAACCGCTTTCGTGCCAGATGCTCCCAATGTGATTATTGAAATACAGAGCGCGAAAGAGAAGAAGAAGGTCGCCCTAGCTGCGGAGAACGCGAAAAAGCGACCGATTAACACGGTCCCCGAACGAATCATGGAAGTGGCTGATGGTTTGAAAGAAGACATGTTGATGGACAGCACGCGCCCTGCGGAAGTGGAGAAAGCAAGCGAGGATATGAAAGAGGACACCTCTGAAAATGTGAAGGAAACAGAGAAGGCTGCGTGAGAATGACGTTGAAAGGCATAGTTATATCATCCGATTGGAGGAAATACATGTAGATGGTATACGATTAGTTTAGGGATCTCAGGCTTGTAGCGGTTTTCTTGGTGGAACCAGTCTCGCCTGAGCATAGCGTTCGCTGGTCATCATTCCTTAAAAAATGATCACTTTTATGGTTCGCGGAGGGATTGGGGGATATTTGTTTTTCTTATTATGTACAAATGTGAAAGAAAAGAGAAACTGAATAAATTGTTACATAAAATGTTACTGTGATAGTCTTTTACTCATTTATTCCTCCCATTCTAACTTACAATTCCTTATTTGCGTAAACTGTTAGCGGAGGCGCACAAATGCTGAAGAAAGAAACAAACTGGAATTATAAGAAATAAAATAATGAGTAAATATTGTCAGAGGAAAGGGTAGCTGTTTAAGGGGAGGTTCCGGTTTAAAAGTCGATTTTTTTTTTATTTCATTTTTCGAATGTTCAACATTTTAGGAATACGTGTTTAGATAAAATACAAAAATTTGAAAATTTATAATTTTCAAAGCCGTTGAAAGGGTGACAAATATAGGGAAAAAGTGATTACAAACTTCAAGTGTCGTTATTTTCTAAAGAAAATGTTATGTTTGTAATTTTCTCTGGTTTCCCCCCTAGCCAGATGTATATTCTTCAAAATAAAAAGAGTTTCAGTCGAATCGGATAATAACTTTTGGAGATATAGGTCCCACCGATTTGGATGATTTTTTTGACGCCTTGACTTTAACGACTCCTCAGTGCCGTCTGCAATGATTAATTATAAAACAAAAAACATATTTCTATAATCCAAGACACCCTTAATACAATGCAAAAAGTCCCATTAAATTATATATAGTAGTTTGCCTTTAATTAATTCCTAAAGATCACCTATTTTGGGGGGCTGTAGACTGGAAGGTCTCCTTAAAGAAAAATTGAGTTCGAAAATTTTAGGGAGATACATTTTTATTGTGCGTTATACACGTATATTGCAAACGTCATCCCTTATGGATATTAATAATTAGAATATTAGCAAAATATGAAATGTTATATGATGGGACTGTTAATGTTCTCATTAAGATATACACAAGTCATTCCCTCTGTATATCTCAACTTCATGATTATAGAAATACTGTCACTAAAACGAAAGTGACGTGGAAAATGATAGATACCACATGTGAAGTCACCTTCATTATTAATGTGAAATAATTTACTCTTAGGGAAATGAGAAACCTATCTACTTGTTGGGCCGAAAAATAGGTAATTATTTGTACATTTTTTGTACAAAAACGATTCGACAAATTAATTTGAGGTTTGACAGGCAGTTTTATTGTATCTTGAACGATTGTTCTGAATGTCTGTGAGATAGTGAAAAAAAAAATACATTGTAGATACAGAGAGAGCGTTGAAAAATAATCGGGTGGTCCTGGCGTTGCCGGAAAGTACTGTAAGGGTTATCTGAACACACAAAAAGGAAAAGATATTCTTAAACTATATGAATGTGGCTATGGGTGGTAGTAGATGCATTAAGAAAAATAAAAATTCTTAAAATGGCAGCCTTTTAAGGAAGATGAAGTTTGACCCCGATTTGAGTTTGATAAAGGTTTTGCCCCAAAATCAGGAAACCTCCTTTAAATAAAAAAGGAACGGTACAAAAAAATAATTGTACAAAAAATTCACAAATAATTCACATAATAATTCTCGACCGAACAAGGCGCAATCCCTCCTTAATTTCGTATTTTATCCAATTGCCTGTGCTCCTCATTGCAAAATAATCAAACTATTGTACACACAAAACTCAACTCGCGCGCGCGTTTACCTCACTAATGGGCATCCTTCTATTAATCCAAGCAACTAAAACAAAATGTTTTAAAACTCATTATCAAAACACGCTGAACCTTCTCTTAACTTCGAAAAAGTACAGCTAGAAAATATTTAATATATTTATGATGTAAACATCTCCCAGCTATCGATTAAAAAACAAAAAGAAATCAAGGGAGCTCGAACAAAGGTTTCTGAAACCGGTACACAATTCGAAATTCGACCCATCGAAAACAGACTTTCGTTTAAAAAGCGATTAGTCGACGGTAAATCCGAATTACAGACCCGGGGTTTCTTGAACTTTCGACGTACCGTTAGTGACCCACTAACTGACAGAAATTTTTCGAACGCATCCAGTCAGCCCTCAAGAGTCCGTCCGCTGTCCAAGTGGAAGCCGTGAGGAACGGGAAGGCCAGTCACTGGCGAACAGTTCGTCGCGTGAGAAGTGTAACAGTCATCCCCGATCGGTTCCTCGAGGTGCCAAGTTTCTTGTTTGCGCAGCGATTATCAATCCGGTACGTGTCCACCGCAATTAATGCAATTCGTGACATTCGGTTGCTTTCGTTTAGACGTGACCGAAGTTGACAGTATTCCCGAATACGTTGCGCGCATACATATTATAATTAGACACAGGGGTAGATACTGCCCATAAAGCATGACGACACGCATGTGTTGTGGTGCTGCTTTTACGTCTGCTGCTTTTTGTAATTGATAAATGAGTAACAAAAAATTGTTTGCCTCCGGAAAACACTCTTATTATGAAGATGAAGATTTTCAAAGAGGCAACTCCTATTTAATGGAACTAGCATTGTTAATAATTAACAAGTAAACAAAATTAATTTAAGCATTCTGAAATGTAAGAAATTTTGATCTGGAATAGATTCCCATCTGCATCCAGAAAATTATCAGTTCAATACAAAAAATTTCCTCTTCTGGACATGACAAATAATAGAGATATTTCTGGTGGTGTAATTTGAGTGCATTAACTCTTTTCTCTTTTTCATACTAAAAGAGAAATTCATTTTCCAGTAAATCCATTTTTCTTCTTTCAGTTAAATAGAAATTAAAGTTTTATTATGGGATGAATAAAAATAAAACACTCATTACGATAGGATAATGCATAATCTATATGATTTTTTTTATAGCTTTGTACATAAATGGAAATATGAAGTAACGTGTCTGAACATATTTGGTAACGTAAAAGCTTCTCTTAAACAAGCAAAATTATTTTACAGAACATGTATCATCAAAATGGATTATCATTAAGTGTTACAAAACAATGAACATCGGTACTGTCTTCCAGTTTTCGTGTTAAGGTATTGAAATATAACGGTGTCTATGCAAGTAATACTGCCATAACTGCATCGTTGCAGCCTGCAAGTTAACTGTTCTTTTGAAACGTGTTTCGATTCAAATTCTGATCGTATCTTTTCTGTAGTAAACATTTGCAATTATTATAAATACATCTAAGGCTGTATACGTGTTCATATATGTTACATTGCATAGTGATAGCTAACGTGAACTGATAATATGATGCAATGTTAATTTTACGTATTCGAAGCTGTATATTGTTTTAAAAAATTGATCGCTTAATTATTATTTATAACAAGTGATTACTATTATTCCTAGAATATCAGAATTTTTCCTGGTCTAAAGTTGAAGAATGTATCCTTTGGGTGGTTACAAGAAAAAAATGTATTGAATTAGAAACGTGTATAAAACATGATAAAAAGGTAAATAACCCACAAGCAAAATAAAATAGTATAGCTTTCTGAAACGCAGAGATATATCTGTTTTTCTTTGTATTCAAATGCAGAAAGTTGTTACTTACTTGGATAAACTGAGTTAGCTGTCCATTGTTTTCATTAAATAATACAAAACATAGGAGTCGGGGTGCCTTTTGAAGATTTCCCGAAGTTAAAAAAAAAATTATAAAAAGAATAATTTATAAAAAAAATTTATAAGTTTTTTTATTAACGTGGAGGCATCTTCAAAAGGAACCCCGACGCCTCCAGAAGAGAATCTCCCGCGGACGCCAGGGTAGTGTGGGATTTTTACCCACTAAAACCCCACGGCCACTATGAAATTTTTAATAATTTCCATGTAAATATATTTATTATTAAGGCCCATTGGCAGAAACGCTCGGACACCTATTTACTTATTTTCGACATAGATCCAGCGTGCCAAAGCTCATAAAAATCGGTGTCTACCTCATGGTGTCCTCCCCTTGTAAGACTTTTTTATTTAAATTTACACGCAATGATAGATCGAAATTGTGAACTCATGCACAGGTACCTGACAGCGCCACATTAAGTGTCAAATAATAACGAACAACTTTTTGCTGTTCTGTTTACAGAAGCGACCATGTTAAGGGTGTGTCTACTTCTTACCATCGCGAGCGCGACAATGGCACAAGTGCCATTTCTAGGCGCATGCCCCAATTTGGAGACAATGCCGAGCTTCGATTTGAAAAGGGTATGTACAGTGGATCATCCCTTGATTCTCTGCATTTGTAGTCCAAGTAGCGATGTATGTATAGGGTGCCCATAAAGTCTTGAGCCATTTCAGTGAAAATTCTTCATAACCTCAAGACCAGTTTTATTAAAGTAATATACACATTTTGCAACAATAAATTAATACAATTCAACGTAACCCCCTTGCATTTCAAAGCACCGTAGTTCGGTATACCTTAGATTTGATAAATCCCGAAGCGAAAAAACCCAGCGGTCACTTAAACCAAGCCTTTCAGGCAGATGGATAGGTCGAAGAGCCACAAAGACTTTAGGTACCGCATTCAACGGGCTTATACATAACTCCGTTGGATCTTTCGCTTGGGTATTCGTCAAATCTAACGTATACCAAACTACGGCGAATTACCTTCGAGACCTGAAAAATCCGATTAGAAATCACCGGCGCAGTGGCGAATTTAAGAAAAAAGGCCCAGGTGGCAAACGTTCTAAGGGGCCCAATGGGGGGGGGGGGGGGAATGAAGAGGTAGTTTACTAAACACGGACCGAGTGTAGTAGTACGAATAAAATGAAGTATTTGGATACCTATTCCTAATCATAATTTTTTTGAAATGGGGCCTTGCGTGGGCCTTCTACGCAGGGGCCTATGCGGCAACTGCTCATCAGCCGCTCTGTTAAATCCGCCACGGCATCGAAGATAAAAATCATTACACCGGACATGTTGCGGGCAACCCTTCGATCTACTATTACCCGGCCGAAAGAAGATCCCCAAGAGGCGGGCTCGGGCAATACAGTCCGTCGCTATGACGATTGGTCGAATCACCTATTTGGGCACATTTTTAAAGACGCGGCACACGTATTTTGGTTATTGGCTGAAGTAGGCACATACATTGTCGCACCGCGCGACGAAGAGAGCGAACAAAACACATCGAGATCGGGTGGAATAGAGCGATCTGACCGACGAGCGCCAAAGCAATAGCGTAGACATCTCAGACGGTTAACCATTAATATATAATAACATAAAAATTTCCTTATTTTTCACAATATATTCAGGAAAGTATTATCATTGGTTTGGTTAGATTTTTCTGATTAAAATAAGCCCAAACGCAATGTCGCACAGATTGTTTGAAAAATAAGGAAATTTTTATGTTATTATATATTACTGGTTAACCGTCTGAGATTCCTACGCTATTGCTTTGACGCTTGTCGGTCAGATCGCTCTATTCCACTCGATCTCGATGGGTTTTGTTCGCTCTCTTCGTCGCGCGGTGCGACAATGTATGTGCCTACTTCAGCCAATAAGTAAAATACGTGTGCCGCGTCATTAAAAGTGTGCTCAAATAGGTGATTCGACAAATCGTCATAGCGACGGACTGTATCGCCCGAGCCCGCCTCTTGGGGATCTTCTTTCGGCCGGGTAATAGTACCTTAGAACGTTGGCAACAGTGCGCTGACATGCAAAAGGGTCATGTTGAATTCTATTAATTTACTTTTGCAAAATGTGTTTATCACTTTAATAAAACTTGTTTTGAGGTTATCAAGGATTTTCACTGAGATGGATCGAGACTTTATGGGCACCCTGTATATTAGAAACTAGAATAGATTTATTGTGTTTACCTGTATATTGACTTACTTATGAGGGAATACAACCAGTATTTAGAAAGTCGTTCTCAATTGGACGCTGATATACTACATATAGTACATCCTACGCGGCCAGGGACACGTAAAGCATTCAAGTTTAAAAGGAAGTCCATTCAGACTTTCTTCCGATGACGCGCTGCATTTCTTTCCCCGATAACATTACTGTATTATCCAAATAATCATGCCGGCTTTAACCTGCTTTCCAGTATATAGGAAAATGGTACGAAGTGGAGAGGTACTTCGCCGTTTTCGAATTCGGTGGAAAGTGCGTGACGGCGAATTACAGCCAAGATGAAAGCGGCTCGATAAAGATCCTGAACAAACAAATATCCGCCCTGTGAGTACAATGGAATTACTTTTTGCAAACATGATTGCTTTCTTGAAAGTACGCGATAGCATCGCAAAAGGGCGTGTAAGAAATAATTTAATACAGTAGTCTTCAAACTTCTTACAGATGCGCCCATTTTTTCCTAATAAATTTTTTACACACACACCTTGTTTTAATTAAGCAATATTTGCCTATAGTAACTTTCTTAACAAAATTGTGATTCGATCATTAATTAGCTATACTATAATACGATGGAAGTATTTACTTATTTTACCAATCACGACGGGTAGATAAGTACATATTTGCAAATAGATTTAATGATGTTTGTGGCGATAGATTAAAATAGCCTGTTGTGATAGATTATTACAGTTATTCACATTTGCAATACAATGTTTACGAAATAAACTACGAAAGTTGGAATTATTATTGGTATGTTGTATTTAAATAAATAGATGTGAAAGAATATGTACCTACCGAGTCCAAGTGAAGGTGGTGCTTGAAAATAATAATTCTGCATAGTGAAATGAAAATTTTCGATTATCTATTTAGCACTGGAGTTTCTTCGAGTATCGAGGGAATTGGAAGATTAGTCGGCAGGATGGACGATCCTAAATTAATCGTTACGTTCCCGTCTCTACCTCTTCCTATAGACGCGCCGTATTGGATCCTCGATACCGACTACAAATCTTTCGCCGTGGTGTGGAGTTGTTCCAACTTTGGTGTATTTAGGTAAGTATATAAAACAACAAAACCATACATTTTAATCCTTACAAGTGATGATTGTGTCACACAATTTTACTAGCACATGGCAGAGATCTATTTCTATATACATCCGCATATATTTTAATGACATGTGATGCGTTGCAGTATACGAAACGCTTGGATCCTGACAAGAGAACCAAAGCCGCCAGTCTCTGTTTTGGAGAAAGCTTATCAAATAATAGACAAAAGTAATATAAGTAGAGCATATTTCATTCGTACAGATCAGAAAAATTGTCCAGCAGGAAATTAATAAAATTGTACAATGTCGAGGTACGCTCCCCGAAAGAAGCATAACCCCACTTTTCACTGTACGATAGGTTAACGGCATTCTGTAGAAGAGTAATTTTTAAAAATCGTAAATGACGATGAATGCTCAATTCGATTCGTGATAGTATAACTATGGTTCTCGTGTAATTTGTATTAAATAGGTTATATTTATTTTGTGCGTTTTGCGACGACATTCGTAACTCGCAATTGGCTTTATCGTGCGTCGATAAAGTCAATTGGTAGACGGATATTTTAGCGAGCTCAGTTTCCTTGCCGTGCAATTTTTCAGTTTCTGATCTCTTCCGTATCCGTTACTTAACTTATTTGTTACGTATTTAAATTTTTTTTACAAATCGATTTCAGTAGCTTTTAGAAAGTTTGCGTTTAATGGTTCTTCATGTAGGTTTAGAAATTAAGAAGTATTACAATCAGGGCCGTTCCTGTGTTTTGGCCGCACAGGTGCAGAAACAATATTACCGCCCTTATTAATCCAATATTCTTTAATTAAGAATTTAACATGCAGTGTTTACTTTTATATCTATACATACATCATTTTCAACAGCTATCGTGCAAAACAGTTTCGATTATTATTCTTATTAATCAAAATTTTCTGCACCCCCGCCAGGAACGGCCCTGAGTATAATTATGTTTTTGGCATTGTAAGAAATCGTGAGTCAACTGTTTTTATATTTTGTTTTGTTACGTTGTTGTATTTATTGTATTTATTTATTTATTTCTTTATTATGGAACGTAACGGACTGAGAAGTAGTAAAACGTGTGATAATAAACTGATAATTATTGAAACACAAGTGGAGTATGAGTTTTTTCCCACCCAAGATATATATCGAGTTAAATACCTTAGTAAATGTCGAAATAAATGAAAGAACATGTGAACATGAAATTAAATTTTTCATCCTAATTTTAAGAACTTTTTTTTCGACCGTACTTCACTAAACTTAGCGAACGTAGGTGCGCGTTTGACAATTTCACTTATCAAACAACGCTTCCCGGCAGCAAACTAATGGCGACGGGAACTGTGACTGGCTGGGAGAATTTGAAACGACTGTAACCACAGTATTTCCTAGCACTAACTTTAATAATACTGAGTATAGACAACAACAACTTAAGACGCGGATATATACAATAATTGGCTACGTAATATGGATTTTGCTTGCCCCTATGGTGGTTTTTGGGCAACTGATCTACGGTACAGCACGCGACACAACGTGGACTCCGTGTGACTCTAACAGAAACATTTGTAAATCGCGGGCTTTGACTCTCAAAACATAACCTAGTTTTACTCGTGCTTAATTCTAGTTCCTACCACGCGTAGCGTTACAATCTGTTTTGAGACTTCACCGGTAACGTTGCATGCGACACTAAAATGGCAAGGGGGTCCTAGGACCCCCTAAACCGGCGACACAAAAAATACATTGCTTGATAGGTCTATTCTATACCTCGTCTGTGGATAGAGTCACGTTCCGGATCGCAATTCTGACGCGAATGCAGATATCGGCTCTACTTGCGATCGATTCGTGGCTTGTCGGGCGCGTTTTCGACCACGGTACACGTACCTTACTGTCTGTCGGGGAGTTGGTGCTGCCACAGACGAGGTATAGAAAAACAATCAAAGAAATCAGTTACAAAGGGAGGGAAATCAGTTTTGACGTTGGTAACGAACCCTGAACTTTCTTCGGCACCAACCGAATAAGCTAACCTAGGCCAGGGGGGGGGGGCGAGGGGCTGGAGGAAGAACCAGGGTTGAAACTCTGACCAGGTCCCCAGCAAGTCCAGCTAGGCCAGTAGGTCTGAAAGTTCCAGGGGGCTCAGGAGCTCCAGGAGGTGGAGGAAGGACCAGGTCCTCAGGAAGTCCATTAGGTCCAGGGGGGCTCGCCAGCTCCAGGGTCCCCGGAGGCCCTCCAGGGTCGGAGGATCGACGACGACTGAATACATGGAGCTCCGTGAGCTCCTTACATAGACTTCGAGGAAAGATGTCCCCCGATCAAAACAAGGTCGACGGTTAATTACAATAGCGAAATCCAACGAATTCTTCGGCAAAAATGGATTTTCCGCTGAAATATCCACTCCAGTGGCTATTGCTTTGACAAATAATATTAACAACATTTACACTAACCACCCAGTATAAATTATTATTAACTATGATCGATAGGACTCGAGATATCAAGCAATTAGTAACATTTGGCCTTGGATTTGCAAATGATTTTCTACGCCGAATGAATTCTCTTTTATTCTGCATATTTAATCCTTTGATACATTAATGTTAATGCTTATACATATCACATAGTATTATTTATAATGTATAAATACAGTTTAGTTGAACTTGGTGTAAATGAATATTTACAGGAATATTTGGAAAAATATGAGTGACATACTTGTTTCTCCCTTAGTTACTAACATCGACGAAGTATAGGATAGAGCGATAGACCTATCACCTTATGGGAATTCGCGTTCACATCACTAACACGTAGAGGCACGGTACTCTATGAAACACTTTTTGGCAGGCTCAGGCACTGACTCTACAATCGCGTTGCACACGATTACAAAATCATTTTCTGTTTTTAAACATCCTTCAGTTTCTGAAAAAGTCTTCTAAGTAACAGGTATATCTCAATGGAATCCTGTTAAATTAAAAGGCCTCCCACATGGTCCAGTAATCGATGAAATTGATGCGCGAATTGAGAAATCACGAGATAATATGCACTATGCCATGCACACACTTCACTGAACCGATGAATTTCTCAGGGCTAGACAAACTTTTATTTCACAATGCGGGTTTCAAAAGTAACTGGATTTGCAGTTGCATCCATGCACCACAAGACACTCATGCATCATGCAACTTTCTGCGAGACTTTTAAAATTAGATTTTACAGTAAATTTCAGTGTTGGCGGTAAACTAATATTAGGGGCAAACGGAATCCAATTATTATTACTTCACTGGAATGATTAAACAGTACATTAGAAATTTGTGAGAATATCAGTAACAGCATGAATTTTTAATACTTTTCGGCGCACGATACGTGAATGTGTTCGCAAGGGTACGCAAGGTGCTAATAAATAATGTCATCTTGCAATTTATAGCTTGCACAGGCTTTGAAGAAATACCATTTCTGAGCGCCATAGTGTCTTGATCCACGAAATGGATTTTGGGAGAGAAATCCGCGTGAGTCGTTGACAAACCGAGCCAAAGCGTAGCGTAACAAAAGCCTAACCTCTTATGTCAAATTCTCTCTCTAAACAAGTCACACGTATATAAGTATGCGCACACCTTTCAGCATTTCAACACATTTCAGAGTAGTTGCTGAGTTGGACGCTGTTCATGAGCAGATGCCACTACATTCAGACCTCAAATTATGAGTCGGCAATACAGTATGGGCAGCGATACTGACATCCATAAGGTGATAAGTCTATCCTATACCTCGTCTGTGATAAGTCTATCCTATACCTCGTCTGTGATAAGTCTATCCTACATCCTGTATGTGGCTATACACATTACCTACAAAAGGTAACGTATCACACGAGGTTTTTCTCTCGTGGAATCATTTTTAGTTACAATGGATAATATAATCACTTGCCAGTAAAATAATTTTCTGTTAAATTACTTCAGAGTACATCATACTTCCGTTTTCTCCAAAGGCGAGTGCCATTTAATGTCTTTCGAAGTATTTTCTCGGGTGTAATATAAAAATATGTAATATAAGTGAGCGTTGTTTTATGAATTTCATATAAATTTTTCTACATATTTCTTGCCGTTATTATATTATTCTAAGTAGTCTATCAATCTGATGTATTCCATAAAGGAAGAGCAGGAATTTTTGCGTCAAATGCCCAAGTACTAGGATTGAGGAATGAACAGAATGTAGAATAAATCAGTTTAACTTCTGAGGGACACTTCTATGTGTCTCTTAAGTGCACGTTTCTGACACTAGATGCGATGAAACACGTTTCACAAAAATTATATACATTTCTGTGCCTATCGGGTGAAGTCACATGTCATTGGAAAAAAATTAGGGTGTTTGGTATAAAAAATAATTTTTAATTTCAATACAAACGAGGAAATCATCTTCCAAAATTAATCATGTTATTTTTAATTCGTTAATTTGCAGGGGTGCAGATGATGGGTATGGAAATTAATTTACATATTTAATTGAATAAAAAAAATTATTTATGGTCTACATTCTACATATTCAATTCAATGGGAACTGAAGGATTTATTTTAATTATATTTTTTAATATTATTAGTCTTATACATATTCCTGCATCTTTATCTTGGAAATATTACTATTTATTTATATTCTTATTTATTATAGTATTGATATAAATATAAATCGTAAAATACATGTATTACTTGTTTAAAAAAAATCGTATATGTTGGTCTTTCAATATATTAAAACTCTTTCGTAGACGACTATAAAAAATTACAGTTTTTTTGACAAAACAAAATAATTCATTCAAATAGAAAACGAAATACACTTAACTTTCATGAGTGACAGATTGATTTTCTTTTTCCTTTCCTTATGATCGATGTTAGTTTAATGGCTATTTGAGACCAGGCCTGGACAGATTCTATTTGCGATAAAAAGACGAAATAACGAATTGAAATAGCGTTTCAGTCTATTATTTATACAGATGTACCGACTAGTGGCCGCCTATCCGGCCATTTTCGTATCGGCGAATAGTCGGCTAGTTGGCTAAAACCTTAGTCGGCACATCTCTAATTATTTATAACAAAAATCTCAACAATAAAACGTTAATAAATTTCCATTTCGGATATTGTTAAAGAATGAATGGTCAAATATAATAGGCATTTTAAAATCATTTTAGTTCAAGTGTATCAGAAATCATATTTTTTCAAAGAAATATTTTGAGTTGCTTAGCAAATGTAGCGTGAAAAAGAAATGGAAAATGAAGGACAACCATAAAAACGGGTGTGTTATTAACCATTTCGTAATTGTGACACAACAGCTTGTAATTGGGAAATATGAAACATCTGTAACAGCATTTGCAAAGAAAAAGCGCGTGATATTTGTTAGCCTTTGCATAACAACTTATCGTAACCCCAGAACATATTCTACCAATTTGTATTATTATTTGTATTAATCAAGTACGGACTCTAAGATCTAACGCCACTGTATTACATTGAAATATAATTCGTATTTATTATATCTATACTTCTGTGGAGTTCTAAAAGAATGCAATTTTCAAAATAGCCTCTTTACGCAATTAAAACACTTGCGTTTTACCATTAATCAGCTCCTTCGTAGTTTATAATCTCAGTTCGACAATTATTGTCTAAAAAATCACCTCTTCAAGCGAAACAATCTGAAAGTATCTAAAAGATTAAACTCAACTTTAATTTTGAAATAAAGTAAAATACTATCTCAGAATAATCATTTAAAGATTAGTTCAAACACCGTCACTCAAAAGTGTCCAGGTTCACCTCACGATGCTGCCTTTGCAGCAATCAGCATTTACAAAGTGTTTTACGTCGATTAATTACAAACAACACAAGTGTGGAATATTCGATAGATAAAAGTCTGCAGCTAATGCAATCACCTGAATCCCCGTTTGTTTTCATATGAATATTATTTTAACTCGGTCAGCGGCGACAACGTATGCTTCTCCTGTCGCTCCGTTCCGCTGTACGACGAGGATGGAAGGAAATCTTCGTGTGATTAGGCCAGTATGTGTGCACCCGCTTAAGTACAAATGATCATAATACATACAAACAAGCGCAAACGAGCGTTTGAGCGGTATAGAATAGTCAGAATTGTCATTAAGCCCCGAGGATGGTACCCCGTTGGGACCCGTGGGATCCCCCGGTTGCGCCTACATGCGTCCGCGTTCGGCCGAGCCCATGCACACGTACGGTACACACGCGGATATCCTCCGATTCCCTTGATTCTTACTTCGACCCCGACAGATCTGATATCATCCACCGCTATCCCCAGGGCTCTCACTCATCTGCCGACAAAAGAGCATCTGCGCGATCCGATCTGTAATGCTGCTGCAACCTGTTCACGAGTAGGTTGCCCTATGCACAGCATGAATTCATTATCAGTCTAGTATAAACATATTGCCACTATAAGCGGGGCAGGGGAACGCTGTCAGCGGACGGAAGCTACGCTACCAAAATCCGAGTCGTGTTCCTACCTATTATCCGTCCTCCCCCTGGGGCCGCCTATCTATTCCATGGCTTACTATTCTTTCATGCGTCAATCAGCTTATGGAATATTGTGATTTAGTCAATTCGAAAGGTGAGAGTCTATCCGCGATCCATGGTACCGATGGCCGTTACGTGTGCGCAGAAACAATATCATCGATTCCGAGTATCCGTGACTTTGCCATTTATTCCGGGCGTATACAGGTGTCGAACTCTAGTGTAAAAAGTTACAAGTCAATCGGGGCGGCCTTCCTAGCAAGGAAACTTCACCACCCGAAAATTCTGATTTTAATAAAACATGTGAATGTAGAGCACATTACTGGGGTATGAAAGGAGCAACGTTCTTCTGCGGAATTTCACTGGGAATGGGGTGAAATCAGCCCTTACAGTTATCGCGTTTTCTTAATATACCTAACTTTCTATTTCTTTTGGTAGTGTGACGAAACACAAAAAACTGAACAATTCTTATGTTTAAAGTGTTACGAAGTTATGTTACAAAGAACTGTTTAGGGAGCTCGGAGTTTCCTGAATAGATGTAAAATAAATGTAAATATGATTAACTGTTACGAAGATGGAAATTCATCTAGAAAGCCCAGACTCGCCAAGTTGACCGAAATTAGCAAGTAATTAGCAATGTCTCCTTAACTATTCAGTATGATGCTATAGTCACGTGACATTTCTGGTTCAGCATTATTCCTAAGAGCGATTGGTAAATTTTTATACGGGAATTCGAGAATGCACTCTAGCTGGTGAAGCGAGGTTTGTGGTACAGGAGTAGAAACGGTGATTTATGTACAAGTAAATCGAAAATATGAAACAAAATTTTCCTTTAGACGACTTCGTTGGCAAGGCAATCGATTTTAAAAGCTGTAAATGAATTAGCAGAATACAGTAATGAAAAAATAAGTCAAAGTTGCAGAATAACTTTTCATCAAGTGGGGCTCTTCATACTCTTTCCACCGGCTCTTCATGCTCTTTCAAACGAAAAAAAAAATCATCGAAATCGGTGCACCTATGCGGAAGTTAAGCCTGAACATACATACGTAATGAAATATACGTGACGAATTGAGTAGCCTCCTCCTCGAAGTCGGTTAAAAGTACACTCGATCAATGTGAGACATTTAACTCACGTAATTCAAATCCACATGTCACTCCATCGTCACAGATAGACAGCCGAAGAACTTCCTTCCCTAATCCTAACTGACCAGGCTGCTCCCGAAGTGGCGCCTTTCATTCGCTTACATCCTCAACAGAGTCTTAGGGGGGTATTCTCAGTCGCTACTTATTCTTAACCAAATGCTTAAGCATTCCGCATCCTTTACTAGCTACTAGAGTCAGTAGAGGCTGCCGCATGCTTAAGAATAAGTAGCGACTGAGAATACCGCCCTTAATTTCTCTTTATTAGAAAAATGTGTTCGCCACTGGACCCCCTGTGTCACCAAAAAGCTCCATATTGCATACACGTGTCCGGCGATCAGAACCCGATAACCACGCGACGCTTATCCAGTTACTTTTAAAGCAGCGAATCGCCGCGAACGAGATTCCTGGCTGGAGGAACGTTCGCCGGGGAAACCTAGTAAACCATTTAAACGATTTCGGCCGAATTCCGTGGCTAATAAGTTTTAGCAGCGCAACGACGCGAATCGACGCGGATGACAGGGAACCCGGAGTGTTATCTAAAAAAAAAAAAAATAAAGGGGGAGAGAATTCTTGGTAGATATAGCTGATATAGCAGTGGGCACATGCACAGACGTGGGCGCACGTATGTGGTCAATGGCAGGCTGACTGTGTATGCAGGACTGCGGTGGCAGGTGACGGCGTGTTGTGAGCTGCATAATGAATAATGCCAAAGCCGAACCACAAGCCGTTCCTGTCCTTCCACTTGGCTGACTGAATGACAGCCAGTCTAGGAAAAACCGCTGATTGGCTGAACATGCTTCTGGCTCTCGTGCCTGTCACAGTCTCTGTGTCTACCTATGTGGAGCTCGATCGAAATCAAGCTGCACGCCGGCCGGGGCTGATTTTCGTGTTTCCGAGGGAACGCGAATTTGTTGAATTCCTAGCTTACTTTTCAAATATTATCTATCATCGGGACGGCGAACGTTCAGCCCCGAGACTGCGCGAGTCCGCTGAAATCTGTGCCTGAGCAATTTTCTCTTTCGACTGGCGGCAAATCGAGTGTATGGAATTTAACGTGGGCACATCTGACGGAGGGAAAGGCGAGCCTTCTTGTTGGTAATACGTTCTGAAGCGAGACACTTTTATCGCCACGCTGAAAGTCTCTCTGTGAGTGAAAATTTTTGTCTTAACTTAATTGTAATTCATGTAGGAAATTGTCTTATGACTTGCGAGTAGAAAGCAGATGTGGAAATATATAAGAAACACTTACGTTGTAAATATAAAGAGGAATATTAGTTAATGTTTACGTTAGATTAAAATTCGATTTTTTGAATATTATTTAAAGAACTGAGGAACATTTAAGAAGGTATATACAGGCACGGGTGGGAAGATTGTACCATCTGTTAAATGTAGTTGCGACGAGCAGAGAGATACATATTTGTATATATAAACAAAGCCGTAGTTACCGCGCACAGCGTTTCGAAAGTTTTCCTGGCACTTTCGCGTGTATGGTGCCACCTCTGAAGCTGTATGGTCGATGTGATGTTGTTACTGCCACGATATAAATTATAATTAGTGGAGCCCCGTAATACCCTTTGAATAAATAATCAACGAGTAGCAGCAACTACCCGTACGCTCGCCTCCATTTAAGTCAAGGTCTCGGAACTCATTCCTTGTCACACCTTTATGCTCCCGTTAAGTATAAATTTATGCGATCCTCGCACCACGGAAGGCAAATAAAGGGTAACGAGCCGATAACTTGGGCAAAGAATGATTCGTTTTACGGAAATGATTTGTTAGCCTTCCAGATCATCCTACTTTAATGTTCAACACCTCTTTAAGCATGCTTCAGCATACAGTTCCAATTATTTTGATAAAATGTATTCATCTGCAGATTAAAAATTAATGTTTTTATTTCGTACAATTGATAGTTTAGACAGCGTTCGTTTAGACTAATAGTATTTGGTCATGCCATAAGTTTAGGATTAATCACGAATATATATTTTGCTTTCCCTTATTTTCTGCAAGCCTTTCACATCTATTCGTCTCGTATAAAATTTCTCCGATTTTGTTTGACAAGCTTCTTCAAGTACGTTTCCGACCTGCTGTCTTAATCTCATTCCTTAAACCAGCTCCAATGACAGAATTTGACTAAAAATCTTTCCATAGCCTGACGAACGTTTTTTACCACCACAATTGCATTGTTTTCGTTAGTAACTTTGTATGATATAACATGTCGAATATGTATGATATAAAAGTGAAACTGTTTCCTTTTTAACTGTATAATTATTAATTTTTTGCTTAAAAGAGGTGCCCATACTAGAAAATTATAGAACAAATAGCAGAGCCTTGTGCATAAACTGTTTATTTATAGTTTGGAAGTTCCGAAACAAAGAACTTCTTGCTCAGAATTGAGAATGTAATTTAGAATTTCTGCCTGTATCCCTAATACGGCGCTCAGACGTGAAAGATACTGAAATTCCTGGCGTGCAACCCTCGATAACCGTGGCGGTGCTTGGAGAATTGAAAACTACTTTAAAGTAATTAGCGGATTGTCAACCCATCCCAACCCATTGCCTGTTCCCATTAGGGATGTTCTTCGAGTGCAGACTCGAGTGGGATGAGTGAGGAAAATCCTAGCTCTCGAACCCTCTCGCATCAGAAATCAGACTAAAATTGCAGCTGGATATCATTTTAGACAGCGGAAAGTGCTACCAACTTCTGTCAGCCGTCACATGGGCGTTACACAGAATGAACGAATACATAGAAGAAAGAGAGTGCTACATAGAATTCGGAATTCACGGACAATATCGTTTCTGTAATTGAAAATATTTTCTCGAAATAGATGTTTGGATAATTCGCTGCAATAATGGACGAAACTACTATTTTTTAATTTGGATGTAGTCAGGTACTTGAAATTCTACTCTATTTAATACTTGTCTTATTGAAAACTGCATCACACAAATAAGTTTATGTTCAGATTAAGGAGTTAAGAAATAGTAAATCTCTTCGTTGTGACGAACGTTTGAACACTGTACAGGTAATGGAATTCTGAAATGAAATGAAATATGCATTTTATTTAGTAATACTGCTTCAGTTGAATAATTTGAAAAATGCAAATAAATTTCTTATTTGCCAAGATAGTACCGAAATATCTGCCTACATATTAAGTAAACATTGAGCTCGTGTTTAACACAAATTTATGCAAGTATTTTCATTTATTATAGGAACCTTAATAATTAAATGCTTCTTTCCTTACTTGTTCATTCGTCATAGTTATACAACAGCTACTATTATTACTACCCGTTTACACAATCTACAGTAGAGCTGGGACTATTCGAATAATTTAATATTCGAATATTTGAGTATTCGAATGTTATTATTCGAGTACTATTCGAATACTAATGCAGTTGCTCAATTATTTGGCGAATATAATTCGAATATCCAAGTATTCGAATACTATTCGAATATCCAAGTATTCGAATACTATTCGAATATCCAAGTATTCGAATACTATTCGAATATCCAAATAGTCGAATACTATTTGAAAATCCAAGTATTCGAATACTATTCGAATATTCAAGTATTCGAATACTGATGTATTCGAATAGTATGGTGTGAAGTGGGTCAAAATTAGCTTACAAGATTTCACCCTGACAAATGAATCGAAAGAACTTGATTTATAATTCATACCATACTATTTGAATCCATCAGTATTCGAATACTTAAATATTCGAATAGTATTCGAATACTTAAATATTCGAATAGTATTCGAATACTTGGATATTCGAATAGTATTCGAATACTCGGATATTCGAATAGTATTCGAATACTCGGATATTCGAATTATATTCGCCAAAAAATTGAGCAACTGAAGTATTCGAATATTTCAATACCGAAAAATTCGATAAATAGTCCCAGCCCTAATCCACAGCCACGATATGTCGTTTCTGTGTCTTGTCACACTATTGTAAGCAGATTTCACGAATAGATAGAAAGAGAAATAGATCTAGGGTCTATACACAAGAACCGTGACTGGTATCAATAAACTATTTAAAAATTAAAATCTAAAATCGTTTAGGACTGCAACGTTTTGAAATTTTTATAGATCCGTAGTTAGTGTCAATTTTTCCAATACCCATTGTTGGTCTCTGGCAACGAATGACGGACGCTTTCGAAATGAACTTTTGGACACTTCTCTTCTTCGGAATTTGGCGAATTCGAAATGGTACCGCGGTCTCAGTTTCCTAGAACACTCCTTGCACGCAAATTGGGTTCAACGTGAATACTTAATGTGAAACCGTGGTCGAGCAGGAGTCAAGGTGCAGTGATGGGAGACAGAGAGGAAAAGGTCGTTTGGCGTCCGTCCGAGGTGCCAACTTAGTTAGACCGTCTAACCAGGCGACTTCACACGCTATATCACGTGCGATGTACGATCGACATTTTCCCTCGTTTACAGCGCTTCCTGAAGTTGCTTTATTAACGCAGAATTGAAATATTTCAACTCCGGATAAATCAATCATAACGTGTAAAAAATGATTTACCGTGGTGTTTAAGGGGTTATACCTAGTCAAGCGGCCGAAAATAGGCGAATATTTGTGAATTTTTTTGAAGAAGCGGAAGCGTATATTTTTATAAAACCTTTTGCGCTTAAAAGAGAAACATTTAAAGAACATTTGGTAATTTTTTCGTAGAAAAATATTTACGTTTATAATAAAGTAACAACCGACATCCAAGAAGCATTTTTAAAAATTTGGTTTTGCGGTGAGCACTGCCATTCGGAACCAGATTATCTAAAATCAAAAAACAAAAATGATTTCGTTAGTATATTAATGTATCCTCAGGTTGACGGAGAGAATTTTCCGAAATATTAATTTAAAACAAAATGGCGGCTATTTAAAGTTCAAATCCTGATTTTTTTCGCGTGATTTTTGCACGATTTTCGCAACTAGCGCATCTGTGGTAAATTTTACCCAGCAGCGCCTCCCGCCGAGTTAAGTAAAAATGGAAGGTCATGTTATAAAGAAATCGCGTGTTTTGCACTGCAGAGGCTTGCATCTAAAGAGAATAAAGAAAATCAGAATTAGCGGAATAATGGATATGCATTAGCATAATGTATAAGAGTGAGGGAAATGCTCTGTCTGACTTCGTAGCAACATCTCTTTATCGAATACGATACTAAAGGAAGAGCTTACATATTAAAGAAGATCCTACTTTTAAAGCCGCGTGATTCGTCTTCGAGAAAAGTCAGAAGAATACGTGATGTAATATCGTTCTTATTCCTTAATGTAAACTGATTGATTTCGCTGTGTATAAAAATTCCCCAGATATATTTAGTTTGCTGAGAGTATCCATACATACAACTATAAAATTTTCAATTCTTTTCGAAACACAGTGCTGTAGGTTATTCAAATAAATGTTAGGCTACAGTTCAAAATCACTTGTAGGTATACATTGAAAATAGGATCAGAAGGTTAATTTCCTGTCTTAAGAGAATATTATGGATTAATTTCTTTTGTTACTGAGGGGGAGTAAATTCAATTACAACATGTAATGAAAATTGTTCTTTCTCTGCAGTAATCTTATTATACGAAAAAAAAATGACAATGAAAAGCATAATACAGTGCAAATAACAGAAATTCACGCACAAATTGTGACTGATTCAAAAATATTAAATGTAGTACTAGTACTTTAAAGAATTAATATAACGAAAACAAATTTCTTCCACCATAACTCCTAAAGCATTAGAAATTAATTCGTTTTTGGATGAGTAATAGAAACTATTAATTAACTTCCACATAACCACAGTAAGGACATCGAATGAAAATTACAATTCCATATTACTACCAGAAATGTTAATAAAATACACAATTTTCTAACCTTTTTTCTTTTTGATCGTACAATCGACTAGAATCATTATAATGTTGTATAATTTCAATTTTCTTAAATTCAAACATACTACCCGCAGAAAGATAAAACTTCACATGGTGAATTCACTTTCGATCTTAGAGATCTGGCAAAAGTAAATTTCACAAAAAATTTCAACGAGTAAATAAAAAAGTTAGCACGCCTTAAAGCCACATAATTGATATGTCTTTCTCTCCTCCCTCTAACGTGTGTGCAGATGTTCCCTATTTTGACAGCCTGTAGCGAAAAACAATTAACCGAACCTAGCGTAAAGTTTCATCATAAAAAGACGAGGGGTAATTAAAAGAAAGTCCAGAGTCAGGCTAGGAAGACGTAATAATCGTGAGCGAAGGATGATGCTTATCCTCTAATACAACATTCCGGATGTCCTCGGGTATCGTGGTCACTGCAGTCGCATTAGTTACGACTAACAACGCTGGCGGACAATCAAAAGCTGATGGGCCATGATTCGCTATGATAATGAACCATGAATACGGCATGAGGCGAGTGAGTTGGGGATGGCAACTCCTCGCTTCGCTCGCTAGGCTCCATACCATAGCCAATGGTCGGGGTTAAAGGGAGTTGAGGTGGGAATATGAAGGGATGAGAAGAGTCGGGGCACCGATGCTCGGTAATACCTCTGTTGACGCTCGGATTAAAGTCTTTTTCCACGCATACATCGAACTGGCTCCGTCGGTATCGAGGCTCCCATTCTCTGGCCACCCCTTCTGCCGCAAGTCGCCAACCCGGCCGAGAGTTATCCCTTAGAACCAGAGTGCAATCATACGTTCAGGTAAAACTCACGGACGTTCCGTCAGGAACACATGCTGGGGCACGATGATTGAATTGCGAGGAACATTTTTTTCGCTCGACTTTCACATTTTTCTGCTATTCACTTTTGTAACCATATATCGCGGAGTTCAGTTTGGCAAACAGTTCCAAGATGCATTGGCGAAGTATTTCTTTTTTTGGGGGGAAATAAGAATTGAAAGACTGCTTTTATGTCTTTGCATAATACTTGAATATCTTGAAAATTCGATTTATATGTAAAGTCTGCAGTTGGTAATAGAAGGCGGTTAATAAATTAAAGAAGGTATTAGACTCAATAAAGAAGGAACGTGCTGACGAAATTAAATTTAATTCCAAGAATTTTCTGCAAGTAAGAAACTTTCGAGCCTAAAACATCCATTTGAAGCTAAGATACATCTTCAAATTGATGAAATTGGAGACCTTGCCGCAAAAGGGGTGCAACTCCACTTTTGACAGTTTTTAAGTTATGACGTGTAATATTCGTAAAAAAAAATCTACATCGTTTGGCGCAAATTTGGTGCAAGTCCGATAACAAATTAGCGATTTATTGCAAATTTTGGACCTGCACCCATTTACTGTTTTTTGCATTACGAACGCGCAACTACATCCCACCTTATAAACAGCCATCTTGGAAGGCTTTCAAATATGTGTTGACTGCGCATGAGGATATTTCCACGGATAATGACGACGAGCAGGCGCAAGAATAATGTTATTCTTTTATGTCAACAAACAGTTTTTTTTTAGAGTTTACTCGAAACTGGTCAAGATGGAGTTGCACCCCTCTTGCTGCAAGGTGTTCAATTGAAGTTCAATCTACAAAGGCCTATGTCTGGGTCAGGTCTGGGTCAGTCGTTCATGCATTCCCTCATACACGTACGTTTGAAGTTCGAACTAAGGCTGGGACAATTCGAATAATTTAATATTCAAATATTTTACAAGTATTCGAATGCTACGAATAAACTTCGAATATTTGAGTATTCGAATGTTATTATTCGAAAGATTTCACCGTGACAAATGATCCTAAAGAACTTGATTTATAATTCACACCATACTATTCGAATACTTAAATATTCGAATAGTATTCGAATACTCGGATATTCGAATAGTATTCGAATACTTGGATATTCGAATTATATTCTCCAAATAATTGAGCAACTGAAGTATTCGAATATTCGAATACCAAAAAATTCGACAAATAGTCCCAGCGCTAGTTCGAACATATCTGTACACTTACCAACATTTAATGCGATGTGCGCAGTCCGTCATATTTTTGAAACAAAATATCTCGCGGAACTAAATTATTCTATACTTTCGGCTTACCTTTCACTATTTACAGCAGAATCACATTTGAAACTCACCCAGTTTCACCAAACGAATCGAGCACGTAACAGCGGTAAGTTCTTACACCTATGAATCAGAATTAATAAAACTCTACTGTAAATTTCGCTGATATTCACTTCGGGTCGTACGTTAGGTAGCCCCGCTTCCAGTGTTGGTTCCTCCAGGGGACCTCCGCTTTTGGTGGATTTAAGGAGAAACCGTGCTATCGAATAGAAACGCCAGTCAGAATAAATGTCGCCTTGGCGGGAAGAAAAAGGTAGCGCGAGACATTGTCCATGACTGTAAACCGTGGAAAAGTGCATAAAGCAAGATCGTGAACGCTGTTGGCAATACAGGCGGGGGTTAGAGCGCGAGGGCAAAGTTAAGGGTGAAATAAGCGGGCGCGGTAGGCGAAAGGGGAATGGAAAGGGGGTTGTGGAGGACCGGCAGGGAGGGGACGAAGAAGAAGGAATATGCGTGCACGCGAAGGTGCGTGCGCTGTATAACCGCGGAGGCACTGTTTCAGCGTTTCACAGAGCAGAGCGGAGCGGAGCGGAGCCGAATGACTGAGCGAGGGTGCGGACTCGCGTGGCCCGCATTGGCTGCTGAATTATAAATGAATGGAGCGTAAGGGCTGTCGCCTAGCAACCGTATACACCACGTTAAGACAAAATGGAGAAGCACGCAGCATCCGTGCGCGGCCTTCGCTGCGTTCTCCCATTCTCTGTCTCTTTTCTATTCTGCCGTTTTCCATCGTCTCAGGGATTTCAAGCGAGACACCCCTCCGCTCCGCAATCCCTCCCCGCCCCGCCCGTGCCTATTCTTTTACCAACATGACCGTTTCTCTCCGGTCGGCAATGAAGTTCCACGGGGCATTTTTCCTGATTGACTTTGGATTCGGAGGGATGACGCTTACCGCGCCTGATCTCTCAGTCCGATCGCTCTTGAATCATTCGTGTGTCGAAGTAAGTAGTAATTTGGATACTCGAGGGGAGCCACGGTCCAAAACAATGGGAAGAACTAGGTTTGCAATGGGTTTGAATTGAAACATCCCTGTCTATTTACCTTCTAATTCTATTCTCCCACTTCATACTCAGCATTTCAAAATATGCGTTTAAAGAGAATTATAGCGAGTAAACTTGCAGAGTGAACTATGTAGTTATTATAATTCTTTGACAGCGTCTTACATTTAATATGGATCTGCGGCAACATGCTGCCTCGTTCTCTGCCGATTTAAAGGCACAATGTGATATTATATTTTTTTACGTGCGCTACTTCTGCTGTTTTACATACGTGCCCATTAAGCTGATAAGTAGACGTATCTTTGACAAGAGCAATGGACGTCCATTAGCAAGCTTTGTACCGATCTCTGTAGCCCCCTACCCCGCTCACCAGCCCCCCCCCTCCCCGCCCACCCCCCAAGCTCTCTACCCCAACCATTATGTCTCGACTATATCGTACGCGGCAAGCCACGTAGTGTTCTTCTTCCCATGAGCGCCATTATTCGTTCCTTCTCCGTCTTTGAAATATACTTATTGTTAGGCGGCTCCTCGGTTGCTTCTGAATGGATCTTGATCTCGTAGATCGCCCAATGCTATTGTTCACAGCTAGGCATACATTGTTTCCATAAATTTGTACATGTATATGTACTTATTTATCTATCGACAAATGTTTCTTTTATTGCACCACTATCTGCAACACACAATCAGTATTTGAAACACCAGGCCGAGATTGTTATATTTTTGTTTTTCAATTTGTGGTATGAAAGAGGCGTAATTATTAAACAGGAAGTTTATTGTGTTCGTGGAAAAATCATAAAGCATCTGTTTAAGTATGTACAGTATGTACCTGAGTGAATGTGTCTGATCACTTTAAATTATTCTACTGCCCAAGGCAATAGCGAAGTGAATGCCTGACTTGTTACAAACCAGTTCTACTGCTCCGTGTGATATTGGAGTGAACGTCTGACTAGTGCATGGCGTTTCTATTTACAATGTAAGGGCTGGGACTATTTGTCGAATTTTTCGGTATTCGAATATTTGAATACTTTAGTTGCTCAATTATTTGGCGAATATAATTCGAATATCCAAGTATTCGGATACTATTCGAATATCCAAGTATTCGAATGCTATTCGAATATCCAGGTATTCGAATACTATTCGAATATCCAAGTATTCGAATACTATTCGAATATCCAGGTATTCGAATACTATTCGAATATCCAAGTATTCGAATACTATTCGAATATCCAAGTATTCGAATAGTATGGTGTGAATTATAAATCAAGTTCTTTAAGTTCATATGTTAGGGTGGAATATTGTAAGCTAATTTTGACCCACTTCACACCATACTATTCGAATACATCATCAGTATTCGAATAGTATTCGAATAATAACATTCGAATACTCAAATATTCGAAGTATATTCGTAGGATTCGAATACTTGTAAAATATTCGAATATTAAATTATTGGAATAGTCCCAGCCCTAATTTACATATACCTGCCGCGGTGGTGTCTGACTAGTAATGAATCGTTTCTACTTACGAGTTTTCTACTTCGGTAAGTAATATATGGTATTGAGTTCATACAGATTCCTCGAATAGCTCCTTCCTATTTATTTATAGATAGTCAGAAATGTTTAAAATAAAGATTTGATACCAAAACGGAACATGAGACAGTGATCACCTTTCATTTCACTCTTTTCAGCCTTTTGACACATAGTGCCATGTTCTTAGAGACATTTTTATCAGCATGTAAAGCACAAAATAATCAGTTGACGTTATTCTAAATGTTGCAATGAAAAGCTTAAGTATTCCTATGAAATTCTAAAAAAAAAAATTGGACATTTACCGTACGGTTTATTAGATAATTGAATAAATAGACAGCAATGTGCTCGTATTTTTGGAACTGCCTGAAGGAACTGTTTGAAACGTGGCAACGCTGTACGCCAGGTAGTCATCTGTGCAGTGTATACTTGTACAAAGGATACAGTAAAAATTTGTAAAAACACTACCAAGCTGTAAACATGTATTGAGTAATTTGTTGCGAACCAGTAAAGAGAAAAAAAGATGGACGCAAAGCGACGTTGCCGCATTTCGCTCGCATATTTTACGCTACTTTTAATGAAAATATTATATTTCTAACTGCATTAAACATACTTTTTGTTTAATTGAATTGCAAAACAAAATACGTAGTAATAATTTTATTAGGAATATACATGTAAATAACATTTTTGTCTACATAATTTTTTTTTATCTAAGACTGGTATCACTGCAGAGCTCCCATGTATAAGCATAGGCTTACCCCTCTCGCCGCCTGCCCCGCAAGTGAGGTATCGAACCTCCTTAAAGCTTTGAAGACTCGAGCTTTATACAACATTACTTCAATGCTATTATTTAAAAACATTTAAACAAGAATTGCTCGCATGCCCGACACATTTACAAACTTATTTTTCTCGAGAACGATAGGTCATAGGAAATATCGCCATTTTACAGCTTCAGTTAGTTTCACCACGAAAGATCACCCCCTCTCACATCCTTCTGAATTTTGTTGAATGGGTTTTCTCAGATAGAAAAATCGGATAATCAATTTTAGTCCCAAAACACAGTGATCGAGGAATCGACGTGCCTTCTCTTCCCATGAGCATCGTCCCTCATCTTTCTTCCTTCACAATCCACTTGAACCGGTCCTCTCGGAACCTTTTTTCACCCGGAGGATCACATCACAGATTACGACCGCTTCCTGGTGACACATATAAGAGACCAGTTCCAGTCCCAATACGGCCGGGGCAAGCCGATCATCTCAAATTACAAAGGGTATCGGAAACGGATTTATTTCGCCGCCCTCTTCCACTCTATTATACGCTTAATAGCGTGTATATAAGCTCCGTATGGATCTTTCTTCTGCGAATGGATCTGATTCTGCGAAATTCAAGAGAGTATTATGTATTATAAATTCGTATATATTCCCGATATTGCGTAATACAGACGATATCATAACAGGGATATTATTGTTAATATAAATATAGATATTGACACCAATCCTACCAGGACCGGTCAAATGACCGTTTTTAAAATTTCGATTAGAATTTCCTATATTCAACGTAATTGAATCGCCTTTAAACTTCGCGACTTTTCCTCAAAAATACGTATAATACATTTTTCAATATTCACTGCTTTTTTTTACTGTTTATTTTCTCAGAAAAATTTGTAGTCTGTCTTACCTTCCACGACCGGTCAAATATAGGAAATTCTAATCAAAATTTTAAAAACGGTAAGAATAGGTATACGCGAAGTGTCGGTAGGAATAGTGTTAATAATAATAATACTATCATTATAGTTATTATATAACACTCATACTACAGGCAAAAAATGATGGATATCCAAGAAGTGGAAATAGAAAGAAGGAGAGGAAGAGAGTTTGCTGAGGAACTAGCGCAAGGAGACAGGGCAGAGCAGGTCCAATGGCACTACGACAGAGTACTAGGAGGCAGATTCAACGCACATTACCCAGAAATCAGGGATAACATGAGAGCAAATTACCTAAACGGAAATTACAGAGGCAGCGACCAAAGAATGATTGCAAGGTTCAGATGTGGGAACGAAGAGCGGGGAAGCAAGTACTGGGAGGAAGAAAAGAGACAGTATGCAGACTATGCAGTGGGGCTAGAGAGACGATGGGTCACATGCTGCAAGACTGTAGGGAGTTGAAAAGAGAAAACTCAACGATCAGAGGGATATTAAAGGGAGGAGGAGAAGGAGCGGAGTGGATGCGTATGGTTCTGGAAAAGAGGAGAAGAAAAGAAGAACAAGATGAAGGAAGAAGAAGTCAGAACGAAAGCTCAATCTTGAGTTAACAGTCCCAGAAACACTTACACACGAAACACACGTAACCCCATTTTGAGGCCGAAAGGCGAAAAATAAACCTATTTACTACTAGTTATTATATAACAGTAACTGACTAATAATTCCTTTCCCTATTGAGACAGTTGTCGAAGTAGTATAATGGAAGT
Source organism: Andrena cerasifolii (assembly GCF_050908995.1). NCBI lineage: Eukaryota > Metazoa > Arthropoda > Insecta > Hymenoptera > Andrenidae > Andrena > Andrena cerasifolii. The sequence goes on along the minus strand of NC_135119.1, from coordinate 9,504,689 downwards.
CGGTTTTATAACTTCCCTTCGTGCGTAAAACAGTATAGTATAACGTATAGCTGTAGATTTAACATGTGCAATGATTAACCTCGTTTCGTACAGTTGTTGAACTATATTTTTAAGGTGTTAATAGGTCTGCGGTATAGTTAATTATACCTGAATGATTTGATGCTTGAAATCTAACTATTGCATTGGTGATTACAAGTGTTTAAGTTAATTAAAGCTTCGAATGAAGCAGAATTGAAAATATTTGCAAAGAAGCATGTTGGATTGAAATAACGTAGTTTGGCTAAAAATATGTGACGAATCATGAGCTCAGAAATTACCGGAAAATAGGATCACAAAATTGCTGCCTACTGCAGGTTAATTATTTCTTTCGCAACATTTAGTTGTAGACGAAAATTCTGATTTCTGGAACAGAAGCAGTCATATCCATTAAAACTATTATTTGGTAACTTCGTTAATTATCAGTTTAATCGGTAAATATTTACATAAATGTAATGTGTAATAAGGATACTTAATAAATCCTTCTACAATCATCCTTCATTCTCCTTTACTACCAATTCGTAATTCAATCTTCATTATCTTCAACGAGTAGTACTTACCTATTCCTTATCACTCCGAAGAAACGAAGTAAATCATTCGAACCATTTTGAAACCACTTTTCTCTCAAGCCTGACAGTACACGGATACTTGAAATACTATTTGCGGCACCCTTCGAGAACAAAGTATTGATTAATATATTCTTCAATTTCAGCAGAATAAATTATTCTTCGAACGTCGATGGAAATGTCCTTCTCCCGGAATATACTTACAGATTAGGGCGGAGCGGAAAATTTAAATTTGAATATTCGGTTGGCCTGGGTGCGGGATAGTTGTCTTATGATTAACCAAACACAACTGTAAAAAAATTTTGGAAAAATATTCATGTCTTCGGGATCATTTTTCTCCTAAAAATGATAATATAATCATATAATCATTTTTAGGAGAAAAGGGATCCTGAAGACATGAATATTTTTCCAAAAAAATTTTAACCCAGATCCTTTTTCTCCTAAAAATGATTATATGATTGTATGATTGTATGATTGTATGATTGCATGATTGTATGATTGTATGATTGTATGATTGTATGGTTGTATGATTGTATGATTGTATGGTTGTATGGTTGTATGATTGTATGATTGTATGATTGTATGATTGTATGATTGTATGATTATATGATTGTATGATTATATGATTGTATGATCATATGATCATTTATAGGAGAAACAGGATTCTGAAGACATGAATATTTTTCCAAAAAAATTTTAACCCAGATCCTGTTTCTCCTAATAATAATTACATGACTATATGATCATTTTTAGGGAAAAAAGATCCTGAAGACATGAATATTTTTTTACAGCAGTGTTTTGTTAATCAAAAGACTGCTATCCCGCACCCAGGCCAACTGGAAATTCAAATTTACATTTTCACCTATATAGTATGATTATATAATCATTTTTAAGAGAAAAAGGAACCTGCAGACATGAATATTTTTCCAAATTTTTTTTTACAGTTGTGTTTGGTTAATCAAAATACAACTATCCCGCACCAGGCCAATTGAACATTGAAATTTAAATTTTCACCTATACAGTATCACTCCGCCCTATTGTAGATCCACTATCTGCAACCAATGTCAATATATTCGAAATGGCATTAAACTCGTGATATGGCTATAAAGTAATCACACGTTTATTTAAACTCGTTAATTATTAAAACAGTCGCGAGTGTTACAGTTTGTATACGAATTTGCATGCAGGTACTTTCGATTCAGCTGCATAACGAATCCTCCTTAAAACCGCGCCGTTGTGGTTAAATTATGAGTGTACTGGTTAACGATGCAGGATATAATCGCTCGATCGCAGCTCTGGTTAGAAAATGTTTGGCCTGTAGTCAGATTAAAAGGGTAATAATCAAATATGGTACGCTTAATTCCCTTGTATCCCAGCATAATTCCATGGAAAATATATTTCTCCCCCAATCTGAAGACCCCACCCAAGCTGTTAAATATAATCTGGTACCGCGTTTGTTACTTCTTACTCTTCCATCTCCTCCTCGCAGTATTCAAGCTCCCAGTTTCCTCGTGTAGGCTTTGTGGAGGCAGAACAAGGGGTTAACCTCCTACATAATTCAGCCGTTCATTATATATGAATAAATTTTCGAGTAATGCCGAGATAAAGCTGCCAAGTTTTAGGTACCTGCTCCGCTTGAATATTTAGGAGACACTGTCACGCAGTACCGTTATGCTCCGTCTTCTCCTTAACTTTCCGAGATTCGTATATAACTATAGCCTTCGCCGATACGTATTATGACGGCTCAATTTGCGCCTCATAAATTTGTTTCCACTTCGAATCATGTTTTATGCTAATCTTCAATTCAATGTTAAGTAGAAACGAATCGTAAGATTCAAAGTGCAAGTTAATAACTTAAGTTTAATTACAGTGTTTTGAGTTTGTCACACTTTTTACGCTTTTCTTTTTATGTTTCTTGTGTGTTCTTTTTATTATATTATCTTCAATTCACAGTGGTTACACAATGTTTATTTGAAACGGCGTCAAAATTACGTGTACAATGTAATTAAGAAAATACAGGACGTGGGAGAAGTATGTGACACAATTCAAAAAGGGGTTACTATTTAAAAAAAAAATGGATCGAAACTGTGGAATAAGAATTTTGAACGAGTACTCTTTTCAGAGAAAATCGTAGGATGTGTGTAGAAAGAAATCTGGTGCGTAGTTTATCTTTTGTACTTACTGAAATTAATATTTTGCAGATAACTAGTTCGATACAACATGTTTGTAACGCGTTGTTTATTAAACCACTTTCCAGCATTATGCTATCTGAAATCATGAATTAAAATTAAGTAGAAGTTTGGCCTGATATCGAGTGTTTTAAATCACCATTCTCGATTTCCTTATAGCATTTAAATTATTTAAATAGAAATATCATACAATGCAGAAAACTGGGCTGAAAATTGTAGAAGTGGCAAATTTAAAAAAATGTATTTCCCTAGATAATTAAATCAAATCACGACGATAGTCCTTTATAAAATTGATATTACTTCCGATCACTAATTTAAAATCGACGATTTAATAATATCTACATGTTTTAAGAACCTTACCATTTTTTAGGCATTCATACCTTTCGCGACGAATGTGGTTAATTATTGCAACGTTGACAATATAAAAACGAAGCACAGTTTTATATCGCGTCGCGACAAATGGTCAGTACAGTTCGCAGGCATTAGCCTCGAAAGACCCATATCGGGCAATGGGGAAGAATATAGGTACAGGGAACTACTGGTCGTAGCCAGCCAGTCGATACTCGTTACTTTCGACTAATTTAACGTGATAACGTGACGGCAGACGGGTCAATAGGAATTTACAGTGTTTGCCGACGGAAATCAAAGCGGGGCACTTAACTGTGTAGACAGACGACAGGCGACGGAGAGAAGCAGCCTGACTGCCGCAGGAGAGGCAACGCGAGGCAGAAGGGAAGAGAGCGAGAGAGGGAATCGTAAAGATAGAGGGAATGGGGAGAATCTGGGGGCAGGAGGGGTCGGAGTGGCTGAGGAACGAGAGAAACGCCAGGACGACCATAAAGAAAGCGGTGGCGGGAAGAAGAGAAGAAGGCCGAAGAATAGCATGATGAGAAAGGGCGACAGAGGTGGAGAAAGATTGAAAGAGGAGTTGAAAAACGTCACGCGTTATCGCTTAGAAAAAGGAAAGAAACCGGGGTCGAGAGAAAGGGGTAGAGTAGAGGCGAGTGATGAGAAGAGATCGTGGATTGGAGAAAGATGAAGACACTGGGAGACTTACAACAAAGAAGCGGAATGAGCGGTAGTCCAGCGAGTACTCGAGCACCCGCGCATCCTGGCCAAAGACTATCGGTCGAAAGACCAATCAGATTACCGAATCAGAGGGCAACATCAGGCACTGTGGTTGTCCGAACAGCCAACTACTACGGCAGCCAACATAGTTACTCTTCTTTTAATGTCACGTCACTACCTAGAAAAGAAACACGTTAATCTTTTAAGAGTATTGGCTGACCGACCCTCAGCAATTCCCTGGGTAAACCGCCGCCGCTTCAATTGGCCATTCCTTCGAGTTTTATATACGGCCAGCAATCGGTCTACCCCCGGCAGGCTTGATACAGTGGGAACGTAAGGAACGTGTAGTTTACAGTCGGACAATTGTTCGCTCTGCAATAACGTCATTTGAATCACGCGAAACCGAATTGCAGTCGGAAGCACGCGATACATGCCCCTCGTGTGGATTCGTTCGCCCGTCTGCTCTGTCTAGTGGAAGCAGGACAAGTTTAAATTTACGCCTTGCAGAGTATTGCGCGTTTCGAAGAGGTTCGTGTCTATGTGTTACTGTCGAAGTTAAAAAGCACGCTATTTAGTCAAGAAAAAATGCAAGTACATATTAATTCTTCCTCGCGACACGTGAATAATTAATAGCACTATGGTTCAGCGTTCTGGCTCAAGAAGTCTGCACATAAAACTGTCATTAAGGTGGGCAACTTTTGCTCTGTTTGAGGAGCGAGAGAGAGGGAAGGAGAAACGTGTTAATAAGATGACAGGGATAGAGGTATAGTCGGGCGATTTGAAGTGGTTAGGAGAAGAATACAAGGGGCGAGACTGCATCAACATGGGGTGGCCGTACGAGTTTTTGTATTATACGGAGATTATCAACCTGTTCGGTTCCATTTCGAGGGTGCACAGGCCCAGGGGGGTGGTAAGGGGGGGGGTGCGGGTGGGCGGGAGGGGTGGAGGGCTGGCGAGGGTAAGGGAGTCGGTGTGATGGCACATAGAACGAAAGGGGGACGCTTGTAGCGGAGCGAGGAAAGTTGGAAGGGGTCGTGGAGGAGGTAGAACGGCGAGGGTCGTCGAGAAGGGGGTTTGTCCCAAGTTGGGGGGTCGCGAATAGAGCATGCAAGCACGCACACGCTGCATTCCCTTGGGACGAGGCCGCTCTTTATGCTCGATATAATACCGCTCTCAAAACATACACACTTCTCCTGTTCTCTTAACGTGTGTAGCCAGGCACACGCCGGGGAGTGAGCCGAACCAGAGTAGGTGGGGTACCTCCAGCTATATCGCCTCTCTATGGCACAACAATACGCTTCCTACGCGACCGCGACCCGAGTCTACAAGCCGAACGTAACCAGCAGCAGAGACTGGATCAACCCTGTAATTGATTTGTGAATCGCGAACAATTTCGATGCCTGAGAAAGTCTCCGATTCGGGGGATCGGGTCGCGTATATGGAGGGTTTAGAAGGATTACAGTAGTGTCAGGTGACTCCTTTTGGCAGCGAAGAATGTTCACAAATGTTTATATTCCAGATTTGTGATGTAATCTACATAAAGTGTCGTAGTATATTCATTATAATAAAATGGAAATGTCGTACAAGAAAGTATACAACTAATATTCCGTACTCAAAACAACTAGTTTGCGTCCTTGACTTGTATAAGAATTTTTTAGTCCTCCATTTGGAATGTGTACGTTATTTTCGTACTAACTTCCAAATGAAAACTGTAATATCGAAAGTTTAGTTATGGGGGCAATCTGTTAGATATTATTATAAAATTAACGATAATAATATGTTTATGATATATCTGAATTTTCAACACAAGGCATTAGAATCATCGATGCTACCGAGAAATGCTTCAGAGGTACAGAGGGTGGCTAAATTATTAACCTCAAAACATTTTCGTCCAAATCTGTGAAAGTCGTGGCTGTAATTAAAGTAACAATGCACGAATGTTACTGTTTTTTAACCGTTGATTAGCTACAACGTCTATCAACATTGTGAGTGATTTTTCAACATATAAATCGCATTTGTTTTTAAAAGGGCGGATATGAAATTATTACAAATAAGACAGAAATAATAGAGAATATCATCAGAGTATGGCAGAATATTCTAAAACTGCAGGAAGTAGTCACAGAATGCATTGAAAGCATGCCACGCCGAATCCAAGCCGTCATAAAAGCTAAAGGCGGAGTCACCAAATATCAGAGTTGGGCAAAATGTAATCCAATTACAAATTATAAATTACGATTACAAATTAAACTATAATTGTGTAATTGATTACACATTATTTTCTGTAATCGTTCATTTAGACAGTTGACTAAACCAAATGGTCAACTACCCAAAGTAACAATTACAGAAAATAATGTGTAATTAATTACACAATTACAGTTTAATCGTAATTTGTAATTCGTAATTAGATTACATTTTGCCCAACTCTGCCAAATATTGAGTAATTGTATTTCTCGTACACTAGGCATCAAAACGGCTTCCCCCCGGAAATTTGGCAACGTTGCATGTCACTAGAACCGCTGAGTTGTGCCTAGTTGCCTGAGTTGCCAAATTTCCGAAGGGAAGCCGATTCTGGCGCCTAGTGAACAACATAGTCTTACACCTATATACCTAAACTAGCTAGCCCGTTACCCGGTTTCACCCGGGAATTATTTATGATGTTTCCAAAATAAAAGAGCCTACAAAAATAAATAGCCTATAATCTAATCTAGGACGTATGTAATGTATGTTCCAAATTTCATTGAAATCCGTTCAGCCGTTTGGGCGTAAAAGAAGGACAAACAAACAGACACCGTTTCACTTTTATATATTAGTAGGGATGTATTTAATTGTCATTCTTAAATACATGTATTACTATTAAGAAAATAATATTATAACATTAAAAGTGTGACACCTATTTTATTGCATCGCTTAAACTTACAAAATCTCAAACTGTTTTGTTTGAGTATGATAATTTGGCCACCCTCTGTATTTAAATGTAAAGCTGTCAAATTAGTGGTAAAGAATACGCAATTATTAATTACACTATATCATCCTAAATACCATAATATTACGGGCAAAACCAGGAGGCTGCCACTCTCACTTGCGATTTTGAAGCAGCGTTTCAACTGCCACCTAGGCAGTTCCAATTTTCTAGAACTAAAATTCAATATGGCCGTGATCACGTGTTCATGGTTCATCTGTTAAGGCTGGAGCAGACACAGCAATCCTATCAACAATCCTATCGAAAAATCAGTTTGACAGTAACAGGTATGTATATAGTTGAATACATATATATTTTTAATGTAGTATATGTCGTGACATAGCTCTATAAAAAACATTATAATTTAAAAAGATATTCTACATGCGCTACATTAAAAATATATATTCAACTATATGCATACCTGTTACTGTCAAACTGATTTTATAAAACTCATTTTTCCATAGAATTGTTTGGGTTTCATGCGGTACTATAGCTCGCATCAATCAACAATTCACAAATGCCATGCAATGCATATCAATGGCGTACACAGTTATGGCTGGTTCAGACACGTCCAGTGTTTTAGTCGAGTAGCGAGTAATTTAGTAATTTACCGTGTGTGGGGACTAAAATTTAGTCGAGTAGTTTAATAAAACAATGGTAAATTACTAAATTACTCGCTACTCGACTAAATTACTGGACGTGTCTGTTCCAGGTGAATCATGAACGCGTGATCACGGCCATATTGGATTTTAGTTCGAAAAAAATGGGACTGCCTAGGTGGCAGTTGAAACACTGTTCCAAAATCGCAAACGAGAGTGGCAGCCCCCTGGGCAAAGCTCTAACGGTTCAATATCAATATAAAATAAAACGAACCCTGTATACAGTTTTAGGATTTTAATAATATCAATCAATATCGATACTCATCTTCACTAATACTTTCATCTCTATTCCCATCCAAAGAAGGCTAAAAGCGTGCGCACCTGCGCACTCGAGATGTCCGCTTATTCATTTCCATTTTCTACATCCTGGACCCTCCTCTTAGGTCCTTGGCTCTGGTTTAAAAAGGATAGACAGTGTATGAATATGTCTTGAAATACCACAGAAGTGTGTCGCGCGAAAAGGCCTTTACTGGAAGAGTGCCCCTAAACGTTTTTCTTTTCTCTCAACTCCCGTGTCATATCGTTCCTCGGTAACATCATACCACTTAGCTTCCATCACCCCTTTGCACGTCATTGCCCCGTATTGCGTCTAATTATAAGGTGATTCCTTAGTCTCGCGTGTCAAACGTCCGTCACTGCGAATTGTCACCCATCTACGGTCTTTACGTCAACCATGTGCTTCTACTTTTGCAACGTTAACATTCTACGCTTGCCAGACGAAGCTACCAATAGACATCAACGAACTGTCATCCGCTGATACTGAAGAAACTCGGTATGCAGATACAGTGCCCAAATATTATATTAGACACATATTCTTTTTAGCGTTCGTAATAAAAATCACGTTTGGGGATGAAATTGCCTTTCGAAATTGGTGGTTGGAAAACTATTTAGTCGAAGAACTCCGAGATGGCTAGGGATGGAGAAAAATGATAAACAAAAAAGTTTCATGATTTTTTAATTTACTAATATATATAACAATTATGGAGATTCGTTTGTAATTGCCGCAGGGGTTAATTACTTCAAAGAGATTACGTTAACACAGCATCAGTTATCCATTTTGCTCCGTTAAGATCTTCTTTCTCTAATACATTTGTCCGTTAAGACACGTAAACGGTATCGCAATTATCTTGTGAAAGAATATAAATATATTTACGCGAAAATGATTTTAATACCACCTAACGCGTTTCGGGGGTTAGACTTAAAAATGCTCGTGCAGATCACGCACGTCGCAGAGGATAGGCGGAAATGCTTGCTTTGGCAATGCATCACACGCGTTGCACATATACCAACGAAGAAAGCTCCTCGGCGGTCTTATCCTATTACAGTCAAGCTTGGCACTTTCTAGCTAAGTCGAAGACAAGACCCTCCGTTGCTCTCATTTAGTAATCCCCGACGTTGGACGGAAGTTTACAAGGAATATTTAAGTCTCCGCTAAGCTAGGATTAAGCGAAGACAAACACTTTGATTAGCCGCGGTCAGGTCTTGTTTTTCCTACCGCCGTCGTCTTTTAACTGCCGCGGCAATTGGGATTTGGGATTAGCATCAACTAGTCTCTAAAGCAATGGCCAAACGTGGAACAGTGACACTTACGTGCCTGCTATTTCAACCTTTAGAGGGCCGGGATTTTTTTCATTGAAATTGTACATTTTATTCGCTTAAAATTTATGCATATATACTACCAAAATGGCCGGCAAAGTATAAAAAATCTACTAACTAAAAGTTAATAAAAACCTGTTTGCGAAGCAACCAAGGCAATATTTGGTGTGATTCTTAATTTGAATCACTGTTGACGTGAAGCATATACCAATACATGTAAATTAGGTCATTCGTAAGCATATCTAAGAAGATACTAATTGTAATTTTAGTAATCGTGAATATTGATTGTAAATTCTAAGAGGGGCAATGGTTGCCGGAAGTAGTACCTCCGTTGTTAAACGAGCGTTGAACTATGCATGACATAGGTATACTGGTATTTATTTCGGGAATACACTTTCTCTCCTTTCTTTTTTTATTTCCATCGATGTGTGGAGAATAAGTGTAGGCAGTAAAATTGTGAAAACTCTTTCTGTTTGTAGGCTTTCAAATATTCGTTGATAACTTAGTTAGAGAATTGTTAAGGTATATTATAATAAAGAATTTCGTGGTACCCATGTAAGATATAAAAATGAAATAGTGGATGAAGAATTAGAGATATATTTTAAGGAGAATACATAATGTTTTACCGAATTTCTGTATTTTAAATAGTCTGTCTGTGAAAGTATGAGATTATTAATTAAGGTGTACAAATTAGGAAATGACAGATTGATAAGGTCATTACAGCGATAAAAATGTAAGGGAAGGGAACGATGAGACGAATAATTGAATCGTTACGTTCGGTGGATTGTGGAAACGAACATGGGAACGGAAAAGGTTTTACTGTCATACCTCCGATTGGACATGAAAATATGCACTTACTTTAAATCGTGGTTTCGTTAATTTCCTCTAACAATGGCGAGTAATTTCAGTGGGAATTCGTGTTTCTTTTTATTTTCTAAAAAGAGTTAGAAGATATTTAATACATACGAAGGTGACATATCACACTGTCCAACAAAATTAAACTTTTTTTCTGCACTGTAACATTCAATAGCCGTTTCTTATAGATTTCTGTGCGCTGAAAACGAATCCGCAAAGCATTTGTCGCTATCACCCTCAGTTTTTGAGAAATTCGATTTTGAAAAAACTGCAAATTTCCAACTTTGAACATCTTTTGTGTTCAAACAGTAATAGTTAGTAATATATATATATATACACACACATAATTGTACATAATAGAAAAATTTCTTGTAGCTTACTGTTCATAACTGTTCCATGCAAGAAATGTGTAAGAAAAGCAAATTACGAGAAAATATAAATTCAGAACAGGACCTGTTAATGAGATAAAATACCAGTGGAATTGTATTTCTCTTCCGAAACGACGTAAATCAATTTTCTCTTATGGCGTGGAAGAACCGAGCTTAATCTTTCGCGCGCACAACTACAATGTTTTATAATAACGCGGCAAGTAAGACAGCGGTGGTATTAAGGGGGAACAAAGTACTCTCCGGCGACGACAAAAAAGTTCATATTTTTTCAATTAAGACGGGCAAAGAAGCGAGGGTAGATTCTCGTCAAGGCGAGAGAGGGTCTTTCGACACCATTAGCGCTCTCGTAAAAATACGGAGGAGCGTCGTCTACGTCGCGTGAACTCTTCCCCACTTAAATATGAGATCAAGGATTAACAGTCGGTGCTGGAAGTAGTTGCATTTAATCTGTCCCAAACGAACCGAGTTTTACTTTCTCTTTCTCCTTCCCCTCTAATGAGTAACCTAAATGCGATGTAAACTTGGTTTCATATACTAACTACGAAAACAAAAGATACTTTGTAAAATTCAAATATTACAGAGACAATACGTCGAAAGTAGGAAATAAATTGTTGTGGTATAACAATGACAGTATCTTATGTCTGGCTTAAGGGGACTAGGTAGTCAAATCGCTCGAAGATCAAGTATTTTTTGGGAATTAATTGAAAGAAATGAATACAAATTATGACTAGTACTTTTGGGCAATGTTTATTAACACTGTAAAGTGTAGAAGATTTTTTTTTTAATAATATATACATGTATATGACAGCGCTATAGTTGTCTGATGCGTGGGCGTTTTTTCTGTGGTTTTGCCCTGATTGTGAAAAAACCGGGGTTCGGATCGATTTGAAATTTTTACAGCATATTCAAAATATATTTCATTCTGGAGTGTACCTCAATACTTAAATGTAAAAGCTCTAGTTTCCGAGCAAAAAAGCAGCCATCTGTGCACCCCGACGAGCTAATAATTTCGGTTCAATTCTTTTTCCAGAGGTCCCCTCCAAAATTACAGGTTCTAGGAGTAACATATTCCAAGGAAACCGTTGTATTTTTATTTTTAAGCTCAATATTTCGGCAATAGTAAATACACTTTCTCTAAAACACTGTCTAATCAACCTTGTGTGGCGCCATTTGTAAAATAGATATGTAGACAAGGAAGATATTTTTTTACTGTACGTGATAGTAATAAACATAGTGTAAAAGGAAACGTCTGTACTTGCTTTCATATCCTTGTAATTAGTTCGCAAATAATACTTGATTTTAGAGCAATTTGACTGCCTAAGACTAGAGCAGTTTCGAGACTCGAAACATTCGAGTAGCTTGAAGTCCGCACCGAGCGGGACTCGGTCTTTTGAGCCGAGCCGAGACCCGAACGGTTTCGGGTAGCTCGATTTTTTCGAGCAGCTCGTATATTTCGGGTAACTCGAATGGTTCGTACCTCCCGAATATATTTTAGGTAGTCGACTGTATGGTGTAGTGTGCTAGCTTGGTGTAGCTGGAACGTTTTATAGGCACCGAATATAAATCAAGTTAGATGTATAATATGAGATGTATAGATATGAAAACCATATGAAGTAATTTAAGCCTTGCCTGATATTTCAACAACACATTAGATGCGGGGTCCATTTTGACCCATAATTTAATTCGTATACACCTTGGGACAAGCTCCTAAATAAGGTATTCATCTTGTTAGCATCTAAAATGCTCGTCTGTTTCAAGAGGTAGTAGGGGAAAGGTGGGATAGTTGATCAGAGGGGATACATGATCACATCAGCGAAAGCCTAGAATTATAAAAACGTACGAAATTGGTAACATATTGGATGAAGATGAATGTGTGTGGATGCACATACCTACGTGGATGAGATGGATGATATATATTTTTACGAGCGTTGTTTACTCAGTGAAAAGTGGAGCCAGGACATTTTTTAGCGGTTTCGAATTATTAATTTCTATTGCACTCGCGTTTGCACATACTAAAACTTTCAGCCTGCTGCTGAATGATTGCTAGGTGAAAGGTAAAGAGTTGAAACTAGTTGGCAACACTTTAATGTTTTATTTGAAACGCTGTAGTGTTAAAGCGTGCAGACATTTTTCCAGAATATTTGAACACGATATGTATTTTTCAGAATGTTCAAAATTTCATAAGTTTCATTGTATTTTTGCCACTTTTTTTCTCAAACGAGGAAACTGATCCCACTTGTTTCAGACAGCCTAACGCTATGTTGTCTACAATATAATAAAAGTTGTAAAGATTTATAGTATTTACCAGTGAAAAGCATATGAAATAGTGAAATACAATAATAAAATAGATAATTCCTTACGCCGCATCGATGATTACCAATCATGGTTCCTCACACAGTGATTGCGGCAAACTATGAATATATCAGAAATTTCGTCAAACCATTACTAACTTCTGGGTTCGTTCGCACGAACTACATTACTGCCTGCTACTATCATCTGTGAATTGTTTACAGAACTGCGTATACGTTTAGTGACTTATTTGAGATTAACCAACAGTATCGCAGAGGTCGTTCAATCTGTTGGAGACTCTTGCCAGCAGGGGATCGGGAATTCGAGAAAAGAAGCAGCAGTTGGTCGACAGGTCGCCCTGTCGGAGGCTCGAGGAGATGGTCGAGTATCGGCATCTATGCGGACAGTTGGAAGTTGAGGGGCGGTTTTCGGGCGAGTTAGGAAGGTCGAGCGGGGCGATTGTGTTCTGTATCATGTATAATTCACTAGCATAGCTCGGGTCTCGCTTCAGCAACTACTGTACCGTGCCCGTTACATGTATCCGCTGTACCGGTCCCGTGGCAGAGTATATGCAACCTCTTCGCTGTCACGACATCTTAGATATTTTCCCTACCCCTAACGGCCCCAATTTTTCCCTTCCAGCCCCTCTTCCTTGCCCCTTCACTCGTTCCTCTATTTCCATTCCACTTGCATCCTTCGCCCCCTTTTCTTTTCCTCCCCGTTTTCTTTTTCTCATTCCCGCGTTTGCTCATCCTTTCGGTCACATCGTTCTTTTAGCTTTCCCTTTGGTCAATTTTGCGTGTCACGGAGTCCTTCGTGTACCGTGGCCATACAATGCCACATAACTTTGATAATTCCGTGGCCGCGTGCATCATTCATGAGATGGTCATTGTATCGCAATAACTTTTGTGATGAGATCGCGAGGTAATGTCCCCGGGTATTCTTGGAAACTTACCGTCGCGGGGTTATTCTTTTTCTATCAGCCGCCCGCTGCGACGTCAGAGCGTTGGATATCGCTTTCCGAGAATCTACAAGACGCTGTGGGAATCAAGGAGTTTCGAAATACGAAGTTTCCTTGCGGCTTTAAGTGTTGCACTGGGTGTTCGTGGCCTTTTTTTTTTGTTCGTTTACGAACGTCATGATATAGGCATGGAGTTTGCAAACTCACGAATAGGGTCTGTCGGTTTTTAAAAACCGGGTTTGAAAACCGGTTTGTATTTATAAATTTGTAAAATTCGAAAACCGGTTTTTAAATTTAAAACAAACCGGTTTTATATACTAGAATTGATGTGCAGAAATGAATGAATGAATTAATTAATAATTATTTAATTAAAAACGTTAACATTTTTACTTGAAATCGCCTCGGATACAAGCATATTGTAGTAAGTAATAGTTCTTCATGGGTTGGAATTTAATTTTCATGGCAATGGAATTTAATTTTCTTGAAAAATTCTGATTAATAGACCCTATACGTTTAAGGGGGGAAGACCGTGTAGATCGAACGAAAAATAGAAAAAAATTTTTTTTCATAAATTGCTTCTAAAACATTTAAAAAATATATTCTGAAAGTTACAAGCCGAAATTCAACTCCGTATTAATAATATAGCCTGGTGAGTCAGCGCGCCTCCATATTCACGTAAAACTTGTTCATGTAAGATAGTTTAAAAAATTATTCTATCTTTCTCAGATTTTTTTTAATTATGTGGTACATAAAAAGTTTAACACAATGCCATACTTTCTTGCTGGAGACAATATAAATGCAAAAGTTTTTAATGTCTCCCTTTCAATTTGACTTTTATACATATATTCTGGAAAACTCAGTTTATATATAATTATATCCGTCTAATATACCATAGAAATTACAAAAAATCATTAACAAAAAAACAACTCCTAAGCTTACGACCGGCTATAATTCATTAGATTTCATACTCCACACCGGTAATACTGCAAAAGTAATTTTAGAAACTGCATAAGCCGAACAGAAGAAGACTCGTCTGACCTAGACAGATTTTAATAACAATTGTACCGTCTGCTGAAAATATTCCTTTACAAACCATTGTTAATACCACATTGTGAAGTCCTACGAATACGTGAAACTTTTTCAATTCCGAGGAACAATGTGTAGTCAATATTCACGAACCGATACAGTGATCAAATTTGCATCGTGTAACGATTACAGCTACCGTAGGACGTACAGCTAACTAACGTTCCGTTACAACGTTCCTCTACAATGGAGAGCTATTCGAGTCGACGCCTAATGCGGAGCGTTTTAATAACTCTGTGGCAGTATAAATCCCGCCCCCTCTAACTGTAAGTCGAACGTTCGAGAGACTGGTAACTCGACCAACCGAGGACTGCATAGCTACCAAGATCGCAGGGTAACCTCTGCAGCCGCCCCTCCGTTTAAACGACTGCTGGCCAAAACGAATCCGGAAATTAAACTAATCAAGCTAGGCCTGAAGGCAAATTGGCTGTTTTCCCCAGGCTATTGGGTCATCGAGAACGAGTGCGCGCATAGTGCACCGGTTAGAGCCGCACAAGTGTAACGATAATGTAAACATGATTTGTAACACAAAGGCTACATGGGTTAGGCACGCCTGCCACATGTTCGGGCCCTGAGTGCACGAGTGTGTCGTGCCAACGTAGGCTCGTTCGCGTATTGAACGACCCCCATGTGCTCCTCCATCCTTATGAGCAGTGTGTACACAGGCAAACAAGCCTTAGGTACTGAACGGTGTTTACATGCCATACCAATTAATCAGCAGATACTATAAGCTTGTTTCCCCCGCGGCTTTTTCTTTCTAAACTTCTGCTCTGACACTGTGGCAGGTTGTTCTGGGTGACTGCAGCTGCTGAAGATGCCGGGCTGTCGCGGCTGCTGGCTGAACTTTGATCTTTGCTACTTTAACTGAAACGTCGTTAACCAGAATGCAGAATACTTGTGTGGGGTGGCTCACTGGTCTTTTCAATTTTATTCAGGCATTCCATTTTAAGAAGTAAATCCTATTAAACCACTTAAAGTATTTACAGAAGGGGCCAAGAAGCGACTTATAGATGTGCTCATGTACCGACACTCTGGGCTAAATTTGTACTGTGCAGTGGCATTAATGTTGCTTTGCAAACAAAATGGGAATTACGTTTTGAAGTCGAATGCAAGATGAGCAGAGCCTAAGTGTAAGTGTGGGTATTATGGACTTTAAAGATAGGTTAAGTTTAGAACCTTCGATAGAGCGCTGAAATGAATGAAAATCCCTCCTTCTTTTCTTTAAAAGAAAGCTGGGACCTTAATAGTTCCATACAAAATGCGGGGACGGGGTAATAGGCACGGTTAATTAAAAACACAGAGATTGAAACATCAATGTCATTGCAGGAGTTACTGCGGACATGCGTGCATTACTGCCTGCCAGTTACTAACAAAATACCGATTACTCCGCGTCTATTACTACGGACTGATGTTAGGCGAAATACTAGTATAAGAAAGCCTATTGACTCTTCTGTTATTTTTTGTTATACTTTTTTTCACTTTTATCTTTTCTTGGCATCTTTATAGAGTTGTAGTTGTCACTCACGCACCGCGGCTCACTTTGGACGTTAGGCTGACGTACGGTCGGAGAAAAGGTTAGGTTACGCAGTCGTCAGTCCGCAGTAATACATGCGCATGGTGCAAAGTACTGCACCCAATACTAAGGTGAGAAATAAAAATTAAAACTAAAATGTAGATGACTGGTTTACTGTTTTTCTACAAAAATAACTCTTACTCCGTCGAGTAATAACGCTGGATTAATAATAACTTTGCTGTACATATTTATTAATAATTATCTGTAATAGAGTTTAAAATAAGTTTATGAAAAATTTTCAAGAGATCATGTACTCTCCACCATTAAATATGATCTGTGCTAGAATATCCGCAGTAATCGGGGCATCCCCAGTAATACCCACACTTACCCTACTGTACTTTCACATGTATCTCGTTATTTGACTGGCTTTAACCTACCGGATTATTTTAATGATTCGCAGGAAAATAGGTGGCAAGAATTATTCCCCGTTAGAAACGGGTGCAATCGCATACTAAAGATGAAAAATCTATGGGATAATTCATAGCATAAATGAATATATTACGTACCATAAACAGCTACGAAATTTTTCAATTAATTTCTTGCGGCAAACTCGTCTGGAATTAGGAGAAAAGCATTAACCTAATTATATAGTAGGAAGGTATTAATCGAAAACCTTTTGTCCATGTTAGTCGTGTTTCTCGGTAGCCAACGCATATCGCGACGATATCGTTACCCACTTTATGAGGAGCGTGCGTTGAACTACGATATTCTGATTTGGATAAATAATCCTTTTAACGGTGTATTCGTGTCGGCATTATAAATTTATAATTCCACATAATACTTGATAGTGCCACGACACGCGACGTGTCTGCCTGCTGTGCCTGGATTTTCTATATACACAGAAAGTGATCTGGAAAATATTAAAAGAACAGTTTAGAACTTAGGAAAGTGTTTGCTATTTACATATTGCCGGTTAACAAACACTTGAACTATTAAAAAAATTACATTTTTTCAGAGTTATCCACGATTTTTGGTTTTGGTAATACCAAAACATTAAAATATTATGAAATATGTAAATATTTAATCAGCAATAATATTTAACTAGTTGCAACTTTTCCTGGCAATTCTGTATAACTACAACAGTCGTTGTATTTGTATGCTGTGCCCAATAAGTACGAAAGACTATTTCGCCGTTGCAAAAATGGTTGAGTTGAGCCCACAAGTAATAATTAATATCTATTGTACGTGAACGTTGTAATTTACTGGTAATTTTTGTGCGGATTACACAAAATGAAAGACTTTTTCCAGTATGCTTTTGAGCGAAGTAATTTTACGTGATTGCATAATAAATGTGTTTGAAATTATAGAGCAAAAACAGTCCGTGGTCTTGGTATGAAACATATTGTTAATTTCAGTGCAAATATACATGACAAATTTCACCAGTGTATTAAAATATTTATCTGCTCTGTGTGAATGCACATTTGAACTCGTTTTTTTTTGCATGTGAATAGATATTACAGGAGTCGTCTATAATTTAATTGGCGTAAAATATTATTTCAGATAACGTCTTATTTTATTTTTCTGTTATTTTGTTTCTGAAATGAAATTATCCTATTGCATTTCAATAAATAATCTATGAAATAGTAATTGTCCGTCTGGAATAATGAAATTATAAAATAATTGATCCATAAATTGGCACGAATATTTTAATTGGATACACTGTGACATTGTTCTGAAATTATAATTCAATCATCCGAATGCTTAAATTTATTATGAACTTTATTATCAGTGGAGAAAAGTAATAGAACAATTTATAAAGGACTGGTTATTTAATGAGGAATTTATGATCCAGTTGGAGAACTTAACGAATCTGAAATTCAGTAGGAAAATAAAACAAACTTTCAATAATTAAGGAGGTACGTATATGGGTATTTCGGGGTCAAAAAATCGAAATTCTTTTTCCATTGTTTATGATAGCCACCAGTCTTGGAAGTATTTTAAAAAAGATTTCATTGAAAAATTCTAAAAATTGCGAGCGTCACGGTCGTTTCCCTCAAAACTATGTTTCTCAAGACAATCAACATCGTGACTTGAGAACGAATGGATAATTCTTGTTAAAACTTTAACTGAACCTATGAAACACTTTTCTCCACAAGGTGCAACACCCTCGCTAAGATCACATAACTTTAACAACATTTAAAATAACATTTATCACAGAATTATTTCAGGAAAATTCTTCAAAATTAATATTTGTTGTATAACTCCGCGAATTTTTATTAAAAATTTTCGCCCGAGTTCCACTTTGTAGATTTTCAGTTAAATCCGAGGAGTCCGTAAATCGGAATCGTGTTCACCACATGGAGGCGCGCATTACGCAAGCATTCACTTTGATGTCTTGTATATTAATTAATTTTTAAAATTTTCTAAACAATTTGACGTAATTGAAAATACGTCTTATATCCCTGAGAAAGAATTGTTAAAAGAGCAAATGGTTTGAGTTACTAAAGAAGAGTATGTCTGGACGTACTTGAATCTTGTAAATCCATTTATCGAGCAACCCTTATAAAGTAATCTTGTAAAAGGGAATTTAATAAATCTCCTGTGCTTGGACCTAAATTATAGACAAGTCTGAGAGTCTGAAAGCGCTTGGAAAATGTGATGTGATTAAATACAGGTAAAAAAAGAGAGTCCTGTAAATTGGTTTTACATCGGTGCAATTGGTGAAAGTGTGCATTCAGGTGAACGGAAGGGTAAAGTAATAATACAGATTTATCAATAACATCAAAGTTTACTTTATTATACTATAATATTTATAGTTGAGTAGGTACTTGGAACAAAGTTGGACACAAAGTGTGGTAAATGAGTTATGGCACATGATATGTACAGTATGGAGGAAAATTGTTTCCCTTATTCTTTGTCTTACATTGCGCGCAATTTGGTACACTCAGAAAACATTGCTCTCGTATCTATTTCGTTTTAAGAAAGCTTTAGGTACTACAGAAACGTCGCCTGCCCTTACATATAACCCTACCCCTATATGTAATTCACGGACACCGTTTTCTTCGAAGGGTAAAAGATAGTCTTGATCATTCGTTCCAGATCTGAAATGAAAGTCCACAAGCAGCTATCGTACAGTACAAGTTGACGAGTTTACAAAAGTTCTTTGTGTCGTGGAACAACACGAGATATTCTTCCCGACGTGAGCGCCGTTGCTTTTCACGTCGCCGACGCGTATCGTAGATAAAAAGCGAATAGAATTTAACTAGTGCATCAATTATTACATAACAATTTACAAAGACATATACGTTCTTGGTTATATATATATACAAATTCATGAATAGTGTCTACGACGAATAGAATTAATGAAAGTCTTGTCTGCGGTGGTGTGTTGCTACCTGCCTCAAATAATCCATTAACATTACATCGCCCCAGAACGTTGCTCCAAGTTGCACGCAACATATTTACATATAAACTCTACGCTGTCTGGCAATTAAACTAATACTTGATGATATGTCTTTATTATATTATTATATCGTTCGTCAATTACGGCCTTACTCGTAAATGGTGTTCGGATACTTTTACAGTATATATCCAGTTAAACTTGTTATATTTTACAGAACCATTTTACCAAACCGCGCTCGTGTTTCCCTATACAATGAATCTTTGTAAAAATTAGTAAATACTCTCGAATGCTTACAGCTATATACCCAAATATATTTATTTTCCGAGGAATTTTTTAACGATAACCAACGTAAGTCTCGGTATTTGTAGAAATAAAATTGGAGATCTTGGCCGTGCGTGATTCGTTTTCTTACTCATCGATGCAACACGCGAGATAGCTTGTTTTCGTAGCTCACATGGAATCTAATGTCGCATGTAACGTATCTTCTTTTAGTCGCGTACAAAACCCTACGAACGCAATAAACAACAAAAATCGTTCGATCGAATTTTTCGCAGTAAATATATGAAAGCGTCTTCGATTCCTACGTTAAGGGGTTAGGCCACCTTGGACGGAGCAAAATTGGAGTCACTTTCGGCATTTTTTTTAGGAAGATAATGAAATAAACTGAAAATTTAATATTAAGCCTGTTATTGTACAACTCTCGCTGGGTAAAATCGTATTTTTTCTAAAAATCAAAAAGTTTTATTTTCTGCATGCCTGAATCTAGTGAAGTACGTAGGGAAATCGAGAAATATTAATTTCTCTCGGAATGGTGACCATGGGGAGAAAAAGTGCAGTTTTTTTTATAAAAGTGTCAATTGCAAAGGATATATTAAAGATATCGCGAAACCGCTACGTACTTCTCTAGATTTAGTCATGTAGAAAATAAAACTTTTTTGTTTCTTGTTCTAGGTCAGAGGGTATAGCCGTAAGATTGAACACCGTAGAAAACGTCGTTCCTCAAGATCTTGCGTATCACGGCTCTACCGTCGCCACTTTCTAGGAAAAAAAAATACGATTTTCTCCGGCGAGAGTTGTACAATAGCAGTCTTTATATTAAATTTTCTGTTTACTTCGTTATCTTCCTAAAAAAAAATGCCGAAAGTGACTGCAATTTTGCTCCGTCCAAGGTGGCCTAACCCCTTAAGACGGTGAAAACTATATTTGCAGTGATGCCAGAATCGTGGGACGTGGGACAAATGCTTACCCCCACTATGACCTACCGTCGTCTCCCACCATGGCCTACCGTCGCCCCCCACTTTCTTCCCATCGCACTGTACACAAGCATATCCCTACTCCTGTCCGTGTGCTCGGCAGCCCATAGCATATATAGACAGAGCGTAAGCTGAGGGTGTGTGTAAGATTCGCGGTAAGGGGAGCGATACAGGCAAATCGGGTAACGTAGTGGTTATGCATATGTACCGAATGCTTCCGAAGCTAACCCGACGTGCCTGTATCTGACCTCTGCCTCTTCCCCTCCAAGCTTACCGTTCCGTTCGCCGATAGTCCCAGCTTCTGCTCCGTCTATACATGCTATGCGGCAGCCCACAGACACCTCACATGGACAGGAGTAGGGATATGCTTCAGTGCAGTGCGATGGGAAGAAAGTGGGGGGACGACGGTAGGTCATAGTGGGGGTAAGCATTTGTCCCACATCCCACGATTCTGGCAACACTGTATATTTGTAATTTCGAACAATAATTACGTTTCTAAAGCATCCTTGGGATCGATTCACCTATTAATTTTACATTTTCAAATAGTCGCTCTTTATATTCACTCCAGAGCTGTTTTCAAATATTCCCCCCCCCCCTTTATTACCACTGTTGATCTAGCGCGAGTCAACTACGTAACGCGAAAAAGGAGCAATGGAACGAACGAATGCGTAATTGTTGGAAATATATTAAACTGCTAAACGATTCCGTCGATTGATACATTGCGTTAATGGGCGTGTCGCTGTGCAATAAGAGCGGCCACTGGAAACTGATCACGCCATACACCTATGAGTAATGATTCTAAGTTTAACAATTCAGTTTGGCTTCTTTAGATTTATTATAAACATTCAATCTAATTGCTGATAGTAATTATTTATACTAATTAGTAGTTCTCGAAATCCTTTATACAAATCTTCTTTTTATAGTCGTACATGTCAACGTAATACTCTTTGGTTATATTCAGGGATGCCAGAACCAGGGGCACTAGGGGGCGACTTACGACGCATCGGGGCGTACAGTAATCCCCCGTTATGAGTCCGTTCTTTCCGCCTGTTGAGAGTCCGGCGACTATCTCCACCGTTTCTTGGAAGCCTGCGGACGAGAGCGAGAGAACCGGACAACGAGCGAGAGGACACGAAAGCGTCGACGCGAAGTTGCCGTCGGGTACGAAAGAGAGAAAGCACGATACTTTGCCTCGCTCCGTCTTTCAGCTCGAGCTCGGGCTCAACCCGCGTGCGGGCCTCTACGATGCATCGGCGCATTCCGTATTTATCATACATATTATAATTCGTTTCGCGGCAGCCGAGCATGACAAATATTCGCGGAACGTAAAATCCTCTGTAGTATTGAAACCTGAAAAATTTAATTCTCCGCCGTATTACATATTCTCGGTGAAAAGAAGAGCTTCAGCTGAAAGACGGAGCGAGACAAAGTGTCGTGCTTTCTCTCTTTCGTACCCGACGGCAACTTCGTGTCGACGCTTTCGTGTCCTCTCGCTCGTTGTCCGCTACTCTCACTCGCGCCACTGGCCGCGCGGAACCGTGTCCGCAAGCCACTATGAGTCCGCCGCCAGCCCCGCTCGACGGACTCATAACGAGTGACTACCGCAGTAGAGGGAGCATCCTCGCGTGTGCGCACAAGTAGTATAGTATACGTAGCTACGGTCGGGACGACAGGGACAAGGGGTGACGTGCGCGTCCCTAAATCGCGTCCCCAACTCTGGCAACGCTGGTTATATTACTAGTTTTTAGCCTTCGACAAGCATTCGAAACTATCGTCGCTGTTGCGTGCGACCATGTTACAAATAAAGAAACGATTCGCACGTATATATACACAGAAATGTCTGATCTTTACGCATGAAGGATTAAGCAACCCTTTGCGCGTAATTTCTGTCTTTTTCTATTTTTGTCTCGCGCCTTCGGAAAATTCGAATCGACTATATGCAGCGTTAGTACAGGACGATCCATGCAAGCTCACTTGGGAAGTCACCTTATGAAACGTTGATCCATATAGAATTTATGCTTGCCCGAGGGCACGTTAGTTTCACTGTTTTTCATTTGTAATTGAACGCACCAATGTGGCTCCAGTGCACGTGAAAGGCAGAGTGGTGTTTTTAAAGCCTTGTATGACTTTCGAATAGTTTGATGAAGATAAAGAAAATGCAATAATTGGTTCATTCGTTTCTTATTATAATATTCTTTTAGTAATTGAGCATTTTTTTAATAATTAACACTTTGACTGTCGCGTCGAGGAGACTTTAATAATTTAAACAACTCAGTAGTTAGCAAAGGTTTAAGAGTATTTTGTAAATATTTAAACTGCAAAGTCCATGAATTTATTCATTCATTTTTGCAAAATATTATTGAAGGGTAATAATGTTTCAGGTGTCCATATAATCAACTGACATGTGACAAGATTCTAGCAATAAAGTTTTGACGCCTCGTTAATTAATAAATATACCTAGCACATCTCGTGATAATATAATCATCGCGTGATGAAAGTTTTACTGTGGCTCACGTGATGACATTCACAAAACTGGCGCGTCAGTCAGAGTGTTAAGCATTTGTTAGTAGAATTTTCAGTAATAGGTACTTAAGATTTAGACGCTAATTGGCATTATTTTATTGTACATAATTATTATTAACATGGTAATGCTTTTTTCTTTATTTCATCAAAAATGGACAGATTACACTTAATTCCATTGTAAACATATCACCTCAGATCGTTTACTGAAAAATCAAACCATCAATCGTTACCAGAATTTCGAAAAAATCTTGAAAACAGAGGACATGCCTTTATGGATCGTCCTACGTGTATACGATTACGTTTGCAATTATTGTAGGTGCAGAATGTATGTACACAAGGTTCATACCCGATTTAATCACGAGTAATAGGTTCGAGAGTGACTCCTTACTGCTAACAAGTTCAAGGACATACCGGATTGTACATGCATTTGAATATAATTGTATGTTTCGTTACGGGTTTGTTAACGTTGCTTCGAAGTACTTGGCACGCAGAACACATGAAAGAGAGGTTCGAGTTTCGTTAAATTTGTAATTGTGTACAAGACGACGATATTCTTAACAAATAATACCGTTCACCGATTATTACACAACATAGCTAACGATGTTTCTTTCCATTCGACACGTCTGATATATTGCATCCAGAATCCCGTCTCTAACTTGAAAATCAGGAAACACTCTGGTCTATTTGAACCATTTATTCAGTCGTCAATGATTACTTCCATTCTTTGCTCAATGGCTGTATATACACGTGTATGCAAAATAGTGGACTACAGTTTTTTTTTTCCTTGTTCCTTTCTCAGATAGGTGTGCCGCCACTTCTTTAAAGATCGCTTGGGATCACGTGAAAATAAATCACGGCACGTACAACTATTCGCGCCAAACAGCAAGACACCTAGGTGTACATGAGGATAATAATAATTGATAAAAGGATACTGCGATATGACTTGTTACCCTGTCTTTAGTATCTACATAACATTTTGTTGGTTAGAACGTTTCTGTACGAGCAATCTTGCATGGCTACCTGAGAAGATAAATCTCTTGTGCCCGTGCTGAGTCGTCGCGAGAAGAGGAAGAGGTGTTTGGATAATTGTTACGAGCAAGTCGTGCCGCGGATTTTCGACTGCTCGTTCACTGGTTCAATTAAAGCGAACCTCTTGAAAGAATGGAAAGAATACGCGTGAGAAATTTCGTACACGGAAGGATGGTATGCTCGCTTGTGGGATATTTTACTAATTTCGTCGTGAAGAACAAAAAAAATACGAGAAATCTTCAATGGCGAGTATCTGCTCGTAGTATTTTATCGTTGAGAGTTGCTGCGACGATGCTGCTACTATTTAAAACAGCGCTGTCCAAGGTCGCTCCCGCGGGAGCTTGCGGCTCTCCCACTCTCGTCCGCGTTGTCGGGGACACCGCGCGACGCTGACCGCAAAGATGCTAGCCCGGCTAGCCCGTCATGGCAGCCTTCGTAGCGTCGCGCGGTCTCCTTGACAACGGAAGGCAAGCTGTGCGTGAGAAAGATTGGAAGGGGAAGCAGGCGCGTGAGGGGCCCCTACGCTGGACAGCGCTGATTTAAAATGACGAACCGATATTGAGATGGAAAGGACTAATATCTTGAAAGACCATAGCCGCGGGGTTGTCGATTCCAAACAACCTGTACAAATTGTTTCGGTGAATCTGGAAAATCTGTTAAATCAACGTGTAACATCTATGGAACTAGTCCAAGCCAGATAAAAAAAAAATTAAAATTTGAATGTAAAAGAAAAATATGATAATACCTATATAAAGCTATTCTATTACTATTCTATTATAGCAACAGTAGCTGTTACAAAGAGGACAAAAATGAAGCAATTAAAAATCGCAGTATCTATTGCAGTAGTATTAAAAACCATAAATACATTTCCACGGTAAAAAATGTTTCTTTTACAGAAGTATCAATATTGCTAAATGCTGGTACATGTGTACTCCTTTTAAATTTATCAGAATTAGGTTGTTCAAAATCAGAGATCCCTTGAATATGGTACCTACTTAATTCCCTAATGTTTATGCGACACATATGTATCACAATCGTTCCTCGATAAATGTAATACTACCAGCGGCCGTAGCCGTGATGAATACACCGGTTCTCGTTAGATCACCGAAGTTAAACGTCACAGGGCGGTGTACTGAGGAAAGATGGGTGACCACTGAGACCGACCGAGACACCACACCCCACACCACCTTTTCTCTCGGTGCGCTGCTGCTGCTGGGAGCCGAAGGAGAGAGGAGGGAAAAAATGGAATTGACTTACTGTTCGTTGGGCAATATAAACAAAATTCTTGAAACGCCATCCTGTGTAAATAACACAGTAAAAACAAAATACAAAGAATAAATGTAAACACTACTACTTCATCGCGTATCACGGCAGAACTAAATGAGCATACCATCCAATGTTAGTCAAGATGCACAAAGAAATAAAACAGCAAGTAGAGTACGGCGTCTACTAACGTCGGTGTGTTGCTATTCAGCAGAATGTTCACTCATTTGTATACTTCAGCTTTGTAAGTTATGCCATACACCACACCATCCGCCGTTCCACTTCTGTGCGCACCTTGCCTCGGGGATTTAAAAGCGTGGCAAGTGTGTTTGACGAGTCAAAAACACGTATCCTTGGTGCACACGCGCAGTGAGATACCGTTCGTAACGTATATTCTGGATCAGTGTACACAGGAGTTGAACCAATACCCTACACACAGATTTGTCGGTATCGCGTTGGTTCCGTGAACGATAGGAAAAAAAGAATCAACGGAAATATGTCGTCGGTTAGCCAGCAGACCATCGATGTACGTACTCGCGTACCTACGCACCTATCCATTCGCGAAATGAACAAACGACACTGATATACTTCGAAGCATCACAGTAATTGCGCACTGCAAATCGTGCACGCGGGAACACTGCAATTTTCGAAGGAAACAGACAGATCGATAAACGAACGAAACCAGCTACGATGGACTCTGTCATTTCCCTCTGGTTTGAAACGATACTCGTGACACTATACAGAATATTTCAGAGTGTTGCGATAAACCGGTCCCTTCTTCCTTGCTGTCCTCTTGGCTATTTCTCTATCGTGCAAACACATGCCCAAGACAAGGTTGCTGTCGCCAGTGGCACGCGATCTATTAAACTGTCATACGAACGCACGCGAATGCGAAAGTAATTTGCGATAGTTGAAAAGAACAGTTATGTATCCCGAACATAAATGAGACGAGGTTTCAAATGTAGGTCTGAGGTGGCTGATAGACGCGACAATGGTAGCCTAGTGCAGCCAGACATAGAGACAAAATAACGAGCAATAAAGAATATAATAATAATATTAATAATAATAATGTCGATGATGATAATAATAATAAATTGTCGTTAGACTTTATATTGCACTAGAATTTTCTTCCATTACCTAGCAGAGTGGCAATAGACTATTATTCCTCTAGAAAATACCTATCCTCTTACGTATGTACAATTTAAAAATTACTACTACCCTCCCGCTTACTTTTAACTATCGTAATGACATATCGTTTCCTTTTCGTCGAACATCCTCGTGGTATTGCTCGATGCACGCGACAAATTCTAGCGTGATCACTCGGCTGTGCTGTCGAGTTCTAATTCTTTGATTGTTCGGCACCCAAACTGGCTCGCCGCGCCGCCCGGCCGGCCCGTCATCAGCCCCGACATGCACAGTTGTACGAGGATATCCCCTCTTTCGCGTCGATCGAGTTTCGTTGTCAGCGAAGGACACCGAAATCGTTCGGGGGAAACGGAAAATAAAACGTGCCCGCTCGCGATACGGCGAGCGATTTTTCTCAATTTCAAGAATCGAAAGATCAATTTCTGAGTTGTTCGTTGAGCGATCAACCGCGGCCCCCAATGTCACGCGAGTAATCCGCGAAGCATAGTTCTATCGGTTATGCGTTCAACCATTTGTTTTTTTTTTTTTTTTGTCATCGAAAATATTGGGTCTGGGATTGGTTCGTTTCGAGGGCACTCGATCGAATGGCCTCTCGCAGCTTTCCTCTATTTTTCCCCCCCGTCTTTCCTACGGTACGAAAGCAACCCTCGAGTGCACAAGGAACGCGCGGTCGATCACGAAGAATATAAATAAAGTTCATCAATTCGTCGACTAATGCTACAGTATTGCTTCAATATGATATGATACAGTCTTTTCACTGATTGTCCAATATCACTACGTAACACATTCTCTTATTTCTTTTCCTTTCCTTCGTCGTGGTTCCCTACCCTCTTTCTCCCTTTCATTCTCACCTCGCAGCGTTTTTCTTCATCGATACATTTTACTGGGACCAATAGCAATTGCGATGTTTACTATGGAAACGAAACAGAAGATTCCTCAAATTTTTTAAACTTTTCAAACCTTGATGATTTGGGTAATGTTCGTTTAGCCATAAAGTACAGCAAAATACACGTGTAACAATCTATAGCTATTAACAAATATAACACTTTCGAAATTGATTTCATACGCGGAATTATGAAGAATTCAGAGTCAAGATTGAGAGCTCCTCTTGCGGAGTAGGTTTTTAGAGTTTGTTAAAGACAGTGCTGCGCAAAATTTATAGATTATTTCGCGCGACTGTTCGATCAAAATGTATATTCCTGAATTTGACAAACGAAAATTTCCTTTGAGATTAGCATCTTTAATTCTAATAAAATTTATACACCAGTCATCAAGGTTGTTTCCATTTGTTTCCATTAGGTCTTTGGAAACTGTAAGACAGCGATGAAATTGTTCTCCACGAATAAAAATCACAGAGAATAGTGTGCAGAAGTATAAATATTGTTCTAGCATTAAATATATCGATGCTTTACACTCTTGCTTCTACCACGCACACGCATATACATATTCTTTTCTCTCTTTTTACTAGCTTTTCACTTTTTACACTGCACTGAGTGTCTTCATTAGGATTAATATCACTTATTTCTTCGGCGCGACGTACCCGCGCGTCAGCTTTATAACAATGCGTACTTTTTATACTTTTAATTGTTTCGAATTGTACTTTCCAAGACGCGTCGACGATTATTCGACTACTTCGTTGCAACTGGCTCTTCTTCGTACGCGGAATCTCCCCTCTTCTTCAATGGCGTTGTAAAGCAGTGTATTATTGAAATGCTATTTCCTGGTCTCTTTAATTTCATTACTTTATAATTATTTTATTACACGGCAATATCAATTTGCCCTATCACGAATTACACAGAATTGTTTAGAAATTCAGGCACGAATACGAATTGTGACGCGTGAGAGTTGGTCTGCGCGCGTCAGTACGTTTGTCCGTATTCGAAGGGGAATGATAAACTGTATAAATTACATTTCACCTTCGATCTCATAAATTAAATACATTTAATAGATAAATAAAACATTCGATATGGTTAAACGTTAAAAGTTAAATACCAGGCATTTAATTTACTTTTCCCTCCATTTGTCAAATATCTAAATGTACCTGTATCGTGCTAGATGCAGTGTATATGACTTAAAATAAATTATACATGGCTCGACGATTCTATCGGTTCGAGAAATTGTTGTGAAATTCCGTAGAAAGAAATATGTGGCTTCAGATACCTGCATGCTGACTTTGGCAAGCTTCGGTGGAACCCTTGATCATGAAAATCGGCATCAACCACAATTTCAACGAGTTTACACGAGAGCTGTCTCAGGATGGATACGCTCGTAAACTGTTTTATCGCGATCGTAACTGATACACTTCGCAAATTCTATCTCACTTTGCAGAGTATTTGAGCCAAGGTTTCCACCGGGGTTATTTCACGCGATTTTATACAAAATTTTTACACAATACGAACCCCGTCTTCTACTTCTCACCACGAAAATGTTGATTCATATCACTCAGACTGCTGAATTATCCTCGCATTTTTCCAAACATATTGTTATTACTTGCATATTTCCATCCCTAATCCCGCAGCTATTTCTTCAACGCAGATAATTTAATGGTGTTAAACACGCAAGTAGTAATTAAGAAAATAAATTTGCAAGTAGATGAGGAATACAACAAATGACACTGGATATGTTTCGATAACAACGTATCTTAATATACTCCATTTTCATACTAAGTGGAAAACATAATTACCCTCTCAACAACAGCTGTTTAAGCAGCAAATCGTTCAATAATGAAGATCGCTGTGCAAACCAGGACCAGGTGAACATAGCAAAGCAGTAAACACCGTTTTATAAAGCGGTGTCAGTTAATGAGAGATCGATCGCAGCGCCGGAGGGAAGAGACTCGCTAGCCGATGAGCCAGGAAATCATTTCTGCCAATCGAAAATTCCGCAGGAGACGCGTCGAGAACATCACGCGCGCGCACGCGACCACCACAACAGTATGTTCAATTTTAAGCCTGTGACAGTTTGGCTATCGTCTATTTGCCCACAACATCGAGTTACCGTTTAAGCGACCCAATTGAAACCGAGTTGCCTTCGCGGATCCGAGCCCGCCGACGGTGCACCGTGGACCATCGAGCGTCTTCGAATCCAGCCGACGGTTGTCCTCTTGCAGCGATGGCGCCGTCCGTATCTGTTTACGGCCATCCCTGAAACTCGGTCAAGGGTTCTGGTTTAGGCTCGAGACTGGGCAACTGATACGGTCAGTTTTGCTGTCACAAGCCACCCTCGGGTCAATGCTGGGCAGCGAATTTCATACGCTTCTGCTTCTGTCGCTGATTGCAGAACCAGACCCTGACCACGTTCTTCTTCAGGTCGAGCTTCTCCGCGATCGCGGCGATCTTCTCGCCGGACGGCCGGGGCTGCACGGCGAAGTACGCCTCCAGCGATCGTTTCTCCGGCGCGGCTATGCTCGTCCTTTTCCGCTTCTTCTCGCCAGCGGGTAGCACGGACGGGGCGTCCGGGTCTCGCCTTTTGTTCTTCGCCTGGGCCTCTGCTTCCTCGAGCCACGCCTGCAGTATCGGCTTCAGGGCGATCATGTTGTTGTGCGACAACGTCAGCGACTCGAATCGACATATCGTCGACTGGGACAGGGCGCCGACACCTGGCAACTTGAGGTTCGCGAGCGCCTTACCTACGTCAGCCTGGGTCACACCGAGCTTTATGCGTCTCTGTTTAAACCGCTCGGCGAACGCCTCCAGTTCCCGAGGATCCGTGTCCGCGTCAGGGTGGAGGCCCGCGGCAGCGGCCGCTGCCGCGGCTGCCGCCATGGCTGGATGATGGTGGGCCGGATGAGGCACACTACCGCCGCCGCCGCCGAGGTTCCCGTGGTGGTGATGGTGACCCATCATGCCATTCATACCTCCGTAAACGGAGGGGCCGTGGATGCCGGCGTGGTGGCCGGGACCACCGCCGGTGTTCTCTGACATTGGCGTCAGTGTGGTCATCGAGTTCGCTGGGTCTAGCATGTCCAGGCTCTCCATTCCTGGATGACTCATCTGGAAAAGATACATACACTTTCGATTCGTGCGATACAGCAAGTATTTTTGTTGTTGCATTGCCTTTTTAATAATTAGTATTCTAACGTCCGGATGGACCCCGTGTAATCTTACTTCGTTCCAGCTTGTTGTGGAGTGTAAAGGGTTGACTTTAAAATTCCTGTGTACGCGATTGTTCGGAAGCTATCATGTTCGTAATTAAAGGGAAGTTCGGAATAAGTGGTAATGGAAAGTACCTACTTACTGTAGGATAAAGGGGTCTTTCCACTGTGACGCCTCGATAAAGTACCGCTGTTTGGAACTTCTTTTTGTCACAAAAAGAATGGGTTTACTAAGAAATTAGTCAATAGCGAAGAGAATAACTACATTATTGTTCAGTCATTTTTTATATTTTATCGAAATCGGAACTTTTAGCCTCGGTCTTCCCTAAACAAATTCTTTTTGTGACAAAAAGAAGTCCCAAACAGAGGTACTTTATCGAGGCACAGTGGAAAGACCCCTTAAGTTATTTTTGGAAGTCATGTTTAGTTATAGATTATTCAAGAGCTACATGGTTATTTGATTCTTATGGGAGAGTATATATCAACAAATGCACACAAGATTTTTTTTAATTTTTATAAATGTTTATATATGTAAGTACCTGCAACAACAGACATGCTTTCTTCCTTAAGAATTTAGAGTAAGCTGTTGAATACTATGTAATACTTATTTCTACATTGCAATTAAAAACACTGGCACGTACGATCGTATTATTATGCTACTCTTAAATATATTTTCATATCCTCCATTCGCAGTATATTAAATGAGGTTTAGTGACATTAGATCAAGATATTTCTATATGTACAGCCTGTATGTGATTAATCTTCGGAAAAAGAAACTTTGCATCGGATATTTCACATATAAAGATTTAGCTATGATATCTCACATGCTGAATGCAACGATTGATTTAAACTGTTCATGATTGCCGATAAAGATTTGGCTAGTTCTTTTGTCTACAGAGAACTCAGACTTTTAATCATATTAAAAGTACGAATTGCAAACCAGAATGTCGTATAGTGTTAATTGGAATAAAAAAAAATACTATTTCATATCTAATGAATCGTCGATATTAAATTATTAATGAATAAAATTAAGCAGAAAATAATTAAGACCTGAGTGAATACATATATATGAGCAACATTAATCTACATATACTTCATAAATGTAAATTGGAAGAAAGAATTAAAAATATAATATTTCTTTCAGGAATAATGGCATATTTATATAAACCTACTTATTCACATATTTCAGATACTTAAATAATTGTCAATAATAGTCGTTCTTCTGTTCTGCTACAAATTATGCACCACCCTATATAATATTTGTAAATGACTGATTGACTTGCTGCTTCATTCAATGTTATTAATCAATTCTCAGTTTCGAAGTACTGCAACTGTGAAATTACGTTAAGTGGATAGTTATTGCAAGGTGAAAAATTACCCTAGCGACATGGTGGCATGATTGCATTAATTACCATTGATGAAAGGAATGGATGAATGGGGTGGCGATTTGTGGAGGGGAGGCGCGGGGATGCAAAGACGAAGAAGAAACGTGTACAAACTAGTACGGACAATTATGCAGCACGTGGCGTAGTTGTCGTTGCGAGCCGTGTGCGCGTCCCCTTACAAATTATTTATGAGCTCCCTTCATATTTTTCCTCTCAGTTGCATCACGTCAAGTGGTGTCCGTGTGCTTTCCTTTCATAAGCCTATTACGGTGCTCACGCTATAATTTCCGAAAAGGATTCGGAACTTACATGGTATACAGTACCAACTACGCTGCGTAAAAGATTATTAGTGAACATAGGTAAAAAATTAACTCTGTCAGAGAAGAAACCAATTTATGACGCTGTTAATGCAAGTGATTTGTCTGTTTCTATTTATCTTAAACGCGAAGTGAGGTCAAGAGACGAAAAGGTGATCACATTTTTATCTTGCTACATTAACAACAATTGGATTTCATTCATATAATAATATTGTACTGTGTATACTATGTTATAAGACACAATCTACTGTAAAGATTGCTAAAGTAAGTAGAAAAGGCCTGTTAAGGACAGACAGGGAATTCTTAAAAGAGTGCACAACTCTGTGGTATGAAAATAACGAAGCGTGCGCAAAAATGGATACGGAAGGCTTGGAACACCGTTCGTTAGCGTCGATGCAAGAGAATAGTAAGGTAATCTTTTGCTTTCATTGCACATACGCCCGATAGAAGCAAGCAAATCACTTATTTCGCTAAATAATAAACTCACTTCTGTCTCTGGTAGGTTGAAACTTTCGACCTATTGTTATTAAACGTGTTTTACTAGCTTAGTGAACACTAGCCACACTAATAAGTACTTTAATGTAAGATCCAAAATTTTGCAACGACCGAATGAAAATTTTATAGCACCTAATCGGAGCATTATAGTGGATGACTAATTACTTCCAAAGCGAAGTAATGGATTATTTTTTAGTCACGATTGCTGTGCATGGGCTAAGGTTTCATGATGGAAAACAATCTCTCTATTAATAATTTTACGCGAACATTTTATCTCATTGCCTTTTTGTTACTTATGAAGTATACATTCTGCTATTGCACTTCGCTGTTGAACACTTTGGCTCTATCAAGCTCCATAAAACAATGCTGTATTTCCCAAGAAATTAACTAATTTCATAGTTTAAGCTAGGCATAGTCAATTAGTGAAATCCACGTACCCATTCTTGTTGCATTATGAGCAGACCAAATCTTGTGAGAGAACTTTCCCACAGACCTAACCTATTCTTCTCCACCTATACCTTAAGGGGGAATCCTATTTTATGGGCTAAAAACATAGCAATATTTAGGAATTTTTTTTAAAGAAACTAGCATTTCGATTCATCTGAAATTTGGACCATGTTTTTATGCATCCTTGAAGAAGTTGCAGTTTTTTTTTTATTAATTTTTAATAATAAACATAGGAGTTATGCCTCGCAAAACTCGTCGTCCGCTGGTGTGCATGATATTTACCTTCCAGGTAATCCGAAACAGAAAAATGAATCGGCGTATTACTTTGTACACATGTAGCTTCAATTTGATGAACCAGAACACCGTTAAGTTCTCTACTTCTTTCGTTGCATAAGAAAATTGGCGCAAAACTGGATCGCAAAAATGAAAGGTTCAGACCTTTCAGTTTGAAAACTCTCCACACTGCTGAATAAATTTTTTTGTTCTTTGCTGGTTCATCAAATTCAAGCTACATATGTATAAAATAAAACGCCGTTTCACTTTTCTGTTTCAGATTACCTGGTAGATAAATATCATGCACACCAACGGCCGACGAATTTTGCGCGGCATGATGGTCGATCATGCATAACTACTATATTTACGGTTACAATTTAATAAAAAAAAAACCGCAGCTTCCTCAAAGGTGGATCAAAACATGTTCCAAATTTCAGACGAATCGAAGCGCTGGTTTCTTAAAAAAAAAATCCCAAATTTTGCTACGATTTTAGTCCAAAGAATAGGACTTCCCCTTAAGTACATATGTCGTCCCTTTATCCCCAACCGGTCTCGCTATTCTTCCCTTTCCGTATACTACTTTCACATTGTATACAATTCTATCTGTCGTTCCACACTAAAGGCATTAATAACAGCAATAATCCTAGAAACACAGGTATACAGTCCCAGAACCATACGTCACTCTACGTAACATCGTGATTTCAGGTATCGCCAGTCTCTATCACGACGCTCAAGATTTTTCAGCGCATCCGTGATCTTGGAACCACGGGGGCGTACGGGAGGGGCCGTAAAAAAAGGGAAATGTGTCTTTCAATTCCTGCGCGAGCATACGGCATCGCGACGTTCGCGATACGGTACGTAGGGCGTGACACGTACGCCTACGCATATATGCAACATTTATACTCGCAATGTACGCAACATTTATTCTCACGAGGATATGCAGTATAGCGGCCTAACTGGATGGCACGATTTCAGTCCTGGGGTGCTCTGGAATAGCATCGTTACATCAGAAATGCAGAGGGGGGCTGGGGGTGGCGGCAAGCAGCATGAAAGAGGAAGAAGGAACGGGGTTGGAAGAGGATGGTGGCAAATATGGAGTGAGCCAGGGACTAGCCCAGGGGCGTATAAGGTAGGACCCCAGAGACCCCCGCAATATTTCATCATTACGCTGACACGACGGTAGGGTTAGTCGATTTCTCCCCTCTTCTCCCTCTTACTCTCTCGCTCTCACCCCTCTCTCTCTCCCTTTCTATCTATCTATCTGTCTATCCTTTTCGTTCTATCTTTCCTCTCTATCACGCTTGCTCCCTTGCACCGCCTATCACTCGTCACGATTCCTCTCTCTCCCTCTCACGTTTTGCTCCCCAAGCTTGTGCCAATGATACAAAACTCGTTACATGCGTCCGTGAACGTAATACGTTGCGCGTTTGGCGGGTCGCCGGTAGGACACCGCCGTTATTGAATTCGTCAGCCTCGCGTATAAAAACAGACTTTATGGGACACTTGCTGTTTGGCCATCTGTACGGGGAGGCTCGCGCGAAAGAGCGAGAGGGCGAGCTGTAAGCGAGAAGGGGGCTGTTTCATGCCACCGCACTGCGGGAAGCCAGAACTGCGATCTATACAGCCACTTGATGGTCAACGGGGTACACCTCCGGGCCAACAGTCAACCAATTTTCATCAAGATCGATGGGCCCGCCTTACTTTTTATTCTTTCCTGCTGGCGGTGTCCTTAGCCGATTTGCTATTCAGGAGCCTCGTCTTCGTTTAGTAATTGATTTCGTGACTTATTATCGATCAGTTCTTGCAGTGAAAAACTCTTTGGAAAATTAGCTTACGTTCATTTCTATCACTGTGCAGCTTTCTTTCCTTCGTCGTGTTAAAATGTTGTATATGCGCGTAATAAATAACAAGAGGAGTATGCAATGTGGATATCACACGAGGGAAGCAAACGTTTCTTAACATAATTCTCTTTTATGAAAATCTACTGTGTTACTAGATTACTACTGCATATGATATTTTTAATTTTGGCATGGTTTTCAGGTAGATACGACGACTGGCAACTGTATGCTAGTGTGAAATTTTTTTCTATCCCCTTCACCGCATTATTTTATTCATAACGTGAACATTGACGAAATTAAATTTCACTCAAATTATTAAAAATCATATTATCGATTCGTAAGAATTGTGCTGGTAGGTGTACTTGTAATAGGAAGCTAGAAACTCCGAAACAGGTTACATTTGATTTCCCCTGTTCTGACAATAAATTCGTTCAATGGGTACCTAATTCTCCAATTTCTCGTACAGGGCTACTAATTTTCTTAGTTTGCGATTTCACTGCTGAAGATTTGCAACATCGTCTCACTTTCGCTACTATTCAAAAGAAAGATGTTCATATGTGTAACGTTTAAGACCCAAGAGCCATTTTTTTTTATTAATTAAATCACCATACACTATCGAGAAAAGTAGGGGAGACTGTTGTACCTCGGGCATAGTGTACCTTGAAACATTGTCTATTACTGGTGCTATATAAACAGTTGAAACTCATTACAGGTTGTAGAGAGTGCCGCTAGGTAACTCTAACAGAAGTTCTATTTGTCTGTGGTGCAACACGTGTGTGTAGTGAAATAAACAAATTCTTAAGCGACAGAAGTAAATTTTTCGTCTCTGTAATTTTATTATTTAATAAGGACATTAAATTGTAACTGTGACCAGTATTATACCAGATTAAAGTTCAGTATTATATAGTATATTACAATTACTATAACGTAGGCTGTAATTATTATGTTGGTGTCACTGATTAGTTGCAGAGAATCTGCTGATTTTAAACAGCATAGTGATACAGTTCCCTGTGGCTAAATTGTGGCATTTTTGTTATCGTTCGCTTTTTAAACTGTCTTTCGACCGTCACTGGTTTTCTTCCTGTCATCCACATTTCGCTCCTCCAACTCCTTAAGTGAATCGATCGAACGACATTAACTTGACGTATGATATCCGCTCGGATTTCGTTATGATTTAATGTAACTGGGGTTTAGAGCTTTGTGACATTCGTTTCATTTGCAGTGTACATACATGTCGCAATATCAAACTGTTTAAAAAATTCTGATCGCTGTGAGAAGTTCCACTGACTTCCACTGGCCTACACCTCCGTCATCTTTTGAAATTTAAAACATGTTTAAAAAATGATTCATCGATCTTCCCTGTGAAATCCATACATAGGTACTTCGTAAATTTGTGAGACAGTTTTCTATGATCAACTAAATGAATTTTTTGTGCGTTACGGATTAGATGGTGTACCCAATCTTGGTACTATAGAAACAACATTCTGTCAAAATTGATTGCGTTCCGCCCAGTATGTTACGAATTGTCTCGATGGCGAGATAATATACGAGCAACGCCCCTGCGCTGAAGAAGATCATTCCGGGTCGCTGCACATTGGTTACTTCACCCTACTGTCGTCCTATCCTACATTCGTCGGCCTCAGATTGCTTGTATTAGCATAAAGCACCCCGAAACACCAAGTAGCAAATTGTAATTGAATTTGTGCGCGGTCGTAACATCCCCACTTATGTACACCGCTTCTTTTCAGAGTTATTTGTTTGTTTATCGACTTTATTACTCGGTAAACAGAAAATATAGTGCATAAGGAGTAAGTAAGATACGAGTAAAGGCGAGGCCGCAGTAATAATGCGAGTAATTGAAATGTAAAATGCAAATGAAAGTATTCTCTAACTATTGAAAATAAAGTCGAAATAATAATAGTAGTAGTTACAAACCATTATCCAGTATATAAACATATTCTAAAATATTCGAAACATTCAAGCTTCAAACTACTCGACACACCGGACTGTTCGGTACTTTCGGTCCGCTCGGTTTTCTTCGAGCCGCTCGAAAACTTCGAGTTCACGGTTCTATTCAAGCTACTCGGTTCTATTCGAGTCGCTCGAGAAAATTCGAGTTCACGGTTCTATTCAAGCTACTCGGTTCTATTCGAGCCGCTCGGTTCTATTCGAGCCGCTCGAAAAAAATTCGAGTTCACGGTTCTATTCAAGCTACTCGGTTCTATTCGAGCCGCTCGTTTTTTTCGAGTACTCGGCTCGGCTCGGCAGCCGAGTCTCGGCTAGGTCCGAATTTCAAGCTACTCGATTATTCGAGTACTCGAACAGCCCTACTACACGTACACTTTAGACTACTGTGGTCACTAGCAGCCTTACTTTTATTTGTGTCTTTTCTCTTTGTTGTGTCTTTCTATTGTTTTATACACTTCTCTTTGGACTTTCCTTGTACTTTTATAATACTTATTGTTAGTCTACTAAAGCAACTGTCATTTGTACCTTCGTTAATATCTTGACACTTTTTCAAAACTGAATATATTTTGACCAATAGAATTGTAAATGTTCCTTATGGTTTATTTTTTAAATTAAATTTAAGAACGTTGGTATAGGTTCGTTTATGCGTTTCTTATTTAGTATTCCAAACGGGGGAAACGTTCTTTTTCATCCTTTTGAACCAATTGTGCATACACAACAATACCATTTTTTAACTCTCTTTTGACCAATACTACTTTAGTTCATCCATGCACACCAAAATGTTTATTTTTCAACGAACGCTTATTCTGCAGCGATGAATAATTGTTAATGAAATGGGACATTAAATTTTCACATTTAAATGTACAAAATTGCTTGCACACGTGGGAATACTGAAGTTATTATTGATTAAAGTCTGAAAACAAAAACTGCTGCCCGTATTGTTACGGGCATTCATGAAAAATCGACAGAGATGAATGTTTCAGCTGCGAGATTAATTATGTATCGTGATTAATTGCTACGCATAATCAATTATTGTACGCGATTTTAATTCACTGCTAGAATTCGTTGCATTTTATAACCACATTTAAACGTTGAATTTTCCGAAACTGCAGTAACAACGGTCAAATGCATTTGTGATAATTATTTCATAGATAAACATTACCGCTGGAAACAATATCAGGCTATAATATAATTATTGTTCCCCGGAAACCATTTACGCGTATCATTATTTATTGGAATGCAGCGGCATTGGCGTTAGTACATTTTACTTTACTCAGTACTTTGTCAATACCAATACCTCTTAACAAAAATGGAAAAATAATTCTGTCTATGATCGAAAAAATAACCGTTAAATTATTTATTGTATATAGTTAACTATTAAAGTTTACAAATAATTTAATTCTTAAATTTCAACAATTAAGACAAGTATAAAAATAAACAGGTAATGAAATAGTGTCATATTTTTCTTTCTTTTCACTTTTTTCATTTGTCATGAATACCAATACCGACGACTGTTTCATTAAAACACACTTTATGAAACAATTTTATTGCATACTTTTACCTCATATACATAACCTAACCCAGACCCCATATATGGGGTAAAGTGGTCGTTTTGGCATTTTCTTTTCAAGTTGAATTTTAATATACTTTAAGTTTATTTTAACTATTGCTATTCGTCATTTATCAGTAGTAATGTTCAAATTATATTATAAATCTATTTCCACACATTTTTATTGAAAGGGAAAAATTTTATTCGCCTTCAAACTTTTTTCGCGTCACTTTGCCCCGGTCTCCCCTAACTCCTAAACGCTTTGCCCGCTCTGGCCCTTCTGCATAGTTACTCTCTAGGACCCTGCGAAAAATACCATAGACCACCATGAAACCCGTCCCTCTAATTTCAACCGCTCGACACTACGTGATAATTGAAGTTCAGCGCATTATTATATAAGTGCCTAAGCATTGCGTAATAATTAATGAACGTGCCAGTTATTTTAAGAATATTATATTGTTATCGTTCGACTTTCACCCTTCCACAAATGAAAGAAGGAGATAAGAAGCCCGTTGCAGCGTCGGTTAGTTTAAGCTTCTACATTATAAATCAGACTCGAACAATCTGTACACATGTACACAGAATATTCATTAAAAGTCTCAGCAGCCTCGTAAACGACGGCTGTGCTTTGCAGAAACAACTGACGTAATAATTCACCGGTGGCACGAGCCGCGCGCATACGCATAAGAAATATTCATACGAGAGAGTAATATGTCAAAAAAAGCAGACTCACAAAGAGGTGTGAATGTACCTGATGATGTGGCCGGTTATTTGGATGGGGGGTTGGCATGTGGGCTCCGTGATGATAGACGGAGACAGGGTCGTGCTTCAAAGGCATCGGAGTGCCCGCGTTGTGTTTTCCTAAATCCGCAGCCAAAGCCTCCGCCCTCGAGAGTAAGCCGTCTTGTAGGCCGCTGTTCAAGCCCCCGAATAAGTCACCCTGAAACGTTAAAAGGGACACGTGACACTGATTGAAGAATCATGGATCACGCTATAAGGCTGGAATAACAGAATTCAGAAAGAGGCCTGCCTCCCGTCTTTTTAAACGAAGTTAAATCGTATCGGACAAATCTTGTAACGTCAGCAGTTGATACCGTGCAACCTCCAGAGTTACGATTTTCGGAGGGGGGTTGTTAGATCGGGGCACAGGGAAATAGATGCTGCGTTGAACGTTAGAAATTTATTTAAGGGCGTGCCGGATTCTGAGAAACTTTCGGTGAGAGGATTTCAGGGACCGGAGTTGCTATTTATAATATACACGGAAAGAACATTTGTTTAAAAATTCGTGGCAATGTCATTTTATGCGAAAGAGTTCGCGACTCGTTTGTGTAAAAGCACCCGGTCAGAGGTCACTCCACGTACTCAACATGGCCGTGCGATCGATATTCTAAAAATAGTTTTGACACTGGAAACTTGAATTTAGCCTTTCCCATACTTCGATTTTAACGGAAGCTGAACTGTGTTGAGATTTTTAACTCAGCTTAATTTTATGCTAATGTTTATAGTACTATTGCGTTGATTACTTTTAACAATTTAGTGGCAGTCCTTTAGTAGCTGCTAAGCTTTATTGAATTACCGATGCTTATGACACATCGACAATAATAATCTTGTTGATAAATTTACATACAAGTGTTTCATTAGTTAAATATGAATTCCTTATTAATTGGTGTCTAACTGAAGTATTAACGGTATACTCCTTAGATTATTTGTTGTTCCCTAGTTCTGTGAGGGCAATCGGTTTTGTTTAAATTAACTTTAATTTCAGTATTCTCGGATACTTGGCGAATGTCATTTTTATACTATTCTCAGCGAATTGTAGATATAAGGAAGTGTAGCAAATTCTACATTTCAGTAAATGTTGTTAATATTTTCCTGTACATTTTATGATCTCACAGTACAGCCCGGGTTATAGTGTAGGTACGTGAAACATAAAATGTGGCTTACTGAGGCGAAATTAATGTTGTTTGAAAAGCAACTACGTGTGACCTACGAAACTCACTAATCACGTTCGCTTGCTTGTCAAATGTCGCTGGGGTTGCTGACCAGACTATATTGGGGTGGATGTGCCATTTGAACCGGACGCGCAATAGGGTCTGCCAATCCTTTCATGCGTTTAGAAACATGCCTATAATTACTGATGAAATTATGGTTAACAACAATGAAAATGACTTTCGCAAATAGCAATATAACCAACAGAAAATTTTGAAAGTTACTAAACAGAGGGTGTCAGACAGAGTTGGGCAAAATGTAATCTAATTACAAATTGCAAATTACGATTAAACTGTAATTGTGTAATTGATTACACATTATTTTCTGTAATCGTTCATTTAGGTAGTTGACCACTTGGTTTTGTCAACTATTGAATTTTTAAATGGGAACACATGTTTTGTTACAGCAGGATTGTAGTAGATCTTTTTCTGAATACAACCCAGATCTTACTGATCAAGCTGATAGAAGTTTATAGTAACTTTTATATCAGGTCAACGGTCTCATTAAGGGGCTATACATAGTCAGGCGGCCGAAAAGGGGCGAATATTTGTGAATTTTTCTTGAAGAAGCGGAGGCTTATATTTTTACAAAACTTTTTGCGCTTAGAAGAGCAACATTTAAAGAACATTTGGTAATTTTTTCGTAGAAAAATATTTAGGTTTATAATAAAATAACAACCGACATCCAAGAAGCATTTTTAAAAATTTGGTTTTGCGGTGAGCACTGCCATTCGGAACCAGATTATCTAAAATTAAAAAACAAAAATGATTTCGTTAGTATATCAATGTATCCTCAGATTGACGGAGAGAATTTTCCGAAATATTAATCTAAAACAAAATGGCGGCTATTTAAAGTTGAAACCCTGATTGTTTTCGCGTGATTTTTGCACGAAAAAAAACAGGATTTCATTTTGTTTTAAATTAATATTTCAGAAAATTCTCTTCGCCAACCTGAGGATACATTAATATACTAACGAAATCTTTTTTGTTTCTTTGATTTTAGATAATCTGCTTCCGAATGGCAGTGCTCACCGCAAAACCGAATTTTTAAAAATGCTTCTTGGATGTCGGTTGTTACTTTATTATAAACGTAAATATTTTTCCACGAAAAAATTACCAAATGTTCTTTAAATGTTGCTCTTTTAAGCGCAAAAGGTTTTATAAAAATATACGCTTCCGCTTATTCAAAAAAAAATCGCAAATATTCGCCTCTTTTCGGCCGCCTGACTGGGTATAACCCCTTAAGTCTACCATTAAAATACTTTTTTAAATGATTTCTCGAATTCATTTGTAATGGCCACCATCGCAAAAGCAGACATACAACATTTCGTACGTTAGTGTTAATATTAATACTACATCCGAGGTGGAACAAACGAGGACGTTGACGAAGATGAATCACATAATTTTATATGGAATAATGATAAACGGAGAACGACCGAGGGTGAAGGAGTAATACGATCTCTTCCCCGTTGATATATTAATAACAGTTGTGAAGCGAATTCACGGTTTCGTTTTGTCCAGATACACCTCTATACCGTGGCAATCGATATTATATGGGATATTTTGCGTCAACTGCATCTGTCACTCGCGTCGCATTGCAAGGTTTGGCGGCCACGCAAGGAACATCGTCACATTATTCGAGGAAAATCGAAACAACTCTAATGCGAAGCAACTTGAAACTCTAATAAAAAGAAAGAACTTTATGATATGAACGCGCTATATCACTTTTGAAGTTTGATTGTAACGTGAAAGAGACATACATTTTATCGACCAACAATAAAATTGCTTCGAAGGACAGTATTTTTTATATGAATGCCAATATTCGAGCTGTTCCATTGGACAAGTGGTAAACCCCCAAAATGATGAAAAATGAGTTTAGCTTAAAAATAGTACTTATCAGGAATAATAATTTTACTTAACATTTTAAATAACATGTCTGTAAAAGTGTCTTATAAATATCCAATAAAAGTATAGACAGTCTATTCTTTATATATATATTTTCATAATATCTTATTTAATTAGAAATGCTCAGAATAATACGTGAAAATGTCCATGGTCATTATTTAATAATTAAATATAAAACTTATACACAGCAATTACGTTTCGAACAAATTGAAAAAAACTGATCTTATTACAAGACTAAATGCGATAAGAATGGCAATAAAAGCACTTAGAATTATTAAACTGGTACATACGTGTAGTTTGGAAAATTTAATTTCATTCAACATTTATTTCGAAATAATTAAACGTTGAAAAGCTCTAATTTTTTTTTAAACCGAGATAATGTGACTCATCCTTGGAAAATGTGTTACGCCGTTCAATTAAATTAAGGTAAACGTGATCGAAAAAGTTGTTTGTCTTGGAAACTCTGTGTTTAAAATCTTAGAATACAAATGAATACTCTTTAGAAAAATATGTACAGTTTTCTGTAACATGAAATCCGTGACCTTTGGTATGTTGGTTGTTGTTAGTGTTCTCTTAACGGAACACGAAAATAGAATACAATCGAACAGTGTCATCGATTTCTTGGCTTTATTAAATATCGATAAAGGCCGATTCATTGTCAAAACAGTTTAACGGGAACCATCTGTGCTGCGGAGTCCGATTAAAGTTGTATGAATCCGTCTTAATCAAATCGCATCGTCAAAACGTTTTAGCTCGATAATCGTAGACTGTGTAAGTGAAACTCTGAAAGCATATTTTCCATGTGCCACTTGAAACGTGCGAAATAAATCTTAAGCAAGAATTAAAAAAATTCCTTGAAACTTCTCTGTTACTACGTAACCAATGTCACATTTATGTATACATATACATATACAGTTGCTCGCAAAAGTATCCACACACCACAAACCTGTAACATACATATTTTACACATTTAATCAATGTTAGAGTTGCCAATCCTGGCTCGCATTCTCACTTGAGAAATGTACTTATAGTTATTTGGTACCATCTACCAATGAAATGTTCAAACAGATTTTGGTAGAGGAATGGATGAAAATAAACGTGGCTTCTAGAAAAAAAGTAGTTCAATCTATACAAAATAGATTAAAGCTTATATGTATAGTCGCAAGGATATCGGACGAATATTAATTCATTCTAATCAAGTTTATATAAAATAACTATTAAATTTCGAGAATATTTTTGTACGGATAGCAATATTTTTTTTAAACAAATTAGGTATAATTTTTCAATTAAACTCCTCCTAATTTTAAGCGTACGAATCGCTGTTTATAATAATGTAAATTAGAATTGGTGATTCTAACTTTAACATCGATTAAATATGTAAAATATGTTGCGCGTATACAGTGGGTGAGTTCTTTTGTAAGTAACTGTATATAACGCTGATTTTAATACCCTTGTGTGTGCACGTAAAATATTAAATAACATTCTGAAGGAATTTAAGCAATGTACAGGAGAAGTTTCTTCCACCGAGGCTATTACAGGAAAAGTATTAAAAATTTAT
This sequence comes from Andrena cerasifolii, assembly GCF_050908995.1. NCBI lineage: Eukaryota > Metazoa > Arthropoda > Insecta > Hymenoptera > Andrenidae > Andrena > Andrena cerasifolii. The sequence goes on along the minus strand of NC_135119.1, from coordinate 9,460,093 downwards.
ATTAATATATTCTTAGGGTAGGCACTCATGAGAGCGTCGATAGTTTCGTTCAGTCACTCGAAGCTAAGAGCGATTCACTATCCACTTACTTCATTATAAACTGTAATGTCCGCATCGGTCGATCAATGTTTCATGTGAAAACCACCGTCGTGCTTCAGCGCTTCGATTATTTATGAACTCCTCGGGCCTTCGTCGAGTACGTGTACTGTACTGTTTGTCTGTAGGTTGCTGAACTACCGGCACTTTTTCTAATTTTGAAGTTTATCATCGCGTTTCCCTTCCTGCGTGCCATGAAATTGCCACTTTACAGAGTATTTTGCTTTCAATTTTGTAGCGTGACGCACTATTCTTTGCCGCATATATCCTCGACTTTGTGTAAATATAATTACTATGTTCAAACAGCAATGGTTACGCTTCACTTTTTTGTAATTTCCCAGTACACTTAAATGACAGGAAACTTTCCATTTTTTGTTATTGAAATCTCAATAGAAATCAACAAGGATCATCAACTTATTGACAATTTGCGATTGTGATCGAACCTGGACATGCTAAAAGCTATTGGAGAACTTGAGACACGTATTTTTTTTTTCTTATCAATTGAAATTCATGCTCAGGGGACGAAGAATGCCTTCAATGTTCTGTTTTTGACTTTGAAATGAATCGTGAGCACGGTAATAAAATCCTTAAAAAAACAACTGCTACATTGAAATTTTTAGTGAGAAGTGTTGATGACTCGGGGCTAGCAGTACGTTGATCTTTTGACGCTAGTCTTGCGTACAAATTGTTATTCTTTTAATAAGATTCTTATTGCGAAATAAATGAATAAACTACAAGTTCAGAAGAAAAAAATAGACTTTTGTTCAGAACGCTCCACGTAGGTTGCAAGTGCAAATATGTACAGTGACTCGCATTAATATTCGGACACTTTTTAAAATCGCGTAACTTTTTTAGAATTGGTCCAAACAACTTGAGTTTTTTTTTAGAAGCTAGAAGGATTAGTTTGCTAACTGACGCGGTTCGTCGTTTTGAAAAAAAAATGTATTTGGTTGGAATAGCGCAAAGAATAGTAAAGGTCGATTTTTAAACAATTTTTTATGAGCTTGTAATGAAAATTCAAAAAAAACCTGTTTGTAAAAATTTCATGAAAATCGGTTAACGTTGCTCCGAGCTACAAACGTTTAAAGATCGCAAAATAAGGTCGAGAATCGCGCAAATTCCCGAAATCAGCGAATTCCATTATGCTAAATGAACAAATATTAATTTCAAAATTATTTCTCAACTAAGCAGTGCAATTGAAATTAAACACACGCGAAATCACTTAAGTACTTGCAAAAGAAAACAGAAGAACCCTGTTTCCTTATTAAAAAAAAAAAGAATTACGACTGAAGTTCGATAATTTATCCGAAACGATGCAGTTTACGTCTGTCTTTCAATTTTATTTCTAACAGACCACATATAGGCACGCCAGTGCAACTAGGTTTTGCTAAGGCACCGTTTGGCAGAGAAAGGGCAGAGATGAGAAAAGCGACGGCAATACCCAGCAACGGATACAGATTGCTCTTGTTAGCTGCGTAGTTAGCACCTCGTGCAGTTGTTTAGCAAAGTTTCTACGGGGTCCCCCTTCGAGCCACGATTCAGTACGTCCCCGTGGTTAATAGAGTCATTTTTCCGAGCTGCCTGCGGCCAACCCACCCGTTAAATACGTCTTCCAGCCACGGCACGTTAAAGATTAGCCAATTACAATTGAATTATCGCACCCTACAAGCCGTCGGTGTAATTTATCTGCCCGAGTTGATTCGCGAAAAGGCGGGAATGATTAAGCTCGTAATGTACCGCGCGAAACAAAGTGTTACATCAACCTGTTCCCCCCCGCTCCCCCAGACGATAATTCCACCATTCTCGCAAGTGATTATAGCATAAATTGGGAATACTCGAGTATTAGAGAAGATAGGGTAATGCAAAGTGGTTCGAAATTTAGGAGAAAATAGTGTGGAATTGCTCTTTTGTGCGGGAAAGGAAATTTGTCAAGAATTCGTGAAAAAAGTGGATAGTATAATTTATTCATTCATTTATGTATTTGACTATACGGTGCACGGCCATTTAAAATGAATAACAATGAATAGGCAAAATAATTTTTTGTAAGCAATTACGAAACGTGCACAGATTTTGGAAATTAATTGTAACTGAATCATTGTAAACTTAAGTAACTTAAATAAATTTTAATTACTTTATGCCTGATAAAACTTACATAAATACTTGAAAATTGTTTGCTTAGCAAGACTGTGCATATTTAATGATGGGAGTAAATTATAAAGTGCAAACGTTTCTTATCGATTTTAGATAAATCATGTGAATTTCAATGACTTCATTCGGCATTTAAATTTGCAATAATTTCTATTCGGTATTCACAAACACAATAAAAATTCTGATGACTTTTAATCGAATATACTGCATATTTAGTTGTCTCCATGCAAATTTTATTTCAGCTAAAATGTTTGAATTAACAAATAATGATATCAGTCATTATGTTTCAAACAATCTAATTTTTCGATATTCATAGATTGTATTTTCATATATTTTATCAGTAAATTCATCCCTCGTCGTTTAATCCGTAGCATCGAATCGAATTATCAGCTTGCTCTGCGAGGCAACGTTTATTTGATTTCAGAGCACAGCGCTATTCATAAAATAGCATTCGCGATGTTTCTTTCTCCCAGAGCCATTCACGAGTCGATCAAAATTCGTTTCGATTGCTTCGCAACGAGGAACATGAATTTCGTAAATTTTCGCGACTGATGGGAAAGGTGGCGTCCTAACCAAATTTTTATTACATTTTTTTACTGCTCCATCCGTCATTCCATGATGCAATCCACTTCTATCTCTTATGCACAATGTTTCGCATCGAAAAAAAAAACAAAAAAAAAACCGAGCCACTCTTGTCAGAATGAAATAAACTGCATAAATAAAGTACGTATACCTGAAAGCTAAGATGAATGGAGCAGAACTCGATGCAATTGAACACGACGTGCACATTCATGACTATGTAATGCGTACAGTTCTGGTTTCCATTACGTTTCACCAGATGAAAACAAACTCACAGTTTAAAATAAAGACGATAAAAAATTCAATCTCGGAGAATACAAAATAGGGGAGAGGAAATTGATTTGTTTTTTTAATTTGTCTACCTCAGTCGCGAAAATGTCAGGGATACAAGAGCGAAACTGACTCTAATGATACTGTTTCTATTAAACTTTCGTATTTTCCAACACGTGGTGAACGATAACCATTTGATTATTTACATATAGAAAGGAGAACGTTAATAGACAATACACGTGCTAAATAATAACTTATAATAACTTTTAATTTACCAAAAACGGAGCCTCAAAATCAGCCTTCTTTTCCGGCCGGCAGCCTGGTTTCCTCCCTTAAAGGGAGAAGCCCCTCTCAACGGCTTATTTTTTTATCAGTATTTAAGAATTTTTTGATGTAACAGATACCAATGTGCTAATCCTTTTGAAACTTTAAGCGTACCTACTCTATTTAATATTCTGACAAGTAAAAAAAATGTTATTACAGTAAAATTATAATAAATATAAAAGAAATAGAAGGATATCTTAAATAGATTTTTTTCGAGGTGCAAAACGGTGCCGGTTGTAGCATCTCTGGTAGTTATGTGAAACAGAACAATACAATTTTTTTCAATTTATTTGACAATTGTCAGAATGTGAACCTAAAACGGTGTAAAAAAAATTGCATATTTTAAAAATAGCGGCATTCAAACAATTAAGTGTAATTTTCGCAAAAAATCGCGGTTTGTTTGTTTAAAAAAGTGGTTAAAATTAATAATTTGGTTGGAGATTTAGGTTCACGTTCTGAGGAATATTATAAACTAAAAGTGTGCAAAATTTGAAGTTCGTCGGTCAAATAGTTTTTGAGTTATCCGCGGCACCAATTTTGAAAACGTGGTTTCGAGTAAAACGTGTTTAAAGTGCATTTTAGGTGTGCTCAGCCCTCGGAGGCGCGCTGACTCACCAAGCTATAGTATCGATACGAAGTTAAATTTCGGCCTATAACTTTGAAAATATATTTTTGATTTTTTTTTATTTTATTTTTTTTATTTTTTATTTTTTTTCGATTTTTCTGTCGATTTGTAGGGTCTTCTCCCCTTAAGTTATTCATCTAAGAAATAGCATCAATTTCAATTTCCTCATCGCTCGTTGAAATCACATATCGCATTATTATACTTAAAAGTTTTGTTATCTAACGTTCAAATTAAAATTGATGCTTATTTCTATTATAATTAAGTATGGAGTTTTAATCACGTTTTATAATACTATTTGTCGTTCCCTTTTAATGGCAGTGCTCCAATAATTACGTGAACGGTAATTTGATGGTAGCGTGGCAAGTGCAGGCAATTATTTTATTCTCATAAGAATGACGCTGACGCTAGTATTATTTCCTATTACAGTATTATTAAATGTAATATCAATGTTGAACATTTCCACTTCTCCTTCAAAATGTAACATTCTATAAAGTTCTGACAAATAGTAGGTGCATGTTAAACGCAAAATTTATAGGTACTCTGACTAATGTTGCAAAAAACGCACCTAACAATCTATAGTGGCACCGCTTACAACTTGCAAGTGAACATTTCAAACCCCAAAAATTTGGATTTTAATGAAACTTCGTGTGAATGCAATCCATATTGGAGTATGCAGGATCAATGCTTTTTGTCTTTGGAAATTCACTCTACAGGGGTGAAATCAGCCCTTAAAGTTATCGTGATTTTTTAATAAAACTTTATTTTTCTCTTAGAAGTGTGATAGAGAATAAAAAATTAAACAATTCTTATATGTAAAGTTCTGTTCTATATCGCACCGTTATAAAGTTATATTAAAAATAAAAAAAAGAGAAAATGCGATAGTTCTGATTTCACTCTTTTCGAGTGAATTTCCGGAGACAAAAACAATTTCACCTGGCACACTCCAACGTGCTCTACATTCACACGAAGTTCCATTAGAATCAGACTTTTCGGGTTAGAAATGTTCCTTCGTTGGTCAAATTTTTGTTAAAATAAATAATTAGTCAAATTCCAAACATTTTTTTTTCTATTCTCAATAGATTTCAAGGTACAGTAGTGCTTCATTATTCGCACGACCATCCGGGACCGGTCGTGTGCGATTTTCGGTGCATGGTAATGATTTTTATCGTGGCTTCGAGCCTACCCACCATGCCGCGCCGCCGAGGACAGTACTTAAACAAGACGCACCGAGACTGAGTGACATAGAACTCGAAGTGGGGATGTCGCATGTCGATCGTGCGTTTCCTAAAGGACAGACCCCTCGCAGTTTATGAAGCACGACCGTATTTAACTCACTAGGTTTTCCATCCTCAATTTTAGGGACGATTATCAACCCTTCGCATAAATTTCAGCTGATAAACAAAAGACGCGTCTAATATTGAATAATACCGTACCTACCCATGTGTCAAGTTTCACCAAAATCGAAAAATGTCAATTAAGTGATATTCTTTGTAAGGCGTACACAGAAGTCTACTTTCTCAGTGGCGGGTTTAAGAAAAAAGGCCCAGGTGGCAAACGTTCTGAGGGGCCCATTTTTGGGGGAAAATGAAGGGGTAGTTTACTAAAAACGAGCCAAGTGTAGTAGTACAGAAAAAAATATAGTGTTTGGATAATCTAATCATAATTTTGTTTTGGTCATAGGGCCCTGCGGGGGCCTTCTGTGCAGGGACTTAGGTGGCAACTGCTCCTCAGCCGCCCTGTTAAATCCGCCACTGTACTTACTTCTTCAAAACTATACTGCATTTTGTCCCACATGTAAAATTCGAATACTAAATAAACTGGGATGTCTAGTTAATATTTGATACATTCTGAATACGCTTAGGTAGACATCCCTGTAATTTATGAAGTATTTAAAGTTGCCGGGCGGTTTAAGTTGCCGCCTTAAACAGACGATACTCAAACAGCTCTGAATAATTCCATAAATAATCAATAAATAAAAGCAATCAAAGCGATGACTCCTATACTTTATTATCCAGCCGAGTTTGCGATTAAAAGCTGGTCCAGGATCGAAGCGTCGGTTACTACCGGCTAAATACAGAGCGTTCGAGGGCCGACGGCCAACGGATATTGCAAATTGGGACAATTATGTTATTTCCGTCCGATAACCTACATCGCGAAGTAGTCTGACGAATGAATAAGTAAATTCTTCCAGAAAATCTGACGTCTGACACGAAAACCAGCAGACTGTTCGAATTATCACTTGCATGGCGGAGTACCTGCTGTCTAGAGTAACGGGTATATTATCCCCGTGGTGCCGGTCCTGTCATGATGACATTCAGTTTCACTTGTGACACAGACGCGACTGGACCTCGCCGTCACCGTCATCGATTTAGAAACGATCCAGATTTATATGGCGCTCGATATTTCCCTGCAGGAAGCTCTCTGCCGGCGCGGCGTCTGGCCTGACGCCGTAACTCGTCGCCGCGTCGCGTCGTTGGTTCGTTCGACATTGTGCGCAAATAATTGATGCCGTTCATTCGATAACGCAATTATTCCGTTATTATTGATGCAAGCTACGAAATACTGCGCCCTGTTGTAAATTACCATCGGCTGAATGTGTGGAGGCCCGCCATATGAAATATTGCCGTACATCAGGCTGCGACGCAAAATGCTCGCGCTGCGTTCCGCGACATGGACAAGAAGCACAAGAGACATCCCTCGATTCTGGCCGCCCCGATGCAAATACACGACGGAGAGTTACCCCACTTCAAACGGTTGGTATTTTTCCGGAATATAGTCTAGGACGAAGAATAGACTCTCGCCTAAAGCATACTCACGAAATGTTGTAAAAATGTTCACGGTAGGATGCCTACCGTGGGAAGTCAGGCTACTTTTAATCCTGAGGTTTGTGTTAAGGGGTCTCACTGTGACACCCTGATGAAGCATCTCTGTTTGGAACTTCTTTTTGTCACGAAAAGAATTTGTTTACTAAATTTATGTTTTTTCTATTTATTAATACGTGCTTTGAGAATACAAAATTATTTTTTTTCTTCATATTTTTTTAATGCTTGCTTGCGCCAAAATAAGTGGGTGTAATATACGCTGTAAAATAAAAGGCGCCTCGACTGTGTGGTCGATTTTGGAGCAGACGTGTGTTTAAAACGAAAAAACCAAAAGGATTTGTAATCAGTATGACTATCGCTATGGCAGGGACTACTTAAAATTAATTAGATTGATGTGGAATTAACAAATTTTTTAAATTTTTTAATCATTCCGGGACGCAAAAGATGAGAAGAAGCCTAGAAAATATGTGATTCACAACTCTCTACCACCGCCCAAGATAAAATGTTCCTTCAAAATCGACCACGCAGTCGAGGTATTTTTTTTCACAGCGCATATTGTACCTTCTTATTTAGGGGCAAGCATGCATTAAAAAATATGAAATTTTTTTGTATTCTCAAAACACATTAATAAATAGAAGAAGCTCCAATTTAGTAAACACATTTTTTTGTGACAAAAAAAGTTCCAAACAGCGGTACTTTATCAAGGCGTCACAGTGGAAAGACCCTTTAAGGGGGAACACCACTGTGACGGCCGGAAAAGTAAACCATTTTTAAGAATTTTTTTCAGGAATAGATAAGTACGCGAAGTGGCTTTTGGGATTAGACTAGCGAATTCCCAGGCATATACCTATAGAGTAATAAATTTGCAAGAAGTGAGAATTTAATAAGCATTCAACATCGTTTAAAATTAACAGAGGAAAACCATTCTAATGATGACAATTGTCAATTTAATTAGTACTAGCTAAAACTGCGATGCATTAAATATTCTCGTAAAGTTCAGAAGAATGTGTCGCGAAATGAAAGAAAATTTTGGTAAATTTTAAAGAATCCGTTGTTTGCAACGAGAACCGTAAGAAATTAAATTATCTCGTGATTATTGCCAGACAGCATAAATCCAGTAATTAAGAGTGCTGAGTGGGTCATGCGAAAGATGTCACGGTTGCAACTGTTTGCCGCATTTGCGGGAGGCGTAAGCGACCCATAGCTCTTTTTACGGCAGTCCAACTATCTCGCATCACCTCGTCGTATGTCTAAATAATCAATTTACTACTGGCCATAATCGTAACCACGAGTTAGCAAGTTTATGTCAGCGAAGCCATCATAACTACGTGGCTTCGTAAAGCATAAATACGATTATGGAGTATTTTGCCTGAAGCAACAGAGTTCGGAGTTTTGTCTCTTCATCTGTCCTTTACTCGTACATCCCTTCTTCTACCCTTTTCTTGTAGCTGTCGTTTTCAAAGTGTCCGTTCAACTGTCTTCATTTTTCTTGAAGCTTACACTATAGCCCCTTTTATTTTGTAATGCATCATTGCGTAGTAGTAATTTTAACTTTACTTAACTAATCTTTATTTATTTTTTTTTGTTTTGCTAAGTAGGGGAGACCGGGGCTAGTTGTTACAATTTTCAGTTTTTTATTTTTTATTTTGTTTTGCATTCCATTTTCAATACTATCAATGACTCTGACTTAAAGTACGTTCTTTCCTCTACCGATGACCGCTATCGCGTGTAATTAAACGAGAACCATGACTTTGAAACAAGCCATTTTGAAGGTCCAGACATGTTGTATCAACGTGCCCCGAGTAGGGGCTAGTTAATTCATTAGCATAATCAATTAAATCGTTCACTATTAAATTTACATTAATTTCATTTGTCTAATCGAAGTAATTGCTTAACCCTCCGGGGTGGGCGCGCCCGCGATAGTTAGCCGCAAATTTTATATTTCGTATGTTCACTATAAAAACGAGCAGCAGATGGATGTGGATATTATTAAGCAACTAACGTAATTTCGATTTTCTTCTGTGAGATCTAAAATTGCCTAAATTTAGAGGTAAAACAACGAGAACTCCGATTGCGGTGTAAAAGCCGCAACGCGCCCAGTTAGGCAAGTCTGAAGAGCTGGGTTAGGTCTGGGTTGAACTTAAAGCTTGTTATTAATAATTAATAAACCGATTAATCAACCAAGAATAATTTAGTAATGTCTCGCAGTGACACTACACTTTTGCTGTCGACCAGTGTACCTACGATGAATGTAATCAATGTTATTTTCTACTCACGTTATGCCTCGGTGACCAGGAATTGCACATAATGGAGGCATCTTCCAATATACGACTCTGTAAAAAGAAAAGGTTTCGATTTTTAACTGTTTCACATCCTTCGACACATTCATAAATTTTTTTCTTAATTTTCACGCACTGGCGCCACGATGAAAAATGCAATTCTCGACCGAATCTAAAAACTCCAACGGGATTCTGCTCGTAATTACATCGGCTTCCGCGCTACCCTCCATTGCCAATTTTCATCCACTCAATTTTCTTTAGGAAACATTTTTGTGCGAAAAAACCCATGTTCGGGGGACCCTATCGTTTAAACATTTGGCAATCATTGTCCAGTTGTTTCTTAACACTGCCTGAGGGTAGCGCGATAACCACAGATGTGTAATTAAGGAATATCTTTGGTTTTTTTATTTTGGATGATCCTGTCTATAGTTATCGTGGCGCCAGTTTGTTTTTTTTTTACAACGATGCAGCACGCAATCGCAGGCAGAGGTGGGTAAAAATGAAGTAAAAAAAATTGTTTTATACTCCACATTTGTAGCAGAATAGAGTGCAAAAAGTTTTAGACCCATACGTTGTATACTTTCTTCTAGAAAAAATCATAAAAGTCACCTATGTTTTCGCGCGATTTGACCGGTGAATGCCCTTAATTTCGGTTTCATTATAGCCCCAGTCACTGTATAATTCCTCTTTAACGCATTATACAATATTCAAGTATTCTCCAACTAGAAGCTTCAGATGCAAATTAATTCTTTATCAGCGCAGGCCGGATTAACTTTTAATTTATGATAAACTTTGCGGAGTCTAGTTTTTATTAGGACGTATCGAATTTGTCGATGATCTGAAAAATATTTTTACGAAATTGAAATAGATAGTGTAATATGTACTTATATGTATTATATGTGTAGGGCAGTTCTATGTATAGGTATCTAAGCTCGTCCGTACTTTTCCCTTTATAAGTTTTAAATGTCGTTGAACTCTCAGTGATAGGTGATAGACTGTTTAGAGACCAAATCGGGACTGGAAAGCTGGTAAAATTTTCCAACCTGACGCTTTGACCCCAATAATCTGTCTAGACTAGTAGTCATAAATATTAATTGCGCATGGAGCACTGTCGTACACTTTTCTGCTAGAGTATTCATGTTTCCTTTACATATTTAGAATAAGTTCAAATTAATATAGAAATGTAACTATCTCAAAACATTGTTTCGCACAAGTATTGAAAAAATGTTTATTGTCATAATTTACGAAAAAAAGGGGGGTCGTTTAAATTGAATTTTGGTCTTATCAGTTGATATAATAATGGACTATATTCATCTGCGCATACTCTTAACAAATTATATCAATGCCTATATTTGTCCATTGAATCGACTGAAGATACTCAAAAATAACTGCGAATCAATTCAGTAACGAACTTAACTTGCCTTAATTGTAATGAATTAAATGGTAACAAAATGATGGAACTGATATTCGACTAAGTAAATGAAATCATATTTAACTTTCTTCACCCCGGCTAATTAATGGAGATAATTGATACTTTACTTTTGAAGCGATGTTGTTATAAGGGCTTGAGATATTTTGATTCCTATTTCACTGTCAAACTGTAGCAATTATATTAGGGTGGCTCTTGTTTTCGACTTTTGAATTTTCATCGGGGCACCCTCCAGAATAGTTCCAAATAATTTAAAAAAATTCGTGTAAAGTTTGAGCTCGATCGGATAACAGGAAAGGGCGCCCCTGGGCCCTGAAACATTTAAATAATTGAATAGCTCGCGAAGTCGATTTTATATAATATCCTCCAATTATTGATTACATAAAAAAATATGTCAAACGAAAGTTGTAGATCCGGATAAGGAGCATCTTTTATGTTGTATTACTTTTTCTCGTGCGACAAACGGTTTTTGAAAAAGTCCGAAAGGCTAAAAAGAAAAAATTGTTTCCCTCAAATTTTGAAAGTTGCTTCTAGAACACTTTTTATTTATGACAGCGAACAAAAAAATGGAATTTTTATTTTCGAGGACTATTTTTTAAATATTTAAGGGGGGCGGGCATATTTTTTCCATATATTTTCAGTGTTTGATATGTCATGAATGTTTCCTGAAAATTTGCGATCGAAATTCGGAAAAATATCGAAATATGAGACTATATCTTCGATATTTTTGCGAATTTCGGTCCCAAATTTTCAGGAAACATTCATGACATATCAAACACTGAAAATAAGAAAAAAAATTATATACAGTTTTTATTGTTCGAGGTTTCCAAATTTTAGACTACGTTGTCCTATATAAAAAGACAGCTTCTGCTAGTTGTTTGGGATCACATTTGACACGTAAATGTATTTACACATTCACTGACAAAAGAGGGATGATTTTTAGACTGTGTTGTTATATAGCAAAGGATCCTCATGTTTTTGGGGAAATGCTACCAGCAACCAGAACAAAAATAATATTGCCAAATGTAGGTACTTAAACCAGTTGCATTTCCCACATCCAAATACAGTGTAACCTTATTAATAAGTTAGTAATCATTAGTTAGTTAGTTTGTTAGCAATCTTTTCCTGGCTTTCCCCCAAAATTTCATATTGAAGTTACGAAGGAAGTTCAAAAGCTTGATGATTTTCAAATCCCTTTATTCCAAATCTATCGCGTAAAATCAATTTGGAAACGACTATGCGTCGCCGTGGTGATTAATGGGTTTCCATAAATCAACCGATGATCTATGCGGCGATATATTTTCCATCGGCTAGAAATCTGTGTATATCGGCGCAGTTTATCTGTCAACGGGGCTTAATATTCATCTAGTCTGCATATTTTATTCTCAGCAATCGCGTGATGTGTATATTTAAAGCGCGCCACTAAGATTGACAGAATCGGGCCATTGCAGCGTCGCGACGCCGCGCCGGCGGGCATCACAAATTAAATGAGTCATTTTAGGATTCGCGCAGAACTCGATATCGTTCTCATTAAAGTGCCGGCCAATTCTGTGTTCAATCGGCGCTGATGACAATGATCGTGTCATTGTCGAGTCGCGACTGACATCAATGCTTCATATTATCGTCTTCATTAATCTGTCAACTTCTCCGACGCGTTTTTGTACAGTTATTTTGAATGCCGTTGCATCATTTTTATGTAAACTTCGTAGGATCATTCATCTTTCGCGAAGAGTGAATTTATCATATCTGTAAACAAGAATAATCTGTTCGAACAAAATTCAGTACGATTGTTATAAGAATCAGAAAACGAATTTATTTCAATAATGCATTATTTCTGACAAGTCGGTTTAGAAGTATTGTGACATTTTTATTTCTTCATTTATTTCGCAATGTTAAAGAAGGTTGCCTGTATCGAATCGCTTAAGATATTTTACGTTACATTTCGAATTTGGTAGTAATTGGAATGCAAGTTAATATTGGATATTCTAGCTTGGTGTTTTTGTCACCTACTACTAGATGTTTCAGCTTTTGCTCGGAACAAATTAATTTGTTATTAATCTTTTTGCGGCGTCACGTCCCGCGCCGTGGGGTCTACTATTAATTAACCTTTTAAATCATATTGTATTTACTATTTCGTACTCTGAGGTATTATAACTGTTGGATGCCAGCTAATTATACACCATAAACATCCTAAATTCACTTTTCTCAAAAGTGGTAAACCCTATCGAAATTTTGTTCAAACAATATTAAAAGAGCATTAAATTTCCTACAATTACTGTATATATAATTTTTTTCGTGCTTCCAACCATTTTTTAGATAATGGCGTTTGAATATAGAGAGGTCTGCGTATGGACAATACGTCACGCCGTACGGGTGAGACGCGCGAGGCGCGGATCTCTCTATATTCAAACGCTATTATCTAGAAAATGGTTGGAAGCACGAAAAAATTATATATACCGTAATTGTAGCAAATTGTATGCTCTTTCAATATTATTTGAAGAAAATTTCGATAGGGCTTACCATTTTTGAGAAATTCTTCAAATTCAAACCATTGATGAATTCTAAACTTTAAGGCCTGGTCGGCACCCTCTCCTGTTGCTCGATTGCAATAAACTTTTTCAGGGACAATTGTTTTTAGCAAATAGCCCCGTTCTGGGGGGGGGGTGGGAGAAACGAAATACAAAAAAAAATTCAACAATTATAAAGGAGGGCCACCCTAATGAACCATATTTACCGATCCGTACGATTATTTTACACAACATTAAATTTATATAGTACATATTATTCCTTAGTAGCGTAAAAAAAGTTCTTTTTCTGTCAGGTATAAAAATGGCTTCCACTAGTATCCCCAAATCTACGCGACGTCAGCTGGAGAGTCATTAATTGGAAAACACACAGAAACTCTTTCCCATGCCCTTAAAAACGATTAACCCTAGCAACCTCTAAATATTTACCAATTAGGCTCAATTTTTGCACAGATGACAGTTAGCATGTTCGGAACAAAAGCAACCTTGAGGAAAACCTACATTTTATACTTGAAAAAAATGGACCACCCTAATCTATATGCCTGCGTTAGAGTGTCCCTTAGAATTGAAGGTGCGATAAAACGTTGGGACGCCCGCTAATTTTATACCTTTTGGTGTGCTAAGGAACTACGCAAAATTTCGGCACAATCGGATTCGTCTGAACCCTGCCTCAAGAAGCTTAAAGTTACGATACACTATAGACTTTTTTGTATTTATTTTTATTTGTTCGTCCACCTTAAGAAAATAAACGTTCACTTGGGACAGAGGTTCCTGGACTGCATAAATACATATTTTACCGCAAGAGTCCAAAGTCAGGAGAAATGGAAAGCCTGTACCACCCTCGTTCTTCCACCACTTAACGATATCTTAACGATATTATCGATATACTTATCGTTAAGTATCAACAAGTTATCGATGAGATATCGATAATCGGTAGTCCCAACTCCAGTTCCATCACATATTTGCTTGCATACGGGGTTGCACATTAAAAAAACAGCTGTTTGCAAGAGCGCAGTTTCGTTTAACTTTGAGCCTCTTGAGGCAGGGTTTAGAGTTGTTTGATCGAGCTGAAATTGTGCACACATATTTACCACACCAAAGGGAAATAAATCAGGCTAGCGTCTCGGACCGGATTCTTAAGTTTAAAAAAAAAAGTCATTATAAGGGACACCCTAGCCTACGTGAATTTGCAATCGCAGCATTAGAAATATTGCTTCTCCAATTTTCACTGATGTTTCAACGTAGCTCTGCGCGCACATTAAATATAGATATAGGTGGATACATATTATGCATTCACCTGTATGCATTTGTATCTTTCGCAGGTATGCCAACAGCACAATCGACGCGTATATGCCTACACACGTGTACGCGTGTGCGTTCCCGTATGTATGTAGACATATCCTGTGTGCTTTGCTGCAAGCTGTATAGAGTACATCAAATGTAAATACAAAGCTTGGCTAACATCTACGACGTATGCACACACACACACGACTATAGATGTGCGTGTATTTGTAAATTTGCCATTGTTTGGTATTGATTAAAACTGACGTTTCATCTGCAAGTGGTGAATTCGATTTAAAATTAAGGCACTGCAATTAATTACTGTTTTGCAGAGCAAACATGCCTGCCTGTTCTTACCAATAGTATCCTGCTCCAACTAGATCTCACAGACCAACCAGTAATTGACCGCATACCGGTGAATGACCATTAGGCAAAGAAATGACAATTATAAATTTGAACATTATTATATGTTTATAAATGGAGTGTAGTTGCACTTTTAATATCCTATATTTTGGTTAGGCGTATAAAGCGAAGATTAATAAGTAAAATTCTTATTAAAAGTATGCGGTCATTTACTGGGCTTCTACACGTTTTGCATTTTATAATTTTTTTTTTTGTTAAATTACGATAAGAATAAGTAATTATTTTTATAGAAATTTCAAGAAAAATAAATTTAAATGCAATTTCAAAAGTTGTTATGTTGTTATATATAAATATATAACACTGGTTGGTTTACCCTAGATCATATCGCTCATTTTCTGCGATAGCAAAATTCACGATTTTTGGGGAAACGGGTTCAAAAGTTTTGTTAGACAACAACCGCTTGTTCTATACTAATAAATAACTGAAATCTTCAGTTATTTCTTTCAGTTCTTCAATCTCTAATTGCGGAAATCTTCCAGTCACGTTTGTTCACAGCATTCACTAAACGCGTATCGGCGTTGTCCGCATAGGCTGCATGCACTAACTGAATGGATGCACGAGTTCGTGGTTCACAAAGTATTAACAAACGAAAATGATAATATCTTTTAAAAAACAATAATTTGCGATTGCGTATTACATTTTAATGGTCATAATCATTGCTCGTTGAATCATTTCTTCAAAGACACAGTTCTTTTTTATGAGAAGAAAGCTTCAACTCGAATGTGTCTACCTGTTTGAAGAATTAAAAACGTTTCAAAGCAAAACATATTTGATTCACGATTTTTAGCACAGAATCTCATATTATATAATTATA
Source organism: Andrena cerasifolii (assembly GCF_050908995.1). NCBI lineage: Eukaryota > Metazoa > Arthropoda > Insecta > Hymenoptera > Andrenidae > Andrena > Andrena cerasifolii. The sequence goes on along the minus strand of NC_135119.1, from coordinate 9,444,478 downwards.
CGTAGCTTCTAGGTGTCAGTAGATATTGAAAGTATCAAACGTTTATTGTCACTAAATTGATATTGCAAATCTATGGCGTGGTTTTGTTATAATTTAGAATATGCTACTACATTTACTGCAGTGGAATAACCCTATTATAATAGCTAATGCTGAGTTTACACCTGACGAGTGTTCGGCCGCGTGAGCCCACTGATCCGAGCACTCGCCTATAACCCCAGTCTGAACACATATTCTAGTACTCGGCTGAGTAATCCGGCGGCAAATCGGCCAAGATTTTCCCTCGGCCGAGTTGCAGACCGAGTGACTCGGCCGAGTCATTCGTCAGGTGTAAACTCAGCTTAAGTATTTCTAGTCAACCTAAATATGTTCTTTCCCTAAACCCTACATCACACGAATCCTGCGTTACCCCAGCTCCTGAGTCACCCATTCTGGATCACATTCCTGCTTACTTCTGTTTGAAAACACCCTAAGAACTCAATATTGCGTCACATTCAAGCGGAGTTTTAATATGGCACTTATTCAGTCCTAATTGTCACGATTTCAGTCTCCATTTAATTTTACTTCGCTTCAAGTATTTCGCCAATATAAGCCTCACAGTTATAAGAGCCCGGAAACTTTTTTCCCTTGTGAAAAATTGTGTACAGTGCCTCTAGGAGCTATAGTGACTTAGGTGTGAGGTCACTCAGCGGGGTCTTAACCGATATCCTGCTGGGTATGGGCCGCTAAACGTGGCCCCCTACTACCTCTTGCAGGACTGTGTTTAGGGAGGTACCACTTTCATTTCTTACCCCATACTTAGTTCCTATTCAAATTCAGATCCAATTCAGTGCAGTTTCAGTATAATCCATAACCAACTCTATAATACGAAAGTATACCAGCACTATTATACACCTTGCAATTAGCCAACAAACGTTTTGTGAAAGGAACTATTGATTCGTCGTTTTTTCGTGTCCGTTACGCAACTACATATGTGTACCCTAGTGGACAACTTTCTTCATCGCATAGGTACCATCCACGACTTTCCAGCAAGAGTACAGAATAACTTTACCGTGCCGATACCAAACAGCTAAATAACAAACAATTAACTGTGCCAAGTGCTTCCTCGTATGATTGCAATCAGCAGAACTGAAAATCTGCCATACCGCCTATGGGCATCACGAAACCGTTTACACTCGAAATACCGTGGCATTTCTACGTTATCGCGAGCATTTCAATTTCCCCCGAACAATTTCGAATTCTCGTGCCGCGTGTTCGCGTGTGCAATCAGCCACGCTCCACGCTCACGGAAACATCGGCGTTACAACGGGCCACCGGTGCGTTATGCTGCGGCGCTGGCGTAGGTCGCTCGGTGGCCCGGTTGTAAGCGCACGGGGGCGGTGTGTGTGCACGCAGGTACGCGTTTACACGGCGGTGCAGGGACACGTATCCAGATTCGAGACGAAACACATTGCCTACTCCCGCGAGCGGGCAAACAGCCGCAGTCGAAACAATTTGCCCGGTTAATTGATTTTCCTTGGTATCCCCGATTCGGCGTAACCGGGTGCATGCACGCGTTGCTGCGCCGACGGATACGGGGAGACAACCATGCGCCCATCGTGCAAATCCAATCGGAAACTCCCGTTTGATTATCAGAGAGGCTGCACCCGGCCGATTGTAAATCAACCCCCAAAAACTCCGCTTCGCCAAATTATACGGGACACGGTCGATCGTTCTGCCAATCGGTTGCCGGACTCACTGTAGTAGCAATATGTATTAGGTTCGTGTAAAAGCCTTGCCGTTTGTACAGAGAATCCTACTTTCGCCCTGCTACAATCTTCAGTGCACCTGTGTTTAACGTAATGCCGAGAAACGAGAAACACATGCACTATAGAATAGTTTTTCTTTGTGTGGTTCTTATTAACCCGTCAGCGTGGAGGCTTTCTGCCCAGAACAGTACGTAGCTGTGGAATTAATTGCATTGGTTGGAACCTTAACCCCCGCTGTTAAGGCGTTACTGCATAGCAGACCTGAAGAAGTATTGTCACACCTCCTGATCTAACCAGTCGGGCTTGCATTCCCCCCAAACGGCCACTCTCTTGAAGAAGGCCTCTTCGCACCAATATCTCCTTCCCAAGGCCTACGGAATGTATATGAGAAGAGCACAGCACACCTCTATAGTTGTTCCATCCTAAGAAAAACCTCGTTCGCGCAGGGATGATTCTGAGGAGGCGCTGATTGGTCCGACTTCCCACTTAATCGCCTACGTTTTTCTCCGTCTTACCGCCTGTTACCTCTCTGTCAACTGTTCCGCAACCTGCAGTGTTGACATTGACATCTGTTACGTCCCGCCCTTGGAGAAGCAGGGAACCCGGCAGGAAAAGCGCTATAAACAATCGCCTGCGTCGGGCCCGTAAGCAGTAGTGGGGGGCTGCGCAGATCGGTCACAAAACGGTTTAGACGTTAGGGTTTTTCTTAGGATGGATTCAGTATAGTTCCGGGGTCCAATAGACCTTAGTCCCAAGCCCTTCTCGTTACGCCTCCCTTTCACGTCCCTTCACGAGCGGTGCTCGTCATACCGCCGTTGCGGACAGTTTTCCTATGACGAGTCCAGCTCGTCATAACACACCGGGGGGTTAAAATTGGAAAAGTTTTGTAAAGATGTAAGAAAGTGATTGGGTAGATCAGGCCTTCCCAAGTAGGGGAAATGCACTCCTAAAACAGATGTTTCGGTACTCCCTCCACCGGTGCGCCTTCAGCTAAGGTGGGACGACTCCTACAACCCTCTCTCCGAGGAGACAGTAACGTCGCTGGGAAGCATGTTGGGCGCTTTAGGGCGAAAGTACCAAATGTGTGAAATTTTTATAGGAAATTTCATAATGACTTAAAAATAGTAGGAAAAATTAAAATTTAAACTAGTTTCAAAATTAAAATTTAAACTAGTTTAAAAATTAAAATTTAAACTAGTTTAAAAATTACAATTTAAACTAGTTTAAATTTTAATTTAACAATGTATGTAATACATTTTTTGTAATTCTTTTTACGTCATTTTGAAATGCTAGTTTAAATTTTAATTCTTCCCTTGTTAGATACTATTGTATACAATTTTCATTTCAATGTTCTTTAATGAATACTACTAATCTTTTTCACTAAACGCAATACATCGAGTGCAGAGGATATCCATTGTAGCGACAGTGTAAAGCTTGCGAAGGTTCGCTGGAAGGAAATAAAATTATTCGACAAATCAAGTCAGTCGATATCGATAAAAGCTTGCGGTCCCTTTGTGGCCTCGGGAGGCAACTTTACGCGAGCCGTATTCTTCGATGCTTCCATGCTCCTCACGGTTCTTATTTGCGTCTTCGGAGATTCGTTTGCACAATGTCTTTTTGCTCCTTTAAGACGCGCGTCATAAATGGTGAAAGCTTCTAATATTAGAGGAAGATATTAATATGCATTAATATGCATAGCTTTTGCGTCTGTACAGTAAGGATCAATAGTTTCGGTATGCAAGTCAATAAAGACGAAATTGGAATATTTTAATATCATAACTAAAATTGGGACAGAAGTGTTATTGATCTTACGAAATTTATTGGAAATGGTATTTTTACTTAAATGTAATTCTTTCCCATAATTTCTTTAATATGCTCCTTTACTATTGTCTTTTTACATTATAACATTCTCATTATAATTTAAATGCTTCCTTAGCTAGAATAATTTACATCTCAGTTAACACCTACCACTGTAAAGTAGGAACCCAAGATCTAGAATGTAGAATCTCAATCTAAGCCATTCCATTTCGCAGTGCTCCTCAGAGGCAAGCATTGTCCTCTGTATAACAGTAACTCATTTTTGCGTGGACTAGATAGATTGCAGCATTAAAAATTATTCAGAATTTTCTCAGAAATTGTAGAATACGAAACCGAGAAATATTACTGTATACTTATTCAATATCTATTTTTTAGTTACAACCTTGTGCATAATAATTATTGTACGCTATATAAACCACTTAGGGTTTATAGCAATAAATAAATTATAACAACATTTTCTGGTGTCTTCATAGATGATGTTAGGAAAATTTCTCCATTATACAGTATATTAAAAGTCATAGATGGCTGAAGAAATTATGTTTCCACACTAATATCTCATTGATAATTCACTAGCGCTGAGAGGCTTTCGTAATAATCTGTATTAATTTTCCTAAATCGGTTTTATTACTTTCAGCATTTTTCTTCCCTCTCGTTTATACAGTCTATAATAAAATTGAAGATCTTGCAGCAAGAGGGGTACAATTCCACTTTTTACAGTTTTTCAGTTATGACGTGTAATAGTCATAAAAAAATCTACATCGTTTGGCGCAAGTTTGATGCAAATCCGATAACAAATGGGCAATTCATTGCCCATTTTGGAGTTCTGGATCTGCCTCATTCTTGTACTAAACAAGTGATGTACAATGTAATGTACACTGCTCCTTTGCCACTGAAAAAGGCAAAGTATAACGACGTAATGCAGTTAGCCACCAACTACGTCCCACCTAATAAGCAGCCTTTTTATAAGACTCTCCAATGTGTGTTGACTGGGGATGAGGGTATCTATATCTATACTATTATATAAAATTGAAGTTGCATACTTTGAAATGCGGTTTCTCAGTAAATATGAACTGTACCCACAAAACATCACTTTGTTCGTCTTGGCGAGAGAAAGGTTCTAACGTTTTTATTTTTTTAAAATGATGATTTTTCAATAATAGTAGATCGCGAGGCGACCGCCAGGCGGCGACCGACCGAGCGCTTCTCGCTTGCGAAATAGCACCGCGGCGGGAATAAGTGGCCGAGGGCTCTCGAGTTTACAGATGGCAGATTACAAATTATGTATCAGTCACGCTAATATTTTGGGCGAAGCCGAGGCGGGGACGCTAATCCTAGTCTCAATATATATGTATATAGCAGAAAGTGTTTTGTCCTGTCGCCTAAAAAATTTCGAACGGTAAACTCTGTGGTCACGAAATGTCTCCAAGCAAGCTCATTATGCCTAGCTAATCCAGATGAATGCGGCGACTATTTTCACAAAATAAAAACAAATGTTTTTTTTTATAAAATTAGAATTTAAATTTCGGGCGAAGCCGAGTAGTAAAGCTGGTCAACAGTTAATGATGACGAGCAGGCACAAGAAATAATGTTATTTTTTGGTATATGCAACAAATGTCGACGTATTTCTTCCATATTTGATTAATAAAGCAACAAAATAAATAAAAAAAATGTGTTCCTTATTGTGCACAGTTATTAAAAGGCAACCGATTATTATACTCTTTGTTGCCAGACAGGTCCAGCTCCAACTTGAAAAATTCGCCAAAAATAGAAATAAAAACTTATCAACTCAGTAACTACTACTTATTGTGCGAAAATGTATATTTTTCAATTACTGTTCACCTTTTAATGTTATGTCAAAGCAATAACTTTATAAACAGTTTTTTCCAGTTTACTCAAAGTTGGTAAAGATGGAGTTGCACCCCTCTTGCTGCAAGGTCCTCAATTAAGAAGCAATCGAATGATTAATGTAAATTAATTTTTTGTACCAAAGTGATGCAACCTTGGTACCTATGTGCATCTTGTTCGTAATGACCGTTTCGAACACTTTGCGCCCCCGTTCGTGACTTCCTCTTTACTCAAGATGCAATGCCATTACGGTCTGAGAATTGTCACACCCGGTCTTACGTACGGTACAGCCAACTGTTTTTTTTTTCAAGGGTTCGAAGGACCAGTCGCAACAACACAAGGACAGTAATATATTTAATGATAATAACGAACTTATTGTGCTAAATATAACCAGTAAAATCTTCACAATAATCGATCGTCAATCTTAATGGAACCTGTTGCATCAAGTTAATTATGATGTATCATTATTCGATTTAATTAAATTGTCGATCGAAAATCATTGCCTCCAATCAGTAAAACACCGTGGGGTATTGAATAAAAAACTGAATAATTCGTGAAGAGTAAAATGAAAACGCATTGCACAGTGCCTGTTAATATTGCAAGCCGTTTTATCGAAACCTAATATTACAGAAACTGGAATTATTGCAAACCCGATGGCAATAAATTTTACGACATAAAAATTTCTCGAACACAATTGCAGTTTGCACACATATGCACAATTGTACAACACAATTGTTTAAAATAAAGAATGTTTGCTACCGGTGTTGGGGCCTCGGGATTTGATGCCTGAACCGAAGTGTAGCGAACGATAATTGAGATAAAATTCTCCTTCTGGAAGAGGAAAGAGCATTCGAGAAACGGGAGGACAGAGGAAGCGAGGTTCTTCGCGGAAGTTTGACTGATAATTAACTAAATTTACCAAGGGTTGCGAGTCAAAGTGTGAAGTCGTGTTCCAAGTCTTTCTGCACTTCGACGCTCCACTACGCTGGTTAATAACAAATGAGCCGAGCTTCTCCCCCTTCACTTTTGTTATAATCGGAGACACTTGCTCCCTTACAGTAACTGTCTACCAGCCTGTATTATTCAACGGATCCGTTTGAACCATTCTAAACATCGCTCGGACGTGCTACCCGCCTTCAATCTTCATATCCCAATTTTTCTTCTCGGCCTACGTGAGTTTATTCTCTTCGTACGTGTTTCTACTGCCTTTCAGCATGACAGTACTTCTTGTTTCAATTACAAAACTATGTGACATTAGCTGTGTTTAAAGAATTTTTACGTGGAAGATTTGGCATGTACTGTTTATTTTTTTATGTAATCATTCAATTGTATACATTGAGTAGTGTCAGGTTTTTGATACACATGAAAGCATTAAAAACTTGAAGCAATAATACATTTATACCGTGGTACTCTATAGATTGTTTATTAGGTAACGTTTGGTACCGCCCTGGGGCCTGCCCTTGGAGGGCTTCAGAGGGGGTTTTTAGTGGGTAGTCCGCAATTTCTGCCGACATCAAATGTCGCGGTATGCGTAAATGCATTTGCCCCCTCTATAAAAAAAGGTCTGGGTTAGGTTAGTAGGATGCCTTTGTGGTGCTGAAAATATAAACAAAAATTCTAGAGTGGAAGTATCAAAATTATTTTAGATTTGCAATTAAATAGGTATGTACCTACTACGTAGGGTACTAATAATCCTATAAAGGGGTCCTATGCAAATTGAATGAATGACAAAGACAAAGTTAATAATTTTGTATAATTTAGGAGGGGTAACTACTCTGCTGACAAGGGAAGATCCCGAACCCGAAAATTCAAATAATTCTGATACTTTGTGAATATGTAGAGGACTTCCTCCTTGTTTGGGGCCCAAATTCACTCGAACGGGGTGAAATTAACCTCTGAAAATTCAGCTATTTTCCGATTTTGTGCTATAACTCGCGAACTGTAAGGGATAGAATAAAAGTTTGTCGTCAAAAGTTACTTCTTTTAATCATTTGGTGAAGAAATTATTTTACAGTTCACGAGTTATAATACAAAATCGGAAAATAACCGGATTTTCGGGGGTAAATTATACCCTCTTAGACTGAATTTCGGTAGCAAACAAAAATTCAGTTATAATGGGGTGGGAATTTCCTACATACTCACAAAGTTTCAGAATTTTTTAAATTTCCGGGTTCGGGATGTTCCCTTATCAGAATCAAAATGACTTCAAACTTTGACAGTACCTATATTCTAAGCCGTACAGCCCATCCTGTAATTGTGAATTATTGCAAAACAGTAATTTATAACAAAATGGCAGTCATAAAGGGTTGTAAATTCCACTTTTGACATGAATTTTTTTCATTTCCATTAACACAAAATGAGAACAAATGGGAAAATGAAAAAATCCACCATCGATGGACAGACAGGACATGTTAGAATTTACTGCCCATGATTCAAGTCAATCCAGTCACTAGATTCTAAGCAATCTTCACAATGACAAAGCAACCAATTTTTCTACACCACCAACTTCGGCAGCAAATAAATTCACCTAAAAGTAATGTTTTGCAAAGATTTTCGCTTTACTTCACTCTGCGAGGAATGTATTTTTTACCATAACAGTAAATTGCAATAAAAAAAAGCATTACTGGACCCAAAAATAAGTTGTACAGTTGACCCTAGGTTTGGGCCTAGTACATTGCTTATTCCCCTTATGAAACAAAGCGTGGAAGCTAAAGCAAAAATCACATTAAACGTTTCTACATGAATCATACGTAGCAGAAACTTTATGTCACACATTTGATATGATTGCATCGTCTGTCATAATATATGTCGGTTCATCTACGTTCCTTCAAGCATGGCGTTAGATACTTTTCGATGGTACCAAAAATGAAGGGGGGCTAGTAGCTGCACCGAATTTATGTTCGCTCGAGTCATTACCATTTCAAGCTAAAAACACAGGTCTTGACGAAGCGCGAACCGTCTAAGAGCCATCATAAAGAGAATTTATGAAATTTCGTAATGTAGTATTCTGATTCGTAGGCGCTCCTCCTGCTCAGCGTCAACTCTTTACCCGAGTAATTTTTTGCTTTTAATGTAGAATACGATTAAGTCGCCCGAGGAACATCGTTTCAGCTGATTCACGTTGCGAAACGAGTTACTCTAATTCCGAGAATTTCCAACGCGATGCAATGTAACTTCTCGTCAACAATTATTTACGAACATAACATTGCACTATTCGATAATCTTTAAAACTAATTGTTTATTAAATTATAGTTTCACTGCTGGGTTATTTGTGTTGATAATCACAGAACCCACCGAAAATATGTTCGCAATAGGAATTATTCATATGTACTTATAAAGAACACAGAATACTTTTTAAATTACAATTCCTAGTGTTGCTAAACTTATTGGTAGGTGATTCGGAACAAAAGTTTAGAAAGGGGACTGAAAGTGTTTTAATAATGTTTTAAATAAGGTTTTATAAAAATAATTTTGGGTTTAAGTTCCTTTAAGGGACAGTCCACTGCGAAGTCGTGAAAAATTGTCACTTTTTAGGATTTCTTGTTTAGTAAACGGAATGTCCAAGGTAAATAAGGTTTTGTCTTCTTATTAATACACTTATTGACAGTATAAAAGAATATATTTTAAATTTTTAACAGTATTTTTAAATTCTATATCGCATTGATGTAAACGCCTTGAGAAAGTGATGTAATGCTGGTGCAGGTGATTCAACAAGTTCCAGTAGTGCAGAACAATTAATTTCACTCTTTATGATCTTAAAAAGAAAGGTCATGTCCGTTACAGTTCTGCGCGCAGAAAGCGTTGTCATATTAAGTTTAACAAGTATCGATGCAAAATCATGATCCCAGACAGGCCTGTGAATGTGTAATTTATATCCTGCGAACCTCAGAAACCTATGTTGCACCCTCTCCAGTTGAGTATTGCATTTGATTGTATTCCGAGACCATATAATGGATGGATACTCTAAATGAGGCCTAGCTAAGGATGTGTACAATAACTTCAAAGTACTTACATTTACAAAGTCAGCAAAGAAACGTCTCACGAAACCCAAAGTCTTCAAGGCTTTGTTAGTATTCAATAGTAAATAATGAAGTTGGAATTTCGACCATAAATTTTTTTTTTTAAAAAATTAAAACATGATTTCGGCGCACAGTAATATGTAACATGCTTGATAGAAGCGTGCGACGTATAAGTATACGCAGTATTTAGTTATTCAAACTTTCCGTGATAAAGGTCTAAAAATTGACCGACACGTCGGAAGATGATACTTCTTATATTTGCAAATTAGCTTTTATTCTTTTAATTGACCGAAACTGTGCGCCGAAATCATATGTTTTAATCACTGAATAGTGTTTGGAAAAATCCAGCGTGGATGTAATATGAACCCCAAGGTCCTTAATTTCATTTACTTCGTTTAGGACTACTTAGGAGCACGAGCGAAAATTTTTTCAATTATACAGTGCGATCTATTCCATTTGCCGTTCACTGTTTTCACTTCACAGTTACCAAATGTCCCAAACATATTTAAATATCCTAATTTCCTCTGATTCTCCTGCGGACAATCGACAGAACAAAAATATATGTATCGCGGATAAATTTTCCCACGATTTGTCATTAAAGTAGTTTATCTCCGTCGGTGCATGATTTAATAACACCATACTAATTCGATGGTCAATAATACGCGGTATACTGGAATTATCGTTCGAATCCATATAAAGTCGCGTTCTGTTGTCGCAGTATCATAATTGTTATCCGTCACGTGACGCACGAAATCTAGCAGAGAAATCGTGGGCTCGCGCGTACGTACAGCGCTAGAACGTCCCCGGTTTATCGACCAGCGTCGCCCCTGTTATTCCCTCATTTCCAAAAATACAAATATTTCTCCCTTCGCGCCGCGGCTTTAAACTTTACATATCTGCTGGGGCCGCCCGTCGAATGCCACGTCTACCATTAAATTTAGTGTTGTATAAACGCGAGCAGGATTATTAGTCGCGGCGAAAGTATCACTTCGCACTCGTTGAGTAACGAAGTAGATGCCTTTATTGATATGAAATTTCACTCATCATGCTCGCTTTACGGCTATGCTGCTTTATGGACGCTTAAATTCATGCGAGCACTGCAGCGAGAAGGAGATAACAACGAAATAATGTGTATTATTGCGTGGTAACGTACCACTATGCCTTGGCACAGGGCGAGTTTTGTTGCGCGCTGTTATAAATAAGCGCAGGGTGGTACGAAAACTCAATGCCATTCTGTAAGAGTTAAAAACGAATGGTTTGTGTACGCAACAGCGGAGCTTCAGATGCGTGAATGTAAATGTTCGAATATTTAGTAAAGTTGGGAAAACGTTATTTCTGTCACGAAATTATTATTGAACAGTGGGTAGAGGGAGGGCAGGAGGCCTTGGCACCCCCAAAGAAGGGGCCTTGTAAGATGAAAAGAAAAGTGGATTTTGTTCTTTAAATAAATTTCATAATCACCTATGAATGAATTTTATTGAATTTGCATTAAAAATATTTTTATCCATTCAACTCGGGTCCCCCCCAAGATTAAATCCTAAGTGCGCTACTGTTATCGAGTGGGTAATGTTTTCTGAGAATTTCAAATGCAGCTTATCGACTAAAACGTTCCACAGAAACAGTCTGAAGTATTTCAGAACGATTACACTTGATTAAGGATTGTGGAACAATGATATGAATATTGTATAAAAAGATTTTGAATGAAAGAATGGTCTAGTGAATGAAATATTAATGTGGAACGTTGCTGATGCTCACAGTTAGTAGTATATCTGTGACAGTTCTAACTCAAATTTGAGTTTTGACGGAGGGGGAAATCCAAATTTGGATTTGAAAATTTTCGAAATTATCTATCGTACCACTTTGAACGTGTATTGAACGTCTATCGTACCACTCTGAGCGTGTATGGAACGTCTATCGAACATGCAGATTTTCAATACACGTTCAGAGTGGTGCGATAGATGTTCGATACACGTTCAAAGTGGTACGACAGACGTTTGATAGATAATTTTGAAAAAATTCAAATCCAAATTTGGATTTCCCCCTCCCTCGAAACTCAAATTTGAGTTAGAACTGTCACAGATATACTAGTACAGTTAATAAAAAAAACAAATAACGTACAGGTGAAAATTAGAATTTGAATCCTGTTGATGCGATGTTCTGACAAAGTTAGAGACTCAACTGTTGGTGTGAAAAGATGAAGAACTGCCAACCATGATGATGAGTGATCTAATGCAAAGAGTACGACGGTTTTCTAAAAAAAAGTGGAATAATTCAGTAAACAGCTGTAAGTAATTAGAAAACAAATCCTGCATTCTATTTGAAATAGTCCACCAAAAGTTATCCAAGTTTTAAAAAATTAACGGACCTTTGCCTTTTCCGCCATTGCTTTGGCAAATCGACAGCACATTTGGTAGCAATTTTCGAAAAAATTAGATGAAAGTTAAGAAATCAAATTTCTGAAATCCAGAAGATTTGTTGTAATTTTTTTCTCATGCGAATGTATATTCGCATTTTTTTTAAAGCTGTACAATTTTAACTCTAACTTTAGCGCTACATTTTCTTTCGCGGACTGGATAGCTTCCTCTTCTTGAACTTCGATTGTGCGTTTGGAGAGGTTGCACCAACTTATTTCTGATATTTGCTACTTGGTTAATCGTCACTGTGACTCTCTCAACTTATTCACTCAAGATTGTTGTAACATGCATATTTATAGATTGCTATAGACACATCACAGATTATTAGCGAGTTATAACAAAATATCGAAAAAATAGCCGAATTCTCAGGGGTTAAGTTCACCCCCTTCGAGCGAATTTGGGCCGCAAACAAAAATTGCGTCGTAATAGGGAGGAAATCCCCTATTATATTCACAAAGTTTCAGAATTTTTTGAATTTTCCGATTCGGGATCTTCCCTTGTTAGACAAGAATTTTTTCATTATATCCTGGATTATTTTATTCTGATACATTATTATGTCCTCAAACTGCCAAACTCTCAGGTATTTCATTTCATTTGCGTATTCATATATTGTATGTTGCTCATAGAAAGCCAACAAACTATGGACCCAACCCTTAAAAGTTATCACTTATACCAAATGACAGTAAATGTTGCAAAAAATTTTTAATTGCTTCAGCTATCCAAGCAAAACCTTATCTTATTTATTTTCACCCCGAAGGTTCTCCAAACCACGCAATAGTAAGTACCTAAATACAAAAGGAATCGAAAGCGAGCTGGTCAAATTTGATCCATTAAATAATCATCAGGGGCAAGAACAGACAGTGTATATATAGTAGTGCCGGGGGAAAAATTCGCTGCTCGACGCAAGGGTTGCAGCGTGCAACGTTGTTCGCCAGAAAAATTCGGATTCTTATCACTGCGCATGGGGGTGGTACGAGGGCGCGTCCATAAATCATGATGATTCGCTTTATGGTATTTACAGTTAAACCGAAATTGACGGTTGCCCAGCGTAAAATTCAGTGATTTCGTTACCACGAGTAGATGTATCGAGGGATAGACACGCTCATTGGCTACGTGGTGTTCCGCCCCCGCAGCCCCGCCAATCAGACCAGCCGCTCTCTCTCATCGATCCAAACCATCTACACTATAGTCAGCCGCCATGCTCAGCTTGCCCATTCCCCTATCCTTCGCCGACCATACACCGATCTGGACTATATAACAATCTGTAAGACTCGGGGCAACAGAGCTCTACCGGCGGCTAAATTTGTTGATCAACATTTGAGGTGGTCGGTGGTGTTCGTTGACACCGTGCCAGAAAGAACTTTCGTTCGAGCCTGGTTCTTTCAGCCTGAGTCTGCTCCAATCGCTCATGGAGGGTTATTAATAGGTGGTGATGGTCAATTTCCCTATTTGTCTCTTCTTTATTAAGAAGGAAACTTCGCTGACCCAGGAAGTAGCTTGCCAACAGGTCTGATTTGTTTCAGGATAATGCTGAGCGACAAAATAGATGCAATCTCTGGCACGCCAGCTTCTTGCTAGGCAGAAGTAAGGCTTACTCGGATCAGGACTACAGTGCTATTTGCTGTCAAGTTTAAAAACGGACACCTTGGAGGACTGTAGGTCTGTTCTTGCTCTCACCTTTTTGCGAAATTTGCTGCGCGATGAGACTGACTGCCCTGATATTCTAGGTCCGGTGGGGCTCAACGCTCAGTCTAGGACACTCCGTTACAAACACCTTTTTCATATCAGGTTCTTTAGATCGAATCTGGCGGAGACCGACCCGATAAACAGAGTCTGTAATACAGCTAAACCGCATGACGTTATACGCTGATACTTTTGTCGATTCCCTGCGCACTTTTAAGTCTAAAAATTTGATTTATATCAAGGGGATCAACCCAGGTAACGGATGTGTCCTGATTAGCTGTGGAATGTCTACAATATCTGCGATGTCAGACTCTGTACTGAAGGACTTTACGGGTTTATCGTCAATTTCTTCTCTGTAGCAGTGGATTTTATTTCCGTCAAATAAACTATTATTATTATTATTGTTAAAACTTTCGTCAGTTGTTAGGGTTATTAGTAAAGTAAGATAAGATCATCTCTGTATTACAATAGTTGGTAACACCGGGGCAAAACCGAAATGGTGAGGCAAAGTGAAATATTGTTTTGCACAAGCTATGTAGTAGTGATATTCTAGCAGGTACTTAGGTATATCATAAAAGGAAGCGATTATCGTTTGTGCGACTGCTTGTTGCTGCAGTGAAGCATTTAGAGATTTTATTCCAAAATTTTCAGTTTTATGCATGTAATCTATAAAGTCAGGTAAGTAAGGTCTTATTTGCATAGGTGTTATTGCTTCAGCTTAACATTCAGATTATATGAAAGAACGTTAAATTGGCTTTATTTCAGCATCTTAACCCTCGTGCAACGAATGCAGGGTCATTTCGATCCAACTCTGACAAAGTCTATCACAATGTTATATTTTTGTTGGCAATGACAAAATATAGTATATAATGCCTAAATTGCAGTAACATTATTTGCAAAAATCATACAGGAGATACGCCGATTTTATGTACCAAATGTACATAAATCATTTTTTTATGTATTTCTTTAGTAATAAATTTTAGTTAATTTGAGAAATTTTAATTATTTAATTCATTTTATATTCAATTTTTTTCGTGAAACTTTATAACTTTTTATAAAAAAATGTTTTGAGCTCTTTACCTATAATTTCATCCCGTTTTCAGCGTATTATTTCTTCTTCTTTTTTTTGTATGTATTTTAACTTCTTTACCATTTTGGATATTCTGGAATTAAAGCCTTTTTCTTAAATTATTTCACAACCAAGTTTCAACATATTTTTTATAAACTCGTATTCAATGAAAATACTTGATCTTTCCTGACTTATTTATTTCATGAGTTATTTTTCACCGTGCCCCGCGAAAAAGTGAAAAAATTGTAGGATATACTTTGTACAAATATTTTATCGAATTCTAAAGTGACAGAGCTGTTGAATTGTGGATTTTATAAAACAAAAGTGTGTAATACAATATAATAAAAAAATATACTTGTTTCTGTTGTCTTTGTGAATTTTGCGTGCTATTGAATCACTTGTTTATTAAATCTTAATTTTATTAAATCACGCGTTTCACTTTGCCCTAGGCTCCCCTAGTTCTGTTTTAATATACTCCAATGACCTAGTTAATGCATAAATTATATTGTCTGTTTTATCTAAATTGTAAAGTGAACAACGGTGCGGAAAAAGTTCTTTGATGAAGCAGAGCGTCAGGGTGGAAACGGGGGTAAAGAGAGTTGTTTTGCTTTCTCAAATGTATAGTGAATAGAATAAGTAGGAAACTAGTGGAAATTGTTAGTAGACAACCATAAACCCTGATTTTACATAAGGCACGGATGATGCGAATAACTTTAAATGTACGATACTCTGAACATTAAATAGAGAAAGAATAGAGGGTCATTTTATCCCAGGGTAAGTTGCCCAACAAGGCGAATGAAAACATCCTTCACAAAAACAAACAAATATAAACTGAATTCAAAATTATGGCTTGCCTATTTACAGCGAAAATGTGTATGTATTGTCATAACGCGATCGTACATAGGTTGGCTCGATTTAAACTGAACAAAAAGGATCGCTTAAAGTAGCTACAGTATACGAAACAGAGGAGAGAGGGGTGATTGAAGAGAAAGTATCAAGCGCTCGTATTTCCTGACACCCGTTTTATAAAGAGGCAATCTCAGATTACTTTTCGGGCAACGTTACTTATTTAGACACCGAGAAAGCTTAACTCGATTCGCGTAAGATTTTGGAGTTCGTTTCACATTGAAGCGCGCCGAAACTTGATTGTTCTTTTGAATCTGCCGATGAGTAAAAGGGACAAATTTTTATACCGCGTATGTTGCTTTATATCGCGATGCTGTGGGGTTACAAACGGCACTGGAAATCTCGTTTTTTTATAGATGACATTTTAGATAAACATACATTTTTAAATATTTTTAAAAACAATTTAGAAGAAAGTCCTACCAAATTGGGGTTATTGGAAATTTTTTATTTCCAGCAAGACAATGATGAATTATGAATTATGCAAGAATGGATATTGTATAATGTATAATTGTATAATACACTGCATGGGTTACATTCAACCCCCTAAAGTCTGGATATTAATCACCTCGAATATTTGTAGGCGGAAATCGACAGGAGATTAAAAAAATTACAACAAAACTTTGAAAGACGTACTAAAACAAAAGATTTTAGAAGTATGGAATTCTATCGAATCTAAAATAATTGAAAAACTAGTGCACAGAATGCGACAACGTCTCAAAAGCGTATTTGAAGCTAAAGGTAATATATAAAATAATAATATAAATATAAAGTAATAATATAAAATAAGGTGCGTATAATTAATGCCGTTCGAATACTTTTGTGGCTCACTGTACGAGCTTTGCACATTTTGTTGCAAGTATTGGATAGTATTTAGTATCTTTATTATTAATATTAATTGAAAGATTTTCCGAAATAGGTACTGTGCAATAGATATGAATGATATCGAAATTCTATTCCTAGATTGTGAAATTTAATTTTTCTTATTCATTGAAAATAAATACCATGTTGTTACAGGCAAAGATGAAGTTGATACGTTGAGGTTGATGAAGGATAAAAGTAAGAGAACTTTTCTTCAAACGGCAGACCTAATCATGTTGATTGCACGCAATTGAAGAGTGAAATGGAAAGGGGTATGAATGTCACTCATAAGTGGAACTGGGAATACACTATATATTATACATATGATAGATGGTGTATATTACACTCACGTCGTTTATCACGCGAAACTAGTTGGAAACGTGTATTTGCTCTTCAACGTGATCGTGCCTTCAGTAAACTAATTTCTTTGTTCCGATCGGTTTATAACGTAATTACTACCGTTACTAAAATATTAGATTGCGAAACTGCAATTTTTGCGAATCTGACAAGGGAAGATCCCGAACCCGAAAATTCTGAAACGTTGTGAGTACGTAGGGGATTTCCTCCTGGTTACAACGCAATTTTTCTTCGCTGCCCAAATTCACTCGAAGGCTCACTCAGCTCTTATTTATACGCGTCGAAATTTTTGTTTTTGTATTTCTTTGCTCTGACCACCTAGAACGGTGCGATTTGATAAAAAAATAGTTCCTGAAAAAGACCAGGCCTTAAAGTTTAGAATTAATCAATGTTTTGAATTTGCAGAATTTCTCAAAAATGGTAAGCCCTATCGAAATTTTGTTGAAATAATATTGAAAGAGCATACAATTTGCTACAATTACTGTATATATAATTTTTTCGTGCTTCCAACCACTTTTTAGATAATAGGGTTTGAATATAGAGAGGCCCGCGCTACGCGCGTATAGACAATACGTCACGTCGCACAGGTGGGACGCGCGAGGCGCGGATCTCTCTATATTCAAACGCTATTATCCAAAAAATGGTTGGAAGCACGAAAAAATTATATATAGAATAATTGTAGGAAATTGACTGCTCTTTTAACGTTATTTGAACAAAATTTCGATAGGGCTTACCATTTTTGAGAAATTCTTCAAATTCAAACCACTAATGAATTCTAAACTTTAAGGCCTGGCCGGCACCCTTTCCTGTTGTCCGATTGCAACAATCTTTTTCAGGGACTGTATTTTTATGAAATGGAACCATATCAGGGGGTGAGAGCAAAAGAAATCGCAGGTTGAAAATACCACCCTATTGTAACATGGGTATCGCAAAGCCTTATGTAATAATGAAATGTTTATTAAATGGAATGGAAATCCCCCGTTAATTCTTATGCAATAATTAATGTGTACCAATGCCGTGGAAATTTTTGTTGCAGCGAGTTAACGTGTTAACTTTGTATTATATTCTTACATCTATGCCCTCGCGAATACATCGCTGAATCTTGTTAACGGAATCGTATTATTTGTTACAACGTGGCCTGTGTGACATGTCACGAGGAGGGACCGCAAGTGCAATGAATTGCTCTTAAGTGTGATGGAGCGATATTCTTGTGTAATCGTTTCTCATCCATCATACGCTAGTTGACAAGAACGGGTGTAGATTTCCCAGACGGAAGGATATATTTTGTTGTCGATTCAGAAGTTACCATGCGCTGCGTAACTAAACGATTGATAACCCACGGGGGCACAGACACATTCCATATTGCATCCAGCTTTAGAATCATGGCGCTCGCACCTATCTATCCTATATTAACGCGCTTATTAGTATAATTATAACGACATTAGCATGTTTACGATGTAAGCGCGCCACATGTTACTCCTCCTCACAGTAACATTGTAATTGTAATACGCGAATCCGTAACCTATAACGACGTGCACAAATGTTCTCGCGAACTTGTTGCATTCGATACATTGCTGTACTATTTTTCTTCTTCGCCACTTTTCACAAATCAACGAGCATTCGTTTTGCTTTAAAAAAAAAAAGTGTAGGGGCACCCGCGTGGGGCAAACATTAAGTTCCAGACAAATAACGTTTTAGAATCGCGAGGTTATGGGCAGTAGATGTGGAACCGGGGTAAAAAAATATGTCGGAATAGAATAGACGATAATAGCAGGGCTAATCATGAAAAGTGATTATCTATGCGAGTTCTATCTAGTTAACACGCAGCCTCGTCATTACTGTGGCCGCAGTAACGGCCGTAGATGGCGATGGCAGAGTTCCTCTAATGGAGGTCTGCTTCCATCTACTCGGCCCGCGCACCTATCCGCGCAACCTCATCTACGCCACCACCCTAACGACTAAAATCGCCCTCTTCTACTTCTGTCCTCCTCTGATTCGCCCTCTACCACCCTCTACCCCTCTTCCTCTTTTCCCTCCGCGTTTCTCCTCGCTCCTCTGGCTTGCTTCCCCTCTTGTCCCCTGCCTGCCCCCCTCCCTTCTGTACCACCATCTTTATTTATTCTAGTTTTTATTACCCCTTCCTCGCCCTTTTCATCATCCACACTGCCCATTCACTTGTGTCGGTTTTTCACTTAGTCCCTCTCTCGTTGTTCACGTTTTTCTACCCTTGCGTTCTCAGCTATTCCCCTCTGCTCTTGCTCCCACTGTTTTTTTGTATTATGCATTAATAGGTCACCCTTATCAGTAATGTAGTGTTTCTCGGTGCATGTTTAAGATTAATCAGGTATGTATGTAACTTCCTCCGTCTCCTCCATCGCTGTCGTACATTTTACAGTTTAATTCTTTATGGCTTCTATAGTCCAGCTTCATTATTGCTTTGACCTTGTCTTGAAGATGATACCATAAATCGATTTATTTCTGTCGTTATTATCGCCGTTTATTTCCCTTTTATAGAACTGTAAAGACTTCATATTTTTTCTCTCGATAGAACAAGATTTTACATTATATCATTGCTTATATGGACTCCAAACGGATTAATTTTGTTGTAATGAAACTTCTTAATTATAGACTATAATAATAGTTCATACAGGATAATTTTTTATTAAACAAATAGAGCTTCCTATTGTCCCTGCCCTGTGTATTTTATAATTATTGAATGCATAGATATTTACATACATCTTCAGGTAATAACATCCCTTGATTTTAAGAAAAAATTATAACGAAAAGGCGAAAGAAATAAGTCAACAGCGACTTTGTGAAATCCTAATTTCCTTTACCTAATTTCCTACACCCTAATTAATCTTTTTTTCCTGTTCCGTTGTCCAACATTTTGAGGGTCCATCTTGTACGAAATATTCAACCTACAGCAATGGTGCTTAACATTAAAAGTAACAAAACATGCAAAAGTGAAGTAAAAAAGTTATGAAATAAAGAAATGAAAAATAGGGACAGAAGTATGCCGAAGAAAGAGGAGTAGGAATTAAGGAGCAGAATATGGAGAGAATTTGGAGGGGAGAATATAATTTTGCAGCGACTGGAATAAAGGCAACGTATAGAAATAAAATCCTTGAACAATGAAAGCGTGTATGGAAGTGAAATCTTCACAGACACGATGTTCGCGAAGGGGAGTACGAAAAAGCAGAAAAGACAGTAGTTATGGTTTCGGGTATGCAAGAGATACCAACGTTCAAAGGCACGAAGGAATCACTACAAAACTTTCTCAGCCCCAGCTTCTTAAACTTTGCCCTGGCTTATCACCCTCATTTTAACTTCATACCTGCTTCAAAAACCCGCGCCATTTTTTAGCTAACACAAATCTAACCCTTGCTTCACTTCTGTATGAATAGCAATTCTAATTCTACCTGCCACTTTGTTAACGCGTCCAATCTCCTTTGTGCAGAAAAAAAGACACATAAGCTACCAAAATTTTACAAAATTCACGTTAGAAATTATTTGTTCTAAATTTTTTATTTTTTCTAACTGTTCAGAAAAGGGTAAAAGGAAATTCTGATAATAAACATAATGAAATATATAAACGAACAATCTAGCTGTAATTGATGCAGACGTCTGTCTCTGCTAGTCAACTTCTTCGTTCTGCTCTATCTTCTTTTGATACATTTCGTGTGGCAGCAATTAGATGCGACATATTAAAGTGACCTGTTTTTGATAGATCACTTTGTATAACGAGACTTGTTCGTCATTTCTTCCATCTCGCGTCTTCATTCGTCCTTATCCCGGTTAGCTCGGCGGGATCGCAGCTCTGGCACTTTCGTCTGATTTTCCTTCCAGTTCTCCAGCCCGATGTTTCACGTCATTTCGGTTAGCAGGAACGTGGCAGACCCCGTCCTCCATTTTCCCCGTTTTCTTCCGACGGCACGGCTGCCAAGCCAGAAACTACTTTCCGGACCTCGGTCGCCCGAGGCATTTATTAAAATAGAATCTTCCAGTAGCCTGCTTGATTTCGTTGCAGGTAAATTAAACAGCCCTGATTGTCACGCCCCCATTAAGGGTTCTAGGTTTTCGCCAACCCAGTTCATATTAACAGATCCATAGTTGAACCTCGAGGAAATATTTATATTTTCTTATACCACTCTGAAAATAAAAGCTACTCAAGTTCTCAAGGAGATTAAAGAAATGTAAAATGGTAGCAGTTCCTGGCTTCGCATCAAATTGTTGCAGAGATATCTTAATGCTAAATGTAGGCCTACTATAGCTGATGAATGGTGCCAAGTTTTGAAAGAAATTATTGAAAATAATTCGTAGATGTTAAATTTACAATGCAAGCTTTTCTACAGGTTGTAATTCCTGCATTATGTTATTGCAGCTCAAAGAACACAAGTATACATAATTTACTGTATAAATATTTAAATGTCCTGGGTCTCCTCTATTTGAATAATAGTTCACTAGCTAAATGTTTACTTTGTTTTAATTAAATGAATCGGTTTGCTTGTCTAAAGGTAATCGAATGAATTATTTAAATTTTTATTCGTAATTGAAAAAGACTGTGAACGAACAGCCGGGCATCTATTCTTGAGCCAATATTGCGCGCACTATTGATCACTTGGCAATGTTCTTCGCTGACATTCTTTGGACTGGCAATAACCAGTCTCTAAATACAACGGCCCCAAAAGGTGAGAGATTGTACAGTACGTGCGATGTGTAAAGTGTTCTGCAATTTGACATTACGAAAAGCTTATGTTTCTAATAGCGGTTGACCTTACTACATCACTTCTGCGAATTCCTTGTTTGATTTATGTTGCATTTCTAAATCATCCGGACACCATTTATTGAGCGTCGTTGAGGAGTTGCCCGTACGGGCAACAGATCAGGCTGCCCGGGGCAGACCGAGTCAGCGGCGAGTAAGTTATGGCCTCCCCGGGCAATACGGTACAGACTCTACAGATGCCAGGATGAACAAGGACTGTCGCGTCGACTCAACAGTATTACAATGAACCTACTAACACATGTCTGCCTACGCATCTAGGAACCTGCACAACCGTTCCTCCCCACTCCGCTGTAACGATAGCTGACGGCACTGCCCGGAGCTTTGCCCACAGCGTTAGCCCTGGACAGTGGCGGGTGCCCTTGCCCGCAAAACTATAGGCTGAATGGCACTGATTTATTGGAACGAAATTTTAATCGCTGCTCGATTTACTGAGCTGCTGCTGAACTCCTATTATCTAAACTACTGCCAAAGCGTTTAACTCCAGTTGCTTGAATACTTACAACAGCTCGAACGATGTAGATTCTGCAAATGCTGTTACATGATAGACTACTACTGTTACGTCCGAAACCGAGATGGTGATTGGTGACTGATTCCGGAACGTAAAGAGGGATTATTCTTGCCCCGTCGCCTCCGGCGTAATCGTAATCCCTCGGGCCGGTCACGCTTTTTGGAGTACCGTGCGGGGCAGGTGGATTGGCATTAAAGATCGAGGAAAAAGAAGATGTGCGTGTTTCGTCTTGGGACCGTCAGCCAGACTCGTCAGTAGGGCCATAGCTGACGGCCCCTGCCCTAGACACACGGGGACTGAAAGGAAGTGAACTTGGAACTTGTATATATACGGATGAAAGTGGACGGTAGGACTTGCGAGAAGAGTAGACCTCTAGCGGCGCCGGCGGAAACTAACTGGCGTGACCCATGTGGTGGGGCCGAGACGTCACAACTACCAAAATACCCCCGCGCTTTGCTTCGGGTCTGAGAGATATTAGGGACTCCATGAAAACACATTTCACCATTTTGACCACCCCCTTAGGGGTTGATTAGGGTAAAATCCTTAAATCGGTTTTTAGGCATTTATGTGGGTAAGCTTTCGAAATAAAAACCAAGTTGATATCTAATCGGGCCGAAGGGATTTTAAGAAACTCGTGGAAACACATTTTACCCCTTTTCAATCCCTTAGGGGTTGATTAGGGCAAAATGCTGAATCTGATTTCTAGGCATTTGTGTGGGTTACCTTTGTAAGTAAAAACCAAGTTGATATCTAATCGGTCCTAAGAAGTAATAAGGAATCCGTGAAAATATATTTCACCCCTTTCTACCCCCTTCGGGTTCTTATCCAGCACCTACGTCGCAAAAGGAATATACGTGTTATTACTAGACTGCGGAAGTTTATGCAAGTATGGTATTTTTTACGGTAATTACGAGCTCCCTATTGTAAGAAAATCGAATACACTACCTAGTACATTAAATCGTATAAACTATATCATGGCCGCTACTATACTCGAGCTAAGTAAGTAAGTTCTGTATATGCTAGAAATCATAAACATTACATTTTTTAAAATAAAAAATATATTTTGGAAACCCTCTAATGACGAAATATATTTCTATCCAAGTTTCGCGTGATCAGTCCTTTTCTATAAAAATGTATATTTGCATCGACATCCGCAGTCTAATTATTACGTTTAAACGGGTTGTGCAAGCCACTGCGGTATCGAACGTGTGTTACGCGCGGTCTCGTGCCGCCTTCTTCCGAGCAAAATGCCAAAAAATATACCGCAGAGGAGCGAAATCGTGAGCAACGTGCTAGGAAGACGGCGACGCGAGAGCGCGCAAAATTGACTCAGATGGCGTCAGAGACACAGCCGTAGGTTCGCGTGAAATATGCAGCATAATATGTACATTTATGCTTAAGACTTTTTTCCAGTGACGTAAAACTCTTTACTGGTAAAAATAATCCAGGAAAAACAAATTGAGTTCAGTTAAATTTATTGATTCCATTGTTTACGCGTCATGTCATTTTGCGACAAAATATCAAGCCGTTTCCACCGAGTTTTTTAATTCTCGGCGAACAAGAGGTTTATGATTCACTAATAATATAACCGGCATTGTCCGTTTTACTTCTCACTGAATTTAAACAATCACGAGTATAGGTGATTTTGTTCGAAATTCGAAGGTAAAAGCGATACCATCGTGAAAAAATAATTGTTTCGGATAATTATTTATTAAAAATATCGTTATGTATGTGTAGTTATGTATTGTTACTGTATATCGTATTTTTCACAGAGCAGGGTATAATTGTTTTATTCTGTATTTTCATGTATCTACACAGATTGGAACACAGTTCCTGAGTTATAAAAGGTAACAGACAGACTAACGTTTCCATTTTATATATGTAGAGAAGAAGAGAAGAAGAGAAGAAGAGAAGAAGAGAAGAAGAGAAGAAGAGAAGAAGAGAAGAAGAGAAGAAGAGAAGAAGAGAAGAAGAGAAGAAGAGAAGAAGAGAAGAAGAGAAGAAGAGAAGAAGAGAAGAAGAGAAGAAGAGAAGAAGAGAAGAAGAGAAGAAGAGAAGAAGAGAAGAAGAGAAGAAGAGAAGAAGAGAAGAAGAGAAGAGATAGTGGAATAAGATTTTCGTTTCTCATAATGGACTTTCCTTTTATAAAACTGGCTTATGTTAGAAAATAGGGTTTGTCAGTTTTTAAAAACCGAGTTTGAAAATCGGTTTATATTTATAAATTTGTAGAATTCGAAAACCGGTTTTTAAATTTAAAAACCCGGTTTTATATGCTAGAATTAATATGCAGAAATGACTTAATTATTTAATTAAAAACGTTAACATTTTTACTTGAATTTGCCTCGGACACAAGCATATTGTAATAGGTAATAGTTCTTGTAGCAAAGCTACATGCTTATATTTGTAGAAAAAATTAAACACTAAGAAGCATTCTTTGCACTGCTTTCATAGCTTCCTTATTGCCCCGTCCTTGTATCCAGTAAACATTTCAAAATGACTTTTGATCCTATCTGACTAACCGTACGTCAACCAATGACCGACTTAAATAGATATTCGTGACATCCCCGAGAGCGTATACGACAAATATATGCTAACGATGGGAAGCTTGAATATTTCAGGATTTGTACACGGTGGTCACGTACCGAATAATAAGCAAAATCAAATTGGCTGCAGGTCTGCTGATTAATAGTTCATCAGTTTTGCAGACGTCCCACTCGTTACAGAGCATGAACCAGCTGTGAGGATGCTACTTTATCAAACAATATTGCTTCGAAATCGTCACGTTGCCTCAAGGTATTTCGTTAATATTATTATGAGATGAATAATTATTTTATAGAAACATAACACGACTCACTTTTAATTATGTTCAAGCAATTTCATTTTTAATATAATAAACATGGTTTAGTAATCCACGTGTTTTAATTGATATTGTGAATTATTTATTGCACATCGTCTTCCATAACATCTAAGTTATTAGTACTATATTATCTGATATATTGAAGATTCATTTCATTACGCTGAAGGGAATAACACAGAGTGGCAAAAATATCGTAAAAATTATAGTGAACCTACGAGAGAGAAAACGTTGATACAAGTGCGCTACATTCAAAGGGCCTTCATAGCATTTAATCACAGTGTATTTAAGTTCGGTGATATCACGCTCATCTTGATATATTGAAAATTAAGTTAAACATTCTGTTTTAAATTAATGTTTCGGAAATTCCCTCACATTAATATACTAACGAAATCTCTTTTGTTTGTTGATTTTAGATAATCTGGTCCCGAATAGCAGTGCTCACCGCAAAACCAATTTTTCAAAAAGGCTTCTTGGATGTCGGTTGTTACTTTATTATAAACGTAAATATTTTTCCACGAAAAAATTACCAAATGTTCTGTAAATGTTGCTCTTTTGAGTGCAACAAGTTCTGTAAAAATATATGGTTCTGCTTTTTGAAAAAAAAAAATCACAAACATTCGCCTTTTTGCGGCCGCCTAACTAACCCCTTAAACTAACTAAAACCGAGTACACTGGCAACTCTGGAATAGCGCATTCAAAATTTCCCGTCTTAAACACACGCTATAAAGATCTTCGCACAATACATCACTGCATAACATTTTCCTAAGCGAACAAAATATTCATACCTCTCTCGATAACAGAAAACCTCTAGTAAGTCCCTCAACTTCCAAGAATCACACTCTTCACTCCCCCTAGTCAAGATCGCTAATCATTTCGAAACACTCAACTCTCAAGGAATCGTTGGAACTAGTGTTCCTGATTTCTCGATATTTTTTGTTTCTCGAGAAATTAAAAAAAATATTGCAAAAATTATATTTTTGGAATAACGTTGATAATATTTATCAAAAACACAAGAAAACTTTAACTAAATTAATATTCCTGTCTAATTTATACAAAACTTGTGTAAATGAAAAAATAGATATTAAATATAATTGGTAAATTTATTTATTTAATACAAAATTTGTACAAAGCGAAACATTCCTTTTTGATTTTAAAATTTATTTTTAAATAGCACAATGCGTCTAATGTAGCGTCAGCGAATCTATTTTTTTTGTAGCAAAATCAGTTACTGCTATATTTTGACGTTTTAGAAATATCTATCTTGGCTGTTAAATGAAAAATGCGTCTTTTGACCCTTTTGGAAGAAATTCTGGGTCGTGCAAAAATCTCTTTTCAATATTTCTTCTTTAATAGCCACAAGAAACTCATTAGGCACTCAATTTAGTACACAATTTTTCTAAATTTTTAAATAAGAATTTAAGAGCACCATCAGCAGCTAATAATATCGAATCTTCTGTACTGTGATTTTCTATTGGAATTCATATAGGTTCTAATGTTATTAACAAGATGTATAATAAATTGTAGATGTGTTTATACGTTCGCGATTAACTAGTAATACATTCATTTACGAAAATAAATAAATTTATAATATTTCTCCTAGACTTAAGTTTCTCGAGAAATTATAGTATTTCTCGTGAAATAAGAAATAAGCAATTATAAAATTTCTCGAGAAATTCTCGAGAAGGAACACTAGTCGGAACCGTCCCAAACGAGTCGTGTTATTGACCCACTTCTAAAAACAAAACAGGAAATGGGGTACATCCGTTCGGGGGGAGGAGCCACGGAGGGGTGCGAGGGAAATAATTCGAATGACACGTAAATTCAGTGGGCCTGTAATTGCAATGGTAGTAATGCACTTAAGGAAGGATGAGAGCAAACAGCGGGTAGCAGGTCGGTCACGTGGCAGGCCACGCGACGACACGTGGCAGCGACACCCAACTGTAGCGTGCCGTGTTGTCCGGTGCTCGGATACTTGTCCCGTGGCACGGGGATTTCGCTGGGGCAACGGGAGAACGGAGCGTGCCCTTACGACCCACGGCTACATCTTTCCGGGGGCTACGGAGGGCGGCCGCCCGCCAATATCCCACCGGGGAGATGAGCGCATTAAGAAAATTGAAACGTCGATTTGTCCTCGAAACTCGGCCTGACGATAATTTCATTAAGACCTGGGGTGAAACCCTGACGCCGGGAGAATAGACACCGCGGAAGACGTACTACGGTCGATATTGCTTTAACCAGGGATGATGCTAATTTCAGCGGACGTTCAGCCACTTCGGCTGCGTTCCACCAGAAGGATCCTCCTTCTATCCGAGGAGAGGAGGCTTACATTTATAAAGCGTCATAGCGGGACTGCTTTCTCATTGCTTTTAAGGCCACGTTACGTGCAGTGATTTATGGCTTCCGGATATCTGATGGATATCGTGGCTTCCCGTTCGACTAGAATGCTAACCGTGCGAACTGCTCTCGGTGGATAGGATGGAGACGTTTACCCCGGGCATCGATCAATTTCGGCTTGATTATCCGAAGTTGTGCGTTGGTTCAAACGTTCAGTTTGTTTAAACGATTTGTTGAAGATATACAGTGACGGGCAAAAGAATGTTTAAAGTTGGTAGCCGTGCACATGAATATTAGTGACATTAGTACTAGAGTGTTTTCCTGACGTTGGTAACAGTGATCTAGTCGGCGGGCATTCCCCCATTCTATACGACAAAAAAAGTCTATTCTTTATGCGACTGTTTTCCCATAGGGTAGGTGGGGGTATTACCGCGGACTTTTAAGGTTGGTTAACTTTAAAACCCTCGATACGGCGTTCAAACGAATGAAAGTTCTTCCTTCTTTTTTTAAAAGAAAGGCGGAACCTTAATAATTCCATAAAAAAAATACGAGGGCGGGGTGATAAGCACAGTTAATTAAAAACACAGAGATTTGTCGATCAATGTCATTGCAGGAGTTACTGCGGACATGCATGCATTACTGCGAGCCAATTACTAACGAAATACTGCGCTCCGACGTCAGGCGAAACATAACCTTAATACAAATATCACTGTCGTCGTGGAATTATAAAATTCAATAGCGGTTTTTTTTTATAAAAATTTTTGGCGCTGAAAACGAATATGCAAACCGTTTGTCGCCATCACCCTCAGTTTTTGAGAAATTCGATTTTGAAAAAAAAATACAAATTTTCAACTATCAACGGTTGCTTATTCCGCCAAATTATTCTATGAATCCATCCGAATACAACGATATAAGGTATTATTGCATTTTGAACATTTAAATGTGCTTGAACATCAATCAAAGGGAAAAGGACACCCGAAATGCATCCATTTTTGCAGATATCTTTCTATATATTTCAAAAACGAAAGGTCCAGGAGAAAATCTGACTACTCCACGCGATGCAGCAGATATTTCCCTCCCGGAAAACATCAACAAAAGTGGTAAATCACTTTTTGTTTTCAATACAGAAGCGAAATAGTTTGGCAAAACGTGCGGCGCCAACAGGGGTAGTCAACGTCGGACGGCGCGACGCACAGTGGTTCCAAATCGCTAAAATTCAACACTGTTACATTCTGCCTTCCGTTTCCATTGAAAGTACGTATCACTAAATAGAATGTTTACCATTTAGTTTTAAGTAGGTATTCATATCTTCTGAATAATTCCATAATGGAAAATTTATTAATGTTCAAGGCCTGTAGTATTAAATATTGAATTCATAGGCGTGCTCACTTCACGCAATTACATAAAAGTCGTATTAGAGTCTCGCTATTAATAAATGAACACAGTAACATGTGGCATAAAAGGATTGCAATGCATTATTTACGAACTGTTCTCCAACTATTATCTCTTTTGCTCATTCAAATATACTATTTATTTATCAGATTTGCTTGCGCATGTATATTACATTTAATAATTTCACACCCGAAGCTCCACAATATTCTCAATTCTTAATTTCACAAAACGTAGTGTAATATGAGAAATTATGTTAAACGACTACTTAACAAGTTGCTGTTTAAGAACATTTACCACGATGGTCTCACTAATTCGATAAAACGACCCGAAGTTCGAATAATATTGAATGACCAGTTTTTTCCCCTAGCATTCTGTTAATCAGACAGCCTTCGATAGGGCTTTATAGGAAATCTGACCGAAACAACTTACTCATCACCACGCATTTTAGCTGTGTATATGTAGCTGTGTCATCTTAAGCGCAGTTGGAAAGCACCTTTATGTACTTGCAGCTCATTTTGATTTCACGTCTTTTTTTATATTCTAATTATTATTATCTCCTATTCTTTTGCGATTTATTTGATTTCATGTACTTGGCGTAATTTTTTTACTTTTTTCAAGTGTTTTTATGGGGATCTCACTTCTTTTTACAAAGATAATTTGCATAGGGAATGACTTCAGATAATTTTTAATATTACAACTTACAAATTATCACGGGACAGAATTAAGGATAAATCTAGTCACAGCATCATTTTACGCATCGATTATCTATATATACATAAAATCCTCAGTTTAGTTACAAATAAAAAAAAACAGTTTGATGATATTCAAACATGGCGCAATTCTAATTTCGGCAACTTACCTTGTGTTTGAGACTGCATTTTGGTTGCAATTCAATGGCACAACGATGCATATTTGTAAAAACACGTTTATAACTTGGTTACAACTTGACGGTAAGGTGTCAAAAATTTGGAGTAGATTCCCTGGTAGCATTTATTGTTGGCATTTTGAGGGCCAACTAATTCCCAACTTGGGGATACTGTGGGCCAACCAGAAATGCTACTAGGGTTGCATAGTGGAGATAGCAATTGACGAACGAAACATTTGTATAAAAATATATCTGCTTAATATTATGTAATACATTTTTATTTAGTATAAACAGCCATTATTATAATTGGCGCAATTTTTGTATATCATTGATTAATTTTCTAAAGCTATTAATTTACGACAATGTTTTTAAATGGGATTCTTTTTGATGGGTTAATTAAAATGTCCGCGATATGAGTAATGGAATGAACACAATGTATGAACACAGCATTTTAGCTGTGTATATGTAGTTGTGTCATCTTAAGCACAGTTGGAAACCACTTTTACGTACTTGCAGCCCATTTTGATTTCACATCTTTTTTTTATTTTGTAATTATTATTACCTTCTATTTTCTGTGATTTATTTCATTTCGTGTACTTGGCGTAATTTCTTTACTTTTTTGAAGTTTTTTTATGGGGATACGTATTATGTTGACGAAAATTTTGACTGCAGAAGAAGAATCAGAAGCATAAGAAAAACCTGACCGTTTCTGACAGATCCATGACACGATATCACGATATCTCTGTCATGCGTGGAACGATTTTTTTAAATTTGGTCTTATTCGAAAGCTTATATGCGATTTGCATAAGAAAAATACCATTAAATTTAGGAAATATTGCAGGCGTGATGAGATATTAATGAAACAAGTGCCGGGTTAGGTTGGAATAGCTCTGCGATGAGTAAATGATAAGCGGTAGCGACACAGTCGACATATACAGGGTGTCTTTCATGTACGAAGCCAAAATGTATCGCCCAAAAAGCACACGAGTACAACAGCAACGCGAATAATTATCAATAAACAGTATAGTAGGTATACCGTTTTGTTTGAAGAGTGACACATATCCTATGCGAATGTTTACTCTGCCCACGCATTCTACTCTTACACATGTATCGTCGAGTTCGAGCAGGTGTACGACTGCACCCCTAGCCCGAGCACGTTTCGCCCTCTTCGTCAAGATACAATCGTGTCATAAACATATGGTCATAATAATAGACTCTTGATTTTGACGAGGGGTGCTCCCTTTGAGTGTCTCGTGATTGTTTCTCCGCTACCTAAACAGAAAACGCGCGGATGGCCTTGCATTATAGGCCGATCGCTTCCTCCGTGAAAAGTGGATTCTAATTGAAAACAGACACTAGCAGGTCACCTAGCTGCTCTTCCCATCAAGAGATAAAGTGTACATCGGTATAATTTACCAGGGGGATCTTGAATTTAAATTTCCAAATAGTTATGAAACTTTGGGAATGCACGAGGGTTACTTGGTAAACACTTTTTCGCTGTCCGAATTCAGTCTAAAGCCCCAAGTTTGGGGTGTTTGTTTTTATTTCATTCTTCGTCGGCTGTTGGAAATATGGAACTACTTTTTCAATCACTAGATTGCTATTGTACATGAGATATGGAGTAAAGAAGAAACATGAAATTAGTAAATAGAGTATTAATTGTTAATACCACTTTATTAAAGGACAGTTTGATTTCGTGGCACTGAAGCTCATGGAAGAAACAAATCGAAGATGGAGCAAGCTCTGATTCAGCAACAATGAATAGTATCAGTGTTATATCAGATCTTTGACAAAGCCGACTGACCTGCAGATGAAGTGTCGAATTCAAAATCATTTCTCAAGAAAAATAAAAACGCAGAATTATGCTGTGTTGTCTCCCACAGCTTCAGCTCAATCTGTGGTCATCCTCAAGAAAATAGCTTCTAAAAATATTCAACCATAAATGAAAAATAAAATTAGAGTCTTAGAACCCCCAGTAATAACAATAAAATGCTTTCAAAGTCACAAAACTGTAATATTAAAAATTGTCTATAATATCTTCATCGCTACACATCCCAGTTTGTACCAGCAAACCTCCAGGAAACATGGAAGATCACAGAAAAATTGCTTACTAAAATGCAGTTTACTTTATCCTCCCCTAACATCACCTGTATTTCAAGCACAGCTACACGTAACTTGTCTCAGGCATGGAAACACTTCCCTGAACATTTTAACCACGAAAAGTGAAACAGGCAAATTATTAGTCCCACTGACAATGAATGGCTTCTCTCCTACCACCACCTAGCTCTCAAACCCACGCTGAAGCTCCCATCGCAAAGATGTTCCCCACGACAAAATTTTAATTACTTAACGAATGATCCACAGCACGGAATTCAGCGTCCAACATCGAACGGTTCCCAAGGAAAGTATCAACTGGGTGTTTCGTCGAAGTGAGCAGTTTCACCTACGGTGGTGGTTATGCTTCGCACGACATAAAATATATCGAGAAGCTGTATCCTTATCCGGGAGGCGGCACACGTGTGACCCGTATGTATCTCGTTGTACATGGCCAAGGGGGATGGGACACTGGTACGTGTACGGGGTGCCATTCGGTCTGCGTGAGGGGGATGAAGCTAACGGAGTAGACACAAGCACGGACCATTCCCCATCCGAACTCCATCGGAACTTGGCAATTCTCGCATTTAAGAGTTCAGGCACGTATACGTCTGCCCCGTACTGTAACACACACACACACACCACGGAATTGCTTATGTTTTATAATCGTCCACGACCACTCCAACTCGTATCTCCATAAGGCCGCGATCATACAGGCGATGTTTTCACGGAAGAAATATTTTTACATGGGAATACCATGGGTTCTAATCAATTGAGTGCTACAGCCCGTGCTGGTTACTCGCCTCCTAGTGAAAGTGTCATCTTTCAGTGAAAGTACCGAAACGTGATTTCCGAAAGAAAAATGTTTGGTGCATCGCGTGGAGCAGTCAGCTTTTCCCCTTAGTTTTGGAAATAAATTGAAAGGTATCTGCAAAAATGGGTGCATTTCAGGTGTTCTTTTCCCATGGTCATTGTTTAACTCGAATAACTATTACTGTTTCGACACGAAAGATGTTAAAATTTGAAAATTTTGTAGTTTTGTTTTAAAATCGAATTTCTCAAAAAACCTATAAGAAATAGCTATTGAATGTTACAAGTCCAGACGGTTGTCGAACCGTGTTATTGTCGTATACAACGTATATTATGTAAAGCGTTAGAATCTATTTTTTTCTGAAACAGAAGGACAGTGGAAGCCGGAAGGTAGTGCGAAAACTTTTAGTGCAATTTTTATTGATTGCTGGAACCTTTTATATGACAAAGGGAGGGGGGCTACCTTTGTCACCCTCACAAAAGGGAGCAGAAAAACCCATTCTGTTAAATAGAATACTACATAATTTTATTATTTCCAAATAGATACCATGTAATTCTATAAAATCCCATCGAAACATTTTTCCTATTTTACGTACGTCTGTAAATAATTGCAACGAAAATCATTTGACGAGAGTTTTGAAGAATTTCACGAAGTTACGAATTACGTCGCAGATGTGTCATTGACCTTAAGTAGTCTTGCACAGTAAATTACTTACGCATTGCAATTTGTTTAAATTTCAACTGCAAATATACCACCCGTCGAATATTTTCGAATGCCTGTGTACATATTCGAAGCAGGATAGCAATAATCCCCTCGACCTACTACAGTTAAAGTAGCACGTCTAACGATAACCGATAATCAATGGCATTCGCGATGTTACACTGTCAGCGTATCGTATGAAACGGAGAATCCATGTTCCAGGAGTGTATTCGATCGTTCTAGCGTCTGTCTGTGCAACGGGAGGAATAACGATTTAACCGTAATACTTTTATGCCCCTTTCGGGTGCAGTTTTGCATAAAACATATCATACCAGAGACACTACATTCTTACACTGTAAGAAGCCACGTTCCATGTAGTATAACACCCTTCTAACTTTCACAAGTATGCATCTATTTTAGTAGTTTCTCTCGTTAAGCCTACAACGATTTTCAACCGATTAAGCCACTTTCCACGATGTTATTCCGATTAGTTATTTTTTACGTATTAACCCTTCGCTGACACTCTGGGTGTGAGCCACCCACGAGCTGATTTTGACGCTCTGTGTCTTCTATATGTGGAATAAATACCTTTTTTCCGAAGCCGACTTACAAACTGTATTTTTTCTCTGAAAATATTATATCTGAACAATAACTCTGTAGATTTTTAGCTTCTAATATTGGAATTTGTAAAAGTTACAATTTTTTAAAGATTTTCTTCGTGTTTCGTCGACACATGGTAATCTAGATATTTTTTTACAAAAACTGTGATGAAATTTAAATAAAAAAAACTATTGGAGTACATTCTACAGACGTTGAAATTGACCCATGATTTTTTTCATAACGATTGGATTCTTCAGATAAGAATGGCAGTCGTTGAAATATTATTCTGGGTGTGAGCCACCCAGGTATGTCAAAGTTGATCGAATAAAGAGGGGTGTCAGTGTACGTGTATTGAACGTCATAAGGCCATAGACTTGCATTTCAACACACTTAGTAGAAAGGAACTACTAGTTATATTATATAACTCTTTGCGTGGTGCAAGGTGAGGCGAAATACCGTTTCAAATCGGTCTGACCTTTCCAGGCGATCGCTACTGCCACGGAAGTTTTGTTTAACTCGCCCCGAGCAAACATTCGGGGACACTCGGACAATACGATCGATGCTCTCCGGAAAATATGAACTTGAGGACACGGCCAAATCCATGCACCAGGTGGAAACCTCTCGGCGTGAAAGTACGCCGACGACGTCACTCGAAGTGTTGAAGTAGAATAAGGATTAATACCGATCGTTTGTATCTGTGTGCTGAAAGGTGCTAGAGGCTCAGCTGACAGCCGTCACAAATTGAGGATTCTCTTATAGTGCTGGACACTATCTTTTGACGATCGGTCACGTATAGTGCTCCTTCTCGAGAAAGCATTCTCAGCAATTATAAAAATTTTATAATTGTTTATTTCTCATTTCTCGAGAAATACTATAATTTCTCGAGAAACTCAAGTCCAGGAAAAATATTATAAATCTCATTTATTTTCGTAAATAACATTAGAACGTATATGAATTCCAATAGAAAATCACAGTACAGAAGATTCGATATTATTAACTGCTGAAGGTGCTCTTAAATTCTTATTTAAAAATTTAGAAAAATTGTATACTGAATTAAGTACCTAATGAGTTTCTTGTGGCTATTAAAGAAGAAATATAGAAAAGAGGAGATAAGACTTTTTTATTAAATAAATAAATTTACCAATTATATTTAATATCTATTTTTTCATTTACACAAGTTTTGTATAAATTATAAATAATACTAAGGATTCCATGAAAACACATTTCACCCCTTTTCGCCACCCCCTTAGGAGTTGATTAGGGCAAAATCATGAAATTGGTTCTTAGGCATTTATGTGGGTAACCTTTCGAAGTAAAAACCAAGTTGATATCTAATCGGGCCTAAGAGATTTTGAGCAACCCGTGAAAATACATTTCAACTATTTTCACTCCCTTAGGGGTTGGTTAGGGAAAAATCCTGAAATTTGATTTTAGGCATTTGTGTGGGTAATCTTTGTGAGTAAGAACCAAGTTGATATCTAATCGGGCCTAAGAGATTTTGAGCAACCCGTGAAAATACATTTCAACTATTTTCACTCCCTTAGGGGTTGGTTAGGGAAAAATCCTGAAATTGGTTTTTAGGCATTTGTGTGGGTAATCTTTGTGAGTAAGAACCAAGTTGATATCTAATCGGGCCTGAGAGATATTAGGGAGTCCGAGAAAATACATTTTATTCCGTTCCACCCCCTTGGGGATGGAATTTCCAAAAACCCTTTCTCTTAGTGGGTGCCTAGATCATGACAACAATGTACCTTCAAATTTTGCACGTCTCTCGGTTAAACGGTTTGAGCTGGGCGCTAATGAGTCAGTCAGACAGGACTTCTTCTTTTATATATATTGCAGATTAATGTATACATAGTCATATAGTCGGCAAAAAAATAGTGTCGAGCACTATATCTCGTTCGTCGTTCAGCCAACGGTCCTCAAATATGAGTTAACATATTTGTTTGTGCATATGCGAGAAAGAAACAAAGAATTACGGATAATCAGGAAAAAGAAGGGAGTTTCAGTTAAATGGATTTGCGAAGGGCGAAGGAGAAGAGGGAAGAAGATTGGGCATGTTGAAAGCAAGAAACGACAGAAAAGGAAAGAAGTCCACAATTAGTCGTGGAGGGAAGGAGAAATAGAGGGTGTAGGAGAGGGGCGCGGAGGGGCGGTGGGGTCTGCAGGAGGGTGTGGAAGAAAGGGGGTTGAGGAAGGGGAGAAAACCCACGCAGGGATCTCGGTAAGTATTATTGTAATTATACACTTAGGTTTATTTCCTGCGTGCCCGCCCTTCCAGGGGCTGATAGCATTATATACTGCGGCTCCCTAATAAAAATAATAATAAGAGCGTTAAACCGCGGAGGACCGAGCGGAAGTAATGTTCGCCCTTTCTGGTAGCCCGCACCGCGTACCTGTTCCAGACCAACGATGGACATTTCTGCCCCATTGCAGCAAACCCTCGTAATGCACGCGTATTAATAATGCCGGCTCGCCTGCGAATGTGTGTGTGTTCTACACGTACGAAAAGCGTTCCAACAGATTTAGTGCTTTTCGTATTTCCCCGGTTTAACATGCTGCGAATATTGTACTATTAACTTTGTAGGATCTGTCTACATAGAGTAGGTGTTTTCTTCTTCTTGTTGCTTGAAATAGCGGGATACAGTTTTACCCCGTACGGCTGCGCCCCAAGACGTAAGCACCTACACTTTTGGTTGCAGCTAAATATGGAAATGACAATAATCGGGCACGATCTGTATTGATTTCTCTAAAGCGGGGATGGTGAAATTTCAAATTCTTCTGAAAATCTAAAAGCCTGTTTTTTGGAGGGTAAACAGGCTCCTAGATTTACTTAAATTTAATTGATTGCTCTAAAGTGGGGGTAGTGAAATTTCAAATTTTTCTGAAAATCTAAAAGCCTGATTCCTGGAGGGTAAATAGGCTCCTAGATTTACTTAAATTTAATTGATTGCTCTAAAGTGGGGGTGGTGAAATTTCAAATTTTTCTGAAAATCTAAAAGCCTGATTTCTGGAGGGTAAAGAGGCTCCTAGATTTACTTAAATTTAATTGATTGCTCTAAAGTGGGGGTGGTGAAATTTCAAATTTTTCTGAAAATCTAAAAGCCTGATTTCTGGAGGGTAAACAGGCTCCTAGATTTACTTAAATTTAATTGATTTCTCTAAATTTCTTGATTTCTCTTCATTTACGAAAATAAATGAGATTTATAATATTTTTCCTAGACTTAAGTTTCTCGAGAAATTATAGTATTTCTCGTGAAATAAGAAATAAGCAATTATAAAATTTCTCGAGAAAGAATCTACCCTAAGCAGATATCTAATTGGGCGAAGAAGAAGAAATTACACAATTTGGAAAACTGTCTTCGATAATTCACGTAAATATTCCGCACGTGAGTGGAGTAACCAATGACGATTCCAAGTAGGATAGTCACGTTGCGTGTCAAAAAACTATACGCGTGTGTGGCACAGTATGTTGATATAAAGGTTTCCATTAGTAAGTATCGTTCGAACATATGTGCGTGACTAAACCTCTCCTCTCCTTTTACACCTGCTATTAGCAAGTACCACTTCAAATCCCTACTTCATTCTACCCACCACCACTTATTTCTTGCCCTAACGTGATCCATCCCCTCGTCCACCTGTACTTCTTTGCTTTCGATCAACTCGTAGCTATCTTTTTTTTTGGCACAATACATTCGATACGGTTTCAAAGAACAATACTTTTGACTAAACAGATCATAATTATTCATCGTCACCAGAGGGGTTGATAAGTGAAATGTCAGCTGTATCCGCGTAATTTTCGCAGAATTACTTATTTTGATTTAAACAACTCAATATTTCTTGCGTTATTTCAGATTCATAAAGTATATTCGGCGATACTTCCTTAAATATAATATAAAGTGATTTTCTTCTTCCTCTTTATAAAACTATATGTGTAAGTCGCACACCCCTTCCATTCAAGAACAATGAATATTACATTTACAACGGTGTTAATATTAATTTTAAGTTTTATTCTGTTATATGCATATGTATCAGTAATCTACATAGTATTTTTTAAATAACAGTGGGCCGTATACATAAAAGCAAGTATAAGCTTTTACTAGTGATTTTTCAAGCAAATACTCAGTTCCGTATGCAATAAATGATGAAGTATTTATTAGAAATAGTTTTTACTAATTTTTCAGTGAATACATAAAATACGAATGCATACAGAGTTGGGCAAAATGTAATCTAATTACAAATTGCAAATTACGATTAAACTGTAATTGTGTAATTAATTACACATTATTTTCTGTAATCGTTCATTTAGATAGTTGACAAAACCAAGTGGTCAGCTACCTAAATGAGCGATTACAGAAAATAATGTGTAATTAATTACACAATTACAGTTTAATCGTAATTTGCAATTTGTAATTAAATTACATTTTGCCCAACTCTGTACGCATAGCACATAGTACTTACTGAAAACTGCAAGTAAATGCTAGTGTTGTCTTAAGTCTGCCAGTCGTCTGTCTTAAATAGTCTGCTCAATCGGAATCATGGCGTTGTTCATGCAAATTCGTGACCCCAAGGTTTACAAGAGTCGATATCCGTACCCGAGAGTACCGTGCCAGGTTTAGATTCGAAGAACACCATGTGAACCACCTGGCGGATACATTTTTAGATATCGTGAACGAAACCAGAGGTGGCGGTCTTTCACGGAAAGCGAAAATGGAGGTGTTTTTTTAGATACATAGGTGATCCCGGTTTGCAAGTAGGCATTGGTGAGGATACGAGTGTTCTTCAGAGTAGGTACAGTTAGTCGAACAGTAACTGAAGTTGCCGGTAAAATCTATACCAAACGCCGAAACTGGATTAAATTTCCAAAAAAAATACAAATGAAGTAGAAAAAGTCAAAAGTGATTGGCAGACAAAATTCAATTTTCCGTGCTGTATAGGAGCTTTAGACTGTACACACGTGTAACGTTCCCGTGCGAGACGTTGCCGCGTGTTACAGGAAATATCCACAGGCAGAGCGGTTTACTCGTGGAATTGTAAATAACGTGAGGTAAAATTTTTGTTTTAAGGAAAGAAGCTTTTCCAAAAATTTTGTTAACGGAAGTTTGTAGCGCTGATTGCACCATTAAACTTTTGTTTGAAACATTTTTTTCCTTCTGTTGTACTTTGGGAGTTATGCGGGAAAAAGTGCAAGTGCCTATTTGACTTTGAGGTTAGTTTTCACCCCCTTAAAGGGTGGTAGGGCCCGAACGAAACACGCCCTTGTTCTTGCCTCGAGTCACTCTATAAACCCACAAAGTTGCGTTCCAATCGGCGAGTGCGAGTTCGCGGTGTTCCCTTGTAGGTAAATACTAGTAGTACCTATTTACTTGAAATTTTCCATCATTTACTATCTAGTGGCAGTAGAAGATTATGCATACGAAATCTAGTATTTGCTGTTACTTCTACTTATTACTTTCAAGCATTTTCTTATTTTTTATGCATACTGCCCAATAGCATGTCAGTCTTCAACTACAAATACCTCTGTAAAAGGGTGTCTGTAATGACTATGAAATTTATTAGGACTGTCGGTGTATTTATTGGAACTAGATGAATAAATATTTTGTTTGTATTTCTTCATCATCCGTAAATTATAAATCTTATTCATAACCTTAGGGATAAGGTTAAATTAATATTTAAATGTCTTGTTGGTGTAAAAATGCAAGGAAAAAGTTCAAATAAATTGAATAAGAGGATTATTTTCGTCAGACTGATGAAAATAATTAAGTTAATGAATATGCTTTTATTTGTTAGTAGTTTGAATTCTTTAAATATGAATTTATTTAATAATATATTTCTCAAATGTTTACATACATATACTTTCTAAGCAATATGCATACTGCTGTATTTGTAAATACAAATACATTAGCTGATCATATAATCATTTTTAGGAGAAAAAGGAACCTGCAGACGTGAATATTTTTTCAAAATTTTTTTACAGTTATATTTGGTTAATCAAAAGACAACTACCCCGCACCCAATCCAACTGAAAATTCAAATTAAAATTTTCCGCTCCGCCCTAGTGGATAATTCTCCTAAACAAAGAATTCCAGCACTAAATTCTAAAACGAAATAGTGTCGACAAATGTGGAATATCCCTTACGAATATCTAAACCTAAACTAGACTACCACCATTTGCGCGCAATTTTCGCATCCTCTTGCTGAAGCAGAAACCACTAAACGACCCATTGCTCCTTGCCCCGCGTAGAAAATGTCAATTATTCCCACCGCGTTGGAACGTAAGTCGCTTAAAATTCACGATCCGCCCAGACGATTGCGATCTCCCCGAGCGTTTTATCATCAAAAGCGAAGAAGGCGACCGTGGAGAGGGGGTCGTAATATCGCGAACCGATTGCCATAAAACCAGCCAATTAAGACCAGCGGCACGCGCGCGCGAACCACGCGCGACGGGTGAAATCGGGAAACTTGAGGCCAGCTAATTCCCTCGGAACGAGAGGTGCGTCGATAACTCTTCCCGCGGAGGTTCCTTCCACCGATGACTCTTGTCTTCGGTCGCGCTCCATAATTTTCAATTTGTGCAAATTAACGTTCCTGTTCTCCGCGCGTCTCCGTCAAGCGCGATAAATAAGGGGCCACGCGAGTAGTAAATATAAATCAGGAGTGATTGGATGTAAGTGGGGAGCGTTATGTGTCCCCAGTGTCCCGTGTGTGGGATCGTCCGCGGCTGTTCTATGGCTGTGGGACACACATGCACAGGGCAGGGGGTAGGTGAGCGGTTCTTGAGACGATGCACTATCCACGTACTTTCGCCACCGGAGGGACCCAGCTATACTACCCCGTTTACCTCGCATCGATGTTCCTTCGGATCGGGAACCCTACTACACAACGCGACCGACTCTCACGTCTGCAATATATTACATCGGGGGACACTATTATTATATATATAGTGTTTAATGTTATTTAACATTTTTTTTTTATAAATAGTGTGTCGTAATAATCAAAGCTAGTGGTCAGCTGTTAGTTTCTCACGAGACATCCAAAATAATTGTTACCTACACTCTCACTCAGATAATTTTGTTACACTCTCTTCAACAAACACTTTGGTTACAGATTTGACATAGTATATATATAGTAACTTATTAAGTACTGTGTCAAATCTGTAACCAAAATGTTTGTTGAATAGAGTGTAATAAAATATATATATATATATATATATATATATATATTATATATATATATATTTTATTACCCTATATATATCAGTTCTCCTGTATTGATAGTACAAATGTCACATTATTCCATTATGTAAGTTATTTTATTTCGAATGGGACAAAACGTCATCATTCTTTCTCACATTTACTTTGAGGCAGTACTGGGTACAATGTAATCTAATTACAAATTACAAATTACGATTAAAATTAAACTGTGTAATTGACTACACATTATTTTCTGTAATCGTTAATTTAGGTAGTTGACAAAATTATGGTCCAATTAACGATTACAGAAAATAATGTTTAATCAATTACACAATTACATTTCAATCGTAATTTGTAATTTCTAATTAGATTACATTTTCCCCAACTCTGCTATAGTCTATTGTTATTTATTCATTTCCACGCTACACCGCATTCCACATTAGAGCATACTCGTTTCGCACAGGGATACACTGTTGATTGGTAGTAAACCGGCAGGGAAAGTGCTACGACCAATCGCGTGCGTCAGATCCGTGGCAGCTGCGCAGTTCGGTCGCAAATCGGTAGGGGCGTTGGTACGCTCTTATATGGAACGCAGTGTATATAATATATTCGTTTGCCAACTCGAGTTTTGTCATCGCAGACGCTCGAAACGTACCGCCAATGAATCCGATATAATGCCAATGAAGTACATTTACAACGTTTATTCTATTGCTTTGCGTTATAGTTATACGACACCGAGATTTGTAAAATCAGAGCGCTCTACTTATCGAACGTGCTTCATACGTATATAATAACATTGTAAATTGTATGCAGTATAAATTTCCAATCCCGGAACGAAACACACGGGAGATTTGGAACTTTGTTAAACGAGGTCACATAGAAAATTCTATTTGGGAAACCTAATTTTCTATTATTTCAGAGGAATGGAATCAATAAGTTACGCTCGTGTATAGCTATTACTGTTCACGGCGATATATGTATTACTTTTCAATCAAACTAATTCGACATTCTTACAATTTTAAAAACCTCCAATTCTTTCAATTCGTTTGTAGATTGAAGTAAGCTGTATACGTGTCTAAAATTTCGTGAAAATCGGTCAACATTGCTCTGAGCTATAAACGCTTAAAGATCGCAGAATAAGGTCGAGAGTCGCTGATTTTGCGATCTCTAAGCGTTTATAGCTCAGAGCAACGTTGACCGATTTTCACGAAATTTTAGACACGTATACAACTTACTTCAATCTACAAACGGTTTTTTTTTTGAATTTTCATTACAGGCTCACAAAAAAAAGTTGAAAAACGACCTTTTCTATTTTTTTTTTGCTGTTCCGACCAAGT
Organism: Andrena cerasifolii; assembly: GCF_050908995.1. Lineage (NCBI taxonomy): Eukaryota > Metazoa > Arthropoda > Insecta > Hymenoptera > Andrenidae > Andrena > Andrena cerasifolii. The sequence continues at coordinate 9,402,288 of NC_135119.1, read as the reverse complement.
GCATTTTTTTCAAAACGACGAATCGCGTCACTTAGCAAACTAATCCTTCTAGCTTCTAAAAAAAACTCAAGTTGTTTGGACCAATTCTGAAAAAGTTATGCGATTTTAAAAAGTGTCCGAATATTAATGCGAGTCACTGTATGTAAACATTCGTGTCCAATAACCCGCAACGATGTTTCGAGTGAACCGAAACGTTCCGTGTCTGAACAGTAAATATAAATCGACCTTTGAGCGTGATTTCTCTGCAAAAATCACGGTATGGAATTTGCATTCGCACGGATGATCCGCACAAGTGCGCAAGAGAATAGGAGAAAAGAAGTCGTGGTTACGCGTTGAAGGTGAAGTGATCAATTCAGCGGGCCCTTGAGGATGCATAAATATACCGATGATAAGCATCCATGGATGACCTTTTTCAAACGCGTTCACCTTCCCGCCACAGCCCTCGCCCCTCCCCCTCCCCCCCCCAAGCCCTGTACACAGGTGCGCACTTGTGAGTGGCACAGGTGTGGGCGAGATATCGATTATGCAATCTCGTGGCCTGCAACCCCCAGTACGAACGGTAATACATGTATGCGCGTGCATCCCTGCTGCCCTGTAAGCCACCCCACTACGTATAAACCGGACCCGAGCCCAGTCTGTCAAACAGTCCTGACGTTAATTATCGCCTTACTACCGCTTCACGAAAACACCATGCCATCCACTTGAAGCATATGCCACTTTTCAGATTTCCCGATACACCTTCCATTCCACGCGGCCCATTCTTCCCACTTTTTAAATTCTTCCAACGCCGCCCTACGGGGAAGCCGCTCGTCTGAAGCGACGGCTAAACCGGGCCGACGCTGCACAAGCAGAGATCGACGGAAGTGGATCGTTCCGTTTTTACACGGACAACTACTTACAAGGAGAGTATTTTAGGTGCCCGCCTCCGATCGTTTTGATTTTTGGATATGTCAGAGAGGACCGAAAAATAAGAAATACGTGTTTTTTTATTTCTCCCCGTTTTCATATTTGGGGGGTGAAAAGTGCGTTTAAAGTTAGGGTTGAAAAATCATTTTTGTGGATTTTTGAAAATCTGGTGAGTCGGTCATATTTCGCATTCAAAGACACAAAATTCGTCCGTTGACACTATTCCCCTATCTCTAATAGTTCTCGAGATATTCCACAAAAATGATTTTTTTTTAAATATTTTATTCAATTATTCAAATTTGCTTGCAATTTAAATTGCAGAATCAAGGCACACCATTCTAATTTCCCGCATTTTAGTACTTTTACATTTTCCGCATATATTATTGTCTACAATGAAATAGCTTATATTGTATTTATACCAGCTTTACTACTCCGCCTCGCCCGAAATTTAGATTCTGATTTTATAAAAAAAAAATTTTAGGTTTTTTTCTGAAAATGGTCACATTCGTCTGGATAAGTCAGGCATAATGAGCTGAGATACACTTCGAGATCCCAGAGTTTATCGTTCGACAGTTTTTAGGCGACAGACAAACACAAAAATATAGAAGTTTTCTATTTTATATTTATATACATATATGTTTTCACAGACTCATTATTTCTTAGGCGCGATTAGATATCAACCTGGTTTTTGCTTAGAAAGGTTACCCACGTAAATGCCTAAAACCCAGATTCAGCATTTGGCCCTAATCAGCCCCTAAGGGAGTGAAAAGGGGTGAAATGTGTTTCCACGGATTTCTTAAAATCTCTTAGGCTCGATTAGATATCAACTTGGTTTTCACTTCGAAAGGCTACCCACGTAAATGCCTAAAAACCAACTTCATGATTTTGCCCTAATCATCCCCTAAGGGGGTGGTGAAAACGGGTGAAATGTGGTTTTATGGAGTCCTTAATTTCTCTTAAAGCCAAAGCGCAACGCGGGGGTATTTTGCTATTATAGAATGCAAATCTGATGAAAAACTTGATAGTCTCACATAAACGATAATAACCTAAATCATATGACTGATTAAAAAGATCAGTACATCGTGATTAGTTGAAGCACTGAAGAAACTTCATCAAAGAATTAAGCAATTAAAATCCCCACGCGACATCCGCGATCAACAGAAGGTTCCTCTGGATTTACCTCGTATCTAAATTTCAATGGCGGTTTTCTTTTCTGTGACAACTATCGAAGATCTGCACTAACAGTGAGTGTACCTACTATCCTCGTTATTTGTCAGTTCCGCGCTTCCTTCCGGAATAAAAATTCAATCCCATTTCGTACCCAACGCGAGGGTTTACAAATCTGACGTATAAGAAGCGGGTGCGCAACATTCTTCATACAGAGTAATACCTCGCTAGAGTAACTGTAGAAACTGACTGCACGTTTCCTTGGTAAAAAAAAGAATACAGTACATTTTTTCGCTTCAGGAAAGATTTTACAAATCTGGCAGATATGCAGTGTGTGCACAGCCCGTTCATCAAAAACGAAATAGTGGAGACTGTACGGGCTGACGTCAGTTGGCGTACTCGGTGGCAAGGATTTTCTGGTAGTTTAGGTAGAAATGTACCACTTAAACAAATATTGAGTTTCACGAAAATTCTGAAAATTCAGGCCACTGGCCATGTGGTGTCGGTAGAATAGCAGTCGTTGCAAGGTGGCTTGTTACTAACCTACGCGGAACACTGTTTAAGTTCCAACTATTGACAAAGCTGATTCTACTTGGTTTGACTTGCTCCTCTTCGTTTTCGTACTTTGACGTCCGTTTGTAACATCTGCTCGGTATAATACGCTTGTGTGCCCCCCTTAACCGAAGTTACAATGAAGGCTTCAGTAGCATGAAGCAGTGGAGAGAATTGAAAATCCTTTATATTATTAAAGTTTTTCAGTGGTATTAGTAGTATAGTAAAGAGAGTTCTAACCCACAGTTAAGTTTTGCGTTCAATAAACGTTCAGAGTGATACGATAGACGTTCAATACACGTTCAAAGTGGTACGATAGACGTTCAATACACCTATGGCTCCAGTACCACTCTGAACAAGTATTGAACGTCTATTGTAGCACTTTAAACGTGTATCGAACGTCTATCGAACCACTCTGAACGTTTCTTGAACGTCTGCCGTACCACTACGATAGACGTTCAATACACCTATGGCGCCAGTACCACTCTGAACATGTATTGAACGTCTATTGTAGCACTTTAAACGTGTATTGAACGTCTATTGTAGCACTTTAAACGTGTATTGAACGTCTATCGTACCACTCTGAACGTTTATTGAACGTCTATCGTATCACTCTGAACGTGTATTGAACGCAAAACTCCAACTTGAGTTAGAACTCTCTTTATTATACTACTGAGATTGTCGCTACAAACGTTTCAAAATAATACATGGCATCTCGGCTAAACTATTACAAGCTCTTTTCGCCGAAATCATCCAGAATACAAATTACTGAGGCTCCATGAAAGTTCAAATATAAATTAAATCATATCGTGTATAGTGGTGAAGTGATTTACTGATATAGAATGCTTTTATGTAACGATATGTATGCAAAAGAATGTGTAATGAAATTGATGAGATAATTAATTAAAATTTTGTAAAATCTGATTATTGTTGTTATTTTAGAGCCATAATGGAATGTATTAAAATGCATAAATGTTAAAGATATACCCAGAACAGGCTTTGGTTTATTGTATGTATACAATACAGAAATGATTATTTAGTAATTACTATTTTGTAATAATATGTAACGGTAAGTCAAATTCTCTACCTTTGTTTTGAGTTTGAACTGCTGATAATTAAATATTTATGAGCTTATGAAAACATTCATTTCCTGGCACTGTACAACGCCCAATGAAGAAATGAAATCTGTATTTGTACCAAACAAAAGCTGCATGGAGAATTGTATTAAATTTTTGCAATTGGTAAGAGAATAGTGATCAGTATTAATTTGCAGTAATGTCTATTCTTGACGAAGTTTACTTTAAGATCGCGCAGTCGTTGCTCCTAACAAGTCGTTAACGTCAGAAAAGAGATTTTGTTGAAAACTCATAACATGTTCACGAAAATATATGAAACTTAAAAGCATAAGAAACATGGTGAAACTAAACAAAGAGTCATTGGTCAAACATTTCTGAATATTGCAAAACATTCGTTATGGAAATCGTAATACCTAAGTAGTATAAAAGCATAGAGATCTCACCTATTTTTTGTTTATTTCTTAAACTCTTGTATTTTTCAAGGTTGCTAGTATCTTTAAAAGTAATGATGATGAAGCTTGAATAGTGGAATGTTTTCAGTCAGGATAGTTAAATTATCTGCATACGTTATAGCTGATTGTAATATAATTATTTATAATCAGAGATTTATAAGAAATTATATACAGAAATACTCGAAGGATTTTTGCACAAGATACTTCTATGGCCCACGACTGGTATTTCATACTCATTATCCCGTCACACCAAGCAATGTTACAATAAAGATAAAAGAAGATAGAAAACAGTAGGATACAGTGCAGTGGCGGATTTAAGAAAAAAGGCCCAGGTGGTAAAGGTTGAGGGGCCCATTTTTCGGGAAAATGAAGAGGCAGTTTACTAAAAGGGAGTAAATGTACAAAAAATTGTATAGAATAATAACTGCTTGGATATAATCATAATTTAGTTTTGAAGATAGGGCCCCAGGGGGGGGCTCTGAGCAGGGGCCCATTTTTCGAGAAAGTAAGGCGCCAGTTTACTGAAAACGGGTTCAGTGTAATAATACAGAAAAAAAAGTTTGGATAGAATCATAATTTGTTTCAGGATGGGACCGTGGTGGGGCCTTTCGAGCAGGGGCCCAGGTGGCAACTGTTCATCGGCCGCCCTGTTAAATCCGCCACTGATATAATGCCTCTACGAAACTCCAGTCGCGAGCTGCAATAGCAACTCCCGCGAAAAAGTCTTAGAAATATTTAAAATTATTTAAAAAGTACTTTTTAAATTGTCACCGTCAGAATGTAGTCATACGTATCCCCTGAGCACATACATCCAATTAGGATTTTACATTAGCACCTTAAGAAGTTCATCAAAAGACACGGTATTTTGAGTTCTAATGAGACGTGATACTCTAGAGACTCTAATTAAAATACTAATAGCCGGTCGTCTTATTCGTAGTCTCCTCATTTTGGCAATAACAATTTACGCTTCAAAATCAAAATTTACCACGCCCGATACGATTCCCATTCAATTCTTAATGGGAGCAAGCCCGACGCCGACGGTAGTGTTGCAAATAAAATTCTGCCGATTTCCGGTGACGTTGTTTCGCGGTTTCCGCCACTCCATCAGGGGAAAAAGAGCGTTCACTTTTAATGGTTAATAGCTGATGACGCGGTGAATGTAGTCGAGCAATCGATAATCGCCGCCGCCGTGTGTCCCTCAAGAGTCGTTACACTTATCGGTGCTACAGCTTTCCCTGCGATATTTCGTTTGGACGTCCGGACGCAATAATCACAAAGGATTTTTCCTGCTGCTTTGTCAAAACGTTGCTGCGGCAGGATTACTGGCTAATTCGAAATTACCGGAGAAGGTAAATCCTGTTCGACAACGACAACTCTGAGAGCAATTGTCATGGACATTGCTGATACTCAGGGCCTGTAACCCGCCCGGAGCGGGTTACTAGTAGTATAAGACAGTCTGGCTCAGACAGCCACTCAACGCACTCTGGTCATCCGGCCGAAAAAATGAGCAATCTTTATGAATTTTTTACTCAACGAATAACAAATATAATCGTGCAAAACTTTTTACATAATACTCATCTACTTGTGCGCTGCTCAATTTTTCGGCCAGATAACCAAAGTACCCCCTTAAGTGGCTGTCTGGCCTAGACTGTCTTATGTTACTAGTAACCGGCTCCGAACGTGTTACAATCCCTGTAAATCTAATGTTGTACGTCCGATACATCCTTAAACACCCTGCCCCTATTTAAACATTTAATCGTCACAATTTGCCGCGCGAATTAAGGGGAGGTTCCGGTATAAAAGTCGATTTTTTTTCTCATTTTTCGAATATTCAACCTTTTAGGAATGCGTGTTTAAAAGGATTTGTTGAAATTCGTAAAATTCCCGAAGTTATAGGCATTTGAGTCCCGGCAAATGCATGAGTAACACCCGGCCACTCGGCACTCACGTAAAACTTTAAACGCGTTTTTCTCGAAACAGTGTTCTCAAAACGGTGGGACCTGTATCTCCAAAAGTTATTATCCGATTCGACTGAAACTTTTTTTACTTTGAAGAATAAACTTCTGACTAGGAGGGAAAGCAGAAAAAATACAAAAATTTGAAAATTTACAATTTTCAAAGGCGTTGAAAGGACGAAAAATATAGGGGGGAAGTGATTTCAAACTTCAAGTGTCGTTATTTTCTTAAAAAATGTCATTTTTGCATTTTTTTTCTTGTTTCCCTCCATAGCCAGAAGTATATTCTTCAAAATAAAAAAAGTTTCAGTCGAATCGGATAATAACTTTTGGGGCTACAAGCCCCACCGATTTGGATCAATTATTTCACGCCTTGACTTTAACGACTTCCCAGTGCCGTCTGTAATGATTAATTATAAAACAAAAAATATATTTCAATAATTTAAGACATTCTTAATACAATGCAAAAAGTCCCATTAAATTATATATAGTAGTTTTCCTTTAATTAATTCCTAAAGATAACCTTTTTTGGGGCTCTAGACCGGAACCTCCCCTTAACTTGAAACCTCAAAACAAACGAGCCCACGGACGAAACAACAATAATCTATACTTTCTACTAACATTATTTTCATGGAACGCAGCTGAAGTAACGTACAACAAAAATATCCGTCGACGTACAACAAAAACGCTGTATCCAGACACAACCATAAAGATCCACTAAACTAACTAAAAATGAACTCAAAACTGACAATGAGACTAGCACTAACAAGGAGAGGCTACCGAAGTCCGACACTGACTATTCGACGAGCTTTCCCAGAGTGATAGCACTCGAAATACCGAAGCTCATGATCCATGGTTTACAAGCGCAGGGGGTTAATAGTCATCGTAAAACTACAGCTACAACTAACACCAGGTAGGGTGTTAAGGACAGCGCAGGAGAGCCAACCGCATGAATCCATGAATCAATACGTTAGCGCTGATTCCACGCGACGAAGCGCGGAAAATAAATTCGCCGTCGAGAATCGAATCGAGAAAAAAAAGAGACAGCCACTGCGAGGACGATGGTAAAGATAGCCGAAAAATCGCAGGAGGAAGCGATTATGCTGGATTCGCGTTACCGGGCGTAACAGTACGGCTGTAATCTCATCTAGGCACTCAGCTCGTAGCGACGGTTTTTATCCTATTACGTCACATGAATAAACTAAAGGACCGTGGAGTCCGCGATATAGCGGAGGAAAGAGATCGCGGGATTGGCGGGGGGAGGGGGAGGGGGGAGGGGGGAGGATGGGACAGGTCGGTTCGACGTGTGCCACGGTTTGCAGCTTTGCGGAGGGACGCGGGGCCAGCCTGCAGAGGGATCCTAGCTGCGGATGGATACATCGAGGCGAGTGTGGGACCTGTCAGGGCAGGGGGGTGCAGGGCTGCCAGCGTGACTGTGAGCTTCGATTGATTCTGTTTAGACGCCTGCTACTTTGCTGTACTTCCCCGGTTGCGTCATGAAACGTGTATTGCCGACGACACGGATGACCGACCGCTGGAGGGTGTGCGCGTTTTCTCTCCAACGTGGATGGTTTCGCAGGGTGTCGAATCCACGGGACTTGAGCGGAGGCTGTACTTCCCCGGCAGCCGTACCTTCTGTCGCGATTTTCCACTCTTTCAGATCGGTCGCTTTGACTCGTCGCAACAGCGAATCTTCGGGCCAGACTTCTTCAGACAAGGGTTGGCGAAGATGGAATAGTATGGACGTTTGTAGAACGTTGATACGATCGGTCAGTTTGGGAGGCTTGTCAAATAAGCTTGCATTCTCTAAAGAGATAGTAAACCTGATCCAGACTGATCTGTTCGATATCGTTTTGTGCATCGGAAGTTGTTTGGAAGCGTGGCTGATTCGATTTGCTTTCAGTATTATGATCTAGGACCCTGCTTCGGATAATGTATTCGTTTAACAATCCAGTAGTACTGAATCTCTTTTCTGGCAGTCGTTCTGAGGCATAAATCGGTGATTCATGAATAATCCTTGAATAACCCTGTAACGTCTTACAACCCAGAAATGAATGCTATGCGAACTCATGTTTAGATATGCACTGCGTCTCTTGGTGTGAAAGGAAACACTAAGACGATCTAATCGCATCAGTTTGAAATATAATTTTTATAATTTCTCCCCCGAGTTGCGATTATCCAGTTTACATAGTCGAAGCGATGAATATTACATACTGATACCATTAAATACTGCAACAGTGACCTAACCCGGAGAGTTTGAGTTTGTAACTTATGGAGTTAAATGAATCATTGATTTTCAATTGACTATACTATATTTGCAAAAGATTGTTGGTCGATTGAGGGGCAAACATGTTGGTGTACAGGTTAAAATCATTAATATATTGTAGGATTTTTTAAAACGATCCAATTGCTAGCGCAGTCTTCTCTAAGACTGCGTAATGTAGACCACTGTTTCTGACTATGCAATTATAATCACAAGTTTTGTGATTCTTATTACGTGATTAGGTCATGTATTCGGCATTTCATACTCGAACGGTGGTTTGCAGTTCTTTTTCTCTCTGCTGTCACGATTACAATATTCTACAATCGCTCAATTTGCATACTCAGGTTCCGCGATCTGTTCAAAACGCAAAGACTGAGAATCTGTACTGTGCTAAACGTTAGTGAATATCACAAATTGACAATTCAAAAATAATTATTACACTCTTTTGCATTATTGGTAATCACATTAATTGCCGTTAATACTTCGATTTGCATTTTATGTAAATTTCGATTTATCGGTTATTCTATCTGATAAAACGACAGCTAAGTAGAGCTGAATTCTTAGACTGAGCAAACTGAATAAATCATGGTATTCATAATTTACACATTACTTAAGTGTAATGTTGGTATCTATACTATTATACAAAGAGAGAGAGCCGATTGTTATGTTCGCGCAAAACTCAAGACCTATTCAACCGATCTTCCTGAAATTGTAACACGTTATTCCTGGATACCCTAGGACGGACATAGGCTATGTAGCGTGTCTCAAAAGCGCGTTATTAGCATGGAACGAAGAAGCGCCTGGTATATTATAAATCTCCCAAAGGAGAGAATGTAGGAGATAATCCTTAAGAAATATCCCTTAGAAAATTACCCTTTCCTTCAAAATACTTAATTTCCTTAAAATATATTAATTCTAACACACATGAAGCAGTCACGCTAATATCTCGGGCGAAGCCGACACGGGGGACGCTAGTTTCGTTATAAACTTCTTAAATTTCTTGGTTAACATCCTTATCAGTGATGGGGGAACCCACTATCGCACGCATTGAAGTCGGTAACATTAGGGAAAAAAGACCGCAATGCTCAGGCATTTCTTAAAAGTTCCAGGCATTGGCGAAAAGTATGGTAAGCAACGGATCTACGGGGTGTGTAATATATGTGACAAGGGAAACTTGTGGTCAATGAAAATGGATGATGCAAACTTTCAATGTCTTTTTTATCGCTACCTTACATTCCAAATATGTGGGGGAATTCCTCGAGCCCACCGACCTCTATTCATGTATAATGTATTGTTCCTTGCGGAGTTTAATCGCAACCTGATTTGTGTTACTGCCTCGAAGGATCTTGCACACGGTTCACGATGGAATAGCATCGTAATGAAATCAATAGATTGACTTAAGGAACACTTAATTGAGCCGTAAACGCAATCACTGTTCAAGATGTTGATTCAGATTATATAATAAGAAAGTTTGAATTGTAAAATATACAGGGTGAGGAGCCTGAATTTCGTCCCCTGGCAAATCTCTATTGTTAACTGCTGCATCTAACAAGGTAATAGTCCGACAATTGGAATTTATAACAGAAACGCCACTAATGAGCTGGCAATAACATCAAATGAATTCGTTATATCCAGATTCTTTTATAACGCTTTGTTTCTTCAGAAGTAGGGCACTGTATTGTTTCTTAATATTTGAAGCCGTATTTCAGCATCCAACGTATGTGACTGTACCTACCATTTATTTTTGTTCGTGGGTATTTTCGTTCTTATATATTACTTCTGTTTTCATATTCCGAACTGGCGATCTCATTCTGTCACTTATGCGTATCCATTAGAACTGGCAATTATATTAAAAAAAAAATGGCTCGTGCCCAAATTCGTCCCCTACGTGGAGCCTGTTTTCTATGTGGCAAGCAATTTTCGAGCGATGTCAACGTATAAAAATTGATTAGATGCACTGGGTGCTTCGGACGATGCTTTGAGTCGTGTTCATCTACACCGCAAACAAAAAAAGTTTTATGTGATTCTTGCATAAATCTATGACTCGACTCTGCGTTTAAAGCATTATTTTTGTAGTGCATATGTTAATAAAACAATTTTTAAACACATAAAAAACGGCTGTGCAATTTTTTCGACGTTTTCCCACTGGAACTAAGGGAAGAAATTCGGAACCCCTTTTTTTTAACAATTGAAAGACGCATCCTTTTACATATATATTTTTTGCTTTGTTCGTGTGAATTTTTGTAAAATATTTATTACAGAGCTTCGTTATATTAAGCTTTCAAGGTGATTATAACAATTTCTCAGACTATAAAATTGCTTTGGTTTTGGAGAAGCGCTAAAAAGACTTTCGAGGAACGAAATTTTAACCCTACCATACGATTATAATATTTCACGAAATTAGAAAATCGTTTATCCAGTATGTACACAGTTATATCTAATTTATTTTACTTTCTTCAACTTGAAATAAATAAACTACAGAGGTTATGGACGTATTTGAAGAATACTCAATGCCATTGCTACATTCATAGCTCCGAATCAATAAATTCGTAAAGAAATGATGTTAACGAATGTTGTGCAACATTTAAATTAGGTTTTATTGTAAAAGAAAAGCACTGATGTCCTAACTGTGCTGAAAAAAACTCTTATTAATAGATTATTTATAAATTACATAAGCTGCGTTCGAGTTTACTTTCCATTGTAAGATCACTGCGGGTGGTTTCCACACACTTTGAGTTTGGAGTTACCCTGGCAGTTTAAATCAACACCAATATTCGCAAACGACAACAATACAGTTAAAATGAAATACCATTACTACATTGAAATCCCCAAAAGCCAAAATGCTTCTACCATAACGATTTTTATCTCCTCTGTCTGCATTACAAAATGCAATAAATAGAGTCTTTCCATTAAACAGTCTCCGAAGAAGGTGACTGGTTTGAGCTAAGAAACAGCTGCTGAGAATAATTTATCAACGCAAGTGTCAGCAAGTTCTGAAGTACGCCTACCCCAGACATCGAATAGCCTAACAAGAAGAAATCTCCAATTAAAGAAGAAACTCACTTCCGAAAGAAAGCTGCGTGAACAAGCATATTTGATGGGCAGAATTTTCCTTTTCAACTATTTCTTAAGCAATACTTAACACTTGAACATCCAGAAGCAATGACCCCACTCACACCGCTGGAAGGTATCATTTAACCAGGCATGTCTTTCGTCGATTACGGGGCATCGAATCAGGATGCATCCCGCTCTGAAGAGTAATCACCATCGGTTCCGTAATGACAAAGGGCAAGTGCAAAGATAAAGGTGGGTCGAGGTGGTGATTACTCACCGTAGGATTCGGCATACAGCGTCGCGGCGGTGGCGGCATGGGGTCTGGTGCAGGACGATAAGGCGGCGGCGAATACCTTCCCGAAGGGAAGCAGCCCGGGGCTGTGATAGGTGCCCCGTGGAGCCCCTTGCTCCCCATCATCTTGTCCGGTGAATACATCATCTTGCAGCCAGCTAAGTCTAAGCTGTCGGGCTTAGACCTAAACCAGTCAGAAACCGGCAGCTTCAAACGGAACGGTACCAGCAGCGGCAGCTGCGCTTCTTCACGTCAGCGGTGGCGGTTCGCATCTGTGTGACAACAATCCTCAATGACCCCGCACCCTACCAAAGTACATCCACCTTCACTTTCACTTCCCCTCGGGATAAGATGCAGTCGCGCACCGATGGTACCGATGACGTGCCACCATAAACGGTTGCGCACTCGGCGACCGAGATTGCTATTACACTCCTCCTTTATCAGTTACCAACACTCATCCTAATCGCCGTGGAGCGGACGACCGATCAGTCCGCCGGTTCTACCACGATCGACCGAAGAGACCGCGGACCTGGCATGTTGCACGTAATCGCGCACGCGATGGCTAGGTCCGCACAGTTGTCCGACCGATGTCCTATGTCCTAACCATCACAATTCCAGCTGGCCCGTACGTAACCAGCGATCTTACACTTCACAGGCGGAACGCAGACGCGCAGAGGGTGGCGCGGCGTTCTTCGACGGGTATGAATAAATAATTTCCTGGCGAGGAAGCAGCTGATTCCAATCAAGTCCACCGACGTGAGGCTACGCCGTGGGAAGAGAAACAGAACCCGACCGGACCGTTCGCGCCGCAGAGGACAATCACCGGGCGGACACTGATGCGGTGAGAGACGGATGTTTAAAAAGCTCTGTCCCACTGTCGACGAAGTTGTAATTAGCCACGTAGAACCGTCCGCGGATGTTGTCCTGAGGCTTTGCACTTTTTGGTGCTGACTGGCCGCCGAAGAGTGGTCCGCGGATGAACTCTTCCACGGGGGATGGCGGTAGTGAACGAAGAAGACCAAAGCGCCGGGGTAGGGGTTTGGTGGCGATCTAGGAGATTCGCGGAGCAGCGCGTGCTCACAAAGAGAGGGGTTGTTCGCCACGGGGTGAACCGAGAACAACCGGAACGGAGGGGTACGCCGCGCGTAGGCGGAGCCTGACACGGTCACGCGTGCGCCCCTGTCCGATACCTGTCGGCCATCTTTGCCCTTGCCTTCGTGTTTGGTATGGGTGTCGCTAGCCGCGACCACCCGTTTGTCCGTCCTTCCTGCATTCTACCCTTTCTCTGCCCTCTGCACACCCTATCCTTTCCCTTCCGCACAGCCTCCACCGTCCTCTCCCTTTCTCTCATCCACCCCACCCAAAAATCCTACACGCCCTTCCAAGCCACCCCCGAGCCGCCCCCGCACGTAGCAAACCTTGCCCCGTGCAACCTTGTCTAGTCGAAGGCTCCTCGTGTCTTCTACCTACTTTTCTTCCTCCCACGTCGTGCTTTTGTTCGACCACCACGAAATCTCTCGCTCGGCTGTCGCCGTTACTGGTCTTCGGATGAGTAGTTACGTCGTAAACTGGCCAGACCCAGTCGTTCCTCGGTTTAACACCAAGGCCGCCTGCTACTGGCATGCCGTTCGTCATCTATCTTCGATGACCCGTGAATCGCGACCGTATCGCCGGCAGTTCAGGCATTTTTGCTTACCGACACCCTCTCCCCTCCAGGTTTCGCTTTCGCGCTGCGCCCCCTCCGGAACGCGACCCTCGATACGGTTCCGTGTAGTATCCTAACTCATTGAAACATCTGTTGATTACATCGGCGTGTTGTACAAACCAAGTGTCGTGTTTTGGAATTGATTGGCGTCGAATGGTTGGCAGAGTTTAGTAGCTTAATTTATTGATAATGTTGAGATCTGATGATTTTTATAGTAGGTACACAGGTACTACATGCCATATTTTAGCGGTACAGCTTTTAGTAATAGATGTTTGTAGGCACTGACAACTTATTAAGCGCGGGCTGCTGCTGCGAGAAAAACATATGCATATGACTGCGTTCATTATATGATTCGATGTAATTGCGGGAGTACCTACTTACTGGAATGAGATAACAAGTATTTTCAAAGATAATATTATATTATCAACATTATCTATTGTGTGCATACGTTCGAATGGGCCGTAGAAAGTGACAAGAAAATTAGATGGCGATGTATGTACATCCTTAGTAGCATTTCTGGTTGGCCCACAGTATCCCCAAGCTGGGAATTAGTTGACCATCAAAGTGCCAATAATAAATGCTACAAGGGATAGTACTTATGTACATATGATTACCGGAAAGAAGTAGTTGCATTAAATTGTTCATAATTTCAGCTCCTTAATTCCATACTATGATTCCAACATGAAATTGAAAGATATGGTATTCCGTGGTACTTTATGGTAAGCTTGACAAAGGGTTCTACTAAACATTATGAGTCACTGGTGGCCCACATAGCACGAAACATGTTAAATATGCACTGTCTTAAGTATTGCTGCTCTCTGTTTTATCCGCATGATTGGTTTATTCTTCAGAAATTTATGTATTTAGTCTACTCCACAAACGTCAATGTCTCTATTTATTTTAAGTTACGTACGCACATTTGAAAAGGAAAATAAATTTTTGCTTGCAATTCTTACGCTGACAATCTTTTATAGAAATCTACAACGTCAGTTTGACTGATCAATGCAAAGATCTATCTAATATAATATAAAGTAGGTATAACCATCGTGAGAATAATATAATTGTATTTAAGAAGATAGTATGCACAAAAATAATTTAATTCCAAGAATGTGAACAGATATTTTATAATTGTACAATAATTATAGAATAACATTTCCCGAGCATTTTCTTTATTTTGTCTGTATACAGTAATACAATTAGAACCAACAAATAACTCGATTGTGACTGCCACGAATAAACTTCGCGGGAAATTTTAATCAAGTTTATTATCCAATTCGCGGTGCACTCATTTTAAAGTAGGAAACAGTTCAATATTTCCATTGAAATCAGTTCTGTTTTATCTTCGTGCACTTTTATCTTAAAAAACTCCATGCATTATTTGGGGAGAATGATTGATTCACCAGTGTTAGCCTTCGATTGTGGTTAACCTATATCGATTCGAATAATTACTATTTAAAATAGCTTTTTGCGTCACGTATGAAAGGGTTTTCAAATATTGCGCAAATATGTACTGCATTACTGATGTTGTTGAAAACTTGAGTTACGATAAACAACTTCATTACTGGCCCCCTGTTTGACGGGGAATGTTGGCCTTTTTAGTTTTCAAATACGATTGACGTTTAAGTGTACTGGATGTCAGAGAATAAGTGGGAAATATTTTAGGAATAACGTCGGCACATCTAAACATTAAAATAATGTTCATATAAACATAAGTCGTATTTGACTTTGTTTTCAAAATCCAATCCCTTAAGATACGATGAAATTGATTCTCCATATTTTTTGTTTCTCGAGAAATCAGAAATGAGATCATATTTCTTGAGAATTCTCGACATTTCTCGAGAAATTGAAAGAAATATTGCAAAAATTATATTTTTGGAATAATGTTGATACTATTTATCAAAAACACAAGAAAACTTTAACTAAATGATTATTCCTGTCTAATTTATACGAAACTTGTGTAAATGAAAAAATAGATATTAAATATAATTGGTAAATTGATTTATTTAATAAAAAATTTACTTTAAAAAATACTTTTTAATTTTAAAATTTATTTTTAAATAGCACAATGCGTCTAATGTAGCGTCAGCGAATCTATTTCTTTTTTGTGGCAAAATCTGTTACTGTCATATTTTCACGTTTTATATAAATCTATCTTGGCTGTTAAATGAAAAATGCGTCTCTTGACCCTTTTGGAAGAAATTCTGAATCATGCAAGAATTTTATACGGGACACAATAGTCTTATCACCTATTTTCTATATTTCTGCTTTAATAGCCACAAGAAACTCATTAGGTACTCAATTTAGTACACAATTTTTCTAAATTTTTAAATAAGAATTTAAGAGCACCTTCAGCAGTTAATAATATCGAATCTTCTGTACTGTGATTTTCTATTGGAATTCATATAGGTTTTAATATTAACTAGTAATACATTCATTTACGAAAATAAATGAGATTTATAATATTTTTCCTAGACTTAAGTTTCTCGAGAAATTGTAGTATTTCTCGAAAAATAAGAAATAAGCAATTATAAAATTTCTCGAGAAGGAACACTATTCACATCATTGTGACTTTTTATGGCGAATCTGTATCGTCACATTATATAGTTACTTTTAATTATAAGACAATTCAGAAACCGCTCATTCACACTGCTATTTGATCGGTTGTATCTTCGTAGTAAGTGCAGATTTGTGTGAGCTGTTTCATAATAAATTTTTAAGGTGTCATGGACCCTTCGTAACCCAGATCCCCCCTGTTACTCACAAAGCTCCGGGACTTTCGTCGATCCAATAAACGAATAAAGCCGTTTCACGCTATTCTTGACTCCCGGATTCCAATCCGGCTGACCAACACAGAAGTTGATTTTGCCAGTCTTTCCCCCTCACCCCATCTGCACTAGACATATGTATATTCGCATATAGGATGGGTGCAAGTCAGATTTACAAGTATAACAAACCCAGAACCTCTATAATATAAACACTTTGCGTTCTCTTTAAGGCATACTTACCTTCCAATATTATTAAATGCAATTTTACACGATGGTTATGGGAGCACTTTCAACGCAAAGGGAAAGGTTTGTCACGATTGATACAGAGTTAATAAACATAATATGCTCATTATGGTAAATCTGTGCCTAAGTCGGGTGTCAGTTACAATAATTGGCTTTATTCTCGAAAAAATGTTATTTCCGAGCATCTAAAAAACCTTAACTAAAATAAAAAAAAGAGGATTAATTGTATTCACAGCCAATCGTAAATAACTAATAATCGTAAGCTATATTGACCTCATAAAAATCAATATCGTAATGAAAGGTTAATTCGCGCACATTTTTTATATGCAGGTTCTAAATATATTTGTGTTTAAAAATGTATTTCATTCGTTTCATTCATTCCCCATCTCTGTGCTTCGAAATAGTTTCATTCGCTTTCGTAAATATCTTTTAGCTTTACATTCTGTCAAAATTGTCATTGCAACATACCCCCCTGCGTCACAGTTCTCACCAAAGCTGTACTAACGCTCGCAAAAAGAGATATTAATTTTCTTGATTATGATGACGTATGGCAACACACACCGGTCTTTCTATATAATAGCAGACTCATTAAACAACACAGTCATTACCACTCACAAGGAACACTATTCAATTGATGATGGAATCTCGCAGATTTCTTTTTATAGAGATCGAAAGTGTATGTCACGAAGGTCGCAAAAATGTAAATTAAAGATGCTTCCAACAGCTGGTCTGACCTTGAAAAATTGACAAAGGTGGAACAGGGGAGAAAAGAAAAATGAGGGAAAGAGAATGACAAATCTGTCTGTTCAAATTTAAATATCTCTATTATATGAAAATACATTATAGTAAATCAATGATAATTCATTAATGACAGATAATAATTAGAAAAAATTAATGATAATAAATGATAACACTAATGATGTCAGTGACATGTTTAGACTGTCTCGTTGATCAAGGTATGAAAGAAACAGTGTTCGCTCGTTGCAGTCACTGTGAAATTTATTATTGCTTCAATCAGTTTTAAACCTTTTTGTCGACAAGATTCTCATAAATGTAATGGTTAATATTACCCACCGTTGTGATTTCGTTAGTACTATCATTTGTTATCATTAATTTTGTCTAATTACCATCTATCATTAATCTATAATCATTAATTTACTACAATGTATTTTCATACAATAGAGATAATTAAATTTGAACACACAGATTTGTCATTCTCTCTCCCTCATCTTTCTTCTCTTCCCGGTTCCGCCTTTGTCGATTTTTCAAGGTCAGACCAGCTTTTGGGAGCACCTCTAGTTCACATTTCTGTGACCTCTGCGACATACACTTTCGATCTGTATAAAAAAAATCTGCGCCATTGCATCATCAATCGAACAGTGTTCCCAGTCAGCTATTATCCACTGCTTCGAGTCAGTACCTCTTCCACTCGCAATGCAGTCTTCCCCCGTTCTCCAAAGACATGGGAATCCATATTTCAATGGCCAACAACAACAGGACTCCGACACAGCGCAACCACAACCCCGTCAAATGGGATAAGCAAGGACAACTGTATTCGCGGGACAGAGAGGTGCACGGGCGATCATTCATTTCGACGAAAAAAGGGGGAAGGGCAATAGGAAAAGCAGCGATGGTGTGGTTGCGCGGCTAGACGGGTCAGCAGAGGGAAGACAGGAAGGACAGGCTCGACGGTACACCAGATGGAATGTGAACGATGGAAGAGGAAGCGCGGAGAGGCGGCCGGGGGGGGGGAGGTGGTGGGCGCAGCGAGTTTGGCGGCAGTCGTTTTCCGAGGGATGTTGGGCGGAAGGTTCCCGCGGGGCCTGTGTTATCGCCTCGGCAGGATGACCAGCCCGCGGTATCAAATATTAAACCTACTTGCACCGGCAGCCTATCCTCGACAAGGTATCCAAACCTTCCCTCCGACCCGATCCCCCGGCTTACCCTCGTCCTCGGCCCACCGCTGACTCGCCACCGCTGTCTGCCATCAAAACCTACGCCTAGTAGGTTTACTGCCGCGTCTCGATCTCTCCAGTTCTCCGCGATGCTTAGGCTGTTTCCATGCTTCGCCACGAACGACGGGACGCGGCGATCGCCCGCGAGAAACGACTCCTTCCTTCGCCCGCGGCCAAATTGATTCTCCGGGCTTAAAGGGAGAAAATGCTAACGCGGACGCGGCTCTCTGCTCCTGGATGTAAGATCAGTGGAAGAGGAACGGGGGTTAGGTTCCTCGCTGGACACGATCCTCCTGTTCCCGATCCCTATCCCGTTACCTGGTCGTAGGTCTCGGGGAGCCCGAGCTTTTACAGCGCCATCGTTTTTGCTTTTGACGACTGCGAACCAAGGAACCCCTTACTATCTGTGATTCCTTCTGTTGTGTCGCGTGAGTGGCCTTATTCTGCGATGAGTTCGATGGCAATTGTAACTGAGAATCTTGTCGCTTCGCTCGGTGGACTTGTTTGTGCTCTTGAAGCAGCAAGTAGCACTGCTGATAAAGACAATTGTGGTGAAGGAAGAGTAACTGAAGAGTAACTGTAGTAGGTATTACCGTTGGCACGTACTTAGAACATTTTTTTATTTAATTTTTTTTTTTAATTCTAGCACCTGCAGGGGTTTCGGCGAGGGCGCTTCGATTTATTTAGGTAGCAGTTGAACGTAGAATAAAAAGGAAATTGCGAGATATGTTACGGTGTGTGGGAAGGAAAGGGGTAAGGTTTTAGCTTATGGGTATCAGCTTGTCATGTGACTATGACGCATTTCTAGTGAAAAGGAAGGGCTTGGAACGCGAACATATGTAATCATGCCGGTTGACGGCTACAAGCCGCAATTGGTAGCCACGCAGGAACGAGGGTAACAATTACACTAGAGAAGCTGACCGGTGCGGCTGTTTAAAAAATGGAGCAAATGAAAGTTAACCTGGAATTATGTGACCGCAACATGTCAGTTTTCTAATTAACGTAATAAGTACATTCGACAATCCATCAGGGTACTCGGTAACAGGTTTCATTGGTATAGAGCTGTAGCGAGGGTTGTAACATCGAAGGAACCACACGCGACAATCGATCCGCGAGAGCCTTGAAATTCTCAGAATTAAAATTCCATGTTCTATCATTTCGCATATTCTTTAATGAAGTCATACATAAACTGGTGCGGTTGAGTTCGCTTCGTTATCCCTAATCGGAGAGGCAAATATTTCACGTGCTAGGTACTTAAAAAAAAAAGAAGAGAAACGTATGCGACATTCGGTTGACCTTAGCACGTCCACCTGAGAAAATTCTACCTGCATACTGCGACGTCCTCTTTGAACTCCTGCAACCCCCTTAAAGCGCTTTTATTTCTACACGCGCATCTACTGTTCAGAATATTTAATAGATTAAAATGGCACAGCCTCTATGTGCATATATGTAAAGGGAGAAGATTGTACACTTATCATGTTCGTTTCTCTAATTCTACGTGACATAAGGTAAACTTTCCTAATTCGTACCTGCGCTTAAGGGGTTGTACCTAGTCAGCTTCCGGAAAAGAACGCGATTTTCGGGAATTTTTTCTGGATTATCTACTGTATATTTTTTTTACAGCTATTCGCTTATTTTACAAGTACATATATGCAGCAACTCTCAGTAATTTTGTTATAGAAAAACATTTAAAAATGAACGAATAACAGCCCCTCTCGCGGAAGCTGTTTTGATAAAGGCGCTGTGCGGTGAGCA
The DNA here is from genome assembly GCF_050908995.1 of Andrena cerasifolii. Lineage (NCBI taxonomy): Eukaryota > Metazoa > Arthropoda > Insecta > Hymenoptera > Andrenidae > Andrena > Andrena cerasifolii. The sequence goes on along the minus strand of NC_135119.1, from coordinate 9,382,148 downwards.
AGTTTTCTCCGAGCCGGGTCAGCTGAAATTAAAAATTCAAAAACATTCTGTTAATATATGGTTGAATTCAGTAGATGAACGAAGGCTTTTTCAAAAAGTTGGTTTTTGACAAAATGGCGGCCGTTTGACGCAAAACCACGCTTTTCCGATGTCTGAATTGTTCGTTTTTCGTTAATTAAAAATACAGTTTTTATTGAAACAAAAAATCCTTCGTTCATATACTAGTCTTTGGTATATATAAGAAGTCCGCAAAAGTTTAGGCCAATCGATACAGTGGTTTCCGAAATATCTTGCTCGCCGATATCAACACAGATTTTTTAATGTTTTTCTATAAAAAAAAAAATTACTGATAACTGTTAAGTTATGCGGTTGCGATTGTATAAGTTTCAAGCGTGATTTCTAGACGACGAAACCACAGCAATAATACTACTATAGGTATAGTAAGAGGCAACATGGGCGAAATGACCAGTAAGCATAACCCCAAGAGACTACAAACTATAAGGTATTGGTTAATATTTATTTGACGGATTGATATGTTTTATCAATTATCCTTTTTCCAGAACTTCTTCAGAATTACGAGTACCTACAATACAGGACTTTTGCGAAACTTTAGAAAATAGAAAATAAATTTCTGTAATGTATAGAGCCTTATATACATATTCATTTATATAATATTGTTTGCAATGTTAGTATTTAAGTATTACTTCATTACCGATTGCTTTGGCATCAATATTATTTTTCTACTTTAATATATTATTATTATACTTAATAATTATATTATTATATATATTAACCGACAATTTTACTTTTTTTATAAAGAGATATAAGTGCATGAATCCACAAATCAAATCAACCAGATGATAAAACAATTTATGTGTTTACTTTATTTGTCCAGGTCTACAACATGTGTTATGTTTTGACATTAGTCGAAATTTAATTCATTACAGGCTTACTTTGATCAAAATTTTAAATTCCCATTACACTGCAGTATTCAACAGTACTTATATCTTTCTACTGACCTACACCGCCCTAATATTATTTGTATTTATTTCTGTTCCTAACTGGGGTTACTTACCATTATCATTATTCCAAGGTAAAGATTGTGAAATAAAATTATATTCGCATAAATTAATACAATTTGCTGCAGGATTAATTTTCAGCTAAGAAGAACTATACTGGATGATTGTAAAAGCTGGGCATGACTACAGATTTTTTCCACGCGACAATTAAGTAAATTGGTAAAAGGGAATGTTGCCCAATTTAGCAAAATCTTCCTATAATTATATTATAATTATATTCTGCAACTCTATTGTTTCTTAAACGGCACTGTGCAGGCACCCTCTATTTACATAAATTAATATTTCTTGTTATTCTGCTTTAAGCTATAATTATAAAAAAATGAATAACCTTTCCTATAGACACTTATGGAAAATTCAAACTATGTTTACAAATTTACCGCCCTCTTTCATTACGTATTTACGAACATTCACAAAGCAGATGGCCCTAAATGATCTAATCAAAGTATATACATATATAAACACACCTCAGAATAAAGGAACATCTAAAATTTCGTTCCACTTACTCCGAATGTACACAAAGGGAGCTGTAAAAAAAAAGTTTAATCAACTTGAATTAACTTCGGTCAACCACAATCAATATCTTAGTCAATCTTCTGCCAATACTATGTCCCACTTCATTACCAATCGATAACAGGCACAGGATCCGCTGACTGTAACCATTTAGTTACTAATAGATAATGCAAGTCATCAGTGCCAAGACTTTCAGCCTACAAATTAACAAATTTGTACTTGCGATCCTCCACATGTCGCGTAACTATAAAATTAAAAAATCTCACGAAATAAATTAATCCCATTCCCTATACATTTAAAGCCATCATACACCCAAACAGTACGTCCGCGAATGTCTAATATCCGCCAGAACAGACACAAATACGTAACAGCACACCAAGCCTGACGAAGCATGACACAGGTAACGCTGTGACATTTCAAAGAAAGTCGATTCCCACGTCCACGGAGGCGCATGAATGTTTCACAAATGCTAGCGATTTTTTCGACAATTAAGAGCCACAGGATCGGGCCCGTAATTGCGGCCGCAGAAAATTGGTTTACACGGGCGCCGTGAATCGATATCACGGCCGTTCACGTACGTATAATCATCCCGGGCGCCGTTGAAAATCTATGAAAACCCGTGGCCAAGTTCCATCCCCGATAGCCGTGCAATATTAATAAACCGTACAAATCACCGTGGCTCAATTCCACGGTTAAATCCACGGGCATAGGCCATAGATTACAGCAATTGAGGCCGGAAAAAGGTGGAGGCCTGCAGCGGAAGCGGAGAACGAAGGGCGGTGGGAAGGGGGGGGGGGACGGTTAGACTCCACTGGTGGCACGAAGGGTAAACCGGCTGAAGTCGGGAATAAGGAGGAAGAGTCTAGCTTGGTTCGGGTACACGAAAAGAATTCACGGGAGAAAACGGGCAGATCGTGGGGCGGTTTGAACACGGCGAGAGGAAACGTAGGACCACGTTTCACCATACAATACACACACGTAGGGGGGTGGAGGGGGCGCGGGCGCGATCGCGTGTGCGCCCCGCCACCCATACATCCTTCGCCCCCGCGGCACACCAGCCGGCCGGGCTTTCACATGTACGATCACGCAGACAGGGATACGGTCACACCGACGCATAGATTGCATACTTATGCCGGCACTGTGCACATAAAGTTAGGGAGGCGCGCGCTCTCCTTCGCTGCCGCACAAGAATAAGAAACGGTAGCATACATAAACAAGGAGGTTGGGGATGCAGCAATTTAAAACGTACCCCGGAATTCCTCCCAGCGGGGTCGTAGAGCGGCCCTCTATATTACGAATTCCTCCCCTCCTCCCCCCACCGCCGCGCTGCCGCCCTCTCCTTCGCCACCTTTGCTTCTTCCTTCTGCCAGTGTCCTTCCGCATCTTACTGAGAATTTCGGTCGTATAAAGTGGGTCTATGAGCGCGGGAGCCCGTGCATTAGCGGGGACCGCCCCCCCACCCCCGGAAATCGAGCTATCCGAGTGGAAACTAGATTTCGATAATGTGAAATCCGCGGTAACCGGCGGAGCTGCTGAGGACCATGCCGAGATGGCATAGTAAGTGACGACTGACGAGTATCTGCTGGGGAGTGCGCCAACCCTTGCCGGGGGTTTATTATTTATCCTGCTTTGGAACTTTGCAGGTTGCTTTTGCTGTTTCACTCGTGCTCGTATGAAATGATTGTCGATTAATTGACATTCGTTACGCGACCATGCGGGATGTAAGGTAGGAGGATGAATGAGTAAATAGCGGTGGGCATTGCAAATGGGAAAGAATGCAAAGGCATGTGAGTAGCGTGCACAGAACTTGGATAATGCAGGGGGGCGATAAATACACCGGGATGTGATCTTAGCTTTGTTGTACTCTTCAAGTCGTAAAGAATAGTGGGATTTTTCAACATTTTGAAAGTATCTGAAAGAATAGTGGAGAGAGAATTTCGATTCGTGTACTGGAAGTCTCGGTGCGTGGAAAATTTGTAGCCTTTCTTCTGTTGTAGATATACCTACTCATTGTTGGATTTTCTTTTTGTAATCGTTACAATTAACTTAGTCCCTCAGTCCCATAAGTTCTGTAGCTAGATTACGTTTGCAAGCATTTACTGAAAAAAATGTAGAGATATATTGTAAGGAAACCTATGACTAATCCTGTTTTTCCTGTTCATCAGTTAAAGGGGGATCCTGTTCTTTGGGCTAAAAACATAGGAAAATTGGGGAATTTTTTTTTTAGAATCCAGCGTTTCGATTCGTCTGAAATTTGGACCATGCTTTGATGCGTCTTTGAAGAAGCTGCAGGTTTTTTCCCCTCAATTTTTGAACGTAGATATAGTAGTTATGCAGGATCGACCATCACGCCGCCGCGAAATTCGTCGTCCGTTGGTGTGCGTGATATTTATCTACCGGGTAATCTGAAACAGAAAAAATGAAGCGCCGTTTTATTTTATACATATGTAGCTTGAAATTCATGGACCAGCAAAAACCAAAAAAAAATTATCGAGCGGTGTGGAGAGTTTTCAAACTGAAAGGTCTGAGCCTTTAATTTTTGCGATCCAATTTTGCGCCAATTGTTGTATGTAACAAAAAACTATAGAATTGAAGCGGTGTTCTGCTTCAGATTACCTGGGAGGTAAATACCATGCACACCAGCGGACGACGAGTTTTGCGCGACGTGATGCATGACTCCTAAATTTATTATTAAAAATGAATAAAAAGAACTGCAACTTCTTTAAGGATGCACGAAGACATGGTCCAAGTTACAGATGAATCGAGTCGCTTTTCTTAAAAAAAAATCCTAAATTTTGCTGTGTTTCTAGCCCATAACGTGCGACCCCCCCTTAATACTTCGACTCCCTCCCTTTCCCATATTCCTTTCACGCCCTTAATGCAATACAAATAAATTACAGCATCAACTGCGAGCCATGCCACAACAGCCTGCATCACACATTCACGATAAAATACCACAGAAGAAATTCACTCAGTCGAAATTGTCGGAACAAATGAAAATCTCCCAACGCACATTCGTTTCCCAATGAAATGGACACCTACCGCAAACCGACCTCGTAGTGCAAGATTAATCATCCAGAAAAATGTTGGGACACGTGTTCCATCGGTGGCATTAGTTCCGGCAAGGTTGCCATGGAATGGCTTATCAGGTTCTTTCGTAGGAGTGAGCACGAGACGAGGGGCACCACAACGTGCCCCGAAGTTTCGGTGGCGAGGAGACTTAATCAGGCCGGGTCGAGAAGTTATCCCAGCAGGGTTGAAGTTCGACTCCTTTCGGGTTAATACCTATTATGCAGATCAGCGCAGCCAATGCAGGGCTAAGTCAAATAACGTGAACAATGGAGAATTTGCAAGTTGCTTCATCGCTGTGAATCGAGCGATTGGGTGTTTGAACGGCGATGTCGCCTCGGGCGGCTCTGTTTGTAGGCATAAGGGAGTTCAGCCGTGCTGAGAGCGAGCCGAGGGAGCTCAATTGGTGGCGGCAATCCTAGTAATGTACCCGTGGGGCTCTGTCAAAGTGCTTTCTGGAAGAGAACGACGTTGCATTCAGCATTCGGAAAGTTCATTCTTGGCGGAAGTGCCGCCTTGGCGCCGAAATATCTGCACTCCGACGGCTAGAGCCTTTGGAAACCCTTTCCGATTTCTTCCCGCGACTTTGGAATCGACGGAAGCAAAAAGCGGAGAGAAATGGTATCCAGAAAAATGGCAACTGACATTATTAGATTCATTAATATTCCCGGGAAAGTGGAGAATACACAGAGACGCTAATATACTGCCTTAAATAATTTTGCGCTCAACATTTCATTTAGTTCCTTCGATATTTCTCTGCAACATCGAGATTCCTGTGTCCCGATTTTTAACAGATTTATATTTTATTCTTTTAGCAAACTTAGACAGACTTAAAGAAAAATCATACTTGCTAAGATCAGTTTAGAAAAGCAATTTCTAGGACTTTTCAAATTCCTTGAAGACTACATCTGCGAGACAAAAGTATGATCCAATCATTTCACTTGTTAGAAGCAATTTCGGACGCGAGAAAGCAATAATTAAAATGTCAAATGATAGGTAGATGTTAATTAAACTGCAGAGGATATAAAAAAAAGTAGCCCTCAATAAGCTATGCTTACAACCTTACCAGAAGAAGCGTAAAACCGCTTCTTAGGTTAAAGAAACTTGCACGAAAGTTACAACGTAAACTACCAAAATCGTGTTCACCAAACGATAGAAGTTCCGCAGCACGCCACTATTGCTATAAATTCGTGCGAAGGAAGAACACTGGGCCTAATTGCTTCTTTGTTGAAACAGACCTGTCTGGCATTTAAATTTGACGCGCGAATAAGGGGGAGTTAATGAAGGAAAGAATAAGGTAATCTGCTTCTATCAGAGAGGCGGGCGCATCCCCAATAGTTCCCTCCGTCTTTTCACACCTCCATGTCCAGGGACTTAAGTTTAAAAACCTGCAGCTAAATAATGTATATCACAGCGGCAACAGCGGGCGGTAAAACAGTTATAAAAACACCGGCAACTACGTTAGAATCAATTATTTAAGATGTACAGCTCCGTAAAGAGACAGTAGACCAGTCGTAAAGGGGGCGGAAGAAAGTAACGCTTCTAGGACGAACCGGAAGGGTAGGGAAGAGGTGGAGGGCATCGCGGGAGTTATAAAGGTTGCAGTTAAAAGTTGCCTGAATTATCAAGGGACTTACTGCTTCGAGACGATGGCAACGGTTATTTTTGAGTTGCCGCGTATTGGAATTTTGTACGTGGAAGTTGGTGTCATCTTGCCGCCGTGACAAAATTGTTGGGTAACAGATAGATCAAAAATCCGATGTCCCTTACGTAGGAAACTGTGTACACTGCTCGCAACTGTCGGTAGACTATAGTTTTATAAACATGTTCGTGCATTACTGAAACGTCAGAGGTAAAATAATATATCGCGCATTTTATGCGATGATATGCCACGCCAAAGTAAAGGAACTTCTAGTTTAGAATATGTTTTTCGACGGAAATTAGCTTCTAAAATAATGGTAATAATGGCAGCCAGTGTTGAGTGAATAGGGTAATAGTGTTTAATTAGTAGAAGCTCTCGTGTCGAAGTGTAATTATTCGATTTTATCCAGTAAAAAAATATCACTTATCAGTGCACAGTATCCTACGGTAAATCTACTGTATAATTTATAAAACCTAAGAGTTAAGGTGATATTTGGAATTAAGGGAGGATTCTCGTGTATCAGCCCCCGAAATTTATGATTTTTTTTCTTCAAAAACCATTGTTAATATTGCATTAAACTCTATTGGGATATAAGGAGGCATCTTTAAACTTGCAGAAAATATTTTTTCTATGTCGATCCTTCTTATTATTTATTAATTATTGTGGAATCTCTTCGACGATGTTGGCATCGGGTGTGGCACTTGTCACAGTCATCGGATTGCGAAAAGAAGAGGATTTTCTTAGAGTTAAATCATTTTCGCTGGTACTGGACCTAAAATTTTAATTTTAGTTGTTATTTATAATACTTTTTTCGTCGATGTGAAGAATAATATGAAAAATTTGTCTAA